>NC_055992.1:116091097-116717526 GCF_018446385.1 Zingiber officinale
AGTGTGGATTGTCATCCAACTGTTCAAACACTCCCATTGCAATGCAATGACTACTAAAATTGATATCATCATCATTCAATCCAAAGACATGTATATATAACCTTTACTTAATGCAAGATAATCTCCTGCTTGACATATTATTGAAACATGATGCAAGATCATGATGCTTTTTTGACCATTTTATCCAAACAAAAAATGAAAAATCTTAAAAAGCATATGCCTGACATAATAACCGTTTAATGAATGCAAGATCATCTCCTAGGCAATAACTTGTAAGTTCCTCAATGAAAGAAAATTCTAACTTTTTCTTTTATTGCATGCAGTTTCAACTGCCAATGAATCTATTGCATTATAAAGAATCCTTCTTTCCCTCAAAAGAGGAATTTTTGACCATCCTTCATGAAGGAGGAGCATGTAAAGTCCAAATATCGTATCTATTCCATGAAAAACTTGAAGTAGCAATGAACTTGTCAGTGTCTAATTCAAACAAACACATCAAACCCTATAAAATTTCGATTAGAGCATTCAAACTCGGTGTTAGACTATGTTAATTGGATTGAGAGCAGAAGAAACCCTTATAAGGTTCAACTTCAAGACATCATAGTACATAATTGGAGTATCAAGTCTCAGGTCATCGAGATCAACACTCAGTATTCCAATATCATAACAAAAAGGTACGATTTAAACAAGGCCGGGCCAAGCAAAGTTACCGGTAGGGGAGAAAAGCGAAGGAAGAACTCAAGAAGCAACCGGTTCTGCTGAAGAAGCTTCGTCCTCGGCGCCATTAGCAGTGGGAGGGGACTCGGTTCGCACCAAAGCCGCGTCCTGAATGGGGGGTATGGATGAGGCAGATGAAGCCCTAGATTTCACCATCTGGATCATCCGGTTGCTAATCTCCTTGGAGTAAATATGTATCGTCTCCAGCCCGTCGTCGTCCGAAGCGCGTATGCCGTCGGAGTGCGCGGCGTCGAAGGCCTCCTGCTCGATGAGGCGCGCCACGGAGTCGGCCTCGTCCACCGGGACGCTCCCGTAGCGCTTGGTGAGCACGGAAGGGGAGGAGAGGGTCTCAACGAGGCGCTGGACCACGGCGTCCCGCGTCCGCTGCGATGGAGGCCAGATGCTGAGGGAGAAGCCTGAGAGGCCGGAAGGAGGCAAGGTCTCCGACGGCTTCCCCTGGTCGCCAGCATTCTCGCCGCTGGTGATCTGAGATGCGTCGCCGACATCAGCCATAGTGCCACCGACCCACAAGGGTTACGGATTGGACATAGCTGCTGCTATTTAAAGAAACCACTTTGTGGTGTCCATGGGCTTCTAATGGACCTTCGCTCACTTCTAATGGGCATCTAATGGGCTTGTAATGAGCTATTTAAACGGGCACGGGCTTCTACTGGGCCTATATAAACATCAAAGAAGTTCAATTGACATTATCACACTCGGTAATAAGCACACGGGACAAAGAAATGATCAGTCTATAGTTTATACAAGTAACTTAAACAAGGATTATAAATCCTCTACTATGTCAAGGAGAAACTCATTCACAGCAATATGCTTCAAGTCGATTATATAGTTGTTTCGAAGAAATCCAAAGCCGAAAGTTCCATCGTCGTATTCCCATATTCTACCCTCCACATTTCTAGGATCACCGGAGGAGGCCGATAAGCCAGGAATTACCAAGTCATAAGAAGAGTTGATACAGAGAATGCGCGAGACGACTCCACTGGAGTCGCTGCTTTTTCTCCCGTCTGCATTCACAGGGCATATATGCTCACGGTTTGCATATAGGTCCTGTTCGTCGCTGGAAAATGGAGATTCAAGGAATGTGGTGTTGGAAGTCCAGAAAACAGGAGAATAACCGGAGAATTGCTCCCCTGCTTCGCCCACTCTCCGACATGTAATGCCACCGATATCATCGTAGGAGAAGAGGTAAAATTCAAGTATCATGTCCTCAGAGAACCCCTGTAGAAGGAAATCTTGTTTAGCTCAAAAAATGGATCCCCTTTAATAGCTCCGAATAAATTAAATACTTGCATTAAGATACCAAAGCTTCTTATTCAACAGCAACACCAACAATAACAATAGCACTTTTTCATTCTTTCATATATAAAGGGTTTCAAAATGCAAGAGATCTTGCAACACTTATCAATGAGGCCATATCCATTAGTATTACACAGAAAAAAAAAACAATTATAGGGATTTGTGAGCAACTCATTTAGTTGGATAAAAGAATTCTAATTCCATAAGAACAATGAGTTTCTTAAGAATAAAATAGTATTCCTTGTGTTGAGAGAAGGAGAATTGGATAATCATTTATTCAATTGCTTGTTAAGTTGCTCTAGTATATTCTCTTGAAAATGTAAAGCAAATTCAATTGATGCTGAGAAATCGTTAACCTATTATAATTCTAATTTCTATGTCGATCACAAATCCCAAATCTTTAAACTATTGGAGTTCTAGTATCTAAGTTTTCAGAGGAAGGAATTCACTAAAATTATAGAATTCTGATTCCATAATTTACTAAAATCTTTTTTATTCCAAAGCTCTAAAGCTAGAATTTTGTGTGTGTTGTTCTTTTGCAATGTTACACAAAAAAGATTAAATTTTCAAAGAAGAACAATAAGGAAAGAGAAGGAAGCACCTTCCACAAGCCTTGTAATGGCCGTTCTGGTGTGGGATAGTAGTTGTTGATCTTGACGAAATGCTCTGCCTCCCACAAGTGCCGCCCCCCAAAGCGCTCCCTTTCCTTCTTCCTCGGCCTTCTCATGGCCTTATCACCACCAGGACTCGTCCGAATTGCGAAGTACTGATAAATCTCCGACATCAACCTGTCCGGAGGCGACGATGTCTCGATCTCCTCCAGAACCCCGATGGAGTCAACTTCCCTAGCGTCGGCGTAGTAGCTTCTGTTCTCTTCCACCACGAAATGGCTGCAGCCCATGAAGCTCACGCTGACAGGAACCAAGTCAGGATCTACTACGCCCGAGGATGAACTAGAGGAATCCGAAACCGAGCCTAAAAGATCTGCGGATGAATCAAGTCGACCGCCGGGGTGGAGGAAACTGACCAGTTCGCCGTGCTGCGATAGGCCCAGCCAAAGGAAGGGCACTTTGAGGACGCCGTAGCCACCACCGGCTGCGTCGGGCGCGGGGGAGACCCGGGACCCGGCAATGTAGGAGGGTCCCCATTCGAAGAACACGAGGTGCGGGGTGCCGGGGCCGCCGTGCCCAATGCGGCGCCAGAAACCGATGAGGTGCTCCCATCGGTCGAGCGCCTTGTAGAGGCGAGCGAAGGACGCGGAGGACGAAACCCAGGATCGGGGCCGGGTGCGGAATCCCCAGCGGCGCTCGCAGATGGCGAGCCAGAGGGGGCTATTGGGGGCGGCGGCGCCGCAGAGGGCGGCGAAGCGGCGGGAGGTGCAGGCGAAGGCGGAGACCTCGGAGGGGGAGAGGAAAGATAGGATATTGATCTGAACGTCTTCCGGGAAGTCGGAGAAGGACATCGCTAGAGTCGAATTCGAGGAAGCCATGGCTTGTGTGGCTAGGGCTACAGATCGGACGACAAAGATTGGGATCTGGGTTGATCAAAGAGGTTCGAAAGAGAAGGACCGGAAGACTTTTCAGACAGGCAGCGACGAACGGTGGCGAGCGTTGGCTGGTTGTTTCCACGGGGAGATCACCGTCGACGAGGAACAACGACGAGAAGAGAGAGAAAATGGAAGGAAAATCTCTAAGCTCTAGCATCCTAAATTTGATCGAGAAATTGAGGACCGTCTGCCACGCGTCATCCTTCTCCACCGCCCGATGCGTCCAATTAGCGACGGATCATTTCGTTGCGGATTTTGAGCAGGATCCGCTTGCAAAAAATGCTAAACAGATATCGCCAAGATTTTAAAACTATGTTTCTTTTGTTACACACAGTCGTACAGCATTCTACATACAAAATTATTGAGAAAATGATTGAAAATAAAATTATAAAAAAAAAAAAAAAAAAGTTGAAGAAGTTCCACACGATCATTCAGCAGCATCCTACACGACTACAGTGAAGGGAAATACTTGTTGAGGTTGTAAGGAAGGCCATAGAACTCTTCGCTTCTAACGTCGCCTTTGAACGTCCTGTACTTCTCCCACCAATGCCAGCCTCTGTCTTTCCTCGTCGACTCTTCCTTGTGGTGGAGAGTGCAGTCCAAGAAGTAGGCGATTATCGCCGCCACCGTCGCCGGCGAAGAGAAGATCACGTTCAACATGTCATTGAACTGCAGCAGAAGTTAAAGTTCTTATCGAACCGATCGAACTCTTTCGTATAACTTGGAAGTGTATATATATCCACACATACTGTTCTGGAACCAGTGTGGACTGGTCCTAAACCGGAGAGCAGATAATACTCCCTGAAGTATTGCGGGATCGACAAACCGAGGAAGAAGGAGAAGCCTAAGATGAATTTAGTCCTGAAGGAGTTGATGTTGCAGAACTGAAGGAATCCGAGTCCTGCAGAAGCTGCTTGAAGAAAAGGCAAAGGAATTAGTCACTCGAAACGAAAGTAGACGATTTTCAACCGATAAGAAAGTAGCCACCAACAACCTGCATAAGCAAAGAGAACGCAGTACGCTCCGGCGAACACAGGCAATGGTATCGATTCAAAAAATGCTCCAAATTTTCCTAGTAGTCGATAAGGGGAAAAATAAAAGAAGCGTAAGAACACTCGTGGCAAGTAGAAATAGAAGTGGTCGAAGACTCGAAGTAATTGAAGGAAGGTGAAGTGAGCCACCACAAATCGAGAAGCAGAACATAAACCAAGTCGATATCAAAATAACTCTTCTGCTTCCGACTTTTGTCAGACCCAACAGACCGCAATTTTCACTGTTCAAGTAGCTTCATGGTCAGGTCCTATGTATTTCTAAATGCTCAAAGTGTTAGTTTCTGAGGCAGAGTTTAGATTGTTACACCGATGCGGCGGCGCCGGTTGTGGTACCAAACATTCCGGCTAACAGAATTCCTATTCCCTGCGATTCAACAATCTCAATCGACGAACAAGACGCACGAGCCAGTAGGTTAAAATGTAAGATACCTGCCAACCGATGCCTCGGCTGAAAACTGAAGGTGGGACAGGCGTGGCACTTGCGAGTCTGGACACAGCAATCAGAGTGCCTGTCGACTGAAATGCCAAAATGTATAGAGCAATTGAAGAGAAAAGTAAAATCTAAATCTGATCTTTTTCCATGCTTTTAGTGAGTGTATCCCAATGCTATGGATGACTCATAGCAAAATGTAAACGGAAATAGAAGTAGCATGAAACATCGAACGAGACTCTGATTTTATATTGAATAACAATCAGAGTTGTGTGGTGTCAAATTATCGGTTGATGATCACAACTATGTCATCATGTCAAAGTTGTGTTACTCTTAACTATTTGAGATAGACACCAAAGACATACATCCTCAACATGTATCGATGATGGAAGATGAAGACTATCTAGCCATCAAAACTATGTAATATGCAAGTAGTTAGACTGAAAATGAACCTCAATAAGTGAAGCAAACGAAGCAGCCATTACGGCAAAGCAATCGCCTGCATGAAAGATGGGACTTCCCCATTGGAATGGATATGGAACTCTAAACCTGCAAGTAAATACTGTCAATAGTTTTGCATTCATTGAATATACAAAATGATCATAATTTCTCTTATCCAAAAATGTATACTTGTGTTTGTTTATATATCTATCAGACACAAACTTTGGCAACTGAAGTAGCAAGAAACAAAATGGATATTTGGTAAATACCAGCGCGAACCATCGATAAGACCAGAGCGATCTGCTCGGCAACTAAGCTGAGTTTGTAGAGGTCGATTGTTGTAGGCACCAGCCACAGTGAGAATATATGCATACAACCAAACAATAGCAACCACAATAACTAACGCAAACCTATCCAAGATCACTCTCCTTCCACTCATTGCATTTGGTAGATACTGCAGCAAAGATCTATTTCAGTTTGGGGGAATACATACACAATACTGCAATGAAAATTCAGCCATATATACGCGAAATTACCAGAGCAAAGAACACTAGGAGAATAATTGTTGGAAGCCCAATTTCAATGCAATTGGCAGCCTAATCGAACAGAAAGGGAAAGGCAAGCACAAGCAAAGTATTATGATACATAGAACGCAAACTCAAGCAAAAAGACAGCAAACGGGAAGTACTCACGCTGGGAAATCCAAAGTAGAAAAGGCCAAGAGCCGATAGGGTTACAAAAGGAATCGCAGCAAGAGGGCTTAGAAATCTAGCCAGGAGAAGAGATTGAGAAGGCAATAGCAAGAAAAGTAAGCCCTTTGTGAGAAGTGAAGAGGAAGAACCTTATAAAAATCCTCCAGATGCCGAAGAAGCCTACGATTATCTGGAAGCAGGATGCGGCGATGTATGCCCCTTGAATCGACCTCATTGTGTGCACAAATCTCTGAAAAAAACCCCAAAAAAGTGGAAGGAGTTCGAAGAATCGCACATTGTAGTTCACGGAACAAAAGGGGAAGATGCAAAATCGAAAATCGGTAAGCAATCGGAGACCTCGTAGGGGTCGATGAAGTAGGCGTAGCGCTTGCTGAGGATGATGGAGATGGTCGGGAGGAGATAGGTGTAGGAGCCGCCGATGACCGTCGACAAGCGAGTTCCAAAGTAGACCTGCGTCAGCGTGTTGATGAACGAGACGAACAGCAACGTCTGTATCACCTTGGCCTTCTCCTCCTGCGGAGCGTTCAAAACCCTAGGGTTAACTCGCCCAAGGAATCAGTAGTAAAAGAGCGAGGACGGCCGAATCGGCCAAAAAAAAAAATCACACATTTCCGCCGCCCATCAGCGGCACCAGAATGGTGGGGATGAGGACGGTGGTGCCGAGCATCACGAGGAAGTGCAGGAACCCCAGAGGAATCGCTTCTTCTGCAGAATAAACAGTGTCAGAGCGCACAACCTTTAGATGTGAAAGTAGATAGAGAAAGAGGAAGGAGGGAAGAGGAACGGACGCCATGGAGGGGGGCTGGTGAGGCAGTAGTCGACGAAAGGCAACTGCTCCTTGACGGGATGAGGGTGGAAATCCTCCGCCTTCAGTCCCGGAGACATCGCTTATCGCCGGACGGCCAAGGGAACTCCGGCGAGGGCAAATGAGAAGAAACAGCAGCAAGCAATGGAGGGAGCGAGAAGCGACGGGGAAGGAAACGTTTTATACGGCGAAGAGTGATTATGAATTATTATTGTTATTTAAATTACATAATGCAATTTAAAATAGATTAATTAGGGTGATTAATGTTTCATTAAATGATGGTGGCTAGCGTTAATGATGATGTCAGTTTTTTAATGAAGGTTTGATTTGGTGGTTGTGATTAGGAGGGAATTGGCTAACCAACGTTTGACTGCTAATTACAAAGGATTTAGAATTAAGGAGTATAAGAACTGTTCGTTGAGCTTTTGAATGTAATAACACAGCACGTGAGATAGGTCGTTGGAGGTTGGTTTGACACGTGAGGTCCATTTGGCCAACGCCTTGAACGAATCTTAGTTTTAGATACGCTACGTCCACGTGGATTAATTAACCTGCAAATTAAACTAATTAAGTGTGGCTGCTGTGTAGTTTTATATTGGGGCTTTGACAGGTGTCATCACGTGATTTGCTTATCTTAAATATGAGTAATACTAATAAATAAATTTATAAATTTTATTCTTCAATAAATAAAAATAATTCTTAAAAAAGACAAACTAACTTATGATATTAAATTAATTATTCAAACATCCGGACATCTAATTACTTTTGGACGTCTCACACATTTAGTTGGATACAGGAGTCAGATAGTATATCAATTTTTTATATTAAAAATGATATTCTCTACACCTTTAGATCAACGACGGATATGGCTGATCAAACGCAACATTATGGCAAATCTTACCTCTTTCCTCTCATATTTGTATGTAACAAAATAAAATTATTTGTTCATTCTCTTTTGATGGCATATAATAATTATTGTAGTATTAATTTTTAAAAATTAATATCTTTTTTAAAAATTAACATCATAGTTTAAATACATCAGTCACCACTGTTATACTGTTCTTTTAAAAAATAATATCACAGTTCAAATACATCAGCTACTCCTGTGGTGTTATTTTAAAAAAATAACCACTTTGGTGCCCTCACTTTATACATCATTGTTGATTTTTAAAAATAAACAACAAGGCACCAAATTGTTGTTTAAAAAATAGTACTAATGTAGTATTGTATTTTAAAATCGGTAATAAGGTAGTGCTGGTTTTTAAAAATGGCACCACATGTTAATGCATTTTAGTTGTGTTGGTTTTAAAAATCAGTACTACAATGCTTGTTGCATGTGATTAAAGAAAAACAGAAGAGAAAATTTTATTTTGTTGCATGGAGATAAGAGAAAAAAAAAATGAGATTTGGCATAATGTCATCTGTAATGACTCAAGTCGGATGTCGTCCATAGTTGCTCACCTAAGGGGGGTGTCAATTTGGTAGGGATGAGTTAGGCCGGGTTGGAATTTTTTTAAAAAAGCAATCCCAACCCAAACTCGACGAGAACCCGAATACTATCTGAAACTCTTGAACCTGAATACGAACTCAATCAATCCGAATATGACCCAAATAACATGAATAACTTGAATAGCCCTGATTCCAAATGACTTTTTTTTTAAAATTTTTTTCTCTATAATTATTCACTTTTATCTTAATATTCTATCATTATCGTACTACATTGATATATTAATATACATATAAGTATCTTAATTTTTAAAATAAAATTTAATTTAACCCAAAAAATCTACTAAACCTTAAATTCGGGTTAACCCAAACTCAATTTGAAAATTTTCAACTCAAAAATCCACCAACCCGAACTCGACCCGAACCCAAAAAATCTCTAATTCGAACCTAATTTTTTTTAATTGACTCGGGTTTGATCGTTGGGTCAGATTTATTTTTGACATCACTACATGCCTCTGATCACGAGATCATTTTAGCTTCCCCATCCGATCGGCCAAATGAACCATCGACCGACATCATCTGTCTGTTCATGGACCAATTTGTGGTCAGTCTCCGCTTCCCCATCCATCCCTTCATCATTGAAGTCTGTAATTATTTTCGTGTTCCCCTTCTGCAACTTGTACCGAATTCCTTTCGCCTTATGTGTAGCGTCATTGTGTTGTTTCGGCTGAACAACATCCCTCTGACTCCCCGAGCTTTTCACTACTTCTATTATCCCAAACAGTCCAAACTGGGGTACCTTTCTGTTTCAGTCTCGAATCGGTCTGGTGTTTTTTTGACAAAATACCGACTTCCAATAAACATTGGAAGGAATACTTCTTTTTTATGCGTCTCCCTGAGTGGCCGAGCTTCCAGATTCGCTGGCAGGTCGGCCTACCACCTCAACCCGACCTGAAGAAATACAAGAGTCGCTCGGACTACCTTCATGCCGCATCCATGTTGGTTGGCCAGAAGTATGACATCCACAAGTTGCTGCTTGAGGGTGTGTTATACATCTTTGGCCTGAGTCCGATCTACATTGGGCTCCTGACCAACTTAGGTAAGAGATTCTATGTACGTTTTGCCTTTGATTCTAACTGATTTTTCTACTTCTTTTGCAACCGAAGTCATGCTGCGTCCTCAGATGTCCGGCCTTGCTAAGCTTCAGAACACCGAGATCGAGGCGGTTGCTATTAAAGAATTGGAAAACCACGGCCTACATCCGGTTGGCTCTCAAGATGAGAGTGCAGCAACTCTCGTCCTGGCGAGTGGAGTGTTAGGACCTTCGGATGGCTAGAGAGGGGGGTGTGAATAGCCTCCACTAAAAACTCAATCAATTTCCTCACAAAACTTTGTTAGCACAGCGGAAATAAACAAAAACAAAAACTGATGCAAGAAAAGAAAACCAACCCACAGCTTACACAAGTATATACGAGGTTCGGGGATAACTTGCCCCTACTCCTCGGCGTGTCCATAAGGTGGACGATCCCTTGATCTTTCGGTAGATCACACCCCGGACAAATTTCGGCTAAGTATTTCTCCTTCTCGGTAGAGTAACCTCTCCACAAAAGTCACAGAATAGGTTTGAAAATAAAGCACAATGACTTACAGAGTTCAGTGGCTAAAGGATTGAGCAAATGAACTTACAGCCACGAAGCGAAATGCAAAGACAGAAGGAAGCTTCAGCCAAGAGCTCAACAACACAGCCTCTTGCTTGATCGACAGAGAGTTTTTCCAGAACCTTAGCAAACCTCTCTTCTTCCTTCTTCTTATTCTGCTTTCTCACTGTCCCGAATCACTGTCACCTGTGTCGAATCGCTGCAACCAACTCAGGCGTCGCCAATCACTCTTCCTCCTCATCTGGTTCTCTGAACTCACACCAATACCATCCACGGTCTTCACTGGTATCTCTGAGCTCGAACCAATGAGCAAGAGTCAAGCTGTAGTCACTGATCGCCGCCAGTGAACGTTGATGCTCCAAATGCACCATTCGCAGCGGAACACAGCAGAAAGATCACTTGATCTTATTCTTCTGATGGAGCTTAATTTGAAATCAACCATTGGCACGACACCTGCAACCTGTAACTTAAAAATCTCACAGCAGATGATTTGATCAGGTGAATCAGAAATATCAGAGAAGCAGCAGAAACAAACGACATTGTTGTGGATCGGTCATCAGACCGATCCATATCCTTCCGGACCGATCAGGACACACCCTGATCGGTCTGGAATGATGCTGATCGGTCTGTGGACCGATCAGCCTATGGGTGGATCGGTCCACAGACCGATCCCCCCCTTATCGCTTTGAGTCCCAGCTCATCCCATCGCTTCCTTCTGATCGGTCTGTAGACTGATCAGATAACCCACAGAAAGCTTCTGTGTGGTTACTGATCGGTCACGAGACCGATCAGATAATCCACAGATTGCTTCTGTGTGGTTACTGATCGGTCACGAGACCGATCAGTTCACTTAAGGTATCACTGGATCGGTCTGTCGACCGATCCAGTCAACAAAGTATCGGTATACAGACCGATCCAATGTCCCTGTGTTAGTTTTAGAGCCTCCCAACCCTAAACCCTAACGTCTTCCTGGTCCAGAGAACGAGCTATCAAGCTCTCTCCGACTTAGTCCGGAGAACGAGCTGCCGAGCCCTCTCCGACTTCGTCCGGTCCAGAGAACGAGCTACCGAGCCCTCTCTCTGACCTAGTCCGGAGAACGAGCTGCCGAGCCCTCTCCGACTTCGTCCGGTCCAGAGAACGAGCTACCGAGCCCTCTCTGACCTAGTCTGGAGAACGAGCTGCCGAGCCCTCTCCGACTTCGTCCGGTCCAGAGAACGAGCTACCGAGCCCTCTCTGACCTAGTCTGGAGAACGAGCTGCCGAGCCCTCTCCAACTTCGCGTGCCAAGTATCCGTACTTGGACTTTCCTCTCCACATGATCAACCTTGATCATTAATCAATCTGAGTCTAATTAAAATCTGATACAAACTTAAATCAGTGTCAACATCAAAACAACAGCCAGGTCAGACTGTATCAACATGGAGGAGCGGCTAGCCGAGCTCCCAGTGTTGAGGTTGTTGGCGACTCGAAGCAACCATCCGAGCAAGTGCCTATCGTTCGCTCAGGAGTTCAGGCTCAGTGGCGGATCCAGAAATTTAAGTATGGAGGGGCGAGACGTCGAGTTCAATCAATTTTTAGGGTTAATTATTTTGGCTCGTCGATTGTTATTCAAAATTAAAACGACGCATTTTGACGCGTTTCATTTTTTTCCTTTTTTAAACACGTCAAACGTCGGTTGCTCGAAGCAAACGACGCGTCGACATCGTTCAACGCATTTAAAAGAGACAATAAAATGCGTCGAACGTTACATTGTCTACTTCGAGTAAACGACGTGTCATTCGACACGTTTAAAAAAGAAAAAAAATAGCAGAAATGTATAAATAGGAGAACGCCAGAACAAAGAATGATTTATGTGCGGAACAAGGTCGGTATCCTCCATCTCCGCCGACGAAACCCCAATGACCATATCCTTGCAAAGCTGCTAGGTCCATGAGACCATATTAGCCATTCTGTTGTTTGGTTGTGCAACATTTAATCCCTTGGCATGTGGCACATTTGAGTACTGTAATCCAGTAGGTCGATTGGGATAAGTTTCCTCAGACCTTTTGTTACCATTCCCACCAGTGTGTAGAGTTTTCTTGGCACCCACAACATTATTGGGTTGCTTCAGCTTCTTCAATAGGTCAAGGCTCAGCTGTTCATCATCTTCATCCTCATCGTTAAAGGTGTTGGTTGCTACTCGGAAAACCTAGAGGTTCCACTGTACAAAAATTTTGTACAAAGGTCTGAACCTTTTTCCTAGCTACCATGTGTTCTTTTAAATTAAATTTTGGATCGCCTGCGGAACTTAACACGTTTGATCCAAAACTTAATCTATTTGTTCTTTTAGGTTTTGACTTGGATCTCCTGCGGAACTTAACACGTTCGACCCAAGTCTCCTTAAGTTATTAATTCCATTAAATATTAATTTCCATAAAAGGTTCCCAGTACTGACGTGGCGAGGCACATGACCTTCTTGGATATGGGAGCAACCACCACCGACTAGACAAAACCTTTAATAGAAAGCTAATATTTAATTTCCTAAAATAACTTTAGGTTAACCAAAGAGAACAATCAAATCACAAGGAAAAGAAAGAAACAAAAGAACACAACTTCGAAAAAACATATTCGAAATACTAGAACGTAAGCCTCTTGTATTTGGTATTATTTCCATAAATAACTAGCATGATGCGGAAATAGAAATTACTAGTTAGTTATACCTTGTAGAAAAAACCTCTTGATCTTCTACCGTATTCCTCTTCTAACCTCGGACGTTGTGTGGGCAACGATCTTCCAAGATGAGAAACCACCAACCACCTTCTTCTCCTCCAAGCAAGGTTCGACCACAAAAGAAAAGCTTTACCAAGGAGAAAAACCAAAATACTAACCAAGCTCCAAGAGATGCTAGCTTTCTCTCCTTCTTCTTCTTCTCCGAGTAGTATCCGGCCACCACAAGAACTCCAAGGGAGAGGGAGAGGTTCGGCCACCACAAGAGGAAGAGAAGGAGATGATGGCCGGCCACACCAAGGAACAAAAGAGGGAGAGGAATAATAGATGTTGTATCTTGTGAAGGCACCCTCACCCCTTCTTTTATATTCCTTGGCCTAGGTAAATTAGGAAATTTAATTACAATAAATTTTCCTTAATTTCCTTGACATGATTTAATTGAGAAAAATAAAATAATATTTCCCAATTAAACAATGATGGCCGGCCAAATCAATAGGAAGCAAATTGGACAAGTTTCAATCAACAATTAAAACTTTCCTTATTTGTTTCCGGAAATTTTAAAAAATAAAATTTCTCTTTAAAATCTCTTCATGGTTAATAAAAGGAAATATCTATAATTTTAATTTTATTAACATGTGAATAATTTTAAAGAGAAAATAAAACATCTCTCAATCTACAAATAAGGAAAGAGATCTAATCTCTTTCTTTAATCTTTGTAAATCTTTTACAAGAGAGATATTTTAATTTTAATTCTCTTTCAAATTAAATCTTCCACATAATAATAAACATTAAAATTAAATTTTCTTTTTAATTAATTATGGCCGGCCCTACTAGCTTGGGTTCAAGCTAGGGCCGGCCACCTTAAACTTAGGCCGGCCCTAGCTTGGTTCCCAAGCTAGCTTGGCCGGCCCCTTTAGGTGGGTATAGAAGGTGGGTATATGTGGGTATAATACTCTATAAATAAGAGGCTACGATAGGGACCGAGAGGAGGAATTGGTTTTGGTCTCCGATAAAATTAAGCATCCCATGTTCGCCCGAACACACAACTTAATTTTATCAATGATAATTCATTCCACTAGAGAACTATCATTGAACTACCGCACCAATCCCAAATTACATTTTGGGCTCCTTCTTATTATGAGTGTGTTAGTCTCCTGTGTTTAAGATATCGAATGTCCACTAATTAAGTGAGTTCGACAACTCATTTAATTAATATCTAAGTCCAAGAGTAGTACCACTCAACCTTATTATCATGTCGGACTAAGTCCACTGCAGGTTTAACATGACAATCTTTATGAGCTCCTCTTGAGGACATTATCAACCTAGTATCACTAGGACACAGTTTCCTTCTATAATCAACAACACACACTATGAGTGATACCATTTCCCAATTTATCGGGTTTATTGATTCATCGAACTAAATCTCACCCATTGATAAATTAAAGAAATAAATATCAAACATATGTGCTTGTTATTATATTAGGATTAAGAGCACACACTTCCATAATAACTGAGGTCTTTGTTCCTTTATAAAGTCAGTATAAAAGGAACGACCTCAAATGGTCCTACTCAATACACTCTGAGTGTACTAGTGTAATTATATAGTCAAGATAAACTAATACCTAATTACACTACGACCTTCTAATGGTTTGTTCCTTTCCATTCTGGTGAGGTGCTGTTTATAATTTATAAGGTACTGATAACATCATCTTCTGTATGTGACACCACATACTATGTTATCTACAATATAAATTAAATGAACAACTACAAACAAATATAGATAATTAGACCAAATGTGATTCTTTATTCATAATGAATGTTTACAAAGCTTAGCCTTTCAGTATACACTCCAACAATCTCCCACTTATACTAATGACTAAGCTGCCATATCTTCTACCATACATCTGATTCTCATTCCCTCCACATGCCGATCGAAAGCTTTCGCCGGAAGGGCCTTAGTGAAAGGATCTGCCAGGTTATCCGCTGATGCAATCTTGGCGATGACAACTTCTCCTCGCTTCACGATATCTCGTATCAGGTGGTACTTGCGCTCTATATGTTTACTCGCCTTATGAGCTCGTGGTTCCTTCGAGTTTGCAATCCGCTATTATCACAATAAATTGTGATGATCTTGGGCAAACCAGAATCACATCTAAGTCCATTAGAAAGTTCCCGAGCCATACCGCTTCTTTAGCCTCTGAGGTTGCTACATACTCGACTTCCATGGTTGAGTCCGAAAATTTTTGCTTAACACTCCTCCATGAAATGGCTCCACCTCCTAAAGTAAACACATAGCCCGATGTAGACTTACTATTGTCCCTATCTCATTGAAAATCGAATCCGTGTAACCCAGGGAGCAAATCATCTGTTTGGTAAACTAGCATATAATCCCTAGTCCTTCTCGGTACTTTAATATATGTTTTACCGCATCCAATGTCCTTGTCAGGTTACTCGATATGTCACGACCATGCCTACAAAACAGATATCGTGTCTCGTATAACATTGCATACATTAGGCTTCCTACACCAAGCAGAACCGCTTTCATGTCCTCTATCTCTTTTGATGTCTTTGGAGACATCTCTTTAGATAGAGCTACTCCATGTCTAAAAGGTAAGAAACCTTTCTTGAGTCTTGCATGCTAAAACGAGCAAGGATTGTATCTATATATGAAGCTTGGGATAGACACAACATTCTTTTCTTGCGATCCCTTATAACTTTGATCCCAAGAATGTGTGCACATTCTCCTAAGTCCTTCATATCAAATTGTTTGGACAATCATACCCTTACGTCTGATAATACCTTGACATTGTTGCCAATTAACAAAATATCATCTACGATAGTACAAGAAATACCACCACGTTTCACACTTCTTATATACACAAGACTCATCCGGACTTTGAATAAATCCATATGACTGGATTACTTCATTAAACCGGATGTTCCAAGACCTTGAAGCTTGCTTCAGTCCATAAATGGACCGATTGAGCTTGCATACTAGATGCTCTTTGCCTTTTTCAATAAACCCTTCTGGTTGCTTCATATGGATGTTCTCTTCAAGACTTCCATTAAGGAAAGCTGTCTTGACATCCATTTGCCAAATCTCATAATCCATATGAGCAGCAATGGATAAGAGTATCCGGATAGACTTAAGCATGGCTACCGGTGAAAAGGTTTCCTCATAATCGATTCCCTCTTTCTGAGTGTACCCTTTCGCAACAAGCCTAGCTTTGAAGGTTTCTACCTTCCCGTCTGTCCCTCTTTTCCTTTTGTAGATCCACTTGCATCCAACGGCTTTTACACCATCAGGTGGTTCTACAAGCTCCCAAACCTTATTAGAGTACATGGACTCTATTTCAGAATTCATTGCCTTTTGCCAAGATGCTGCATCTATATCTTGGAGTGCTTCGTCATATGACCGGGGATCAGGTTCATGTTTACCCGGGATCAAGTCCGAAGACTCTCCCAAAAACATGAATCTTTCAGGCTGCCTCACAACCCTCCCACTACGACGAGGCACTGTCTGTGGTTGTGTATTATGTGTGACACGTGTTGCAGTCTCTTGTGGTACTTCATCTTGTACTGTTGGTACTGAAGTAGACATATCCTCTCTAAGTTCTTCTAAAACAACTTTACTACTGGGCTTGTGATCCATTATATAGTCTTCTTCTAAAAACTGGGCATTGGTGCTAACAATGACCTTCTGGTCTTTAGGACTATAAAATAAACCACCTTTTGTTCCTTTGGGATATCCTACAAACACGCGAACTTCTGTACGAGATTCTAACTTATCAGCATCTGGTTTCAGCACATGTGCTGGACTACCCCAAATCCGAATATGTCTTAGACTGGGTTTTCGCCCATTCCACAATTCTATGGGAGTAGAAGAAACTGATTTAGAAGGTACTAAGTTCAGAACGTATACTGCTGTTTCCAGAGCATATCCCCAAAATGAATTTGGTAATTCTGAATAACTCATCATCGATCTAACCATCTCCATAAGAGTCCTATTCCTTCGTTCTGTCACACCATTCTGTTGGGGTGTTCCAGGTGCAGACAATTGGGATTGAATCCCGACCTCTGATAAGTAATTCCTAAACTCTCCTAAGAGGTATTCGCCACCACGATCTGACCGTAGTGTCTTGATACTTTTACCTAGTCGTTTCTCCACATCAGCCTTGTATTCTTTGAACTTATCAAAGCACTCGGACTTGCGGCGCATTAGGTAAATGTATCCATATCTTGAATAATCGTCTATGAAAGAGACAAAATATTCAAAACCTCCTCTTGCCTGGACAGACATAGGACCACACAAATCAGAGTGAACCAATTCTAACACTTCTTTGGCTCTATACCCCTTGGCCTTGAACGGCCTCTTGGTCATTTTACCTTCTAAGCAAGATTCACAAGTTGGAAAATTTTCCAACTCTAATGAACTCAAAAGTCCATCGGCTATAAGCCTCTGAATCCTACTTAAATTGATATGACCAAGTCTTAGATGCCAAAGATATGCTTGGTTCATTTCTGAAGGTTCTTTTCTCTTATTAGAATTAGAAGATGAGTTATAAATTTCCATGTTTTGCTTTGTGGAAGAAATTGGATTTAAAGTATACAAATTGCCAACTAATGCACCAGAACAGATAATCACTTTATTTCTTTTAATAACTACATCGTTACTAAAGGAAACTGAATATCCATCTAAAAATAGTTTAGAAACTGAAATTAAATTCTTTCTAAAACTGGGTACATAAAGACAATTTCTTAAAACCAAATTCCTATTTCTACTAAAAGATAAGTAGACGTCTCCCACTGCAACAGCTGCCACCTTAGTAGCATTGCCCATGTAGACGGTAATTTCTCCTTCAGATAGTCGTCGGGTTTCCTGGAACCCCTGCAAGGAATTGCAGACATGATCAGTGGCTCCCGTATCTACACACCAGGTGCTGGTAGATAACACCGCTAAACATGTTTCAACAACTAGAGTATGAGATATACCTTTGTTTTGGTTCCTACGAGGACAGTCCGCCTTCCAATGTCCTGCCTGCTTACAGATGAAGCACTTGCCCTTCGGCTTCTTCATTCCAGCTTTAAATCCCGTACTCTGAGATTTATTCACTTTCTTTGTTGAACCAGCTTGTTTCTTCTTCTTCTTTCCTTTCGGTTTAGAAGTAGAACCGTTTTCAGCATAGTGAATTTGAGCATTGTGACGAAATAATCCTTCTGCTGCTTGAAGTTCTGTCAGTAGTTCCGCTAATGAATAAACCCTCTTATTCATATTATAGTTCAGGCGAAACTGCTCAAAACTTCTAGGTAGCGTTTGGAGGATCATATCGATCTGGGTTTCCCCATCAATTTCTCCTCCAAGGATCTGTATCTCGTTCAGATAAGCCATCATCTTTAGGATATGATCCCTTACAGGAGTACCCTCTTGCATGGTGGCTGTCATTATCTTTCTCATGGCTTCTTGCCTAGAAGCCCTATCCTGATGACCAAAGAGTTCCTTGAGATTGTTCATAATATCATAGGCTGTTGGTAAATCTTGATGCTGATGTTGCAATACATTTGACATTGAAGCCAAAATGTAACACCGCGCCATCTCATATGCTTTTACCCATTTCCTATGATATTCAATCTCCTCTTGGGTAGATTCACCAGTAGGTGCATCAGGGCACTGCTCAGTCAGTACATATTTATAGCTTTCAGCAGTAAGAACAATGTCCAGGTTTCTTTTCCAATCTATGTAGTTTGGTCCAGTAAGTCTATTCTGTTGAAGTATGATGGACAGTGGGTTGAAAGACATCCTAAGAATCACAAATAACTTTTGGTCAGAACTCTAAATTTAGAATAATATTGATTCCTCAAACAATACTATTTTAAATTAACCAACACCTCATCACACCGTGAATTTTGTATGCCACGTTAGTGTGGACGTATACAAATTCAACATTTGTAAAAGGAGGTTTTAACCTATTAATTTTATTATCTTGTCAACCTAACTTTTTGACAAATAAAATTAATAGTTGGTATTATTTGGTCACACAAATAATAATAGTGACTCCGTTGGGGAGGATACTATTAGATGTGTCTAAGTGTATACCATTACTTGACACTAAGTCCATTAATAAGATTATGCCCCTTCCGTTGGGGAAGATCACACGCTCTTAATTAATTTCCTATAGTCATCCAAAAATGGAAGTCTGTTCTAGTGATCCACAAACAAGCTCATCCGTTATGGAGGAAGGCACTCAGAGCCAACGCGCAAGCTTGTTTGCATCACTTACAAACCAGTAATGGAGACCATGGGATTTATTTAAAAATCCCTCTCCCACTTAGTTATTTATAAATGAGGAATTTTAACTATACTAGCCTACTAAACTTGTAAACTAACATGCACACACAGCATAATATAAAAGCAATAAATAGAAAATCTAATTTTCAACTATTATGGCTTTTATCTTTAATTGTCCTTCGTGTGTTGTCATCCGAAGCTGCTGCCATATTTGGCCACCGCCACCGGGTCTAACTGTCGCATCCATCTTGCTCCGAGTTCCGCTGCGCCTCTGGTCCTTAGAAGGTTCCACGCTTTGCAAGATTCAATCCGCGACATAAATAGAATTTTACATTTTGATCCTATATTCCATAAAAGGAATGTACATGTATCTAGATCAAAAATAAAATCCTAATAAAACTAAATACAGCTCCTGCTGTATTTTAATACAATCATGCACACACATATAAATTGCCCTTGACATGTCCAAGGGTCCAATCACACACATAATTAACTAAAAGCCATAATAGTTGGATCCTGCATCCACAAAGTTAGCACATCCTACTATTATCCTGCCTAAATTATGTATGACATGTGCATAATTAAACTAAATACCAAATACACAGAGGCAAAACCCTAGCTCTGATACCAATTGTTGGTTGCTACTCGGAAAACCTAGAGGTTCCACAAAATTTTGTACAAAGGTCTGAACCTTTTCCTAGCTACCATGTGTTCTTTTAAATTAAATTTTGGATTGCTGCGGAACTTAACACGTTTGATCCAAAACTTAATCTATTTGTTCTTTTAGGTTTTGACTTGGATCTCTGCGAACTTAACACGTTCGACCCAAGTCTCCTTAAGTTATTAATTCCATTAAATATTAATTTCCATAAAAGGTTCCCGATACTGACGTGGCGAGGCACATGACCTTCTTGGATATGGGAGCAACCACCACTAGACAAAACCTTTAATAGAAAGCTAATATTTAATTTCCTAAAATAACTTTAGGTTAACCAAAGAGAACAATCAAATCACAAGGAAAAGAAAGAAACAAAGAACACAACTTCGAAAAACATATTTGAAATACTAGAACGTAAGCCTCTTGTATTTGGTATTATTTCCATAAATAACTAGCATGATGCGGAAATAGAAATTACTAGTTATACCTTGTAGAAAAAACCTCTTGATCTTCTACCGTATTCCTCTTCTAACCTCGGACGTTGTGTGGGCAACGATCTTCCAAGATGAGAAACCACCAACCACCTTCTTCTCCTCCAAGCAAGGTTCGGCCACAAAAGAAAAGCTTTACCAAGGAGAAAAACCAAAATACTAACCAAGCTCCAAGAGATGCTAGCTTTCTCTCCTTCTTCTTCTTCTTCTCCGAGTAGTATCCGGCCACCACAAGAACTCCAAGGGAGAGGGAGAGGTTCGGCCACCACAAGAGGAAGAGAAGGAGATGATGGCCGGCCACACCAAGGAACAAAAGAGGAAGAGGAATAATAGATGTTGTATCTTGTGAAGGCACCCTCACCCCTTCTTTTATATTCCTTGGCCTAGGTAAATTAGGAAATTTAATTACAATAAATTTTTCTTAATTTCCTTGACATGATTTAATTGAGAAAAATAAAATAATATTTCCCCAATTAAACAATGATGGCCGACCAAATCAATAGGAAGCAAATTGGACAAGTTTCAATCAACAATTAAAACTTTCCTTATTTGTTTCCGGAAATTTAAAAAAATAAAATTTCTCTTTAAAATCTCTTCATGGTTAATAAAAGGAAATATCTATAATTTTAATTTTATTAACATGTGAATAATTTTAAAGAGAAAATAAAACATCTCTCCAATCTACAAATAAGGAAAGAGATCTAATCTCTTTCTTTAATCTTTTGTAAATCTTTTACAAGAGAGATATTTTAATTTTAATTCTCTTTTAAATTAAATCTTCCACATAATAATAAACATTAAAATTAAATTTTCTTTTAATTAATTATGGCCGGCCCTACTAGCTTGGGTTCAAGCTAGGGCCGGCCACCTTAAACCCAAGCTTAGGCCGGCCCTAGCTTGGTTCCCAAGTTAGCTTGGCCGGCCCCCTTTAGGTGGGTATAGAAGGTGGGTATATGTGGGTATAGTACTCTATAAATAAGAGGCTACGATAGGGACCGAGAGGAGGAATTGGTTTTGGTCTCCCGATAAAATTAAGCATCCCGTGTTCGCCCCGAACACACAACTTAATTTTATCAATGATAATTCATTCCACTAGAGAACTATCATTGAACTACCGCACCAATCCCAAATTACATTTTTGGGCTCCTTCTTATTATGAGTGTGTTAGTCTCCCTGTGTTTAAGATATCGAATGTCCACTAATTAAGTGAGTTACTGACAACTCATTTAATTAATGTCTAAGTCCAAGAGTAGTACCACTCAACCTTATTATCATGTCGGACTAAGTCCACTGCAGGGTTTAACATGACAATCTTTATGAGCTCCTCTTGAGGACATTATCAACCTAGTATCACTAGGACACGCTTCCTTCTATAATCAACAACACACACTATGAATGATACCATTTCCCAATTTATCGGGTTTATTGATTCATCGAACTAAATCTCACCCATTGATAAATTAAAGAAATAAATATCAAACATATGTGCTTGTTATTATATTAGGATTAAGAGCACACACTTCCATAATAACTGAGGTCTTTGTTCCTTTATAAAGTCAGTATAAAAGGAACGACCTCAAATGGTCCTACTCAATACACTCTGAGTGTACTAGTGTAATTATATAGTCAAGATAAACTAATACCTAATTACACTACGACCTTCTAATGGTTTGTTCCTTTCCATTCTGGTCGTGAGCTACTGTTTATAATTTATAAGGTACTGATAACATCATCTTCTGTATGTGACACCACGTACTATGTTATCTACAATATAAATTAAATGAACAACTACAAACAAATGTAGATAATTAGACCAAATGTGATTCTTTATTCATAATGAATGTTTACAAAGCTTAGCCTTTCAGTATACACTCCAACAAAAGGTGTCCCTTTCCAGGTCTTCATCGTCTGAGCTGAAGGAATCAGCCGTGTTGTGCTGGTGCTTGAAGGCCTTGAGGCCTTGGATGAGGGCTTGGTCGCTTTGGCATTTGTTCCAGTTGTTGTTCTTCTTCTTCCCATCCTTGGCTTGATGTTGCTACAGGCGTTGCTCGTGCTGAGGGTGGTAGGGCCTATTGCTTTGGCTGGTGGACTTGTGAGATCAGAGCTCTTTGTAGGACCGTTGGGCCGGCTAGAATGGGGGTTGAATAACCCTGAAAAAAAAAATAAAAGAAACCCTTCTCGAACTCTTAAACTAATACTTGTATAAAATTAGCTAAGCAGAAATACAAGAAAGAAACAAGGCACCGTGTTTGACTTGGTACAACCGGAGAGGTTGTTAATCCAAGGAAAGTGATCGCACTAAAAACTCCTTCGGGCGGAGAAGCCTCTTACACCGGTGAAAGCACAAAAACAGAAGCTAAACTAGAACAGTGAGCGCACAAGTGTTTGGAATGCTAATTACTAAGTTAATGAAAAGCTTCTGGACCAAGGCTATATTTATAGCCTTGGTCGGGGCGCCTGGAAGGGTTCCGGGCGCCATGGGGGGATAAAACTTTATCCCCCAACGTTCAGATCGCGTAAATCGTGATCCTGGTCAAAATCAGAGTCCGGGCGCCCTGGAGCCCAAAGTCAACAGGCGTTGACTTTTTCGTCGTAGTTAGTTTTTTATCAATAATATTCTGTCATTTATTTTCCTCAAAATAATAAGTTTTTGGATGCCTATTATCTAGTATTATGTGACATCAACCAGTCTTTAGAAGATTATTTCCGGTGTTCATATTTGAATCAAAGGATTCAATAGCTTCTATTATATACGTTAGGTGCTTTGTTGGCCTGTAAATTGAATTATCTTATAAACCAAGGAAATATTTATTACATTGAATGTGTTATTATTATTGTATTAATAGAAATTTTATATTTTTTTCATTTTATGATATGAAAATATAAATATTATTACTATAAGAGAATGTTAGTTGAATTACAAATTAATTTAAATTTGTACATGTAGTAATGTAATTTGAGGTGTTGAGTGTAAATGATTGCATATATATACAAAATTAGTTATTTATTTATATGTAAATGATATTTTTAGGTATTTTTTCTAATTATTAATCATGTATGATAAGATTTTAAGGGGTTTTGGTAGGATCGTACGATTCTACGATCCGATCCTGACCGATCCGATCCTGACCCTAAATCGATCCTGCGTAGGATCGCGATTCTACAAACTATGGTCGTCCTTCTCGCTAGCTACGTCTTCCGCTCGACTACCTGTGTTCCTAAGCTCCTGCACACTTAGACACAAGGTTAGAAACACACAGGACCTAACTTAACTTGTTGATCACACCAAAACAACCTTGGGGTTCCAACAATCTCCCCCTTTTTGGTGTGACCAACCCAAGTTAAGTTAGGGTAAAATAGACTTTAAATAAAATTAAGTAACTTAACTTAATTTGCAATTTAAGTACAAAAAGATAGAAAAAAAATTAACTCTATCTAAACAAAAATAATTAAATCTATCTACCTCCCCCTACACTTATACTTTCTCTTCTCCCCCTTTGATCACAAAAAAAATGGGGTTCCAAGAGAAACAATCTAAGGGTTAAAGATTTAGTAAATTTGAAAAAATATTTAAAAGAAATTCATAAAAACAATTTTAAGTTCTTGTAAGAATTATTTTGAGAAATATTTCTAAAAAGAATTCTAAGTAAAGTTTTTTTTTAAAAAAAATTTGACTTAGGAAAAAATTTCTAAGTAATTTGAGCATAAATTTCTAATTTCAGAAAATCTTTTAACTTAAGAAAGAATAATTTTTGAGAATTTTTAAGCACATTTTTAAAACACATAACTTAGTCAATTAAAAATTTCTAAGTAAGTAAATTTCTAAATTGAAATAAAATATTTTGAATAACCCTTTTTAAAGCACTAATTACTTCTTGTATTAATGCTTCATTAGTAAGTTAATTAAACATTTATTTCAATATTTTGGCTTCCAAGTCATGGCGAGGCACTAGGCCTTCTTGGTTATTGGAGCAACAACCACTTCCTTGACAAAGCCTCATAAAGAAATTTTTTGTTTAATTTTCTCACTTAAAGCGCTAATTTTAATTTTAAAATTTAGTTTAAGTATGATTTAGGAACCCAATATAGGTTCCAACCTACTGGATTAACTAAAAAGTTTTTAGGAACATATTTTCTTGAAATGTTCCTAATTTGTCCAGGGTGATATTTAAAGTACCAATTTAAATTATTAAATATTCTAACATTGGTTTTAGATGAACATGCATGGTTTCTCAAGTTATCTACTTGAATTTTCAAATCATCATTTTCAAGTTTCAATTTTTCATTTGCTAGTTTTAACTTATCTAATTCTTCTAAGGGACAAGACTTAGCTAGAATTACTTTTAAAATTTTATTTTCACTTTCTAATTTGCAACAATCTTTTGTTAAAATTTTAACGAACTTAAACATTTTATCGGGAGGAAGAGATCGTACCTGACTTACCTTGTCGATCTCGTTGTCTGTTTCTCCCCCTGAGCTGCTGCTTTCTTCCGACGTGTCTCCCCCTTCATCGATGCTCTCGATGCTCATTTCGGAAGAGCTTGAATCACAGTCGTCGTCTTGATGACTTGCCATTAGTGCGAGTCCGGAGAAAGCTTCGACGCCCCACGTCGCCTTTAGGGCCTTTCGCTTTTGGACAGGCTTCTTACCCTTCTCCTTGTCCTTGTTCTTCAGCTTGGGGCAGTTGTCCTTGACGTGCCCTTCTTCGTCGCAGTGGTAGCAGCGGATCGTTCTTCTCCTCTTTCCCTGCGGATGGTTAGTAGATCTGGATTTACAAAGTTTCTTGAATCTTCTTACCATCATTACCATTTCCTCATCGTCGAGAGAGGATTCCGATTCTGGTTCGTCTCTCGAGGCTTTGAGGGCGACGTTGTTTTTAGGCTCCTTCATTCCTGCACATCTTGACTCATGTACTTCAAATGTTGAAAAGAATTCTTCTAATGAAATCTTTTCTAAATCTTTAGAAATATAAAATGCATCTACTAATGATGCCCAATTGGTATTTCTAGGAAAGGAATTTAAAGCGTACCTGAGCGAATCTCGGTTACTTACCTTTTCTCCGAGATTCGAGAGTCCGGTGATAATTTCTTTTATTCTCGAGTGCAGATGCCCAACTGACTCGTCTTCCCCAAGTCGCAGGCAGGTGAGCTGCTTGCGAAGCATATCTCTTTTGGCGAGCTTGGCTTCGGATGTCCCTTCGTGCAGCTCGAGGAACTTCTCCCAAAGTTCCTTTGCGGATTTGTATTTACCGATCCTGTTGACTTCTTGAGGCGGAAGAACGCTTAGCAGATGGTACTTTGCTTTGCCGTTCGCCATGAAGTCGGCCTGCTCCTTTTTTGTCCATTTATCTATTTCCTTGTCCTCTGGAGCTTGAAAGCCAAGTTTCATTATTAAAAATAATTCAATATCTGTTGTAAGAAATACCTGCATATGTTTTTTCCAAGTGGCAAAATCCCCTTCGAATTTCGGCGGGTGAATGCTTGGTCCGGCCATCTCGTTGCTTCGTTCGGCGGTTAGTCCTCCCGAAGCGCTTTGGCTCTGATACCACTTGTAGGACCGTTGGGCCGGCTAGAAGGGGGGCTGAATAGCCCTGAAAAAAAAATAAAAGCAACCCTTCTCGAACTCTTAAACTAACACTTGTATAAAATTAGCTAAGCAGAAATAAAAGAAAGAAACGAGGCACCGTGTTTAACTTGGTTACAACCGGGGAGGTTGTTAATCCAAGGAAAGTGATCGCACTAAAAACTCCTTCAGGCGGAGAAGCCTCTTACACCGGTGAAAGCACAAAAACAGAAGCTAAACTAGAACAGTGAGCGCACAAGTGTTTGGAATGCTAATTACTGAGTTAATGAAAAGCTTCTGTACCAAGGCTATATTTATAGCCTTGGTCGGGGCGCCTGGAAGGGTTCCGGGCACCCTCAACGTCCTAGCGCCCGAAAGTGATCCGGGCGCCCCGGACTGCTCCGGGCGCCCCGGAGCCCAAAGTCAACAGGTGTTGACTTTTTCGTCCGGGACCTCTTCTCTGGTTCAGTCCCGCCTCGGTCCGGTTCTTCTCCTCCGGATCCGCTCACTTGAGTGATCTCTGCCATCTGGAAAAGGGCTCACCCGAACCCAACTTCCGGTCTTCTCGAGCGGGCTTCCCTCCGGCTTCTCATCCCTCGGAATCGCCGCGTGTTTCCTTCTCGTCCGCCGGCGTACTCATCCGCAGTCTTCGTCCCTCAGACGCACCGCGTGCCGTCCTTCTCGCTAGCTGCATCTCTTGCTCCCCGAGCAATCTTCCGCTCCGGCTTTCATCCCTCGGAACCACCGCACGCTTCCTTCTCGTCCACTGGGGTACTCTTCCGCAGCACCTCGTCCCTCGGACTGTCGTCCTTCTCGCTAGCTGCGTCTTCCGCTCAACTACCTGTGTTCCTAAGCTCCTGCACACTTAGACACAAGGTTAGAAACACATAGGACCTAACTTAACTTGTTGATCACACCAAAACAACCTTGGGGTTCCAACACTCTTATCTTACAATAGTAGAGGTTTCGTCGCCGACAAGGGGGGGGGGGGGGGCGACCGCCGATGCCGCCCCTCCTTTAGATCCGCCCCTGTTTAGGCTCCTCTGGCGAGCCGTTGTTAAGGCGCAAGAGGCGCAGAAAAGAGTTTTCGCGTTCTGCTGCTTTGGCGATGGGATCTGCGGCAAGGGTCGAGGTTGGCACCTCGAATCCTTCCGTCGTTCCTGAGACCACGCTCGAGATATCCTCCAACCGAACTCCTTCGGTGGCCGAGCTGTCGCAGGAGTCTATTGCCGTAGAGCCCCTGGCTTCCATGCCGCCATTGCAGCCATCGAGGGTTCGGTGATCGGTCATCCTCCCGACATCTGCGTCCCGGTCGGCCGCTTTGGAAGCCTCAGCCCACTCTGCCACGAGTGACCGATGATCAATCACGACCATTCTCCATCTGCCAATGGAGGAGTACAACAAGCCAAGTGGCCAATCGTGCACTCTCGAGCATCAAGTCATCATACGGGGCCCGCTCACCCAGGTCTGGGAAGAAGCCCGAGCTCGAGCGGCGGTGATGCCCCCGGGCGCGCTTTCCAACAGCCATACCCAAATGACAACTGAGGCAAGCTCCTTGTACTTATCTTTCCTTCAATCGACTCTGATCCTTTTACCTGTTTGTAGTATTGGGTGGAGAGCCTGACCATGTGCCACAGGCTAGCTCATCTGGAGGATGAGTTCAGGAAGCTCCAAGTCTCAAGCAGCCAACCCGCCATCGATCTGAAGGAGATGGCCAAGCTGAAGGCTGACCTGGAGAAGGAGACCGAGCTCCTTGATGCCAAACGGGCTAAAACCTTCGGCTAGGAGGAGATGCTGGGCCGACTCAAGAAGCAGGTCAGCACTTTTGATAAGAAGATCGAGTCGGCCACTGCTAGGAAGAATCGGGCCATCGAGGACTTGGAGCTGAAGAACAAGGAGGCTCGAGATCTCGCCAGCAAGCTTAAAGAGGCTGAAGATTTTATGGTGACCGAGTGAGCGAGCCGGTCGGCGTGGGAATCTGAGCTCTAGGGCCAGCTCTCCGATAAGGACGCAGTACTAAAGCTGGCCCAGGACGAGCTAAGGAAGGTGAAGGCTGAGCTAGAGGATCCCCAAGAGGCGATGAAGATTTATCAGGACGCCGAGCCGAGTCGCTTTGCAACAATGAAACAGAACTACATCCGCTCAGACACCTTCAATGATAAAGTAGTCACCCGTTATCTTCGGCTCTGTAACCTCGCGATAGATGAGACGATTAACCAGCTCAAGGCGGGCGACCACCTTCCCAAGACCTTGAAGGACAGCGTCATCAGTTGGTATAAGATGACTGAGTCACTACCCGACGACGTTCTTGATTACCTTTAGTGAGGTTGAGCGCTGAAAACTTTTTGAAGTCTTAATGTAAGCTCGCCCATTTGGCAAAGCTCTTATGTTTACCTTGCAACTGTAATCTTGATATGTAATCTTGTCAAGTTTGGTTTTAATATATGTGCACCCGTTCCGTAAAGCATTTCCTTTCACAGCTTTTCTTATATTTGACTGTAAATGCCCCTGATCTTGTATCTGTTAGGTTGCAAGGTTACAAACATAGTCTCATATTGAAAACACATGGGAAAGATTATGAGTTTATAAGAGAAAAAGATATCTTCATTAGCATGAGGCCTTTTGGGGAGAACCCAAGTGTAAAACCATAAGGATTTAGGCACAAAGTGGACAATATCATACCATTGTAGAGATATCTAAATTCTTTTCGATCCTACAATTGGTATCAGAGTCCGGACTGCCAGAAGGTTTAACCGCCGACTGTGCACAAGAGCTATGGTCTGATTGAACCATGTGGGTACAATATTGACCTTGAACAAAGAAAGTGGGGGCTCCTATGTTCGGATCAAGAGGACCAGACACCAGACAGGAAGTCCTAGTTGCGACTAGGCAATGAAGTCCTAGTAGGTCGGGTGGACCGAGTGGCAGGAAGACCTGGTGGGTCGAGGATCGGACGTGGGAAGCCTATGATCCTTTGTTTGAGGGGAGGATTGTTAGGGTTGAAAGGTTGTAAATATAGTCCCATATTGAAAACACATGGAAAAGATCATGGGTTTATAAGAGGAAAAGATATCTCTATTGGTATAAGGCCTTTTGGGGAGAGCCCAAGAGCAAAACCATGAGGGCTTAGACCCAAAGTGGACAATATCATACCATTGTGGAGATATCTAAATTCTTTTCAATCTTACAGTATTTGCGACTAACCGCTTGACCATAGGGGCAAACTCAGATTTAAGGTCGCCGCTTGACCGTTAGTGAGGACAAGTGTTTAATGTCGCCGCTCGACGATTCGATGAAGACTCATGTTTAAGTTTGCCGCTTGACCGTTGGTGTAAACTAGGGTTTAACGTTGCCGCTCGACGATTTGGTGAAGACTCAGGTTTAAGGTCGCCGCTCGACCGTTGATGGAGACTAGGGTTTAACGTCGTCACTCGAAGATTTGGTGAAGACTCGAGTTTAAGGTCACTGCTCAACTGTTGATGGAGACTAAAGTTTAACGTCACCGCTCAACGATTTGATGTGAACTAGGGTTTAACGTCGCCGCTCGACGATTTGGTGAAGACTCAGCTTTAAGGTCGCCGCTCGACCGTTGATGGAGACTAGGGTTTAACGTCGCCGCTCGACGATTTGATGTGGACTAGGATTTAATGTCGCCACTCGACGATTTGGTGAAGACTCGGGTTTAAGGTCGCTGCTCGACCGTTGATGGAGACAAAGATTTAACGTCGCTGCTCGATGATTTGATGGAGACTAGAGTTTAACGTCGTCGCTCGACGATTTGGTGAAGACTTGGGTTTAAGGTCACCACTTGACCGTTGATGGAGACTAGAGTTTAACGTTGCCTCTCGACGATTTGATGTGGACTAGGATTTAATGTCGCCGCTCGATAATTTGGTGAAGACTCGAGTTTAAGGTCACCGCTCGACCATTGATGGAGACTAGAGTTTAATGTCGTCACTCGACGATTTGATGTGAACTAGGGTTTAAGGTCGCCGCTCGACGATTTGATGTGTCGTTCGGCATATAGCTTAGAAATCTTTTATTTTGACCCTGCATTCAGAGAGAACGTACAAAAACGTATAAATACACTTCCACACTTGCGCACCTCTCATCCGATCCGATAGGATTGGAGATGGTTTGCATTCTATGGTCGTTCGAGCCGCCTTCTCGTCTCGTCTTCTAGATAATAAGCACCCGAGCGAAGCTTTTCCATGACCTTGAAAGATCCTATCCAGGGGGCTTCGAGCTTGGTGACGTCCCCGACTAGCTTGAGTTTCTTCCAAACGAAGTTGTCGACCTAGAAGGCCCTCGGGATCATCCTCCGATTTTAGGTTTATTTCATCCGCTGCCGATATGCCATCAGTCGAACGGCTGCTTTGGCACACGCTTCGTCCACCAAGTCCAACTCCAAAAGCCTCCACTCGACGTTGCTTTTATCATAATGCTACACCCGATCAGACTCTAATCCAACTTCGACGAGGACGACTGCTTCGCCGTTATACACCAAGTGAAATGGGGTCAGATCGGTCCCCTCCTTTAGCGTCGTGAGGAGGGCCCACTGTACGCTCGGGAGCTCATTGACCCAGCTGCTTCCCATATGGTCGAGCCGAACATGCAAGACTCGGAGGATTTCCCGATTGGTGACTTCTACTTGCCCGTTGCTTTGCGGATAGGCCACGGAAGTGAAGGCCTGTTGGATACCATATCCTTTGCACCACTCCCTGAGCCTCTGACCGGTGAATTGTCTGCCATTATCTGAGACGAGCCAGCGAGGGATGCCGAACCGACATATGATTTGTTGCCAAATGAACTTTATGACCATCTGTTCGGTTATCCTTGCAAGCGGCTTGGCCTTCACCCATTTTGAAAAGTAATCTACGGCCACGAGCAGAAACTTCCGTTGGCCAGTCGCCATAGGGAAAGTGTTGGTGCAACCTTAGGTCAAGGTTGACCTGGTTGACCCGACTCGAGGTGACTTGACTCGAGTTGTATTTTGATGTTTGACTTAGGAAGATTGTCGATGCAACCTTAGGCCAAGGTTGACCTAGTTGAGTTGCATGTTAATGTTTGACACTCGTGAGAGAGTTCTATTCTTGATATGGGACAAGAATAGATGTTTGGGAGGTTATTGGTGCAACCGTAGGTCAAGGTTGACCTGGTTGACCTGATTCGGGAAAAGTCCAAGCAGGGACCTTGGCACTGGAAAAGTCCAAGTATGGAGACTTAGCACTGGAAAAGTCCAAGCAGGGAGCTTGGCACGCGAAAAGTCCAAGTATGGAGACTTGGCACTGGAAAAGTCCAAGTACGGAGACTTGGCACGGGGAAAAGTCCAAGCAGGAGCTTGGCACGCGGAAAGTCCAAGTATGGAGGCTTGGCAGGGAAAGTCAAGCAGGGAGTTTGCACGGGAAAAGTCCCGTGAGTGAAGCCGGCGGTCGGAAATCTTGGTGAGTGAAGCGGTGAAAATCCTAGTGAGTGAAGCTAGGTGAAGGTGAAAGTCCCGTGAGTGAAGCCGGGTAGTTGTGGAAATCCGGTGAGTGAAGCCGGTGAAAACCTAGTGAGTGAAGCTAGGTGAAAGTCGTGAGTGAAGCCAGGCAAGGGAAAATCCAGATGGATCAAGGGTGATCGGACATCCGGTGATGAGAAGTCCAAGTAGGTCAAGGGAGTGACCGGATTGTACCAACAGTCAAGATTGACCGGATGTTGGTTTGGACTTGGTTTGGGCAAAACCAAGCTCGGATCGATCGGTGGATCGATCGATCTGTTAACTATCGATCGATCGGTGACCGATCGGATAACGATCGATGGCTTCTTGAGGTTTTCCGATTGGTGCGGGCCGATCGAGCGAACCAACTCTCACGAGAGTTGGCGATCGTCTGAGGACCGATCGGCCTAGACTGATCGGTCCACAGACCGATCGACATATCGATGGCTCTGTGAAGATATGGCTGATCGGTGCGGGGACCGATCAGAATAAACTGATCGGTCCCATGACCGATCGAGAGGCTCGGACCGATCGGTGGAGCGATCGGTCCAGTCCTAGCCGTTGCGACACAACGGCTAGTTCCTGTGTCTTCTTCTTCGCAGGTTATAAAAGGAGATCGAGCCTCTGCTTCTAGCGCTTCTTCTTCAACACTGCTGCGATTAGAGCTTTGGTGAGCTCTCATTGTGTTGAAGCTCTGCGTGAGTTTCCTGCTGGTTTTCTAGCTGAGTTTGGATCCTAGAAGCTGCTGTTTCATCTGGGTTCCAATCGACAACAAGAGGCAAGCAAGTGTTTTTACATTCCTGTTGTTCTTGTGTTCTTGTTCTTCTTGTACTCCTTATTACTGTTGCAAAGATTGTGGTGAGGTTTCTCCACCCCGAAGGAGTTTATATTAGCCGGTTCTCCGGGGTCTCATCCACCGACGGATTGATAGGGCTCGTCCACCTTACGGACACGCCGAGGAGTAGGAGTATCATCTCCGAACCTCGTTACATCCTTGTGTTAAGGTTTGGTTTTCTTTTCCTTCGTTTCTACGTGTTATTTTCCGCTGCGCTAACCCTAGTTTGTAGAAACGCGACGATTTGGGGTCGGCTATTCACACCCCCCCTCTCTAGCAGTACGAAGAGATCCCAACAAGTGGTATCAGAGCGAGGTCGCTCTTCGTTGGATCAACACCCGGGGGAGCACGAGCTAGAGATGGATCAACTCGGAGAAGACATCACAATTCCACCCTTCTACGATCGCGACGACTTCGCGTATTGGAAGGTAAGGATGAAATATTTCCTTATGACTAACATTGAAAATTGGAGTTGTGTACAATTAGGTTTCAAGCCTCCAATGGACAAGAAAGGAGAAACCCTAGAGAAGAAGGAGTGGACCAAGGAACAAGTCCACCAATCCCTAGTCAACGATGAGGTATTGAAAATTTTTGAATTTTCTTTACCTAATGATGTTCTATGTAAGATAGGTGGATACAACAATGCCAAGGAGTTGTGGAACAACTTGGCTAAGTTCCATGAGGGGAACTCCACTTCAAGCCATGAAAAGGAGTCAAGTGAGCCAAGGAGCTCACATCATGGAGGAGAGGAATTAGAAGTTGAGGGTTACTCAACATCGAAAGAAGAAGAGGAGGAGTGTTCCTCTTCAAGTTCGGAGCAAGGAGAAGAAGCTTCTACCTCCGGAAGGGATGAAGGAGAGAGCGTTCAACCATCCTCAACCCTAGGTAACTCAAGCAATTTAATTTCTTGTAAATTACGTATAATGTGCTTTGAGTGTAGGGAGTTTGGACATTACAAGAGTAAGTGTCCAAGGAGGGTTAGGAAGACTCCACCGGCGCCAAAGGTCAAGGAAGTCGGAGTCCCAACACGCAAGGGCAAGGAGCACGTGGTGTGCTTCCAATGCAAGCGAAGGGGACATTATCGGAGTCAATGTCCGAGGGGGAGGCAACCTCACAAGGACAAGAAGACGAGCACATCGATAGGGGGAGCTAAGGCAAACCCTAAGGTAACCTTTAAGGCTCATTATTGCAATACTAGTAAGATGTATGCTAGTAGTTTGATTGCAATTGACAATAATGATAAGCATGATAATTATAAAAATCGATACACATGCTTAGGTGCCAAACATGTGAGCCTAGATAAGGATAACACTAGGAAAGCCAACCCTAGGATCAACTCATCTAAGGTTAAGGATAACCTAGGTAGAAATCCCAAATCATCTAGACATATGCCTAGGAATACCTCAAAGAAAAATGATAAATTAAAGTTTGAGGTATTAGAGAAGGAGAATCAAGTCTTGAGGTCAAGACTTGATACTTTGGAAAAGGCTCTTAAGAACTTGGAGAAGTCATCTCTAGGGTTTAAGGGTCAAAAACCAATATCCAAGGACAAGAAAGGTTTGGGTCACAAACCTAAGTCCCAAGTGGTCAAGCCCACTTATCATAATGTTCCATTCGATTATGGAACAAAATCTAGGGCTAGGAAGACCATCACCAAGGTCACAAGGGGAGTCACCCCTAGAGTTGATCTTGATGAGTCCCAAATGACCAAGGCTTTAAAGCCTAGGAGGGTCATTAGGAGGGTTGCTAGGGAAGTCATCCCTAGTGAATATTTAGTGAACCCAATGAGCTCAAATAGGTATTGGGTTCCTAGGAGCGTGATTTCATCACGCTAGATGGATTAGAGTGTGCCAACCTTATTTGGATAGATAGTTAATCTATTCATAGCAAAAGGTGGCATTTGAGGAATTTTCAAGGTGTAATCAAGCCTTGAAAATGAAATGGAAAATTATTCCTAAGGTGATTAGGATGTGCCAATCTCAATTAAGGAGTTTTCTAGAGTCAATCTAATTGGCACATAGTGATCTAAAAATCTTTTGTATTTGATTTTAGGTCCATTACACTTAGGAATATAGAATTTATGGCAAAATGATCAAAATTATCAAAAATTGCAACTAAGACTAGAATTAGGTATTTTCTATACCTTTATATGCTATTTGCCATGTATTGTTTGCCATATGCCATGTCATGACATCATATTTATTTTATGATCATTTAAAATGTCATGATAATGCTTAGGTTAGTTATATGTCATGCCTTAGTTAAAGTTTCATACTTTATGCCATGACATCATGACATTGGCACATGTTATTATGTATGATATCATTTTATGCCATGTCATCATTTCTTGCATTTATAATCAATGAAATTGATCTAAGGATAAACAACACAATTTGATATGGAGATCAAGTTGTTGTTTTAGAAAAATGCATGAGAACTTAGATTAAGCTAACCTAAACCCATATCTCACATCAAAATTGACTTGAATGTGTTTGATACACCTTAGATGTGTGTGAGATATTAGGATGATGAGTTAGGATCAAGGTGCATGGTTCTTGTACCTAGATGAGCCTAATTCTAAATGGGGGATCATAGGGAAAGCTTGTGTACAAGTCATGTACATTTAGCCCTAAGATTATGGTCCCAAATTAAAGGGTTTAAAAGCATTTTAAAATTGATTTGAAAAACCTTGATGAAGCTTTCCTAGTGATAGCATTCATCATTGAACATTGTGATACAAAGTTGAGTTAAACTTGAACTATTTCAAAGTTTTTGAACTTTGTATCAAGATTGAAAAATGGAAACTAGTTTCATAGAAAACTATTTTTCCTTGATAGTGTATGATATGAGGAATGTATCCTCAAAGTTTCATAATTTTTGGAATTTTCTGTAATTTTCTGTGAGTTTCTGAACTTCTCCCGGGGAGAAAATCAGAAATCTCTGATTTCAGAGGCTGGATCGGTCACCGGACCGATCCAGGGAAGGCCTGATCGGTCTGGTGACCGATCAGTGACGATCCAGTGCGATCAGTGAAGCATGGATCGGTCTGGGGACCGATCCATGGGGCTTCTGATCGGTCTGAGGACCGATCAGCGCGTGCCAGTTTCTGATTTTCAGCAGGTGTCTGAAATTTCAGTTTTTGGGAGTGAGTTTCGGGTTTCTAAAGGTTTGAAACTCTCCAAGACATTGTTGGTGCAATGGTCAAGGGGGAGTTGACCTTTAGGGGGAGTTTTACCTAATTGTCAAGGGGGAGTTGACTTTTAGGGGGAGTTTTTACTCCTTAAGACTTTCGAGGATTAGTGATATGGGATTATCACTAAATTGAGTGTTGAGTTTAGTTTCAAGGGGGAAATTAAGGGTTTCAATGAAAGGTATGAGACTTTCATTAGGAAGAAACTCTTGACCTTGATTCCCTCTTTTTGATGTGTGTCAAAAAGGGGGAGATATGTCCCAAGGGGGAGAGTGTAGGTTTTGGAAGAATGTTCAAGGAAGAACATTGGAAAACCTAAGTTAGGTTATCGGGTTAACCTAACTTGATTATGGGTTTTGTCAAACATCAAAAAGGGGGAGATTGTTGGTGCAACCTTAGGTCAAGGTTGACCTGGTTGACCCGACTCGAGGTGACTTGACTCGAGTTGTATTTTGATGTTTGACTTAGGAAGATTGTCGATGCAACCTTAGGCCAAGGTTGACCTAGTTGAGTTGCATGTTGATGTTTGACACTCGTGAGAGAGTTCTATTCTTGATATGGGACAAGAATAGATGTTTGGGAGGTTATTGGTGCAACCGTAGGTCAAGGTTGACCTGGTTGACCTGATTGAAAAGTCAGCGGGGACCTTGGCACGGAAAAGTCCAAGTATGGAGACTTAGCACTGGAAAAGTCCAAGGGAGCTTGCACGCGAAAAGTCAAGTATGGAGACTTGGCTGGAAAAGTCCAAGTCGGAGACTTGGCAGGGAAAAGTCAGCAGGGAGCTTGGGAAAGTCCAAGTATGGAGGCTTGGCAGGGAAAGTCCAAGCAGGGAGTTTGGCAGGGGAAAAGTCACAGTGAGTGAAGCCGGGCAATGAAAACTAGTGAGTGAAGCGGTGAAAATCCTAGTGAGTGAAGCTAGGTGAAGGTGAAAGTCACGGTGAGTGAAGCCGGTGGTTGTGGAAATCCTGGTGAGTGAAGCCGGTGAAAACCCTAGTGAGTGAAGCTAGGTGAAAGTCCCGTGAGTGAAGCGGCAAGGGAAAATCCAGATGGATCAAGGGTGATCGGACATCGGTGATGAGAAGTCAAGTAGGTCAAGGAGTGACCGGATTGTACCAACAGTCAAGATTGACCGGATGTTGGTTTGGACTTGGTTTGGGCAAAACCAAGCTCGGATCAATCGATGGATCGATCCGGTCTGGCTATCTCGATCGATCGGTGACCGATCGATAACGATCGGTGGCTTCGAGGTTTTCGATTGGTGCGAGACCGATCGACGAGCCAACTCTCACGAGAGAGTTGGCTGATCGTCTGAGGACCGATCAGCCTAACTGATCGGTCCACAGGCCGATCGAGCGATCGATGGCTCTGTGAAGATATGGTGATCGGTGCGGGACCGATCAGAATAGAGCCTGATCGGTCCCATGACCGATCGGACGATCGGTCCGGTCGGTGAAGATCGGTCCAGGTCTAGCCGTTGCGACACAGCGGCTAGTTCATGTGTCTTCTTCTTCGCAGGTTATAAAGGAGATCGAGCCTCTGCTTCTAGCGCTTCTTCTTCAACACTGCTGCGATTAGAGCTTTGGTGAGCTCTCATTGTGTTGAAGCTCTGCGTGAGTTTCTGCTGGTTTTCTAGCTGAGTTTGGATCCTAGAAGCTGCTGTTTCATCTGGGTTCCAATCGACAACAAGAGGCAAGCAAGTGTTTTTACATTCCTGTTGTTCTTGTGTTCTTGTTCTTCTTGTACTCCTTATTACTGTTGCAAAGATTGTGGTGAGGTTTCTCCACCCCGAAGGAGTTTATATTAGCCGGTTCTCCGGGGTCTCATCCACCGACGGATTGATAGGGCTCGTCCACCTTACGGACACGCCGAGGAGTAGGAGTATCATCTCCGAACCTCGTTACATCCTTGTGTTAAGGTTTGGTTTTCTTTTCCTTCGTTTCTACGTGTTATTTTCCGCTGCGCTAACCCTAGTTTGTAGAAACGCGACGATTTGGGGTCGGCTATTCACACCCCCCCTCTCTAGCCGTACGAAGAGATCCCAACAGAAAGGTCCGACGATGTCCATGTCCCATTTGTCAAACGGACAAGAGATTGTGGACGTCTTCATCTCCTCGGTGGGTCGGTGCGAGATGTTGTTATACTTTTGACAGGACAGACACGTGGCCACCGTCCGAGTGGCATTTTGCTGGAGGGTTAGCTAAAAATATCCGATTAGTAGTATCTTCCTTGCCAATGATTGACCGCCTGGATGTCCTCCGCAAGGTCCTTGATGCACTTCTTGCAATACATAATCGGCGTCTTCCGATCCGACACACTTGAGCAAGGGTCGGGAGAAGACTTTCTTGTACAGCTAGTATTCGATCAGAGTGAACCGCCCAGACCTTTTTCTCAACAACCGAGCCTCCTCCCGATCGGACGGTGTTGTTCTCGGCCGTAAGAATTCTATCAGCATTGTCCTTCAGTCGATCGGGAAAAGTGAGTCCTTCCATTCGATCGATGTGTGCCACCAAAGAGACTTGCTCGATCGGCTGCTCTATGATAATAGGCGACAGTGAACTTGCTAGCTTAGCTAGTTCATTAGCAGTTTGATTTTCCGATCGGGGGATCTTTTGTATGACGACCTCTTGAAGTTGGACCTTAGTTTTTCAAAGGCCTCTGCATAGAGCTTAAGTCAGATGTTACTTATCTCGAACGTTCTAGACAGCTGCTAGGTAGCCAACTGAAAATATGAGTGGATAAAGACTTTGATTGCTTTGACGTGCTGGGCGGTCTATAAGCCGACTATTAGTGCCTCGTACTCGGCTTCGTTGTTGGTGACCCTGTAGTCTAGCCAAATAACCAACTGCATCCGCTCTTCTTGCGGGGAGATGAGTAGTATGTCGAAGCTGCTCCCCTATTGAGTGGACGAACCATCCACATATATCTTCCACATGACTTCTGGCTTAGGGCTCTGTACCTCGGTGACGAAGTCCGCCAAGGACTGCGCTTTGATGGCAGTTCGGGGTTGATATTGGATGTTGAACTCACTGAGCTCCGTTGTCCATTTGATCAGCCGTCCGGATGCCTCAAGATTGAGAAGTACTCTCGCTAAGGGACTGTTGGTCATCACGATTATAGTGTGGGAGAGGAAGTATGGGCGAAGCTTTCGAGAGGCGAGCACTAAAACATAAGCCGATTGCTCAAGACCAGCTAGACTCAATATCTTTTAATATGTGGCTTAAAAGTACACTGGTTGTTCCTCGCCACTCTGCCTAACTAATGCTGAACCGACCGCGTGCTCTATAGACGACAAGTAGATCTGGAGCTGTTTGCTGACACATGGCTTGGCTAGGACAAGCAGGGAGTTGAGGTATTCTTTGAACTCTTCGAATGCCTTGTCGCACTTCTCGTCCCATTGAAATTTTGTCGCTCGGTGCAATATTTGAAGAATGGTAAGCTTCGATCGGATGACCTGGACATGAATCTCGATAGCGCCCTGATTTGACCGGTCAATCCCTGTGTTTCCTTCAAGTTGCGGGGCGGGGGCATGTTTTGCAACGCTTTCACTTTGATCGGGTTTGTCTCGATGCTCCGCTCGGTTATGATGTAGCCGAGGAAGTGCCCACTCTTTGTGGCGAACCGACACTTGCTTTAGTTCAGCTTTATCCCATAAGTCCTGAGTGTCTGATATGTCTCCTCAATATCTGCACATAGGTCAGTTGTTTAAAGGGATTTTATCAGGATATTATCCACGTATACTTCCATATTACGACCAATCTACCATCGGAACATTTTGTTCATCAATCTTTGATAAGTAGCTCCGACATTCTTGAGTCCGAATGAAGCTGACCTTTTATTGATCCTCGCAGGCGAGCGACACCTGATGATAACCCTAGTAGGCATCTAGCATGTAGATCAGCTTGCGTCCCACAGTGGAGTCCACCATCTGGTCGATTCGAGGTAGTGGCTAGAAGTCCTTCGGGCATGCCTTGTTTAGGTCACGGAAGTCGATGTAGACTCGCCATTTGTTGCTCGGATTGGAGATAAGGATAACGTTGGCGAGCCAACTTGGGAACTGAACTTCCCATATATGGTCGGCCTCTAGCAGCTTTTCTATTTCTGCCCGGATGATTAGGTTCTGCTCGACACTAAAATCCCTTTTGCGTTGCTTTACCGAACGAACGTCTGGTCGGACATGTAGCTCATGCTGAGCTACGCTTGAGGAGATGCCATGTAGCTCATGCGTTGACCATGCAAACACGTCATGATTTTGCTGGAGAATGGCGATCAACTCCGCCCTTTGCTCGGCTCCCAGATCCACAACTATGAAAGTAGTTGCCTCCGCTCGGCAGGATGGATTTGGACTTCCTCTTTCTCTTCATAGACTAGGGCATGCAGTTTTTCAGTAATAGTATTTACCTTTAGCAGTGGAGTCTTCCGGGTGGACCTAGCTTTGGTTTTGACCATCTCGACGTACCAACGTCGAGCGGCTAGTTGATCGCCCTTGACCTCCCCTACCCGATCGTCCACCGGGAATTTGATCTTTTAGCAGCAGGTGGATACTACTGCCCGTAACTCATTAAAGGTCGGTCAGCCCAGGATGACATTGTAGGCTGAGGGGGTGTCTACCACGATGAAGTTCGTGGTTCGAGTCCTCCTAAGCGGCTTCTCTCCGAGCGATATGACCAACTTGGTTTGGACGATTGGCAAAACCTCATTGCCGGTGAACCTATACAGTGGGGTCGTCATTGGTAGCAGCTCGCCCCGGTCGATCTGTAGTTGATCGAATGCCTTCTTGAAAATTATGTTCACTGAGCTTCCTATGTCGCCAAAGATACGGTGAATGGTATAATTAGCGATCATTGCTCGGATGATCAAGGCGTCGTCGTGAGGGATCTCGATTCCCTCAAAGTCTCGGGGTCCGAGGCTGATCTTGGGCCCGTTCACCTACTCTCGACAACATCCTACTGCATGGATCTCCAGTCGTTGCGCGCACGACTTCCGGGCTCGATTGGAGTCCTCGCTGGTCGAACCGCCGACGATGATGTTTATTTCTCCCCGGGCGGCATTGCTCCGATTCTCTTCTTTCCGAGCGGAGGGCCTGCTTCGACCATCCATGCCCCGAGCGGGCTCAGCGTGCTCTCTTCGTTGGTATTGTCGCTCGGGCGATCTTCCCGCATCTCATTGCCCAGCGGTTTGATGTCGGTGCCACTGGTCGGGAGAGGGAGATCGACGGGGGTAGCCTCGCCGAGCCGGTCGACTGACGATAGACGTCAATTCTCGGTAGTCGCATGTGTTGTGCGATGCGGACTGGTGGAAAGAGCAAAATATAGGTGTCCATACCTTGCCCTTTGATGCTTTCGGCCGACCAGACGCGACATGTTGCACCGCATGTGTCCTTGTTTCATGTGGTCGCCCTCCTTCGGCTCTTGGTCCCCTGGGCGGTTGGTGGTTGCTCATTGGTCGGTGTTCGGTCGGCGCCAAGGGCTCGACTAGTGTCTCCTTCCTTCTGGCCGCTTGAGTTTCTTCCACGTTGATGTACTCATTGGCCTTTTGAGCATGTGGTCATAATCCCTGGGCAGCTTCCTTATGAGCGACCGAAAGAAGTCTCCCTTGACGAGCCCTTGAGTGAATATATTCATCATGGTCTCGGATGAGACCGAAGGGATATCCATAGTCACCTGATTGAAGTGTTGAATATAGGCTCGTAGGGCTTCTCTTGGTCCTTGCTTTAAGGAAAGTAGGCTGACGTTTGTCTTTTGGTAGCGTCTACTGCTCGTGAAATGATGTAAGAAGGCCGTTCGGAAGTCTTTGAAGCTTCGTATGGATCCGTTCGGTAGCCTTCTGAACCAGCGTTGCGTCGAGGCGGAAAGTGTGGCGAGGAAGACTCGATATTTCACTCCATCCATGTACTGGTGGAGTGTGACTTCATTATCGAACCTATTTAGATGATCATCTGGATCGGTCGAATAGTTATAGGACTCGATCGGACGAGAGTGCTCCCCGATCGACCAGTGGTATAGGGGTGTTTGACCACCTTGACTCTGACCTTCATCATGACAACGGAGTGAGGCCTCCTCGGTTGTTTGAGGCGTCTGGAATTAATCCAGATGCTTCGATTAGTTTTTTCATTTTTTAAAAAAATTTTGGTCGAGACACCTAGATTTAATCCAACAGCCTCAATTTTTTTTTAAAAAAATCTATAAATAGTAAACTTAAACATTATATATATATATATATATATATATATATATATATATATATATATATATATATATTATTTTTTTTATCTTGAACACTATAATCCAAATAAACGGGATCTTATAGTCCGCAATTTATGGATCAAAGGATGATCCACTTTCTCTGATTGGTTATGCAGTGTACCGTTCTCTGGTTTGTAAATTGCGGACCATAGGATCAGTACTCATAACTCAAAAGGAAAATCTGAACCCTAGAAAAAAAATTTATTAGCTTAAACCCATTATACCTCAACTCTTAAATCTAAAATTTTAAAGCCTAAATACATATAATATATTTCATGAATATTTAAAATTTTTAATCTTAAACACTGTAGTCCAAAAGAAAAACATGAACCTTGGCTCAAATTTATTTTAACTCTAACTCCTAAATATTAAAATCTTTTATATATCAAGGGTGAATATTTAGCAATTTATCTTTTGGTTTAATTTAAAGTCGGTATAAGTCTGGTTGAGCAACAGGGTTGGGGTTGTCAATGGCGGGCGAACCTAATTAACCTAATTGCGTTGGAGAGAGAGATAGAGGGATGAGTTGATTGGTTAATTATAAGCTTGTGTGTTTTTGTTTCTCTTTTCAGCGACGGCGACGGCGACTGTGGATGAGGCAAGCAGGAGCAGCAGGCGGCGTAGGAGTTCATTCGAGAATGAGGAGGTGAAAGAAGAGGGTGGCTGACCGACGCGAAGGTGGAGATTTTGGAGTCGAGCTTCCAGAATTAGGGGCGGTAGGTGCACCTCGCCGCCGAGTTCGCGGCCTCGATTCCAAGCAAGTCAGTGGCTGTCTGGTTCCAGAACCGCCGCGCCAGCCGAGAACGGGCAGGCGGAGGCGGCCTACGACACCGTCATCCTCCAAAAAATATGCCGCCTTTGAATCTTGAAGGAACAGATTCCCAAAGCAGAGGAGGAAACAAGGAAGCTATCCCGGGAGATGAACGGAGGAGCTTCCGGCAGCAACTACCCGAGTTCCTCCTTCTCCGCCGCAGGCGGCTTCAACAAGTACATAATGGAGTGAATTACTAATCTAAGATCATAATCTCGTGTCTAAAAAAAATATAAATAATCCACTATAATTCAATATATATATATATATATATATATATATATATATATATATATTTATAAAATTCAGAAAAAAAACAATTATATATATATATATATATATATAATTCAGAAAGAAAACAATTTTTTTATTGATTGAAAACTTTATTTATACACGTTCGAAAATACATTTCTAAAATAATTAGTTCATTTAAAATTCAACTGCATCAAATCCGACAGAGCACAAGAGCCATGTTTTAGCATTGACTCTGTGAAAGGGACTGGGGAACAAGAAGGGACGATCGAATTTGACCGGTGTTAAATTAGCAAATATAATATATAGGGGAGGAAAATAAATAGCCGTGGATGAGGACGAGAGCGACGGTTCGCGCGGGAACAGTGAGCCGATATATTCCAAAATAAGCGCAAAGCGACAACCGCGTCGGCTCCAAACGCATCGACGACAATTAAACCAGTACCGTCAAATCAAGTTAAGATGGTAAAAATTAGAAGACATTTTTTTTTACTTTTATTATTATCCAAAAAATATATTCTATTAGTGAGTGAAGTCTTACTGTATTTAAATAATCGATATGAATTTAGTCAAATGATTTAAATTTATATGTAAAGTATTATTATAATAAAATATTTTTTAATTTAGTCAAAATTACAAACATTAACTTAATTAAAGTACTCATTGAGATGGCGCATGCATGCACCGGCATCTCAACTTCAGCGCAGACAGCGAGGCGTGTCCCGTGTTGATGTAACTGCCGATAGTTACGCAGAGGAGGAGGGAACCTGAGCTGCTGCCAAGATTCGGTCAAGTTGCCATATCGGCCCGCGACTTGAATGGAGCATTCATCGCAGAGCATCAGCAGTTTCCAAAGATTTGAAGCTAGATCTATCTTTGAGAACTGATCGCTTGAATGGAGTGGAAGCTTGTTTGTAATGACTAACTCGAAAGAGTATGTACATGATTTATGTTTCCTGTAAGCTTCAGATGTGCTCCGGCATGACGAATCAGAACACAGAAGAAATAAGAGAGGAATCGTCCGATTCCATCGCCAAAACTCTCCTCTCTAATGGAGATTTTAAGGTCGGAGAGGAGGAGGTGGTGTTTTAGAGATTGGCAGAACTGGCGGGCTTCCTGTCCGTCGCTTCCCAGGCTCCAGCGGCCGCCGGCCCTGTTCCAAGGTCGAGACTGCTGCCGACCATGGAGGTCATCAATGCTGATAGACCTCCGTTGGGAGTTCCTGCGACCGGGCCCATTCCGAGCCCCAGGAAGTCCAGCGTCGTCGCCGGCTTTGCCCCGAACAGGGCCGAGGAGCCCATCATTAGGTCTTGTTCGTAAGGCAGTATCGGAGCTGGCTCCGGTTCCAATTGCAGCTGATGCCCCCACCACAGGGCGCTGCTGTCTCTGGCGATGCTCTCCGTCGGCCCCGAGGGCGTATCGAGGCCGAACCCCTCGAGGAAGGAAGACCGCGTTGCCGCAGCACCCATCTGAGCCGCCTTCTGCAGCAATGCCGTCGCAGACATGTGCGGAGACGGCGGGGGCGGAGGGGCGAACGGGCGCCAGTCGTGCGACTGACTCTGCGGCGGCGAGAACAGGGACGAAGGAGCCGCCCCTCCGTTGGTGGCGAGGCAGAGGGAAAGCGGCTCCTCCAGGGGCCGGTCGGGGTGGCCCATGGCGCCCATCAGGTCCGAGAAGGTGGCGCTGCTGTGAGCTGCGGCGTTGGCCGATACTGAGGCGAAGAGGCTTGCGAACATGCTGATGTTATTGCTGCTGTGGCTGCTTGTAGCGGTGGAGGAGACGGCGGCAACGGCACTGCTGGGGTTAGCTATCGGCGCAATGGATGGCGGCACGTACTTCAGCACCGCGGTCGATTTCTCCGGCTCTGTCAAAAGAAACCTGATCACGTTAAACAACTAAAAAGTTGCCGGTTGAGTGCTTCCAATGCATGAGAAAAGAAAGCTAAAGGAAGACGATGAGTAGATTTCTTGTTAACTTTCCACTTTATCGCAGTAACAGAGGTGGAAAGTTGGTAGGAAGAGACAAGCTTTTGGCAGAGATGAAACATGATCGCTAAAAAACACATCTTTTGCTTGCATTTGGATCTGCAACACGATCGAGCATCTCCAAGAGCATCAGACGACAAGAACCAGCCATCGTGAACTGATCGACGCAAACTTCGCGTTTGCTTTTTTTTTTTTATCGTGGAAGAAGCTTCAGATCCGACAAATTGAACGCCGCTTCGTTTCCTTCTTCCTCATTCGATAAGTAAATAGAGCGCGTTGTTTGGAACAAAATAAGAAGGAAGGACAAAAAAAGAAATGACCTTGACGTTCCGGCGCCGGTGGCGCCACCTGCCGTGGTGGCAATGGAGTTTCGACCTCTGTCGCAGGAGCTGCTTCCACAACAGCCGTCGCCGCCTCGGATTCCGTAGCTTCTTCGGAAGCTGTCGCGGTTTTTCCGTCCTCCTCGCTTGCCGGTTTTGGATTCGTGGTCGACGGATCCGTTCCCGTTTTGGCGCTTTCCTCAGCTAGCGCGTCGCAGAATGCTCTGTGCGTGATGAAACTATCTCTCCTGCAACAAACAAGGCCAAAGGCGTCCGGCGACGGATAAATCAAAGATCCAAATCCCAGATCGCACAGGAACAGCAGAGGAACTTGTAAAATTACCGGGAGAAGAGGGTGCCGCAATCGCAGCGGTACTCGCGGGTGCCGCAGACCTTGGAGTGCGCTTTCCAGTCCGACTGCACGGCGTACTTTTTGGAACACTTATCGCACTTCCACTTCTTCTCGCCGTGCTTCCGGCAAAAGTGCTTCTTGATGCCGGTGAGGTCTCCGAGCGCCCGCGACGGATCGTGGTGCACGCAGCCCGGCTCCGGACACACATAAACCCTCTTCCGGACTTCCTTCCCCGTTCGTTGCCTTAGCTTCCACGGCAAATTGTGTCCTCTCCGGTGCAGCTGCAGGTTTTGGTCCCGCTGGAATCCCTTGTTGCAGATCTCACACACGAACCGATTGGTCGCCAGTAACGCTTTCGGAGACAGCGCGATCACCTCCGCCTCCGGATCTATTCCCACACACTCCCCACTCAAATCAAACACTTAGATTTCTATCAACCAGCAATTCAAGATCACTCACCTGGCGTTCCGGGAAGGTTTCGCTTCTTCTTGACCGCCGGAATCAGCTGAGCTGACCCCATAGGAGGCAGCGCGGTGGGCGGAAGCTTTCCGGAGGAAGAGACGCTGGCTTCGCCGGTGTTGGAGACGGTCATGACGGAGGAATTCTCATATTCCATCATCCAAGCCGCTTCCTTTTTTACTCCCAAAAGGGGGAAGCTTTTGCCAGCTACCAGTCCTTTATCTCCCACCTGATCCCTCCCAACCACCGTTCCCCCCGGCAACAGAGAGGGCCACTACCGGCGAAAAAAAAGGGCAGACCTTTATTCCTTTTCCGCTCGATCACCTCCGTACATCCCCCCGTGAAATCAACACGAAGCCGGAACACCGGCGACGAACCGACCTCTCATGCAGCTACCGACCGCGATGACGAAGCGAGAGAGCAAAGCAAAATCGTCCCCGATGGCGGCGGCGGCGGCGATGGTCTTCTCAACCTCAGCTGCGGGAGGAAGCAAAGCGAAGGAGAGGGTAGAGAAGAAGACCTGGAACGGCGAAGAAAGTTTAATAAAGAAGAGATCAAGTTAACTCCGGTTAAACACAACCGGAGTTATGAGGTAGCCACGTGTTAAAATGCTCTCCGTTCGCGTAGGAATTAACGGTAGATGATCGATACGTGGCATCTCTCCGCAGCGCGCGGGCTCATCTCCTTGGCGTAGAGTTCTACACGCCTTGTGTTCATAAATAAAATCTAAATAATATATATTATTTATTTATTTTGAAGTAGGTGTCTCCCACTTCCCATCTACTCCTAAATAATTCTTAAAAATAATTTTCTTATATTTTATTAATTTGACTCCAACCAACTTTGGATATAAATATATATAATGCATTGGATAAGAATATAATGCATTTAATGTTCAGATTAAGATATTCAATTGGAAAGATAATTGTTTGGTGGAACTTAGTCATTTTCTTGATAAATACATATTTAGTATCACTAGTTTGAACTAAACTTAAATCTATGAAAATTGCAATTAATTGATTAATCTAGTAAACTTTTAGATGTTTAAGCTTTTAGTAAACTTTAACAAATAGACATGTCAAAATATGTTTACAATTTTGAAATTGTAAAAAATTAAAAGGCGGATAATGTAAATTATTAAAAGCATACTTTAAAAAACATATAAAAAAACATAGCATCAAATATTTTATATCCAAAATATTTCTTAGTAGAATGTTGTGGTTATAGTATAGCAGTTATTGATAGCTACAATGACGTTAAAAATTAATTATTTTATTTTAATTAAAATTATTAATTTGGCTAAAATTATTTAATTTTTATCAAAATCATTTTAAATTGATCAGATTACTTTAAAATAGTTATAGCAGTTATTTAAGTAGCTACTACATAATTAAAAAAAAACACTACTACATACTTGTGAAAACAATTAGATAGCATTACATAATTATCATTAAATTCTAACTTCTGAATCTTAAATCATAAATCATGAACATTATTATAATAAAAATACTATTTACAAATTTCATCAAAATCACTTGTAGCAGCTAATTAAATAGATATTATATAATTGTAAAAGTTATTCACTAACTGTTACAATATATTATAGTAACCATAGAATAATTATAGTTGTTACAATAACATTATAACTAAAGAAGTAGTAGTTAACAACGCTAAAAGTAAAAGGTATTTTCATGATAAATATATGATGGATAAGTACTCTTTTCATGTTTTTTTTTAAAAAATAACAGGAGACACCCTTTTCCACCTCACTGCTCCAGAGATTTTTTAAACCTAAGCAATCAATTGATCCCTCGTTAACCGCAGTCTTAGCCCACTTAACCTCTCTGATTTAAGATTAAGATTTTCTGATGGCGCAATGGAGCTCAACAACCTTTAAAATACGTTGTAAATTCTCCAAAGTGGAGAGTTCTAAAGCAGCCCTTGCGCTGCCTCTAGTCATTGTCTCATGGATGAAAACTCCACTGACAGTTCTGCATGGTTAAAGATCATGATCAAGTTCAGAAACTCATCTACACGTAAAAGAGAATCACTAAAGTTTGTGTGTGCAACAAATCGAGAGATCTCCGGGCACTGATTGAGATAAGATGAGGTTGGGGAAAGCAGCTTTTAAGCATACAATGCGTGTTAGAAAGAAGAGCACTAGTTGGCTGATCAGCAAATATTTAACATATCTTTTTCATTTTGCAATGATGGTGTGTCTCTTGTGGTGGTTTGATTTGTGCCTGGCCATCCTCTCATTCACTATGGAGAGTATTAATGATATAATTTTAACAATCGATTTTTAAATTTATTATGTTCAATTTATGATCATCAATTAACTCCTAAATCAATATACCGCTCTCAAAATATTTTAAAATTATGTTAATTTTAAAATTTTCAATTCGTTATTTAGGTGATGAAATTCATATCTAAAGGCATCGTTATACTCAAAATAATGTAACAAATACAATATATTTAGATTCCTAAGATCATCAATTAATTTTGGTACATTAAGTTCATATCGTAATTTTGAGTGGAATCATGTGTTTAGACATAAATTTTATATCTTGAATAGAGAATTGAGTCTTTAGAATTGAGAGTTATGTAATAATCTTCATTCATAGGGTATATTATGAATGACCTTAAAAGTAATATGAAGTTGATAATTAAGATAATGTGACAGTTAAAATTAAGATAAGTATATTTGAACGGACCACTTTAAATGAGACTCAATTCCTCATTTTTCATGAGCAAGACTCCTAGTATAAATTTGATCAACCTCAGTGTCGGCCGATTCTCCAGGACTCAGTTCCTTTTCTAATGGGCATGACTCTCAACATAAACCCGATTGATCCTAGAGTCAGTCGAACCTCTAGAACTCAGTTCCTCACTTCTCATCGACACGATCATAAATATATATAATGATCATTACTACATAGTTGTAAAAACAACTTATATAGATAGCATTACATAATTATAATTAAATTCTAACTTCTAAATCTTAAATATACCGCTCTCAAAATATTTTAAAATTATATTAATTTTAAAATTTTACAATTCGCTATTTCGGTGATGAAATTCATATCTAAAGGCATCGTTATACTCAAAATAATGTAACAAATACAATATATTTAGAGCCTTAAGATCAACAATTAATTTTGGTACATTAAGTTCATATCTTTTACGTAATTTTGAGTGGAATCATGTGTTTAGACATAAATTTTATATCTTAAATAGAGAATTGAGTTTTTAGAATTGAGAGTTGTGTAATAATCGTCATTGATACGGCGTGTTATGAGTGATCCTAGAGGTAATGAGTCGATAGTTAAGATGATGTGACAGTCAAAATCAAGATGTATGTATTCGAACATACCACTTCTCATGGGCAAGACTCCTAACATATATAAACCCAACCGGCTCCAGCGTCGGTCAGTCCTCCGGGGCTCAGTTCCTCTTCTAATGGGCATGACTCCCAACAAAAATTCGACCGTCCCTAGAACCGGTTGGATCTCCGGGGTTCAGCTCTGTACTTTTAATGGGCATGACCCCACAACATAAATCCGACTGACCTTATAACCGGTCGGACCTACGAAACTCAAATTCCTACATCTCATAGGTACAACTCCCAACATAGACCCGACCGACCCTATAGTCGGTCGGACCTCCAAGGCTCAGTTCCTCACTTATCATGGACATGACTTTCAACATAAATCCAACCAACCTTATAGCCGGTTAGACCACGACGCTCAGCTCCCCACTTCTCATGGGTAAGACTTCTAGCATAAAACAGATCAGCCTAGATCCGATCAGACCTACAGGGATTAGCTCCCTGTTGGGATATGTCCGATGACGGTGCGTGCTAGAACACATTTTGGAAACATGCGCCGTAGAAAATAAAATAATAATAATTCTTAATTATTACATAACACACACTACACGCATAGAAGGATACAACATGCAAACATGATCGCATAATTAAAATTTTAAGGAAAGTAAATTTACGCTAGGTATACCTTACGGATGACCTGTAACGAGAAGGGTATCAATCGTAGCGACGTTGTTGAACCTCGCCTCTATTCATATCCACGCCGAGCTCCTCAAGACAACTCTTTAAGTACAAGTCTCTGTTTCAGATGTTACTAGCCACGAGTGAAGAAGAAGAAAAGAAGCACACAAGGGAGAGTTTTTCTCCCTTGTAGTGGTCACAGTAACAAGAGGGAGAACCCTTTTGTTGGCGGAGAGAGAGAGAGAGAGAGAGAGGGAGAGGAGGATTGGGTTTTCCAAAAGTCAATCAACCAAATAATCACTATAAAAAAATACAGCTTTACCAATGGGCTTACCGATGGATAAAACACTCCGTCGGTAGTAATCCGAAATCACCGACGGAATAGCATCTTCCATCGGTAATATCTAAATTACCGACGGAATTAAATTTTTCGTCGGTAATATTCAGACATTACTGACGGAATATTTGTAATTTCCGACGGAATATCTAAATGTGTATTTTTTTTTAAAAAAAAATCTACACCGATGGAAAAATACTTTCCGTCGCTATTTTTTTTTTTAAAACATAGCTTTACCGACGGAATCTAGATTCCGTCGGTAAAGCTACAATAAACCCTAGACCCTTTCATTTCTTTCCACGCGCGCGCGGCAGCTCCTTCCTGCTCCTCGATCTCGCCGGTAAGACCTCTCCCCTCCCTCGTTTTTCTCTTCCTCTCTCTGTGGCCGCCAGCGCCCTGCTGGCCTTTGTGCCGGCCACTGGCGGCCAGCACAGCGGCCAGGAGGCCGCTGTGCTGGCCGCTAGTGGCCTCCTAGCCGCTGTGCCGGATGTTACTGTGCCGGACGCTGCTGTGCCGAACGCTAGCCCTAGCTGTGCCGGATGCCACCAATAGCTTGCTGATGGGTGTGTCGGATGCTGTTGTGCTGGCCTGTGTCGGTCATGTTTCTACTTGTTAATTTTTTGATAAATTTTGTGCTAAATTATTTTTATTTTGTAAACAGATAGCATTTGTTGCTCTTCTCTGGTAAAACTTCACATCTTCAGGTATAATTTAGTTTATTATATTTTATATTATTTAGCGTTGTTTAATTTAGATATATGTTATGTTCGTATATTAATCTGTAACATAATATCGTTCTTTTGTTTGTTTTGTGTTTGTACGTTAATCTAAGCTAATTTCTAATTCTCAATTTATTAGTTTTAGGTGAAAGTGTCTATGAATAAAGTTTAGATGTACAATCAATTAGAAAATGGATTTATTAGAGATAATTTTATTGCTGAAGTTGAAGAATTTGTCAACTTTGCTAAAAGTCATCCAGAATATATGAATGGTGCAGAATTAAAGTGTCCGTGTAATCATAAAAAAAAATGTCAAAATAGAGCTTTCCGTGATGAAGATACTGTAAAAATGCATATATGTAGGAATGGTTTTGTGCCAAATTACTACAATTGGTATTGTCACGGAGAACCTTATTTGTATGAACCAATTGAGTCTTCCGATGGTTCATTATCTGGCACAACTTTTACTGTGCATGACTCATCAACTTATGATATTGGAATGCAATCAATGGTTCACGATGCAATGAATGCCGCAGTTGATTATTGCAATATAAACGAAAGACTTGCACTTGAATATCAGCAACTATATGAAATGTTAAAGGCTAGTGAAAGAGAAGTGTGGGAAGGCATTCCCTCATGTCACTCGCAATTATCAGTTACTGCAAGGTTATTGAATATGAAAGCAGAACATCATTTTTTTGACAGATGTTATAATGATATATGTCAATTGATGCTAGAGTTACTTCCTGATGACAACATAATGACAGATAGTTTTTACAGTACCAAGAAATTGGTTAGAGGTTTAGATTTGCTTGTAGAGAAGATTGATTGTTGTGTAAACAACTGCATGATATTTTGGCATGAAGATAACAAATTGAGTGAATGCAAAATCTGTACTCACCCTCGTTATAAGAATGGTACTCGCATACCAGGGAAGAAGAAGAAAAATATTGTTTGGAAAGTGATGTATTATTTTCCTTTAACTGCTAGACTACAACGTTTGTATGCATCTGTCGCTACAGCTTGTCACATGACATGACATCATGAACATGAGCATGAAGGAGGTATTATGTGTCATCCTTGTGATTCCTCTGCATGGAAACATCTTGATACGGTATTTCCCTCGTTTGCAATGGAACCATGTAACGTGAGATTGGGACTTTCCGCTGATGGATTTTAACCATTTGGTCAATCAGACAGCAATATTCATCCTGGCCAGTTATATTAATACCATACAATTTACCACCCTGGATGTGCATGAAAGATGAATTTATGTTTCTTACTATGCTTATTCTTGGTCCAATCAATCCCAAAGAGAAGATAGATGTTTTCTTGCAACCTCTAATTGCAGAATTAAATGATTTATGGAATGTAGGGTCAGTGACTTATGATGTTGCAAGTAAAACTAATTTTAGATTGCATGCTGCATTATTATGGACGATCAGTGATTTTCTAGCATATTCAATGTTATCAGGATGGAGCACGGTGGGAAAATTAGTTTGTCCACACTGCATGACAGATTCTGATGTCTTTTTATTACCTTATAGTCGGAAAGTATCCTAGTTTGATAATCACCGAAAATTTTTACCTATTGATCACCCTTTCAGGAGGAATAAGAAAAATTTCCTAAAAAATGTTGTAGTCAGAAAACCTCCTCCAGCATTCCATACATCAGGTGAAGAAATCATTGAACAAATAGACAGTTATGGATTTCTACCAGTATCTCAATCTAGTTTTGATGAGATAAATAGATACATTGTTAGGATGTGCCAGTGTGGTTGGAAAAAAAGGAGTATTTTTTTGGAGCTCCCCTATTGGAAGTATCTACTCATTCGACATAATTTAGATGTCATGCATGTTGAGAAAAATTTCTTCAATAATATCTTTAACACTGTGATGAATGTGCTTGGAAAAACTAAGGACACTGCAAAATATCGTGAAGAATTAAAAGAATTAGTAAACAGACCAAAGTTGCATCAAAATGAAACAACTAATAGATTTTCGAAGGCTTGTTATACATTAGACAAAGACGAGAAGCAGGCTTTATGTAGTTGGTTAAAGGAAGTAAAATTCCCAGATGGGTATGCCTCAAATATGGCTCGTTGTGTGGATATGAATAGGTTAAAGATGTTTGGAATGAAGAGTCATGACTGTCATGTATTCATGGAAAGACTTATTCCAGTAGCTTTCCATGATTTACTTCCGTATAATGTTTAGCAAACTCTCACAGAATTAAATCTATTTTTTAGAGATTTGACAGCGAGGTGTATTACGATGGACGATATGCTTCGATTAGAAATAGACATTCCTCTCATATTATGTAAGTTAGAGCGCATATTTCCATCCAGTTTTTTTATTCAATGGAACATCTGCTGATACATTTGCCATATGAGGCACAAATAGCTGGTCCTATACAATATAGATGGATGTATTCATTCGAACGATTTTTGAGAAAATTAAAGAATAATGTTCGTAACAAAGCAAGAGTTGAGGGCTCAATATGTAATGCTTATCTGGTTGAAGAAACATCTTCTTTCTGCTCTTATTATTTTGCTGATAATGTCAAAATCAGACATCGCAAGGTTCCTAGAAATTATGATGATGCTCAAGCAATAGACCATTCGATACTTTCTATTTTTAAGTTTCCTGGCAAACCAATGAGTGCATCTATTTCTAGATTCTTAACTCCAGAAGAATACCATGCTGCAAGAACATACATACTCTTAAATTGTGAAGAGGTCAAACCATACATAAAGTAAGTTGACTTCTCTAATTGAAAAATTATCCCCCGTTCAATTTGTTGCTTGATATCTCATTTACCTTAAAATTACCTTCTTTTCCAGCTTATATGAACAACAACTATATCTACAAAATCCATCAATGGATGCAGATGTCGTAGCTGAAAAGTTAGAGGTTGAATTTGCATTATGGTTTGAAATATATGTAAGTTGGAGATTTTATCAAATATTTAAGTTCATGTGTATTAAGTAGTGTTCTAATGTCTACTAATTATGTAGGTTAAAGACCGTAGAATATCAAATGTGACAGATGATAGGATCATGAATCTTGCATCAGGACCCCTTCGTAAAATAAAGGTCTACTCTGGTTTCTATGTTAATGGCCTCAAATTCCACGTGGCACTACGAGATTCACGGAGATTAACCTATAATTCTGGTGTTTGCGTCAAAGGATCTATGGACAACAATAACACTCAGTATGATTACTATGGTAGACTTGAGGAAATCATAGAAGTTGAATATCCTGCATTACCTATTAAGAGGTGTGTGCTATTTAAATGCTCATGGTATGATCCTACCCCAAGAATAGGTACCAGAATACATCTAAAGTATAATTTAGTTGAGGTTAATGCAAACAAAAGGTTCAACAAGTTTGAACCTTTTATTTTCGGGGTACAAGCAACACAGGTTTTCTATCTTGAATACCCTACAAAGAGAAGAAGACCCAGTGAATGATTGTCTGTTTGTCTAATGAAGCCTCGCTCGATTATAGAAATGTCGAATACCACTCAGGCTACTAATGCATTTCAGAATGACGAAGTGGAGAGACATTCAATTGATACACAACTTGAATCAACATCTCAATTACTTGTTGATGTTAATGTCACTTATGAAGAGATAGATGATGGAGAGATGTCCAACAGTGAAGATGAATTTGTACTAACAGAGTCTAGCGATGAAGACTTGGAAACTATTAATGTTGATTAATTAGTTGCTAATGTGATGTCTGAACTGTTATTTTCTATATAATTTTGTATTGTGTTGCTAATGTTAATGTTATGCATGTGTGCAGATATATTTTTGTATTCTGATGTTAATATTAATGTTATGCATATTTGTAGATATATTATGTAGATTTATTATTACTAGTACATGCATGCTATGTTATTGTGCAGATATATTATTATGGTTGAGCAACAGATAGTAGCACCCTGTGGCTACAAGGTTATTAGAGTTGTCGGAGATACGTATGTATTTTTGGTATTAGTAAAATAAGTTCATTGGTTTCTTCAATACTTTTCATATCTATTTTTTTTCCTTGCAGATTTGTTCCTGATGGCCACCGGGTAACCTCTTATATTACTAGTAAGTTTAAAGAGTGAGTATGTGCTTCTGGTACTACATGGAGGCATGTAGACCAGTAGATGAAGACATTTTATTACAATGAATTCGTAGTAAGTAAAATTAATATATTTGATATTCAATAATATATTTATCCTTTTGTATACTAAAATCTATACTTATAATTGCAGAAAAGATATACATGGGAAGATGACTAAGAAGAACAGTTTAAAGGTACATGAAATAGTTATTGCTAAACTTTACAGAGACCTCATGTATTATATAAAAAAAAGGGCACGAGGCCAGCGTATGTTTCAGAGACGACATGAAGTGCACGGACGACCACTTGGGCTATAGAAAGATGATGAGAAAATGCTGAAAAGGCTCGATCTAATAGAAATACAGAGTCAGGTGGCCTGAGCACCGAAATCGCCCGACATACGTCAAGATCGAAATCTATTGTTGAGCATGCTATGTATTTGGTAATTTAATTTAAAGCTATAATTTCTAACAATTTTTTATTTTATTCTTACATTAGTATGTATAATTATGTCCCAAAATATTTGTGTATGCAGGAGCATGATCTTGCTCGGCATCCCACATGCATGGAGGTATTTCTGAAGACCCATAAGAAGAAAGATGGGTCATTTGTCGATTCTCAATCTCGGGTCCTATACGTAAGATTATTAACTTTATTACATTTGTTTATGCGTACACAGGAGAAAATTATACGTAAAGGACCCGAGATTGAGAATCAACAAATGACCCATCTTTCTTCTTATGGGTCAGGCCTCTCAGCCACCATCTCGGGTCCTATACAAAATTATAATATTAATCAATATTTAACAAATGTAATAGAAAGTTAATCTCAGATCAATATTTAACTTTATTACATTTGTTTATGCATTTCTATTCTCAATCTCGGGTCTAGTATGATGCGGAAGAAAATTACTAGTTATACCTTCTCTTTGTAAGCTAATGACCTCGAGATCTTCTGCCGTATTCCTCGCCTCGCCTTGGACGTCGTGTGAGCGATGATCCTCCAAGATGAACAACACCCAAAAGCTTCCTCCTCTTCTTCTAAAATCCGGCCACCACCACCACCAAGGAGAAGAGAGCAAAGGGAAAGGGAGAAGGGAGAGGGCCGGCCACCAAGAGATCTCCAAGCTAGAGAATAAGAGTTGTGTCTCATGAAGCCCCCTCACCCCTTCTTTTATATTACTTGCCCAAGGCAAATAAGGAAAAACTTTTTACAAAAATAAAATCATCCAAGAGTTTTTCCTTTTCCCTTTTAATTTTTCCTTTTCTTTCCTCTTGATTGAATCAATCACCAAAATTAATTTTTGTGATGATTTTATATTTTTTATTATGGCCGACCCCTTGCTTGGGCACCAAGCAAGGTGGCCGGCCACCTCATCAAGAGGAAAAAGGAATTATTTTTTTATAAAATTTTACAAGAAAAACTCTTATAAAATTTTACAAGCTCTCTTTCCTAAAGTAGGAGTTAAAAAAAGGAAAGTTTCTAAAAATTAAAACCATGTTTTAAAATTTAAAAACTCTCTTATAAAATTTCCTTTTTTAACATGATGATAGAAAATTTTAATTTTAAAACTTATCTCCCTTTTTTTTCTTAAACCATGAGGATGGATGAAAAAGGAAAGTTTTAAAACTTTTAAAACTCTCTATTAAAACTTTTAAAACTCTCTATTAAAACATGTGGCCTAAATTCAAATAAGGAAAGTTTTAAAAAATTAAAATCTCTCTTTTAAAACTTATAGTTTTCAATAAAGAGAAAATTTTAAAAATTCAAAACAACCCTCCTATTTGAATTAATATTGGTAGGCCCCTACAAGCTTGGTCACCAAGCAATAGGGCCGGCCCCTATAAGAGGATGTGTCCGGCCATTGCTTGGTCACCAAGCAATGGTCCGACCCCCTTCTTGGACACCAAGAAGAGCCTTACATTTGGATGGATTTGAGGCTTTAATGAGGCTACGACAGGGACCTAGAGGAGAAATTGGTTTTAGCCTTCCGATGAGCTTGAGTATCCCGTGCTCGCCCCGAACACATAACTCAAGTTCATCGATAATAACTCATTCCACTAGAGAGTTATTATCGCACAACCGCACCAATCCCAGATTACATTATGGGATCATTCTTATCATGAGTGTGTTAGTCTCCCTGTGTTTAAGATTACGAATGTCCATTAATTAAGTAAGTTACTGACAACTCACTTAATTAATATCTAGCTCCAAGAGTAGTACCACTCAACTTCATTGTCATGTCGGACTAAGTCCACCTGCAGGGTTTAACATGACAATCCTTATGAGCTCCTCTTGGGGACATTCTCAACCTAGATAACTAGGACACAGATTCCTCCTATAATCAACAACACACACTATAAGTAATATCATTTCCCAACTTATCGGGCATATTGATTTATCGAGCTAAACCGCACACTTTGATAAGTCAAAGAAATAAATATTAAATATATGTGCTTGTTATTATATTGGGATTAAGAGCACACACTTCCATAATAACTAAAGTCTAGTTCTTTTATTAAGTCAGTACAAAAAGAACTTACCTAAAATGGTCTTACTCAATACACTTAGAGTGTACCAGTGTAATTTATTAATCAAGATAAACTAATACTTAATTACATTATGACTATTCTGATTGTTTGTTTCTTTCCATCTTAGTCGTGAGCAACTGTTTATAATTTATAAAGAACCGACAACATGATCTTTTGAGTGTGACACCACACACCATGTTATCTACTATATAAATTAATTGAACAATTACATTTAACAAATAAATGTAGATATTGACCAATGTGATTCTTTTATTTCAAAAATAAATATTTACAAAAGCTAGGCTTTTAGTATACACTCCAACAATAAGATAAAAAAAAGATAATAAAAAAAAGATAAAATCTCCTAGACATCTGAAAAGGATTTAAATGATATTTTTTGGCTTTGAAATAAGGTGGTTAAGGATAAACTTTGAAATTTATTAAAGATCTCTGAACGAGCTTTGATTTGATATATTATAGGTTCCATTGTTCAATCCGAGTCAAAAGCTATGACCTCTCAAAGATTCCACCGATCCTGTTCCGATTCTGCTCCGATTCTGCTATGATCCTACCGATTCTGTTCCGATCCTACTGTGATTCTACTGCAAAACTCGATTCTGCATGATCTTAGATCGATTTTGGGTTTTCGGATTGTAGAATCATATGATCCTACGATCCAGATCATGATTTTGCAAACTATGCTCAAGACCCATCAGACCGTGGTGATTAGCATGTTTCAAGGTTTGTTCAACTACTATTTAAATCTTTATTTATCATACAAGTTATATGTAAAATATATTTGATTGTTTTATTCTACTCTGCTCATTTCTAAATATTACATTATTATATATTTCAGGCGTCAGGGTGTACATATTCAGCATGATGATGGTGATCATCATCATTTTCTTTCTATCTAGGTATTTATTTTTTTTAAATGTAAAATTCATTATACATCTATGTAATATTTTGAATTATACATCGATATCAATCTCATCATAATTTATTGTATTTTACTTTTTGTAGAATTTTACACTATTAGTTGTTTTTAGAGTATTTGTTATCATGGTATGGATTTATATATTTGAGCACAGAAATGCTTTGTTTATATTATGTTAGTTTCTATATGTTTTTATATGTATGGAGTGTGTTGTTTCTATATGTTTTTATATGTATGGAATGTTTGTTTCTATATCGATCTATGGATTGTGTTAGTTTGTTTGTATCTATATATGGTTTGTTAGAATATGTAAACTGTGGTTGTGTTAGTTTATTTGTAAACTGTGATTGTATCTGTGATTATATGATTGGTTTTATATGGATATATAATTTGTATACATGGTTGAATGGGAATACAAATAGCACCTGCCAGTTTTTATTTTTATTTTCCTGACGGAATACCGACGAAATCTGTATTCCGTCAGTATTCCGTATCGTAAAATACCGATGGAAACACCATTTCCGTCGATATTTACCGACGAAATTGGTATTTCTATCGGTAATCACCGATGGAATTGGTACTTTTGTCGGTAATCACCGAAGGAATACCATTTCCGTCGGTATTTTACGATACAACATTTTTGTTATCAGAGTCCCCTACTCCGATGGAAATACAACTTCCGTCGAAAAAATGGGCGCCATCTGTCTAGCGGGTTTATCGACGGAATTCTAATTCCGTCGGTATTGTTGGACCGTTGGGCCGGCTAGAAGGGGGGTTGAATAGCCTAAAAAAAATAAACAGAAAAGACCCTTCTCGAGCTTTCAACAGAACACTTGCATAAAGTAAATTAGCAGTAAATAAAAAGCAGAAAGAAGAGGCTCACAACTTGACTTGGTTACAACCAAGGAGGTTGTTAATCCAAGGAATGAACATGCACTAAAATATCTCCTTTTGGCGGAGAAGCCTCTTACAGCAGTGAAAGCACAAAAGACAGAAGCTAAACTAGAACAAAAGCGCACAAGTGTTTGGAATGTAAATTTCTGAGTTGATGCAAAGCTTCTGGACCAAGGCTATATTTATAGCCTTGGTCGGGGCGCCTGGAAGGGTTCCGGGCGCCCTGGGGGGGATAAATTTGACCCCCCAACGTTCAGATCGAGTTTTGACTCGATCTGGTCAAAATACTGGGTCCGGCCGCCCGGAAGGGTTCCGGGCGCCCGGGCTGCTCCGGGCGCCCCGGATCCCAAAGTCAACTAATGTTGACTTTTTCATCCGGGGACCACTGCTTCGGTTTGGTTTGGCTCGGTTCGGGTCATCTACTCCGGATCCGCTTGCTTGGGTGATCTCTGCCATCCGGAAAAGGGCTCACCCGAACCCAAGTTCCGGTCTTCTCGAGCGGGCTTCCCTCCGGCTTCTCGTCCCTCGGAATCGCTGCGTGTTTCCTTCTCGTCCGCCGGCGTACTCATCCGCAGTCTTCGTCCCTCGGACGCACTGCGTGCCGTCCTTCTCGCTAGCTGCGTCTCTTGCTCCCCGAGCAATCTTCCGCTCCGGCTTTCGTCCCTCGGAATCGCCGCACGCTTCCTTCTCGTCCGCCGGTGTACTCTTCCGCAGCACCTCGTCCCTCGTGTTAGGACCGAAAAGTAGCTAGAGGGGGGGGGGTGAATAGCTCTTCGCGTGCTCGTTGCTCGGCGTTGCTTGTTTCTTCAAGGATGTGCAGCGGAAATACAAAGAAACAAATACAAACACGCTAACACTTGGATTTTACTTGGTATCCACCTCCAAGGGAGATGACTAATCCAAGGATCCACACAACGCACGCACCCTCCACTAATGAAACTCTCCTTTATGGTAACTACCAAGGGCGGAGAAGCCCTACAAGACTCAATACAAGAAGAAGAAAGGGTAGTAAAGAAATACAAGTTTACAAGCTTACAATGAGTGCACAAACCCTAACCCTAGTTTCTTCTTCTTGCTTTGATCCGCCTCTTGACTTGGAAGAGCCTCCAAGAACCTTCAAGAACTGGCGATCTCGATCTTGAGAAGAGTTGTGGAGGAGCTGGTGAAGATCTAAAAATGAATCTGTGAAGTGCTTCCCGAAGACAACGCTCGCCTGCGGCTCAAATACGACGCAACGGTCGGATCCCAATCGATCCGATTATTCCCAATCGATCGGGGAGGCTTTGGATCGATCAACGGATCGATCCAGAGCGCCTCTGTGCTCTGGAAAAACGCCTGGATCGATCCACGGATCGATCCAGCGCTTATCGCGCGAAGCAGCAGCATCCCAATCGATCCACTGATCGATCCAGAGGCTTTCTGTTCGCTGGGAAAGGTCTGGATCGATCCACTGATCGATCCAGAGGCTTTCTGTTCGCTGGGAAAGGTCTGGATCGATCCACTGATCGATCCAGAGCCTGGATCGATCCACTGATCGATTCAGAGCTTGGTTTTTGCCCAAAACCAAGTCCCAAACCTCCCAAACCAACATCCGGTCAAACTTAACCTGTTGGTACGTCATGCCTAGCATCTAGTCACTCCCTTGACCTGCTAGGACTCCCTCACCAAGTGTCCGGTCAATCCCTTTGACCCACTTGGACTTTTCTTTCATGCCAAGTATCCGGTCACTCTCTTGACCTACTTGGACTTTCACCTAGCTTCACTCACTAGGGTTTTCAATCTGCCTAGCTTCACTCACTAGGTCTTTCACCTGGCTTTTCAATCTGCCTAGCTTCACTCACTAGGTCTTTCACCTGGCTTTTCAATCTGCCTAGCTTCACTCACTAGGTCTTTCACCTGGCTTCACTCACCAGAATTTTCATACTGCCTAGCTTCACTCACTAGGACTTTCACCTGGCTTCACTCACCAGGATTTCCATCTGCCTAGCTTCACTCACTAGGACTTTCACCTGGCTTCACTCACCAGGATTTCCATCCAGTCAGGTATACCTACTTGACTCTTCTTCATTCACACTGATCAGTCCCTGATCAGAATCTCCCCATATGAAGAACTGCACCTGCATTGTCCATGTATCTACATGTATTGTCAAACATCGAAACTATGACCAAGACTCAAGCTTGGTCAAACCAGTCAACCTTGATCTAAGGGATATTGCACCAACAATCTCCCCCTTTTTGATATTTGACAATACCTTTAAGTTTGGACCATACTGAGTTAAGCTAATCCCATAGCCTTAACTCCATTCATGCCAAGGTATGAATGTTGGTTCCCTTCATTCTCCCCCTATGACCTCCCCTATAGGTAATGAAGGTCTAACTTAAACCACATATTCTCCCCCTATTGACACACATCAACCCATCTTTAAGCACACATTAACCCGTGCCTCAATTTTGGGCACTCTTCAACAAATGACCCATTGTTGAAAACTCTCCCCCTGAAGAGTTGCTCATCGTTGTTCACAACTTCACTCGTTGTGACCAACACGATAATGAAGGACCCATACCCTTCATTAACCTTAACCCTACATTCTCCCCTAATGTAGGCAAATTCCCATCCTTGAGCATTATCCACTTGAAGCCACTTGAACAATGAGGATATCCACTCCCCATTAAAGTTCAAACGCTCAACCTTGAGCATGTTCTTTACGGAAGGTTGACCACCTTCCAATGGTTCATGAAAAATAATTTTCATGTCTTTAAAGAGTCCCTCCCCCTAAAGACATGGTGGTAACTTCTGTCATTGCACCAACAATGACTTGGAATCCCCAAAACTTTAGGAAACCCAATTTTAGAAGTTTTGAGGTTCAAATATTCAAAATTTGAAACAAACCTCAACCTAAACTTCAACTTAGCCTTCCTTAACCAATCCATCCTTGTTTCCACACGAAAACAACCTTTTTATGTATACAAATATATTTTTAGGGGTTTGGAATGGTTACCTAGACTAAAATAGGTTCAAAATGCTGAAAATAAGCTTTCCCAGCCAAAATCAGCAACTTGGATCGATTGGAGTTGGGTTCCAATCGATTGAACCTTTCTGAATCGATCCACTGATTGATTCAGACTTCCTGGATCGATCGGCTGATCGATCCAGCGAGCTTCTGCTCGCGGGAGACTTGCCTTCTGAATCGATCCACTGATCGATTCAGGCACTCCAATCGATCCATGGATCGATCGGAGCTCTGATAGTAGCTGAATTTCAAAATCAGCCAACTTCAGAAACCCCTAGAAAATTCTACAAAAATCCAAAAATCATGAAATTTCGTGTAGGCATTATTTAGGGCATAACCTATCAAGGAAAAATAGTTTTCTATGAAAATACTTCATATTTTCAAATATTGACACAAACTTGAAAACTTGCAAAAACTTTAGTGTTTTTCCTCAAGATTGTGTCTAACTATTCAATGGTGATTACTATCAAAAGATAGCCGTCACCAATGTTTTCCAAAATCATTTTAAAACATTTTCAAAACCAATATCCCACCATGTTCCTGTTAGAGTGTATACTAAAAGCCTAGTTTTTGGTATAAACATTTATCTAGAAATAAGAATCACATTGGTTAAATGTCTACATTTATGATAAATGAAGTTGTTCAATTAATTTATATTGTAGATAACATGGTGTGTGGTGTCACACACAGAGGATCATGTTATCAGTACCTTATAAATTATAAACAGTAGCTCACGACCATAATGGAAAGGAACAAACCATTGGAAGGTCGTAGTGTAATTAGGTATTAGTTTATCTTAACTATATAATTACACTAGTACACTTAGAGTGTATTGAGTAGGACCATTAGAGGTCGTTTCTTTTATACTGACTTTATAAAGAAACAAAGACCTCAGTTATTATGGAAGTGTGTGCTCTTAATCCTAATATAATAACAAGCACATATATTTGATATTTATTTCTTTAATTTATCAATGGGTGAGATTTAGTTCGATGAATCAATAAGCCCGATAAGTTGGGAAATGATATCACTTATAGTGTGTGTTGTTGATTATAGAAGGAAACTGTGTCCTAGTGATCTAGGTTGAGAATGTCCCTAAGAGGAGCTCATAAGGATTGTCATGTTAAACCCTGCAGGTGGACATAGTCCGACATGATGATGAAGTTGAGTGGTACTACTCTTGGAGCTAGATATTAATTAAGTGAGTTGTCAGTAACTTACTTAATTAGTGGACATTTGTTATCTTAAACACAGGGAGACTAACACACTCATAATAAGAAGGAGCCCAAAATGTAATTTGGGATTGGTGCGGTAGTTCAATAATAGTTCTTTAGTGGAATGAATTATTATTGATGAAATTAAGTTGTGTGTTCAGGGCGAACACGGGATGCTTAATTTCATCGGGAGACCAAAACCAATTCCTCCTCTCGGTCCCTATCGTAGCCTCTAGTATATAGAGATTTATACCCACCGCATACCCACCTTCTTACCCATCCAATGGGGCCGGCCAATCTAGCTTGGAACCCAAGCTAGGGCCGGCCAAGACCAAGTGGATGAGTCAAGTAGGTGGTCGGCCAAAGCTTGGGTCCCAAGCTTAGGTGGCCGGCCACTAGAATATTAAAAGGATACCACAAGAAAACTGCAACACGTATCACAAATGATACACAATTGCAGTAAGTGCCTTGTCGTAGTGGGAGGGTTGTCAGGCAACCTAAAAAGACTCATGTTTTGGGAGAGTTTTTCGACTCGATCCCTGGAGGACATGAACCTAATCTCTGGTCATATGATGAAGCACTCCGAGATAAAGATGCAGCATCTTGGCAAAAAGTAAAGAATAATAGAATTAGAATATATGTATTCTAATAAAATCTGGAAGCTTGTAGAATCACCAAATGGTGTAAAAGCCGTTGGGTGTAAAAAGGTCTATAATAGGAAAAGAGGGATAGACAGGAAGGTAGTAACTTTCAAAGCAAGACTTGATGAAAAAGGAAACTTTTTCACTGGTAGCCATGCTTAAGTCTATCCGGATTCTTTTATCTATTTGGCAAGTGGATGTCAAGACAGCATTCCTTAATGGAAGTCTTGAAGAAAGCATCCATATAAAGCAACCAGAAGGGTTCATTACAAAGGGCTAAGAGCATCTTGTGTGCAAGCTCAATCAGTCTATGGACTGAGGCAAAGCTTCAAGGTCTTGGAACATCCGGTTTATCAAAGTAATCCAGATCTATGGATTTAGTAATCGGATAAGTCTTGTGTATACAAAAGGTGTGATGGAAGCGTGGTGGTATTTCTTGTACTATACGTAGATAACATTTTTGGTAGTTGGAAACAATATCAAAATGTTGTCAGAAGTAAGGGTATGGTTGTTCAAACAATTTGATATAAAGGACTTGGGAGAATGTATATATTCTTAAGATCAAAGTAATAAGTGATCGCAAGAAAAGAATATTTTACTTATCCCAAGCTTCATCAGAAAAATCCTTGCTCGTTTTAAGCATGCAAAACTCCAAGAAAGGTTTCTTACCTTTTCAGGATGGAGTAACTTTATCTAAAGATATGTCTCTATAGACATCAAAGGAGATAAAGAAAATAAAGGCAGTTCTTTATGCTTCGGCTGTCGGAAGCCTAATGTATGCTATGCACGAGATCAGAAATCTGTTTTGCCAAGGGCATAGTTAGCAGATATCAAAGTAACCCTGGACAAGGACAGTGGATTGCAGTAAAGCATATATTGAAGTACCTTAGAGGCACTAGAGAATATATGCTAGCTTACAAGGCAGTTAATTTGGTCCTTGTGGGTTGCATGGATTTTGACTTCCAATCAGATAGGGACAATAATAAGTCAACCTCGGGGTTTTGTGTTTACTTTAGGAGGTAAAGTCATAACTATAGAAGAGTGATAAGCATAGGTGTTTTTCTGGACTCCACCATAGAAGTTTAGTATATGGCAAGCCTCTGAGGTAGCCATAAAAGCTGAATGACTCAATAACCTCAAGATAGACTTAGATATGATTTCTGGTTTGTCCAAAGATTATTACAATTTATTGTAATAATATTGGTGCAGTAGCAAACTCGAAGAAACCATAAGTCTATAAAGGCAAGTAAACACAATAGAGCGCAAGTACCACCCAATACGAGAAATCGTATAAACGAGGAGAAGTTGTTGCTGCCTAGAATGCATCAGATGATGACCTATAGATCTTTTCACTAAGGTCCTTAAGGCGAGAGCTTTTGATGGACATTTTGAAGGGTTGGGAATCAGATGTATGGCAGCAGATATGGCAGCTTAGTCTTTTAGTATAAGTGGGAGATTGTTAGAGTGTATACTAAAAGCCTAGCTTTTGGTATAAACATTTATCTAGAAATAAAAATCACATTGGTCAAATGTCTACATTTATGATAAATGAAGTTGTTCAATTAATTTATATTGTAGATAACATGGTGTGTGGTGTCACACACAGAGGATCATGTTATCAGTACTTTATAAATTATAAACAGTAGCTCACAACCATAATGGAAAGGAACAAACCATTGGAAGGTTGTAGTGTAATTAGGTATTAGTTTATCTTAACTATATAATTACACTAGTACACTTAGAGTGTATTGAGTAGGACCATTAGAGGTCGTTTCTTTTATACTGACTTTATAAAGAAACAAAGATCTCAGTTATTATGGAAGTGTGTGCTCTTAATCCTAATATAATAACAAGCACATATATTTGATATTTATTTCTTTAATTTATCAATGGGTGAGATTTAGTTCGATGAATCAATAAGCCCGATAAGTTGGGAAATGATATCACTTATAGTGCGTGTTGTTGATTATAGAAGGAAACTGTGTCCTAGTGATCTAGGTTGAGAATGTCCCCAAGAGGAGCTCATAAGGATTGTCATGTTAAACCCTGCAGGTGGACATAGTCCGACATGACGATGAAGTTGAGTGGTACTACTCTTGGAGCTAGATATTAATTAAGTGAGTTGTCAGTAACTTACTTAATTAGTGGACATTTGTTATCTTAAACACAGGGAGACTAACACACTCATAATAAGGAGCCCAAAATGTAATTTGGGATTGGTGCGGTAGTTCAATAATAGTTCTTTAGTGGAATGAATTATTATTGATGAAATTAAGTTGTGCGTTCGGGGCGAACACGGGATGCTTAATTTCATCGGGAGACCAAAACCAATTCCTCCTCTCGGTCCTTATCATAGCCTCTAGTATATAGAGATTTATACCCACCGCATACCCACCTTCTTACCCATCCAATGGGGCCGGCCAAGCTAGCTTGGAACCCAAGCTAGGGCCGGCCAAGACCAAGTGGATGAGTCAAGTAGGTGGTCGGCCAAAGCTTGGGTCTCAAGCTTAGGTGGCCGGCCACTAGAATATTAAAAGGATTTTTATTAAAATTATTTCTTATGTGGATATCATGATTTTAAAAGAGAGTTTAAAAATTAAAAATTTCCTTTTATAACTTTCTACAAAAGATTAAGAGGAGAGATTAATCTCTTTCCTTATTTGTAGATTAAAAGGATGGTTTTAATTTTTGGTAAAAACTTTCCTTATTTGTAAATCATCTACATGTTTAAAAGAGAGTTTAAAATTTGAAATCTTTCCTTATTTGTTGATTAAAGGAGGATTTTAAATTTTAAGAAAACTTTCTTTTTTAACCATGTTCATGATTTAAAAGAAAGTTTAAAAATTAATAATTCTCTTTTATTAGTTTCTACAAAAGATTGAGAAAAGATTTGATATCTTTCCTTATTTGTAGATTAAAAGAGATTTTAATTTTTAGAGATAACTTTCTTTTTATCCACATGTTTAAAAGAAAGATTTTAATTTATTAAATTTCCTTTTCATAAACCAATCATGAAGGGATTAAATTATTGAAGAAATTTTATAAATTTCTGGAGACAAATTAGGAAGTTTTAATTAATTAAAACTCTCCTTGTTTGTAGCTTTAGTGTGGCTGACCATGTAAATTGAGAAAAGGAAAATTGTTTTAATTAAATAAATTTTTCCTTTTCATGGCAAAAGAATTAAGGAAGTTTTAATTAAATTTCCTTATTTGCCAAGACCAAGGATTATAAAAGAGGGGTAGAGAAGGCTTCATGGTGAACAACCTCTATTATTTCTCTCCTCTTTTCCTTGGTGTTGTGGCGGCCAACCTCTCTTCCTCTCTTCCTCTTGGTGGTGGCCGAACCTTCTCTATTGGCTTGGAGCTCTTGTGGTGGCGGATACTACTTGGAGAAGAAGAAGAAGGAGAAAGCTTGTATCCTTGGAGCTTGGTTGGTGTTTTGTTCTTCGTCCTTGGTGAAGCTTCTTTGTGTTGGCGAACCTAGCTAGGAGGAGAAGAAGGTGCTTGGTGGTTTCTCATCTCGGAAGATCGTTGCCCACACAACGTCCGAGGTTAGAAGAGGAATACGGTAGAAGATCAAGAGGTCTTTCTAAAAGGTATAACTAGTAATTTTTCTTTCCGCATCATGCTAGTTATTTATGGAAATAATACCAAATACAAGAGGCTTACGATTCTAGTATTTCGAATATGTTTTTCGAAGTTGTGTTCTTTTGTTTTATTTTTCCTTGTGATTTGATTGTTCTTTTCAGTTAACCTAAAGTTATTTTAGGAAATTAAATATTATATTTCTATAAAAGGTTTTGTCTAGTCGGTGGTGGTTGCTCCCATATCCAAGAAGGCCATGTGCCTCGCCACGTCAGTACTGGGAACCAATTATGGAAATTAATATTTAATGGAATTAATAACTTAAGGTGATTTGGGTTGAACGTGTTAAGTTCCGCAGGAGATCCAAGTCAAACCTAAAAGAACAAATAGATTAAGTTTTGGATCAAACGTGTTAAGTTCCGCAGGCGATCCAAAATTTAATTTAAAAGAACACATGGTAGCTAGGAAAAGGTTCAGACCTTTGTACAAAATTTTTGTACAGTGGAACCTCTAGGCTTTCTGAGTAGCAACCATCAGTTCCTTGGGCTTAATGCACATGACTTGTACATTAGCTTTCCCAATGATGGGAAAACACATAACTATGTGTTTTGATGAACCTAAAACTCAAAAGAATGCACTAAATCAACATGTTGAGTTTTGTTCATCATCCTAACATCTCACTTGTATCTATTGTGGACAAAACACATACATGTCATCTTATAGGTCTTTGTGAGATGTAAAATTTGGTTTAGCCCTATTCTAGGGTTCATGCATATCTATCTAGGTATTTTATAGATATTAGACATCCACCCAGGATGCCACTTGTTAATAAGTGTTGTTAAATGCCATTTGTCCTTAATTACAAGGAATTAAACTTAATGCATGATTATGCTATGGTATACATCAAAATGAAATAACTTTCAAAAGAAAGATTCCTATATTTACATGATGTATGTATGACATGACATGGTATTTTTGTATTTTCATAATAAGGTATGAGTGCAAAAATAAACATGATGTCATGACATATAATGGGCAAACAATCATGGCAAGATTCAGCATAAATAAAATATACCTAAATTACCTTTCTAAGTATCCTTACCCACTTAGCTAACCCCACTTGTTTTAACTTAAAACGTTAAACCTAGATTGCCCTAAATGCTTCAAAGAAATGCCAAAACCTAAATTGACATTTCTATTTCTCTTGATTTGTTTATGCCACTTAAAAATTAAGTATATCCTCAAATGTTAGCATATTCCATTTTTCCTCAAGAATAATCACATAAATCAAGGCCCGGATTGCCTTAAATTTCTAAGAGAATACCAAAATCCTAACTTGGTATTTCTCTAGGTTTTCCCAATTTATGCCATTTTAAGATAAAATCAATTTTTCACCATTAGACACATTTACTCTTTCAAGGAGTAAATAACAATTCAATTTCATTTTCAAAAGTTAACAAAAACTTTGAAAATGCTCCTTGAGTGTCAATTTCTTCATGATTGGGTTAACTACCCTTTCACTTAGAGTTGACACTCTCTAACCCATTTATGGGGTAGAGAAAATGCTCCTAGGAACCCAACACCTATTGGTGCTCCTTGGATGCTCTAGGTATTCACTAGGGATAACTTCCCTAGATACCTTCCTAGTGACCTTGTTTGGCTTCTTAGAAGCCTTGGTCACCTTTTCTAGGTCAACTCTAGGGATAGCCTCCCTTGTGACCTTGTTGGTGACTTTCTTAGACTTCTTAGAAGTCTTAGTCACTTTGGTTGCAAAGATACTTCTAGGGATATCTTCCCTTGTATCCTTGACTTGACCTCTAGACTTAGGGTTTGTTCCATAACTATATGGAACCCTATGATAACTAGGCACATCCTTTTTAGCTTTGGGTTTGTATCCCAAACCTCTATGGTCATTGGATGGCTTTTGCACCCCTAAACCTAGGTTATGCTCATTTTTCCCTAATAGGATATTTTCCAATCTTTTTAGGGTCTTTTCTAATTTATCAAGTCTTGACCTCAAGACTTGATTTTCCCTTACTGAGTCCTTAGTATTTGATTTTTCATTTGATCCATGAGCATTTTTATTCTTGGGCTTGTATCTATTATCCTTAGTGTTTTTGCCCAAATGTCTATCTACCTTCCTAACCTTAGGTTGGGTAGTCTTGGCATGTAGGGCCACATGCTTTTCCTTAATACCCTCATGCTTTCTATTCTTATGGTAAATTGCATTAAAATGATAAAAATTTGAACTATCATGCTTTTTACCATTATGCAAGGGAATAGGCTCAATGAAAGTTACCTTTCTTTTTACCTGAGGGGCTCCCCCTTGAATTGATCTTCCTCCTTGAGCCTTGACCATCTTCTTCCCCTTGGGGCATTGACTTCGGTAATGTCCCTTTTGATTGCAAGAGAAGCATATAATATGCTCCTTGCTCTTCTTTGTATTGGGGATGGTCTCCTTTGGCTTTACATTGCCCTTTTGTGCCACTTGGCCCTTCTTCTTGGCCAATTTAGGACACTTGCTCTTGTAGTGCCCATGTTCCCTACATTCAAAGCATATAATATGATTTTTATTATTAATTGAAACATTTATACCTTTGCTTGTAGGGGTGACATCTTTTCCTTTGGATCCGGAGGTAGAAGCTTCCTCTTGATCGGACCTTGATTCTCCTCCATTTGATTTTGCTTGACTTGTGGAGGTAGAATCTTCTTCCTCCTCTTTGTCTCTTGACCCGGATGTAGAGGCTTCTCCTTCTTCTTGATCCGGTGTCACCAAGGATTGCTCCCCCTCAATCCTAGAGGTGGAGGCTTCATCATCTTGTACATGGAACAAGGAGTATGCTCCCTCCTTGTTCTCTTCATTGCACTCCCTTGAAGATGAAGCTTCTTCTTGGACTTCTTCTTCGGAGGTTGAGCATCTCTCAACCTCGGAGTCCTCCTCTTGATCTCGCTCCAATGAGTCTCCCTCTTTGGATTCCTCTTGATTCGGTACAGTGGAGGGTTCTTCATGGATTGTTGCCAATTTGCTCCAAAGCTCCTTGGCATCGTTGAATTCTTCGATTTGAGCCAAAATGTGGCTAGGCAATAAGTTGACCAAAAGCTTGGTCACTTTATCATTTGCCTCGCTCCTTTGAATTTGCTCCAAGCTCCATTTGCTTTTCTTGAGAAGCTTGCCCTTGGAGTTTGTTGGAGCTTTGAAGCCTTCCATTAGAGCAAACCATTGCTCTATCTCCATCATAAGAAAATTTTCGATTCTTGATTTCCAAGAATCGAAGCTTGTGGATGTGTACGGTGGAGCCACCCTTGTGTCAAATCCAAGTCCATCTTGGAATTGCATCTTGAAGTTGAGCTTCTTGAAATCTTTGACTTTTGATGAATTTGCTTCAACTTCTTCACCCTCTAGCTCTTCTTGTTATGCTTGACCCTTCCGGCGATGATTCCGGTGAAGAGCGGCCTCGCTCTGATACCACTTGTTAGGACCGAAAAGTAGCTAGAGGGGGGGTGAATAGCTCTTCGCATGCTCGTTGCTCGGCGTTGCTTGTTTCTTCAAGGATGTGCAGCGGAAATACAAAGAAACAAATACAAACACGCTAACACTTGGATTTTACTTGGTATCCACCTCCAAGGGAGATGACTAATCCAAGGATCCACACAACGCACGCACCCTCCACTAATGAAACTCTCCTTTATGGTAACTACCAAGGGCGGAGAAGCCCTACAAGACTCAATACAAGAAGAAGAAAGGGTAGTAAAGAAATACAAGCTTACAAGCTTACAATGAGTGCACAAACCCTAACCCTAGTTTCTTCTTCTTGCTTTGATCCGCCCTTGACTTGGAAGAGCCTCCAAGAACCTTCAAGAACTGGCGATCTCGATCTTGAGAAGAGTTGTGGAGGAGCTGGTGAAGATCTGAAAATGAATCTGTGAAGTGCTTCCCGAAGACAACGCTCGCCTGCGGCTCAAATACGACGCAACGGTCGGATCCCAATCGATCCGATTATTCCCAATCGATCGGGGAGGCTTTGGATCGATCCACGGATCGATCCAGAGCGCCTCTGTGCTCTGGAAAAACGCCTGGATCGATCCACGGATCGATCTAGCGCTTATCGCGCAAAGAAGCAGCGTCCCAATCGATCCACTGATCGATCCAGAGGCTTTCTGTTCGCTGGGAAAGGTCTGGATCGATCCACTGATCGATCCAGAGGCTTTCTGTTCGCTGGGAAAGGTCTGGATAGATCCACTGATCGATCCAGAGCTTGGTTTTTGCCCAAAACCAAGCCCCAAACCTCCCAAACCAACATCCGGTCAAACTTAACCTGTTGGTACGTCATGCCTAGCATCTAGTCACTCCCTTGACCTGCTAGGACTCCCTCACCAAGTGTCCGGTCAATCCCTTTGACCCACTTGGACTTTTCTTTCATGCCAAGTATCCGGTCACTCTCTTGACCTACTTGGACTTTCACCTAGCTTCACTCACTAGGGTTTTCAATCTGCCTAGCTTCACTCACTAGGTATTTCACCTGGCTTTTCAATTTGCCTAGCTTCACTCACTAGGTCTTTCACCTGGCTTTTCAATCTGCCTAGCTTCACTCACTAGGTCTTTCACCTGGCTTCACTCACCAGAATTTTCATACTGCCTAGCTTCACTCACTAGGACTTTCACCTGGCTTCACTCACCAGGATTTCCATCTGCCTAGCTTCACTCACTAGGACTTTCACCTGGCTTCACTCACCAGGATTTCCATCCAGTCAGGTATACCTACTTGACTCTTCTTCATTCACACTGATCAGTCCCTGATCAGAATCTCCCCATATGAACAACTGCACCTGCATTGTCCATGTGTCTACATGTATTGTCAAACATCGAAACTATGACCAAGACTCAAGCTTGGTCAAACCAGTCAACCTTGACCTAAGGGATATTGCACCAACACCTCGGACTGCCGTCCTTCTCACTAGCTGCGTTTTCCGCTCGACTACCTGTGTTTCTAAGCTCTTGCACACTTAGACACAAGGTTAAATACACACAGGACCTAACTTAACTTGTTGATCACACCAAAACAACCTTGGGGTTCCAACAATCTCCTCCTTTTTGGTGTGATCAACCCAAGTTAAGCTAGGGTTAAAATAGACATAAAATAAAGTTAAGTAAATTAACTTAATTTGCAATTTAAGTGCAAAAAGATAGAAAAGATAAAAAAAATTAAATCTATCTACCTCCCCCTAGACTTATACTTTCTCTTCTCCCCTTTTGATCACAAAAAATTGGGGTTCTAAGAAAAAAAACAATCTAAGGGTTTAAAAACTTAGAAAAAAAATTTCTATGTTTTTAAGAAATTTAGAAAATTTTTCTAAGTTATTTAAGCTGAGATTTCTAGTTTCATGAAAAAGTTTTTAACTTAGGAAGAAATGATTTTTGAGAATTTTTCTAAGTAAGAAAAATCCAAAAAAAATCCTAACTTAAATTTTTGAGAATTTTTAAGCACAAAACAAAACTTAGGGAAAAAAAAATTCTAAGTGAGTAAATTTCTGAAATAAAATGTTTTGAATAACCTTTTTAAAGCACTAATTAATTCTTGTATTAATGCTTTATTAGTAAATTAATTAAACATTTATTTCAATATTTTGACTTCCAGGTCGTGGCGAGACACTAGACCTTCTTGGTTATTGGAGCAACAACCACTTCCTTGACAAAGCCTCATAAGGAAATTCTTTGTTTAATTTTCTCACTTAAAGCGCTAATTTTACAATTTAGTTTAAGCATGATTTAGGAACCCAATATAGGTTCCACCCTACTGGATTAATTAAAAAGCTTTTAGGGACATATTTTCTTGAAATGTTCCTAATTTGTCCCGGATGATATTTAAAATACCAATTTAAATTATTAAATCTTCTAAAATTGGTTTTAGATGAACATGTATAGTTTTTCAAGTTATCTACTTGAATTTTCAAATCATCATTTTCAAGTTTCAATTTTTCATTTGCTATTTTTAATTTATCTAATTCTTCTAAGGGACAAGACTTATCTATAATTACTTAAAAATTTTTATTTTCACTTTCTAATTTGCAGCAATCTTTTGTTAAAAGTTTAACGAACTTAAACATTTTATCGGGAGGAAGAGATCGTACCTGACTTACCTTGTCGATCTCGTTGTCTGTTTCTCCCCCTGAGCTGCTGCTTTCTTCCGACGTGTCTCCCCCTTCATCGATGCTCATTTCGGAAGAGCTTGAATCACAGTCGTCGTCTTGATGACTCGTCATCAGTGCGAGTCCAGAGAATGCTTCGACTTCCGATTCGGACGACGTATCATCCCACGTCGCCTTCAGGACCTTTCATTTTTGGATAGGCTTCATACCCTTTTCTTTGTCTTTGTTCTTCAGCTTGGGGCAGTTGTCCTTGACATGCCCTTCTTCATCGCAATGGTAGCAACGGATCGTTCTTTTCTTTCTACCCTGTGGATGGTTAGTTTTTCTAGAATTGTATAACTTTTTAAATCGTCTTACCATCATTTCCATTTCCTCGTCGTCGAGAGAAGATTCCGATTCAAGTTCGTCTCTCGAAGCTTTGAGGGCGACGTTGTTCTTTGGCTCCCTCATTCCTGCACATCTTGACTCATGCACTTCAAATGTTGAAAAAAATTCTTCTAATGAAATTTTTTCTAAGTCCTTCGAAATGTAAAAAGCATCTACTAGTGATGCCCATTTTGAATTTCTAGGGAAGGAATTTAAAGCGTACCTGAGCGAATCTCGGTTACTTACCTCTTCTCCGAGATTCGAAAGTCCGGTGATGAGTTCCTGTATCCTCGAGTGTAGATGTGCAATTGTTTCACCTTCTTCAAGACGGAGGTTGGTGAGCTGGTTACGAAGTAAGTCCCGTCTCGCAAGCTTGGCTTCGGATGTTCCTTCATGTAATTCAAGGAACTTCTCCCAAAGCTCCTTTGCCGAGTTGTAGGTGCCGACACGGTTGACTTCTTGTGGCGGAAGTACGGTTAGCAGATGGAATTCTGCTTTCTTGTTTGCCACGTACTCGGCCTGCTCTTTCTTTGTCCATTGATTTTTCGCTTTGCCCTCGGGAGCTTCAAAACCGAGTTCCATTGTTAGTAATAAATCAAAATCGGTACCGAAAAATACCTCCATGTGCTTCTTCCAGCTTGCAAAGTCCCCCTCAAATTTTGGTGGATGGATGTTACATCAGGCCATCTCGTTGCTTCGTTCGGCGGTTAGTCTTCCTGAAGCGTCTTGGCTCTGATACCACTTGTTGGACCGTTGGGCCGGCTAGAAGGGGGGTTGAATAACCTAAAAAAAATAAACAGAAAAGACCATTCTCGAGCTTTCAACAGAACATTTGCATAAAGTAAATTAGCAGTAAATAAAAAGCAGAAAGAAGAGGCTCACAACTTGAGTTGATTACAACCAAGGAGGTTGTTAATCCAAGGAATGAACGTGCACTAACATATCTCCTTCAGGCGGAGAAGCCTCTTACAGCAGTGAAAGCACAAAAGACGAAGCTAAACTAGAACAGAAGCGCACGAGTATTTGGAATGTAAATTTCTGAGTTGATGCAAAGATTCTGGACCAAGGCTATATTTATAGCGTTGGTCGGGGCGCCTGGAAGGGTTCCGGGCGTCCTGGGGGGGGGGATAAATTTTATCCCCCAACGTTCAGATCGAGTTTTGACTCGATTTGGTCAAAATACTGGGTCCGGGCGCCCCGGGCTGCTCCGGGCGCCCCGGAGCCCAAAGTTAACCAATGTTGACTTTTTCATCCGGGGACCATTGCTCCGGTTTGGTTCGGCTTGGTCCGGGTCTTCTACTCCGGATCCGCTTGCTTGGGTGATCTCTGCCATCCGGAAAAGGGCTCACCCGAACCCAAGTTCCGGTCTTCTCGAGCGGGCTTCCCTCTGGCTTCTCGTCCCTCGGAATTGCTGCGTGTTTCCTTCTCGTCCGCCGGCGTACTCATCCGCAGTCTTCGTCCCTTGGACGCACTGCGTGTCATCCTTCTCGCTAGCTGCGTCTCTTGCTCCCCGAGCAATCTTTCGCTCCGGCTTTCGTCCCTCGGAATCGCCGCACGCTTCCTTCTCGTCCGCCGATGTACTCTTCCGCAGCACCTCGTCCTTCAGACTGCCGTCCTTCTCGCTAGCTGCGTTTTCCGCTCGACTACCTGTGTTCCTAAGCTCCTGCACACTTAGACACAAGGTTAAATACACACAGGACCTAACTTAACTTGTTGATCACACCAAAACAACCTTGGGGTTCCAACAGGTATATTACCGACGGAAAATAACTTCCGTCGGGAAAATAGGTACCGACGCATATTCTCACAACAGATTACTTTCCGTCGGAAATCGGGCGGTAATGCCCTCTAGCGACGGATTACCAACGGAAATAGCCGTCGGTAATCCTGGAAATTTTTGTAGTGAATGACACTTTTATCTAATTCTCTCCCAATTACATCTATATATAATTCTCTTTAATGAGTTTGATTAGAAAGTCCAAATCCAACCCATTATCCCTTAATAAAAAATTAGCCCATTAACCCCTTAGTTTGGTTCACAACTAAACCAAATTGGTTCATGACTAATTCATGATTAAACCAAATATGATCCAACTCTCCCATAAGAGATGTGACCCATCCGCGCTTATATTGCGACAAATATTTTCATATTTGTCATATGTATGATCCAACCAAATATTTATCTCTTGATCTAAGAATCCTATTCTTTAACTTATTTTACGTCTTTTATAGACTCGTTAGTGCGTGTGACTCAATAGATTCCCGATTTATCTTGGTTGTCCATAATTAACTACTTAATTATATAACGATCAGGAGTGGCACCTAGTAGTACATCATGATTCTCAATTAGCCGAAAAATCATGGTTGATCTTAGAACTAATTCTAAACCCTTCAACAACTACAGTGAGTCATGTCTTATTTCTTTCACTCGTCTTATACCCACTTAATTCAGGACATGGTCTATGTATCTGTCCCCACTGTTAGGATGTATACTAAAAGTCTAGCTTTTGGTATAAACATTTATCTAGAAATAAAAATCACATTGGTCAAATGTCTACGTTTATGATAAATGTAGTTGTTCAATTAATTTATATTGTAGATAACATGGTGTGTGGTGTCACACACAGAGGATCATGTTATCAGTACCTTATAAATTATAAACAGTAGCTCACAACCAAGATGGAAAGGAACAAACCATTGGAAGGTCGTAGTGTAATTAGGTATTAGTTTATCTTAACTATATAATTACACTAGTACACTTAGAGTGTATTGAGTAGGACCATTAGAGGTCGTTTCTTTTATACTGACTTTATAAAGGAACAAGGGCCTCAGTTATTATGGAAGTGTGTGCTCTTAATCCTAATATAATAACAAGCACATATATTTGATATTTATTTCTTTAATTTATCAATGGGTAAGATTTAGTTCGATAAATCAATAAGCCCGATAAATTGGGAAATGATATCACTTATAGTGTGTGTTGTTGATTATAGAAGGAAACTGTGTCCTAGTGATCTAGGTTGAGAATGCCCCCAAGAGGAGCTCATATGGATTGTCATGTTAAATCCTGTAGGTGGACTTAGTCCGGCATGATAATAAGGTTGAGTGGTACTACTCTTGGACTAAGATATTAATTAAGTGAGTTGTCAGTAATTTATTTAATTAGTGGACATTCATTATCTTAAACACAGGGAGACTAATACACTCATAATAAGAAGGAGCCCAAAAATGTAATTTGGGTTTGGTGCGGTAGTTCAATAATAGTTCTCTAGTGGAATGAATTATTATTGATAAAATTAAGTTGTGTGTTCGGGGCGAACACGGGATGCTTAATTTTATCGGGAGACCAATACCAATTCCTCCTCTCGGTCCCTATCGTAACCTCTTAATTATAGAGTACTATACCCACCTATACCCACCTTCTTACTCATCCTATAGGGGCCGACCAAGCTAGGGCCGGCCATGGCTTGGTTCATGGGTGAATTCATGTGGCCGGCCCTAGCTTGAACTCAACCTTAGGTGGCCGACCCTATTAAAATAAAAAGGAATTTTAATTTTAAAAATTTTTCTTATGTGGATAACATGATTTAAAAGAGAGTTTAAAAATTTAAATCTTTCCTTTTATAAGATTCTACAAAAGATTAAGAGAAGAGCTAAATCTCTTTCCTTATTTGTAGATTAAAAGGTTGATTTTAATTTTGGTAAAAACTTTCCTTTTAATCATGTTCATGATTTAAAAGAAAGTTAAAAAAATTAAAAATTCTCTTTTATTAGTTTCTACAAAAGATTAAGAGGAGATTTAATATCTTTCCTTATTTGTAGATTGAAAGGAGATTTTAATTTTTAGAGATAACTTTCCTTTTTGGGAATTATCCACATGTTTAAAAGAAAGATTTTAATTTATAAAATTTCCTTTTTAACCAATCATGAAGGGATAAAAATTATTGGAGAAATTTTTATAAATTTCCGGAAACAAATTAGGAAGTTTTAATTCTTGTTTTGATTAAAACTTTCCTTGATTTGGGGATTGGAGGTGGCCGGTCATTGATATTAAGAAAAGAAAATTATTTTTAATTAAATAATTTTTTCTTTTTCATGGCAAAGGAATTAAGAAAGTTTTTATTAAAATTTCCTTATTTGCCAAGACCAAGGATTATAAAAGAGGGGGGTAGAGGTGCCTTCATGGCGAACGACTCTATTCTTTTTCTTCCTGGGTGTGGCTGGCCCCTAGAGTTTCCCCTTCCCCTTCTCTCTTCTCCTTCTTGTGGCCGAGACTTCATCACCTCTTGGAGACATAGAAGTAGCCGGATCTAGCTTGGAGAAAAGGAGAGAAAGGAGACTTGTTTCTTGCATCCCTTGGAGCTTGGTTGGTGGAAAAAGTTCTTCATCCTTTGGAAGTTTTTGCTTGGCCGAAACTTGAAGGAAGGAAGAAGAAGGTGCCTTGGTGGTTCTCATCTCGGAAGATCATTGCCCACACAATGTCCGAGGTTAGAAGAGGAATACGGTAGAAGATCAAGAGGTCATTGAAAGTTCACAAAGAAAGGTATAACTAGTAATTATTTTCCGCATCATACTAGTTTTATTTCTTTGTAATAATACCAAATACAAGAGGCATGTGATTCTAGATTTCGAATTAGTTTTTGATGTTGTGTTCTTTTGTTTTCTTTTCAAACTTGTGCTTCGATTATTCTTTTTGGTTAACCTAGAGTCATTTAAGGAAATTAAATATTAACTTTCCTTAAAAGGCTTTGTCTAGGCGGTGGTGGTTGCTCCCATATCCAAGAAGGCCATGTGCCTCGCCATGCAGTCTTGGAAGCCAAATTTGGAAATTAATATTTAATCAACTTTGTGACCTAGGTGATTTGGATTGAACGTGTTAAGTTCCGCAGGAGATCCAAATCTAAACCTAAAAGAATATATAAGTTAAACTTGGGATCAAACGTGTTAAGTTCTGCAGGCGATCCAAGTTTAATTTAAAAGAACACATGGTAGCTAGGAAAAGGTTCAGACCTTTGTACAAAAATTTTTGTACAGTGGAACCGTTAGGTTTTCCGAGTAGCAACCAACACCCACTAGACTGACCACGTCATACCTAGCCCAAGTAATACTTCCTCGTTCTACGGATTCAAATTACTCGTACATATGTACAAGAGTCTCATGCTTTTAATATGTAATGTTTTAGCCAAAGACTTTGAGTAATAATCCGAACGAGTGGCCATAGGGTATACGTTTTCTCGCAAGGAGTGATGAATCCTCTGTGGGCTATCTAAATATCTTTGGGCATTTCAACTTATACCCAATCATCTTTGGTCTACACCTCAATGAGGTGCTTGCTTAAGATGTCAAAGTATAAATCTTCATGACCAAGATGACTTGTATACCTCAAGTCGAAGGAAACTTGCACTTGAGCTGCAGTAAGAGCTTCACAGACGTATCCATATATATAGATAACCATATGAAGTCTTACAGCGAGTCATTCCCATAAACTAATTATCATAACTAACATCCACGTTTAACTCTCAACATCCCAATATCTCCAACTAGTGAGAAAATAGCTGCTTAGCGAACCAATGAGTATAACCCATGCTAATCTTACAGAATTAATGATGTCCGAATGCATCAATTCGACGACTAGGGAAATTACAATACGTCCATAATTGTACATATAGAGATAATTACTAGTTGTGGTCCAATCATAATTTTTCTCATGTTATGAATTATATTGTGGGCATTCAATAAATGAGTTTAAGACAATCAAACATATAATATGCACTCGAATAGTGAATCTATATTTAGTAAAAATTGTAAGGCGATTACCTTAGGGCATCCCTCAAAATCTAACACTCCCACTTAGCCTAATGCTAATCACCATGGTGTCCAACACCGTAGGTCTATACATGACTCTTAAACTCATTTTGAGGTAGAGGTTTCATGAAAGGATTCACTAGGTTCCTTTCAGTGGGAATTTCTCTCAATTTGTATTTCATTCCTACTCATGATCTTTTGATCATATGATAGCAACGAAGCATATGTTTAGATCATTTTTTGCTTGGAACCTTTCCAATTTATTGTGCTTACATTTTAATGTAAAATTTCAGACTGGGACTTGGAGTCATCCTTGTCTGTCTGGAAACTTGTATTTGTATATCCACGTATGATCATATCACCATCTCTAATATATTTAGAGTCTTACGATCAACAATTAATTTTGGTACATTAAGTTCATATCTTTTATGTAATTTTGAGTGGAATCATGTGTTTAGACATAAATTTTATATCTTAAATAGATAATTGAGTTTTTAGAATTGAGAGTTGTGTAATAATCGTCTTGATACGACATGTTATGAGTGACCCCAGAGGTAATGGATCGATAATTAAGATGATGTGACAGTCAAAGTCAAGGTATATATATCTGAATGAACCACTTCTCATGGGCAAGACTCCCAACATAAACCCGATCGACCCTAGCGTCAATCGGTCCTCCAAGGCTCAGTTCCTCTTCTAATGGGCATGACTCCCAACATAAATCCAACCGGTCCTAGAGCCAGTTGGACCTCTGGGACTTAGCTTCGCACTTTCATGGGCATGCCCCCATAACATAAATCCGACCAACCTTATAACCGATCGGACCTACGAAACTCTGTTTCCTACTTTTCATGGGCATGCCTCCCAACGTAAACTTGACCGACCCTATAGTCGGTCGGACCTTCAGGCCTCAGCTCCTCACTTCTTATGAGTATGACTCCCAACCTAAACCCAACCAACCTTATAGCCGGTTAAACCTACGACGCTCAGCTCCCCACTTCTCATGGATAATACTTCTAGCATAAACTAGATCGGCCCAGAGTCGGTCGGACCTACAGGGATTAGCTCCCTGTTAGGATATGTCCGATGATGGTACGTGCTAGAACACATTTCGCAAACATGTGCAGCAGAAAATAAAATAATAATAAATCCTAATTATTACATAACACACACTACACGCATAGAAGGATATAACATGCCAAATATGATCACATAATTAAAATTTTAAGGAAAGTTAATTTACGCTAGGTATACCTTACGGATGACCTGTAATGAGAAGGGTATCAATCGTAGCGACGTTGTCGAACCTCGCCTCTATTCGTACCCATGCCGAGCTCCTCAAGACAACTCCTTGAGTACAAGCCTTTCCTTCGGAAGTTACTAGCCACGAGTGAAGAAGAGATATCAAGAGGAAGAAGAAGAGAAACACACAAGGGAGAGTTTTTTTTCCCTTGTGGTGGTCACGGCAACAAGAGGGAAAGTCCTCTTGTTGGCGGCGGGAGAGAGAGGAGAGGGAGAGGAGGATTGGGTTTTCCAAAAGCCAATCAACTAAATAATGACACTTCTATCTAATTCTCTCTCAATTACATCTAGATATAATCCTCTTTAATGAGTTAGATTAGAAAGCCCAAATCCAGCTCATTATCCCTTAACAAAAAAATTAGCCTATTATCCTGTTAGTTTGGTTCACAACTAAACCAAATTAGTTCATGACTAATTCATGATTAAACCAAATATGATCCAACTCTCCCATAAGAGATGTGGGTCATCCGCGCTTCCATTGTGATAAATATTTCCATATTTGTCTTATGTATGGTTCAACCAAATATTTATCTCTTGATCTAAGAATTCTATTCTTTAACTTGTTTTACATCTTTTAGAGATTCGTTAGTGCGTGTGACTCAATAAGTTTCCGATTTATCTTGGCTATCCATAATTAACTATTAATTATAGAACGATCATAAGTGACACCTAGTAGTACATCATGATCCTCAATTAGCTAAAAAATCATAGTTGATCTTAGAATTAATTCTAAACCCTTCAGCAGGTATAGTGAGTCGTGCCTTGTTCTTTTCACTCGTCTTATACCCACTTGGTTCAGGATATGCTCTATGCATCTGTCCCCACTAGACTAACTACGTCACACCTAGCCCAAGTAATACTTCCTCGTTTTACTGATTCAAATTACTCGTACATGTGTACAAGAGTCTCATACTTTTAACATGTGATGCTTTAGCTAAAGACTTTGAGTAATAATCTTAATGAGTGACCATAGGATATACGTTTCCTCGTAAAGAGCGATGAATCCTTTGTGGACTATCTAAATATCTTTGGGCATTTCAACCTATACCCAATCATCTTGGGTCTACACCTCAATGAGGTGCTTGCTTAAGATGTCAAAGTATAAGTCTTCATGACCAAGATGACTTGTATACCTCAAGTCGAAGGAAACTTGCACTCGAACTGCAATAAGAGCTTCACAGACATATCCATATATATAGATAACCATATGAAGTCTTACAGCGAGTCATTCCCATAAACTAATTACCATAACTAACATCCACGTTTAACTCTCGACATCCCAATATCTCTAACTAGTGAGAAAATAGCTGCTTCGCGAATCAATGAGTATAACCCATGCTAGTCTTACAAAATTAATGATGTTTGAATGCATCAATTCGATAACTAGGGAAATTCCAATACGTTCATAATTGTACATGTACAAATAATCACTAGTTGTGATCTAATCACAATTTCTCTTATGTTATGAATTGTATTATGGACATTTAATAAATGATTTTAAGACAATCAAACATATAATATGTACTCAAATAATGAATCTATATTTAGTAAAAATTGTAAGGCGATTACCTTAGGACATCCCTCAAAATCTAACACTCCCACTTGACCTAATGCCAATCTCCATGGTGTCCAACATCATAGGTCTCTACATGACTCTCAAACTCGTTTTAAGGTATAGGTTTTATGAAAGGATCCACTAGGTTCATTTCGATGGGAATTTCTTTCAATTTGTATTTCATTCCTACTCATGATCTCTTGATCATATGATAGCAACGAAGCACATGTTTAGATCATTTCTTGCTTAGAACCTTTCCAATTTATTGCGCTTACATTTTAATATGAATATAAATCCAGACTAGGACTTGGAGTCATCCTTGTCCGTCAAGAAACTTGCATCCGTATATCCGTATATGATCATACCACCATCTCCATATACTAAGAATATATCCTTATTTCTTCTCAAGTACTTAAGGATCGTTTTGACAACCATCCACTGATCCATTCTTGGAGTAGATTGGTATCTGCTCGTAACACTCAAAGCATACAATACATTAGGCCTTGTACATAACATAGCATACATGATATATCCTATTGCGGGCGCATAAGGTATTTTATCCATACAAATCCTCTCATCTTCTGTACGTGGACACATAGACTTCGAAAGTTGAATTCTATGCCTCATAGGTATGAAATATTTCTTCGATTCAGACATGCTAAACTGTTTTAGCACTCTATCTATATATGTCGACTGCGAAAGACCACACAACCTTTTTGATCTATCTCTATATATTTTCATCCCGAGGATGTAAGTTGCGTCTCCCATGTCTTTCATGGAGAATATTTTGGGCAACCAAACTTTAACTAACTGTAGAACTGACACATCGTCTCCTATAAGTAATATGTCATCAACATATAATATCAGGAATACGCCCATACTCCCACTAACCTTTTGATACACACAAGGATCGTCTGGATTTTATGAGAAATTAAATTCTTTAATTGCCTCATCAAAACAGATATTCCAACTCCTGGATACTTGCTTTAGTCTATAAATAAACTATTGAAACTTGCACACTTTTTTTTTTGTCAACAGATGTGAAACCTTTGGGCTATATCATATACACATCATCGAGCAGTTTTCATTAAAGAAAGTTGTTTTCACATCCATTTGTCATATCTCATAATCATGATGAGTTGATATGACCAGGAGTTTCTGAATGGATTTAAGCATGGCTATAGGTGAGAAAGTTTCGTCATAGTTAATGTCTTGCCTTTGACGATAGCCTTTCACTACCAACCTTACCTCATTGGTAATTACATTACTAACCATGTCAATTTTCTTCATGAAACCCCACTTGCACCCTATAGGCGTAATGCCCTCAGGTGAGTCTACCAAATTCCAAACTTGGTTTTTGTATATGGAATCCATTTCTGACTTTATGGTTGTAAGCCACTTGTCATTTTATGAACTATTCAGAGCCTCTTTGTAATCAACGGGTTCCTCATCCTCAATAAGTAATATGCCATTCAATTCTCTTACAAGAGATCTATATCTCTCAAGAATATTATGTGTCCTACCTGATTTATGAGAAGGTTGTGTCATAATCGGTTGTAGTTCTTGGCTAGGCATCTCATTAGTGTTTATTAGAGTCTCTTAAGCTTCATCAAGTTCAACCATACTCTCACTTGTTTCTTGTAAGAGAAATTCTTTCTCTAGGAAGGTATCATTCCTTGAAACAAACAACTTTTGTTCCAAGGGGTGATAGAATTGGTAACCCTTAGTTTCCTTAGGGTATCCAATAAATAAACACTTATCAGACTTAACATCCAACTTGTTTGATATAGACCTCTTCACATAAGCAGGACATCTCCATATCTTCAAATAAGATATGAGGGGCTTCTTATTAGTCCATACTTCATATGGAGCAGTCGAGATTGCCTTTGTCAGGACTCTATTTAATAAGTAAACAGCTGTCATGAGTGCATAACCCTAAAAGGTTTTGGGAAGATTTACACGATCCATCATTGATCTAACCATGTCTAAGAAGATTCGATTATGCCTTTCTGATACACCATTATGTTGTGGCGTATAAGGCGGAGTCCATTGAGACAATATACTATTATCCCTTAGATAATCTTAAAACTCTAGGCTTAAATACTCACCACCTTGATCGGATCGAAGTATCTTGATATTTTTACCAAGTTGTTTATCTACATTTCTAAATTTTCTAAACTTTTCAAAGTCTTCAGACTTATATTTCATTAGATACACATACCCATAACGAGAGTGATCATCAATGAAAGTAATGAAGTAGCTATAACCTCCTAGTACATGAGTTGACATTGGTACACATACATCGCTATGTATGAGCCCAAACAACTCATCAACTCATTCACCCTTTCAAGAAAAAGGTAACTTTGTCTTCTTTCCTTTTAAGCATGAATCACATATATCAAATGTATCTAATTCAAATGATTCAAGAACTGCAATCTTTTGCAATTCAGACATGTGTTTCTTGCTTATATGGCCAAGGCGATAATGCCACGAGTAAGAGGTTAATTGATTATCTATTCGAGCGCGTTTATTGCTTATATCGATATTGAATGTGCCATTAGATGTATCTAATGCATAGATGCCATTGCATAAAGTTCCAGTGTCATAAAGAACGCCATTTAAAGTTATATAATAATAATTATTACTAAAAGTCAAATGGAAACCTTTTCTATTTAAGCAAGAAATAGAAACAATATTCTTTATTAATGCAGGAGCAAAATAATAATTATCTAGTCCTAAGACAAGTCCACTAGGAAATTGTAACAAGTGTGTTCCGATGATGACTACAGCAACCTTTGCTCCATTCCCAACTCGCAGACTTGTTTCTCTCTTGACTAGTCTTATGCTATTCCTTAGCCCTTGTATGTCATTTTATATATGTGAGTCACACCCAGGATCCAATATCCAAGTGTTTGAGGAAATAGCATGACAATCAATAACAAAAATATCTGAAGAGGATAGGGCATTGGATGCCTTATTCTTCTTCACGGGCTCAAGATAGATCTTGCAGTTTCTTCACCATTGTCCCATCTTGCCACAATGATGGCATGAGAACTTTTGTACCGGTTCTACTGTCTTGGCCTTTTTTCTCTTCTCTTTAGCTTGATGTTTTGGCTTCCTCTCAGAACATTTTTTAGAGGAGTCTACCAACATCACAGTTTTCTATTCACCTTTAACAAGAGGCTCTACAACCTTGAGTATATTTATCATCTCGGGAATGGTCGATACCAAATTATTCATCCGATAGTTCATCATAAATTATGAATGACTTTTTTATAAACTTTATAGAATTAAGTCAATACTTAACTCATGATCCATTGTAAAATTGAGTGATGTTAAACGCTCTATGTAGCTATTCATCTTTAGTACATATTGTATTGAGGATGAACCCTCCTGCATCTTTGAGCAAAAGAGAAGCTTAGAGACCTCAAACCTTTCGGATCTAGCTTGCTAATCAAATATCTCACGAAAATGATAGATAATATCATAAGCATCTAAATGCTCATGTTGTTTCTGTAGTTCAAGAGTCATAGCAACTATCCTGATACAATTTGCAAGTACAGAATCATCCTTATGTTTCTGAAGGGTCAACAATTGGCCCGCAATTGCATCGACATCAAGACTTGTGAGAAGAGACTGATCAAGGACATAACCTAGTTTCTTAGCTTTGAAAATAATTCTCAAATTTTGAAATCATTCTAAGAATTTCGGCCCAGTCAGTTTATTTGAGTCCATAATCAAACGTAGATTAACAGAAGTTATAATTAAATGATTAACCTAGAAATACAAAAATGAGAATGTACAAGAGACATGATTTTATTTATGCAAACAATTTACATAAAAGCCCACTTATTTATCAAATTCAAATATCCCTATTTTGAATTCGGGAGATGGCAGGTTTTCTCCAAGTGTGCTGATATCCACCATAGATAAGAATAACCTTGACTTTGACCAACAAGTTATTCTTAGCTATAGCGGTAGATAACAAATTTACCGATTGCATATCACTTATATGCAACTATCACATTATGTTAGCAACTAATTGATCTTCGCATAAACATCGGGTTGTTAATACATTAACAAGTATACATCAAATGCATAACACCCAACTTCACCTATATCTACATTGATCATGACTTTGGTACAACAAATCAACTCTTCAAGTTTAAAACCAACCCGTTAATCATGAGATTGCATCTCTATAGTTTGAACATATTTAATTTCAAGTTGAGCTTGACTTTGTCCAATAATTCAAACAAGAATTTAAACTCTGGTTCTTACCATATTAATGGAAGGTGTAGGTTTTAATATTGAGTAAGAGATTTGGTCTCATCTATATCATGCAAATATTTTATCTATATAGCATTACACGCATGACATAAATGATGACATGACATATCGTACGAATGACATAACATGACACATCATACATATGGTAAGATCTAATCACATCACGCGTATGCTAAAATCTAATCATATCATAATTAATGCATTTACATGACATACAATATGGTATGTTCATGGCATAAATTTACATATGTTATAATTCTATTTTAAAAATAAAAATATGTTATAAATTTAATTTTAATAAATCAAGATTTATCTAATCAAATTAGGAAACTAATTTCTAAATTTAATTAACATATCTCATCTCGAATCTTTCTATCAATCAAGAAACTTTAATTATTTTGGAAACAAATTTCTAAATTAATTTCCTAAACATTTAGGAAATAAATAATTAATATTTCTTAATTTATTACAGAATAATTCAAATCTAGATTTTTTGTTATTTTTCAAATCTTTCTAAATTTGGTATTTCATAACAATTTAGGAAACTTTCCAAAAATAAAATATTTTAATAAATCTTAAAAATTCTAGAAAAGATTAATTCTATAATTTAATTTAGAATATCTCAAATCTAGTTTTTTAATAATTTTTTAAATCTTTCTAAATTTGGTATTTCCTAATAATCTAGGAAACTTTCCAAAAATAGAATATTTTAATAAATCCAAATATTCCAGAAAAGATTAATTATATAATTTAATTTAGAATATCTCAGATCTGGATTTTTTTAATTTTTTAAATCTTTCCATATTTGGTATTACCTAACAAATTAAGAACTTTACTAAAATTAGAATATTTCTTAAAATTTTAGAAAATTTGAGAAATGATAATTTTTAAATTAACAAAATATTTCTAAATTTAATTTTCTAAAATTATATTAGAAACTTTTAAAAAATAAAATTTCCTAACAATTTAGGAAACTTCCTCAAATAGAAAAATCTTAATAATTCTAAAATTAATTACAACACTAATTACAAATCGTAAAATAATTTTACGATCATGTCGAAGCACGATCAGACTCTGATACCGCTGTTGGGATATGCCCGTTGCGGTGTGTACTAAAACACGTTTCATAAACATATGTAGCGGAAAATAAAACAATAATAATTCCTAAATTATTACATCACGTGCACCACACGCATACAAGGATACAACATGCCAAACATGATCGCATAATTAATTTTTTTACAAAAAGTAAATTTACGCTAGGTGTACCTTACGGATGACCTGTAACGAGAAGGGCATCAACCGTAGCGACATTGTCGAACCTCGCCTCTATTTGTATCTACACCGAGCTCCTCAAAACAACTCCTTGAGTACAAGCCTCTTCTCCGGAAGTTACTAGCCATGAGCGAAGAAGAGGGATCAAGAGGAAGAGGAAGAGAAGCATGCAAGGAAGAGATTTCTTCCTTGTGATGGTCACGACAACAAGGGGAAAGGCTTCCCCTTGTTGGCGGCGACAAAGAGAGAGGGGAGAGGTAGAGGAGAAGAGAAATTAGGTTAAGGTTTTCCAAAAACCTTACAAGCCAATTGATGATATCATGTGTATAATCTTCTCTCAACCATTTCAATATATAGCCCTCATTAATGAGTTGGATTAGAAAGCTCAAATCCAACTCATTATTCCTTAACCAAAAATTAACTCGTTAACCCCTTGGTTTGGTTCACAACTAAACCAATTTGGTTCATGACTAATTCATGATTAAATCAAATATAGTCTAACTCTTCCATAAGAGATGTGGCCCATCCGCGCTTCCATTGCGACAAATATTTCCATATTTATCTTATGTATGGTCCAACCAAATATTTATCTCTTGATCTAAGAATCCTGTTCTTTAAGTTATTTTACATCTTTTAAAGACTCATTAGTACGTGTGACCTAATAGGTTCCCAGTTTATCTTGGTCATCCATAATTAACTACTTAATTATAGAATGATCATGAATGACACCTAGTAGTACATCATGATCTCCAATTAGCTAGAAAATCATAGTTGATCTTATAATTAATTCTAAATCCTTCAGCAGTTACAGTGAGTCGTGCCTCGTTCTTTTCACTCATCTTATACCCACTTGATTCAGGACATGATCTATGTGTCTTGTCCCTACTAGGATGACTACGTCACACCTAGCCCAAGTAATACTTTCATGTTCTACGAATTCAAATTACTCATACATGTATACAAGAGTCTCGTACTCTTAATATGAGATGCTTTAGCCAAAGACTTTGAGTAATAATCCTAACGAGTGACCATTTGGTATACATCTCCTCGCAAGGAGAGGTGAATCCTCTGTGGGCTATCCAAACACCTTCGGGCACTTCAACTTATACCCAATCATCCCGAGTCTACACCTCATTGAGATGTTTGCTTAATATGTCAAAGTATAAGTCTCCCTGACAAAGATGACTTATATACCTCAAGTCGAAGGAAACTTGCACTCATGCCGCAGTAAGAACTTCATAGACATATCTATATATATGTAGAGAACCATATAAAGTCTTACAATGAGTCATTCCAATGAACTAGTTGTTGGTTAGTCCTAAGAAAATCGCACCAGTTCCACAGTACAAAAATTTTATACAAGTGTCGAACCTTTTCTTAAATAACTTTTTGTGTTCTTTAGAAATTAAATTAGGAATCGCAGACGGAACTTAACATCATTGATTCCAAATTTAACTTATCTGTTCTTAATGGTTTAGATTTGAATCACAAGCGGAACTTAACACTATTGATTCAAATCCACCTATGTTATTAATTCCATTAAATATTAATTTCTAAAATTGGCTTCCAGGACTGCATGGCGAGACACATGACCTTCTTGGATATGGGAGCAACCACCACCGCCTAGACAAAGCCTTTTAAGGAAAGCTAATATTTAATTTCCTTAAATAACTCTAGGTTAACCAAAAAGAACAATCAAATCACAAATTCAAAAAATAAAAGAAAAGAAACACAACCTCGAAACAAATCTGAAAACTCTAGAATCATATGCCTCTTGTGTTTGGTATTTCCAAAAATAACTATACAAAGAAAACTAGTATGATGCGGAAAATAATTACTAGTTATACCTTTCTTTGTAAGCAAAAATAACCTCTTGGTCTTCTACCGTATTCCTCTTCTAACTTCGGACGTTGTGTGGACAACGATCTTCCGAGATGAGAACCACCAAGCACCTTCTTCTTCCTTCTAGGTTTCGGCCACCAAAAGCTCCTCCAAAGATGAAGAGGTTCGGCCACCACCAAGCTCCAAGGGATGCTAGAAATATTGCCTCCTTTTCTCTCCTTCTTCTCCAAGCAAGATCCGACCACCACAAGGACTCCAAGGATGAGATGAGGTTCGGCCACAAGATGGAGAAGAGAGAAAGAGGAGAGGCCGGCCACACCCAAGGAGAAAAAGAGAGGAGAAAAATAATAGAGTTGTAAGCCATGAAGGCACCTCTACCCCTTCTTTTATAATACTTGGTCTTGGCAAATAAGGAAATTTAAATAAAAACTTCCTTAATTCTTTTGCCATGAAAAAGAAAATTTTAATTAATTAAAATTAAATTCCTTTTTTCAATTACAATGGCCGACCACATTCAAATCTCCAAGCAAATAAAATTTTAAACACAAATTAAAACTTCCTTATTTGCTTCCGGAAATTTATAAAAAATTTCTCCACTAATTTTTCCCTTCATGGTGGTTTGTAAAAAGGAAATTTTATAAATTAAAATCTTTCTTTTAAACATGTGGATAAAAAGAAAGTTATCTCTATAAATTAAAATCTCTTTTAATCTACAAATAAGGAAAGATATTAAATCTTTTCTTAATCTTTTGTAGAAGAAATATTTAATTTTTAAACACTCTTTTAAATCATGAACATGGTTAAAAAGGAAAGTTTTCTTAAAATTAAAATCTACCTTTCAATCTACAAATAAGGAAAAATTTCAAATCTTTTCTTAATCTTTTGTAGAAAGCTATAAAAGGAAAGATTTAAATTTCAAACTCTCTTTTAAAACCATGATATCCACATAAGAAAAATTTATAAATAAAATCCTTTTTAATATGATGTGGCCGACCACATCATGCTTAGACTCCAAGCATTGGCCGGCCAACAACTTGGCTCAACCTTTGGGTCTTGGCCGACCCTAAGCTTGAACTGTTGGTGCAATATCCCTCAGGTCAAGGTTGACCTGGGTAACCAAGCTGAGTCTTGGTTTGGGTTTAGATGTTTGACAATAAGATATTGATTGAAGAAGAGTCAAGTAGGTCAAGGTTGACCGGATACTTGACTGGGAAGTCCTAACTGGGATGTTAGGCAAAATGAAAGACCTAGTGAGTGAAGCTAGGCAGTATGAAAGTCCTGGTGAGTGAAGCCAGGCAGAAGGAAAGTCCTGGTAAGTGAAGCCAGGCAGAAGAAAAGTCCTGGTGAGTGAAGCCAGGCAGAAGGAAGTCCTAGTGAGTGAAGCTAGGCAGATGGAAAGTCCTGGTAAGTGAAGCCAGGCAGAAGGAAAGTCCTAGTGAGTGAAGCCAAGGAAGTCCTGAGTGGGAAGTCCTAAGTGAGATGTAGGCAGTATGAAAGTCCTGGTGAGTGAAGCCAGGCAGAAGGAAGTCCTAGTGAGTGAAGCTAGGCAGATGGAAAGTCCTGGTGAGTGAAGCCAGGCAGAAGGAAGTCCTAGTGAGTGAAGCTAGGCAGATGGAAATCCTGGTGAGTGAAGCCAGGTGAAAGTCCTAGTGAGTGAAGCTAGGCAGATGGAAAACCCTAGTGAGTGAAGCTAGGTGAAAGTCCTGGTGAGTGAAGCCAGGCAAGGGAAAATCCAGATGGATCAAGGATGATTGGACATCTGGTGTTGGGAAGTCCAAGTAGGTCAAAGGATTGACTGGATACTTGGCATGAAAGAAAAGTCCAAGTAGGTCAAAGGGATTGACCGGATACTTGGCACAGAGAAAAGTCCAAGTGGGTCAAAGGGATTGACCGGACACTTGGTAAGGGAGTCCTAGCAGGTCAAGGGAGTGACTAGATGCTAGGCATGACATACCAACAGGTCAAGGTTGATCGGATGTTGGTTTGGGAGGTTTGGGACTTGGTTTTGGACAAAAATCAAGTGCTGGATCGATCAGTGGATCGATCCAGACCTGTCCCAGCGAACAGAGAGCCTCTGGATCGATCCGTGGATCGATCCAGAGGTCCCAATCGATCAGTGGATCGATTGGGACGCGGCTGCTTCGCGCGATAAGCGCTGGATCGATCCGTGGATCGATCCAGGCACTTTTCCAGAGCACAGAGGCGCTCTGGATCGATCCGTGGATCGATCCAAAGCCTCCCCGATCGATTGGGAATATTCGAATCGATCGGGATCCGACCGTTATAGCTACAGGCGTGTGATGGCTGCGGCATCTCTTTACGGTTTCATCTCAGATCTTCGCCAGCTCCTCCACAGCACTCTCAAAGCTCGTGATCGCCAATTCTTGAAGGTTCTTGGAAGCTCTCCGAGTCAAGAGGCGGATCAAAGGCAAGAAGAGAAGCTAGGGTTAGGGTTTTCTGCATTCATTGTAAGCTTTGCGCTTGTATTTTGTTTCCCTTTCCTTCTTCTTGTACCGAGAGTCTTGTAGGGCTTCTCCGCCCTTGGTAGTTACCATAAAGGAGAGTTTTATTTAGTGGAGGGTGTGTGTGTTGGTGTGGATCCTTGGATTAGTCACCTCTTGTGAGGTGGATACCAAGTAAACCAACCGTGTTAGCGTTGTTGTATTTGTTTCTGTATTTTCCGCTGCATATTCTTGAAGAAACAAGCAACGCCGAGCAACGCCGAGCAACGAGCGAACGCGACGAGCTATTCACCCCCCCCCCCTCTAGCTACTTTTGGTCCTAACAAGTGGTATCAGAGCAAGGCCGCTCTTCACCGGAATCATCGCCAGAAGGGTCAAGCATAACAAGAAAAGCTAGAGGGTGAAGAAGTTGGAGCAAATTCTTCAAGTTCAAGATTTTATCAAGCTCAACTTCAAGATGCAATTCCAAGATGGACTTGGATTTGACACAAGGGTGGCTCCACCATATTCATCTACAAGCTTCGATTCTTGGAAATCAAGAATCGAAATTTTTTTTATGATGGAGATAGAGCAATGGTTTGCTCTCATGGAAGGTTTTGAAGCTCCCACAAATTCCAAGGGCAAAGTACTCAAAAGGAGCAAGTGGAGCAAAGACCAAATCCAAAGATGTGAGGCCAATGACAAAGTGACCAAGCTTTTGGTCAATTTATTGCCAAGCAACATCTTGGAACAAATTGGAGAGTTTGAAGATGCCAAGGAGCTTTGGAGCAAATTGGCAAGAATTCATGAGATCCCCTCCACCAGATCAAGGAGAATCCAAAGAGGGCGACTCATTGGATCAAGACCAAGAGGAGGACTCCGAGGTTGAGAGATGCTCAACCTCCGAAGAAGAAGTTCAAGAAGAAGCTTCATCTTCAAGGGAATGCAACGAAGGGAACAAGGAGGGAGCATACTCCTTGTTTCATATTCAAGATGATGAAGCCTCCACCTCTAGGATTGAGGGGGAGCAATCCTTGGTGACACCGGATCAAGAATAAGGAGAAGCTTCTACATCCGGGTCAAGAGATGAAGAGATGGAAGAAGCTTCTACCTCCACGAGTCAAGAAAAATCAAATGGAGGAGAATCAAGATCGGATCAAGAGGAAGCTTCTACCTCCGGATCCAAAGGGAAAGATGCCACCCCTACAAGCAAAGGTATAAATATTTCAATTAAAAATAAAAATCATATTATATGCTTTGAGTGTAGGGAACATGGGCACTACAAGAGCAAGTGCCCTAAATTGGCCAAGAAGAAGGGCCAAGTGGCACAAAAGGGCAAGGCGAAGCCCAAGGAGATCATCCCCAACACAAAGAAGAGCAAGGAGCATATTATATGCTTCTCTTGCAATCAAAAGGGGCATTACCGAAGTCAATGCCCCAAGGGGAAGAAGGTGGTCAAGGCTCAAGGAGGCACTAGTCAAGGGGGAGCCTCCAAGGTAAAGAAGAAGGTAACATTTATTGAGCCTACCCCTTTACATTATGGTAAAAAGCATGATAGTTCTAACTTATATCATTTTAATGCTATTTACCATGAAAATAGAAAGCATGATAGCGTTAAAGAAAAACATATAGCTTTTCATGCTAAAACCACTACACCTAAGGCTAGGAATGTAGGTAAAAGTCTGGGCAATAACTCTAAAGATTTTAGATACAAGACCAAGAACAAATATGCTCATGAATCAAATGAAAAATCTAAAACTAAGGACTTAGTGTTAGAAAATCAAGTCTTGAGATCAAGGCTTGATAAAATGGAAAAGACCCTAAAAAGGATGGAAAATATCCTATTAGGGCAAAATGAGCATAACCTAGGGTTAGGGGTACAAAAGCCATCCAATGGCCATAGAGGTTTGGGATACAAACCAAAGGCTAAGAAGGATGTGCCCTCTTACCATAGAGTTCCATATAGTTATGGAACAAAACCTAGGTCTAGTGGTCAAGCCAAAAATACTAGGGAAGTCATCCCTAAGAGTATTTTTGCAATAAATGTGACTAAGACTTCTAAGAAGTCTAAGAAAGTCACAAACAAGGTCACAAGGGAGGTTATCCCTAGAGTTGACCTAGAAAATGTGACCAAGGCTTCTAAGAAGCCCAACAAGGTCACTAGGAAGGTATCTAGGGAAGTTATCCCTAGTGAGTACCTAGAGAATCCAAGGAGCACCAATAGGTGTTGGGTTCCTAGGAGCATCTTCTCTACCCCATAGATGGGTTAGAGAGTGTCAACTCCGATTAGAAGGGTAGTTAACCCAACTTTGAGGAAATTGACACTCAAGGAGCATTTTCAAGGTTTTAGTTAACCTTTGAAAATGAAATGGAATTATTGATTACTCCTTGAAAGAGTAAAATGTGTCTAATGGTGAAAAATTATTTTTATCTTAAAATGGCACAAATTGGGAAAACCTTGAGAAATACCAAGTTGGGATTTTGGTATTCTCTTGGAAATTTAAGGCAATCCGGGCCTTGATTTATGTAATCACTCTTGAGGAAAAATGGAATATGCCAACATTTGAGGACATGTTTATTTTCAATTGGCATACATTAAATCAAGGAAATTAGAAATGCCAATTTAGGCTTTGGCATTCTCTTGTAGCACTTTAGGGCAATCTAGGTTTAAGGTGTAAGTTTAGCTAAGACTTTAAGGATACTTAGATAGTTAATCTAGGTATATTTTATTTATGCTAAATCTTGCCATGATTGTTTGCCCATCATATGCCATGACATCATGTCTAGTTTTGCATTCATGTTTTATTATGGAAAATCCAAAAATACCATGTCATGACATTCATACATCATGTAGTAATAGGATATTTTCTTTTGAAAATTATTTTCTTTTGATGTATGCCATAACATAATCATGCATTAAGTTTAATTCCTTGTAATTAAGGACGAATGACATTTAACGACACTTATTGACAAGTGACATCCTGGGTGGATGTCTAATATCTCTAAAATGCCTAGATAGATATGCATGATCCCTAGAATAGGGCAAAACCAAATTTTACATCTCACAAAGACCTCTAAGATGACTTGTATGTGTTTTGTCCACAATAGATACAAGTGAGATGTTAGGAAGATGAACAAAACTCAAGATGTTGATTTAGTGCATTCTTTTGAGTTTTAGGTTCATCAAAACACATAGTTATGTGTTTTCCCATCATTGGGAAAGCTAATGTACAAGTCATGTGCATTAAGCCCAAGGAATGTGATGGGATATTGGTTTTGAAAATGTTTTTAAAATGTTTTTGGAAAACCTTGGTGAAGGCTATCTTTTGATAGTAATCACCATTGAATAGTTAGACACAAACTTGAAGAAAAACACTAAAGTTTTGCAAGTTTTCAAGTTTGTGTCAATCTTTGAAAATATGATGTATTTTCATAGAAAACTATTTTTCTTTGATAGTATATGCCCTAAATAATGTCTACACGAAATTTCATGATTTTTGGATTTTTGTAGAATTTTCTAGGGGTTTCTGAAGTTGACTGAAATGGAATTTCAGCAACTATCAGAGCTCCGATCGATCCATGGATCGATTGGAGTTCCTGAATCGATCCATGGATCGATTCAAACGGCAATTCCCGCGAGCAGAAGCTCGCTGGATCGATCAGCCGATCGATCCAGGGAGTCTGAATCGATCAGTGGATCGATTCAGAAAGGTTCAATCGATTGGAACCCAACTCCAATCGATCCAAGTTGCTGATTTTGGCTGGGAAGGCTTGATTTCAGCATCTTTGAACCTCTTTGAGTCTAGGTAACCATTCCAAACCCCTAAAATACATTTGTATACATACAAAGGGTGTTTTCATGTTGAAAACAAGGATGGATTGGTTAACGAAGACTAAGTAGAAGTTTAGGTTGAGGTTGTTTCAAATTTTGAATATTTGAACCTCAAAACTTCTAAATTTGGGTTTCCTAATGTTTTAGGGATTCCAAGTCATTGTTGGTGCAATGACAGAAGTTACCACCATGTCTTTAGGGGGAGGGACTCTTTAAAGACATGAAAATTATTTTCATGAACCTTGGAAGGTGGTTAACCTTCTGTTGTGGACTTGCTCAAGGTTGAGCATTTAAACTTGAAATGGGGAGAAATGGGGAGTGGATATCCTCATTATTTCAAGTGGACACTCAAGTGGTTGAAAATGCTCAAGGTTGGGTATTTGTCAACATTGAGGGAGAAGTTAAGGTGATAATGACGGGTATGGGATCTCATTATCGGGTGATCACAATGAGTGAAGTTGTGATCACGATGAGCAACTCTTCAGGGGGAGAGTCTTCAACAAATGGATTTGTTGAAGTGTGCCCAGAATTGGAGCATAGGTTGATGTGTGTCCAACGATGGGTTGATGTGTGCCAATAGGGGGAGAATGTATGGTTAAGCTTAGGCCTTCATTACCTATGGGAAGGTCATAGGGGGAAAATGAAAGGACTCATGAAAGGGAGTAAGTTAGGCTTTCATTACCTAGAGGGAGTTTGCCCTCTTAGGGGGAGAATGAAGAGCTTAATTTATGCTTTCATTTCCTATGGGAAGGTCATAGGGGGAGAATGAAAGGACTCATGAAAGGGAGTAAGTTAGGCTTTCATTACCTAGAGGGAGTTTGCCCTCTTAGGGGGAGAATGAAGAGCTTAATTTATGCTTTCATTACCTAGTGGCATGAAGCAGGAGGCTATGGGATTAGCCTAACTTACATATGGGATTGTAAGTGTTATTGTGGTATTGTCAAACATCAAAAAGGGGGAGATTGTTGGTGCAATATCCCTCAGGTCAAGGTTGACCTGGGTAACCAAGCTGAGTCTTGGTTTGGGTTTAGATGTTTGACAATAAGATATTGATTGAAGAAGAGTCAAGTAGGTCAAGGTTGACCGGATACTTGACTGGGAAGTCCTAACTGGGATGTTAGGCAAAATGAAAGACCTAGTGAGTGAAGCTAGGCAGTATGAAAGTCCTGGTGAGTGAAGCCAGGCAGAAGGAAAGTCCTGGTAAGTGAAGCCAGGCAGAAGAAAAGTCCTGGTGAGTGAAGCCAGGCAGAAGGAAGTCCTAGTGAGTGAAGCTAGGCAGATGGAAAGTCCTGGTAAGTGAAGCCAGGCAGAAGAAAAGTCCTGGTGAGTGAAGCCAGGCAGAAGGAAGTCCTAGTGAGTGAAGCTAGGCAGATGGAAAGTCCTGGTAAGTGAAGCCAGGCAGAAGAAAAGTCCTGGTGAGTGAAGCCAGGCAGAAGGAAGTCCTAGTGAGTGAAGCTAGGCAGATGGAAAGTCCTGGTGAGTGAAGCCAGGCAGAAGGAAGTCCTAGTGAGTGAAGCTAGGCAGATGGAAATCCTAGTGAGTGAAGCCAGGTGAAAGTCCTAGTGAGTGAAGCTAGGCAGATGGAAAACCCTAGTGAGTGAAGCTAGGTGAAAGTCCTGGTGAGTGAAGCCAGGCAAGGGAAAATCTAGATGGATCAAGGATGATTGGACATCTGGTGTTGGGAAGTCCAAGTAGGTCAAAGGATTGACTGGATACTTGGCATGAAAGAAAAGTCCAAGTAGGTCAAAGGGATTAACCGGATACTTGGCACAGAGAAAAGTCCAAGTGGGTCAAAGGGATTGACCGGACACTTGGTAAGGGAGTCCTAGCAGGTCAAGGGAGTGACTAGATGCTAGGCATGACATACCAACAGGTCAAGGTTGATCGGATGTTGGTTTGGGAGGTTTGGGACTTGGTTTTGGACAAACTCTGGATCGATCGATGGATCGATCCAGACCTGTCCCAGCGAACAGAGAGCCTCTGGATCGATCCGTGGATCGATCCAGAGGTCCCAATCGATCAGTGGATCGATTGGGACGCGGCTGCTTCGCGCGATAAGCGCTGGATCGATCCGTGGATCGATCCAAGCGCTTTTCCAGAGCACAGAGGCGCTCTGGATCGATCCGTGGATCGATCCAAAGCCTCCCCGATCGATTGGGAATATTCGAATCGATCGGGATCCGACCGTTGGCGTCGTTTATAGCTGCAGGCGTGTGATGGCTGCGGCATCTCTTTACGGTTTCATCTCAGATCTTCGCCAGCTCCTCCACAGCACTCTCAAAGCTCGTGATCACCAGTTCTTGAAGGTTCTTGGAAGCTCTCCGAGTCAAGAGGCGGATCAAAGGCAAGAAGAGAAGCTAGGGTTAGGGTTTTCTGCATTCATTGTAAGCTTTGCGCTTGTATTTTGTTTCCCTTTCCTTCTTCTTGTACCGAGAGTCTTGTAGGGCTTCTCCGCCCTTGGTAGTTACCATAAAGGAGAGTTTTATTTAGTGGAGGGTGTGTGTGTTGGTGTGGATCCTTGGATTAGTCACCTCTTGTGAGGTGGATACCAAGTAAACCAACCGTGTTAGCGTTGTTGTATTTGTTTCTGTATTTTCCGCTGCATATTCTTGAAGAAACAAGCAACGCCGAGCAACGCCGAGCAACGAGCGAACGCGACGAGCTATTCACCCGCTCTAGCTACTTTTGGTCCTAACATGAACTTCAAGCTTGGCTTGGCCGACCCCTATATAGGTTGGGTAAGAAGGTGGGTATGTGGTGGGTATAAATCTCTATATACAAGAGGCTACGATAGGGACCGAGAGGAGGAATTGGTTTTGGTCTCCCGATGAAATTAAGTTTCCCGTGTTCGCCCCGAACACAACTTAATTCCATCAATAATAATTCATTCCACTAAAGAACTATTATTGAACTACCGCACCAATCCCAAATTACATTTTGGGCTCCTTCTTATTATGAGTGTGTTAGTCTCTCTGTGTTTAAGATGTCGAATGTCCACTAATTAAATGAGTTACTGACAACTTACTTAATTAATATCTTAGTCCAAGAGTAGTACCACTCAACCTTATTGTCATGTCGGATTAAGTCCACCTGTAGGGTTTAACATGACAATCCTTATGAGCTCCTCTTGGGGACATTATCAACCTAGATCACTAGGACACAGTTTCCTTCTATAATCAACAACACACACTATAAGTGATATCATTTCCCAACTTATCAGGCTTATTGATTTATCGAACTAAATCTTACCCATTGATAAATTAAAGAAATAAATATCAAATATATGTGCTTGTTATTATATTAGGATTAAGAGCACACACTTCCATAATAACTGAGGTCTTTGCTCCTTTATAAAGTCAGTATAAAAAGAAACGACCTCTAATGGTCCTACTCAATACACTCTAAGTGTACTAGTGTAATTATATAGTTAAGATAAGCTAATACCTAATTACACTACGACCTTCCAATGGTTTGTTCCTTTCCATCTTAGTCGTGAGCTACTGTTTATAATTTATAAGGTGCTGATAACATGATCCTCTGTGTGTGACACCACACACCATGTTATCTACAATATAAATTAATTGAACAACTACATTTATCATAAATGTAGACATTTGACCAATGTGATTTTTATTTCTAGATAAATGTTTATACCAAAAGCTAGGCTTTTAGTATACACTCTAACTCTAGTTACCATAACCAGCATCCACGTTTAACACTCGACATCCTAATGTCCCTAGCCAGTAAGAAAATAGCTGCTTGGCCGAACCAAGGAGTATAACCCGTGCTAGTCTTATAGAATTGATGATGCCCAAATGCATCAATTTGACGACTAGGGAAATTTTAATATATTCATAATTTTACATGTAGAGATAATCACTAGTTGCAATTCAATCACAAATTCTCTCATGCTATGAATTATATTACAAACATTTGGTAAATGAGTTTAAGAGAATCAAACATATAATATACACTCAAATAGTGAATCTATACTTATCTAATAAATAGAAAAAATATTATGGTGATTGCCTTAGGACATCCCTCAAATTTTAACAGATTTAAGGTCGTCGGTTGATCATTGGAGATGATTCGCGCTCCATGGCCGCTCGAGCCGTCTCCTGTCTTCATCCTCCAAGTAGTAGGCTCCCGATCAGAGTTTTTGCACGAACCTTAAAGGGGCCTCCCCATGGAGCTTTGAGCTTGGTGACGTCTCCGACCGACCTTATTCTCTTCCACATCAGATTGCCAACTTGGAAGGATCTCGGGATCACCTTTCGATTGTAGTTCTGCCTCATCCACTGCTAGTATGCAGTTAGCCAAATGACAGCCTTATCCCATGCCTTATCCACCAAGTCAAGCTCTATTATCCTCCGCTCGGTGTTCCCCTCGTCATAGAGATGCACCCGATCGGACTCCCCTCCCACTTCCATGGAGACCATAGCTTCGCCTCCATACACCAGCTAGAATGGTGTTATGCCGGTCACCTCTTTTGGAGTTGTGCGAAGTGCCCACAAGACACTCAGGAGCTCGTCGACCCAACTTCCTCCCGTGTGGTCGATCCAAGCTTGTAGGCCTCTGAGAATCTCCTGGTTTGTGACTTCCGCCTGGCCGTTGCTTTGGGGGTAAGCCACTGAAGTGAAGGTCTACTGGATGTCGTAGTCGTCACACCACTCCCTAAGCTTCCGACCGGTGAATTGCCTCCCGTTATCCGAGATGAGCCGGTGGGGGATGCCGAACCAACACAATATTTTCTGCCAGATGAATTTGATAACCATATGCTCACTTATGTTTACCAGTGGCTCGACCTCCACCCACTTTGAGAAGTAGTCTACCGTGACGAGCAGAAACCTCCGCTGACCGGTCACTATGGGAAACAGTCCTATGATGTCCATGCCCCATTGGTTGAACAGACAAGACACCGTGGATACCTTCATCTCTTCGGTCAATCGGCATGGGATGTTGTGATACCTTTGGTAGGACAAACAGTCAGCTACTATCCGAGCGGCATCCGCTTGGAGAGTGGGCCAAAAATACTCGGTCAGGAGAGTCTTTCGAGCCGGTGAACAACCACCGAATGATTTTCACAGGAGCCTTGGTGCACTTCTTAGAGGATGTACTCTATATCTTCCGACCCAACGCACCTGAGCAGGGGTCTAGAGAAGGCTCGCTTATACAGCTGGTCTCCGATCAAGGTAAACCGTTCGACCCTCTTTTTCAATAGGCGAGCCTCTTCCTAATTGGAAGGTGTGACACCCGACCGGAGGAACTCTATCAGTTCTATTCTCCATTCATCCGAGAAAGTGATCCCTTCCATCTTATTGATATGTGCCACTAATGAGACTTGCTCGATCGGTTGTTCTTCACGGTCGACATCGGGGAATTTGCTAACTTCGCCAACTCATCTGCGACTTGATTTTTCGATCGGGGGATCTTCTGTACCATGACTTCTTGAAAATTCGCCTTCAGCTTCTCGAAGACTTCTGCATATAACTCGAGTCGGGAGCTGCTAATCTCAAACGTTCCTAATAGTTGTTGAGCGACCAAATGAGAGTCCGAGTGAATAAGGACTTTTGTGGCTCCGACATGCCACACTACCTGTAAGCCGACTATAAAGGCTTCATATTCGGCTTCATTATTGGTGGCACAATAATCCAGTCGAGCAAAAAGTTGCATCAGATCCTCCCGAGGTGAAATGAGAGAATACCGATCCCGCTACCCTACTGAGTGGACGAACTATCAACATATATTCTCCAAATAAATTTTGGATCTACGTTCTAGGACTTTGTGATGAAATCTGCCAAGGTCTAAGCTATGATCATCATTCGGAGATGGTATTGAATGTCAAACTCACTCAGTTTAGTTGTCCACTTGATCAGTCATCTGGATGCCTTTGGGTTAAGGAGGACTCTTCCCAAGGTGTTGTTGGTAATTATGATGATTGGATGTGCGAGGAAATATGAGTGGAGTCTCTAAGCGGCAAGTACCAATGCGTAAGCTAACTTTTCAAGACCAGTATAGCGGGGCTCGGCGTCTTTCATTATATTGCTTAAAAAGTACACGGGCTATTGTTCATATCCATTCTGCTTAACTAATGCCGAGTCGGCCGCATATTCTGTGGATGATAGGTAGATCCAGAGTGGCTCCCCAGTGCTCGGCTTAGCTAACACAGGCAAGGAGTTAAGATACTCCTTGAGTTCTTCCAACGTCCGGTCGTACTCTGCGCCCCACTAAAATTTTGTCGCTCGGCGCAACACCTTGAAAAAATGTAGACTTCAGTCAAATGACTTGGATATGAATCTAGACAGTGTTGTGATCCGTCCGGTTAGCCGTTGGGCCTCCTTTAAGATGTGAGGTGGGGGCATGTCCTACAACGCCTTCACCTTGCTCGGATTCACCTCAATCACCCGCTCGGTGATGATGTAACCGAGGAATCGATCGCTCCTTGTGTCGAACAGGCACTTGTTGGGATTTAATTTTATTCTATAGGCTCAAAGAGTTTGGCATGTCTCGTCAATGTCTGCACAAAGGTCAACATCTTAGAGCAACTTTATTAAAATATGTCAACATATGCCTCCATATTATGGCCTATCTACCGTCAGAACACCTTGTCCATCAACCTCTGGTATGTGGCGCCGACGTTCTTTAGTCCAAACGACATGACGTTGTAACAGTATGTTCCATCAACCGTAATGAAGCTGACCTTATCCTGATCTTCTAGGGCGACAGACACTTGGTGGTAACCCTAGTACGTGTCGAGCATGCATATTAGCTCGTAGCCCACCATGGAGTCCACCATTTGATTTATCCTAGGCAACGGATAAAAATCCTTTGGGCACACCTTATTTAAGTCACGGAAGTCGATGCAGACCCGTCATTTTTTGCCAGCTTGGAGACCAACACCACATGAGCAAGCCAGCTCAGGAATTGTACTTCACATATATGATCGACCTCCAATAGCTTCTCTATATTCGTCCGGATGATCAAGTTTTGCTCTGTCCTGAAGTCTCTTTTCTTTTGATTCACCGGCCGAACGTCTGGTTGGACATGAAGTTCATTCTGAGCCACGCTCGGGGAGATACCGGGAAGCTAGTGTGTTGACCAAGCAAACATATCATAGTTCTGTCTGTTAGAGTGTATACTAAAAGCCTAGCTTTTGGTATAAACATTTATCTAGAAATAAGAATCACATTGGTCAAATGTCTACATTTGTGATAAATGTAGTTGTTCAATTAATTTATATTGTAGATAACATGGTGTGTGGTGTCACACACAGAGGATCATGTTATCAGTACCTTATAAATTATAAACAGTAGCTCACGACCAAAATGGAAAGGAACAAACCATTAGAAGGTCGTAGTGTAATTAGGTATCAGTTTATCTTGACTGTATAATTACACTAGTACACTTAGAGTGTATTGAGTAGGACCATTTGAGGTCGTTTCTTTTATACTGATTTTATAAAGAAACAAAGACCTCGGTTATTATGGAAGTGTGTGCTCTTAATCCTAATATAATAACAAGCACATATATTTGATATTTATTTCTTTAATTTATCAATGGGTGAGATTTAGTTCGATGAATCAATAAGCCCGATAAGTTGGGAAATGGTATCACTTATAGTGTGTGTTGTTGATTATAGAAGGAAACTGTGTCCTAGAGATACTAGGTTGATAATGTCCTCAAGAGGAGCTCATAAGGATTGTCATGTTAAACCCTGCAGGTGGACCTAGTCCGACATGATGATAAGGTTGAGTGGTACTACTCTTGGACTAAGATATTAATTAAGTGAGTTGTCAAGAACTTACTTAATTAGTGGACATTTGTTATCTTAAACAGGGAGACTAACACACTCATAATAAGAAGGAGCCCAAAATGTAATTTGGGATTGGTGCGTAGTTCAATAATAGTTCTCTAGTGGAATGAATTATTATTGATAAAATTAAATTGTGTGTTCTGGGCGAACACGGGATGCTTAATTTTATCGGAGACCAAAACCAATTCCTCCTCTCGGTCCCTATCGTAGCCTCTAGTATATAGAGATTTATACCCACCGCATACCCACCTTCTTACCCATCAATGGGGCCGCCAAGCTAGCTTGGAACCCAAGCTAGGGCCGCCAAGACCAAGTGGATGAGCCATGAAGGTGGTCACCAAAGCTTGGGTCCCAAGCTTAGGTGGCCGCCACTAGAATATTAAAAGAATTTTATTAAAATTATTTCTTATGTGAATATCATGTTTTTAAAAGAGTTTAAAAATTAAAATTTCCTTTTATAACTTTCTACAAAGATTAAGAGAAGAGATTAATCTCTTTCCTTATTTATAGTTTAAAAGGATGGTTTTAATTTTTGGTAAAACTTTCCTTATTTGTAAATCATCTACATGATTAAAGAGAGTTTAAAATTTGAAATCTTTCCTTATTTGTTGATTAAAAGAGGATTTTAAATTTTAAGAAAACTTTCCTTTTTAAACATGTTCATGATTTAAAAGAGAGTTTAAAAATTAAATATTCTCTTTTATAAGTTTCTACAAAAGATTAAGAAAAGATTTGATATCTTTCCTTATTTGTAGATTGAAAGAGATTTTAATTTTTAGAGATAACTTTCTTTTTATCCACATGTTTAAAAGAAAGATTTTAATTTATTAAATTTCCTTTTATAAACCAATCATGAAGGGATAAAATTATTGGAGAAATTTTTATAAATTTCCGGAAACAAATTAGGAAGTTTTAATTCTTGTTTAATTAAAACTCTCCTTGATTTGAGGAAGTAAGTGGTCGGCCATGTTTTAGTGAGAAGAAAAATTATTTTAATTAAAATAAAATTTTCCTTTTCATGGCAAAAGAATTAAGGAAGTTTTTATTAAAATTTCCTTATTTGCCAAGACCAAGGATTATAAAAGAGGAGGTAGAGGAGCCTTCAAGGGTGAACAACCTCTATTATTTTCTCCCTCTTTTCTTCCTTGGTGTGGCCGGCCTCCTTCCTTTCTCTTCTCTCCATCTTGTGGCCGGACCTCTCTTCTTCCTTGAAGATCAAGTGGTGGCGGATTTTAGCTTGAGAAGAAGGAGAGAAAGCTTACATCCCTTGGAGCTTGATTGATGGAAAAAGATCTTCATCTCTTGGAAGCATAGTGCTTGGCCGAAACTTGAAGAAAGGAGAAGAAGGTGCTTTGGTGGTTTCTCATCTCGGAAGATCGTTGCCCACACAACGTCCGAGGTTAGAAGAGGAATACGGTAGAAGATCAAGAGGTTTTTCTATAAGGTATAACTAGTAATTTTTCTTTCCGCATTATACTAGTTATTTATGGAAATAATACCAAATACAAGAGGCTTACGATTCTAGTATTTCGAATATGTTTTTCGAAGTTGTGTTCTTTTATTTTTTTTTCCTTGTGATTTGATTGTTCCTTTTGGTTGACCTAAAGTTATTTTAGGAAATTAAATATTGGTTTTCCATAAAAGGTTTTGTCTAGTCGGTGGTGGTTGTTCCCATATCCAAGAAGGCCATGTGCCTCGTCACGTCAGTACTGGGAACCAATTATGGAAATTAATATTTAATGGAATTAATAACTTAGGTGATTTGGATCAAACGTGTTAAGTTCCGCAGGAGATCCAAGTCTAAACCTTAAAGAACAAATAGATTAAGTTTTGGATCAAACGTGTTAAGTTCTGCAGGCGATCCAAAATTTAATTTAAAAGAACACATGGTAGCTAGGAAAAGGTTCAGACCTTTGTACAAAATTTTTGTACAGTGGAACTTCTAGGTTTTCCGAGTAGCAACCAACACTGTCTAAGGTAGGCGACCAACTCTTCTTTCTTCGTGTAACGACCCGCCTTCTACTAACTAAGCTGTAAGGTCGATCGTCACATTATGCTGTGCTAAACTATTCCCTGACCACCATTAAATCTAGGTGCGAAAGCTGTACTAACTGAAATTTTGCTAAACTACTAACATTTCTTTGTTCTATACATACTAATGGGTGTAAACTAACTATTCATAACATGTTTTACCTTCCCCATGGTCAAGGAATTGAACTTAAACATTTTCCCGCTGATATCAGACCTCCCAATCGATCCATTGATCGATTGGAATGTCGGATCGATCCAGTGATCGATCCAGCACGCTACTGTGCTCGGGGCAATATTCTGGATCGATCGGCTGATCGATCCAGATTGGTCAATCGATCCAGTGATCGATCCCCGAGCCTTCTGTTCGCGACGGAATTGGCTGGATCGATCGGCTGATCGATCCCGACGCATACTGTTCGCGAGACGAGTTGCCCAGTCGATCAATCGATCGATTGGAAACCCTCGAATCGATCAGCTGATCGATTCGAGTTTCTGATTTCGTGCCAAAGATATGATTTCAGCATTGTCTCGTGCCAAATCACACATAATGACTCCAAAAATGACTAAGAACATCCTAACAATAATAACTAACATTCTAACATCATAAAAAATAGTGTTCTAAGCATAATAGAGTGCATGGTTAACTAATTCATAGCAATTAATATATTAAAGTGCAAAATGCTAAAACACTGAAAGGTTCTAATGTTTAAACCAAGCATGCTAAAGTTCCCTAAGATCTCTATTCCAAGTTCCTTCCCACACACATCTTCGTAGCATTGCCCTCCAGCCTCCGCTAGTCCATCTTTCCTTTACCTTTATCTACAGTATAAGGAAAAGAAAGTATCTATAAGCTTTCGCTTAGTAAGAAACCATCTAACTCACTAAAACATGCATGCGATGCATTTATGCTTTTAAAAAAAACATGCTATCAAACATATGTTAAACTTGTTAAAACATGGCATACTGAAATCACTGAACATGAACACCAAAGCATGGCATACAAAGCTATCCATAAACTATCATGTGTATCAATAAATAAGAACTGAGCTGAACATGAACTAAGCTAGACTGTAACTGAATTCAAACTCAACTAACATAACTGATCTTTGTGAGTTTTGAAAAGCTAATAATATAATAGATTAAAATACATAATCATACTGCTAATGGGCCCTGCAACTGTACATGCTATGCGCGCATCCTTAACTAGACCCGGGGTTGCAAATCCCGAATTTAGTAAGGTTTACTAGGTTATCTAAACCTAGGGACCGACTATGGGAGCCCAGTCCAAGGACATCTAGTCCTGTACAGTGCCCCTACTGAAAGTAAAATACTGGATCATAGCTAATTAATTTATCTTGCTTTTACTAGGTTATCTGAACCTAGAGGCGACTGTGGGTGCCCACACATTGGACCGTAGTCCCATATATGCTGTAGCAAGACTAAATAAGCTGTTTTAAATGCTTCTATTGCATTTACTGAGCTATTAAAAATGCCTACTGTAGCATTTTACTGAGCTAAGCATCTTGTCGAACACTTAGTGTGCTCCAACTCTCCCCTCTATTAGGGAGACCACCTCTAGGCACCCGACAACGTCTAGAATCTCCAACTGAAAGGAGAAAACGTGTCTGCCCCATCTAGAGGTGCTCAACTAGATCCCTAAATCTGCGAGGAGGGTTAAATACACCCTATGCGTCGAAAAATCTACATATAGCTAGTTTAAAAGCATTCTATCGTACGAAAAGCTACTTATACTGCAGGTGAGGGGTTTCTTACCTCCTGCGCTAGTTTTCTTACGAATCTAGTCGCTGGTTTTCCGGTGGAGACGATCCTTTCGACGATCCTCTCGCGTCTATGCGTTCTTCTCGCGGAGAGGAACGTCCTCGTGTCGGAGATATCGCCGGAAGGTGTCCTTGGAATCCTAAGAAAGGAACCCTAGTTTTTTTTTTTTTGTGGTTGGCGCCGAGAGAAGGAGGAAAGGGAGAGGTGCGGCGTGAGGTTAGGGTGAGGAGGAGGAGTTGCCGATTAAAAATTCTATCTCCCCACTTATTAATTCCTATTTCTATTAAGGAATTAATTTGCCTAACTGAAACTTAAATATAATTGGTTCCCCTTCCTTTCAGCACGACCCTGCTGGGTTCACCTGGTTACTAGGGTTCACCATAAGTCATAAGACCCATAGGTCTCGGGTTCGATTCCCGCGTAAGCTATTTTCGTTTTCTATTTATTTTTGCTACCTCCGCTACTCTAAAAATTTCATAAAAATATTCTAAAATTCCAGAAAAATCATAGAATATTTCTAAAATAGTTTTGAGAATTTTCGGGCGTTACAATCCCCCATACCTTATAAAAAGTTCGTCCTCGAACTTAGAATAACTCTGGGTACTTCTGTCTCATACTGGCTTCTGTCTCCCATGTTGCCTCTTCTGCTGTGTGACTGTGCCAAATAACTTTGACTAATGGTACTTCCTTGTTTCGCAATTTCTTAACTGCTCGGTCTATTATCTGAATAGGTCGGCTGTCATAGCTGAGGTCTTCACTGGGGCTCAATCACCTGGGTGGCATCTGGGATATGCTTCTTCAGCATAGAGACATGAAATACATTGTGGACAGCTGACATTTCCTGGGGTAGCTCTAGCTCATATGCTACCTTGCCCACTCTTCTGCTGATGAGGTATGGTCCCACATATCTGGGACTTAGCTTGCCCTTCTTCCCAAAACGCATTACTCCCTTCATGGGAGCTACTCTGAGGAACACTGAATCCCCAACTGAAAACTCTAAAGGTCTGCGCCGTGTATCAGCATAGCTTTTCTGGCGGCTCTGAGCTGTCTCTATCCTCTGGCTGTATAGCTGCTGTGGTATCTGCCACTAGATCTGTCTGAAGTTCTAGTTCTTTCTGTTCACCACTCTCATACCAGCAGATTGGAGATCTACACCTCCGCCCATAGAGAGCCTCATAAGGTGTCATACCGATAGTGGCCTGATAGCTGTTGTTGTATGCAAATTCTGCTAGACTCAGATATTTGCACCAACTTCCTTTGAAATCTAGGGCACATGCTCGGAGCATATCCTCGAGTACCTGATTTACTCGCTCCGTCTGTCCATCTGTCTGTGGATGGAAGGCTGTGCTAAACTTCAACTTCGTGCCCAAAGCTGACTGTACACACTCCTAGAAGTGTGATGTGAACCTACTGTCTCTGTCTGAAATAATGGTTCGTGGGACTCCATGTAATCAAATCTCCTCGAGATACAACAAGCTGTTCCATGGAGTAGGATATCCTGATAGCTAAGAAGTGGGCTGATTTAGTCAACCTGTCGATTATTACCCAGATGGTATCAAAACCATTCGTGGTTCTGGGTAATCCCACTATGAAATCCATAGAAATATCTTCCCACTTCTATTCTGGAATCTGAATAGGCTGCAAAACTCCTCCTAGTCTCTGATGTTCTACCTTAACCCTCTGACAGGTTAGGCAAGTGCTGACATATCGAGCGATGTCTCTCTTCATCCCAGGCCACCAAAAATGTTTCTTCAAGTCCTGGTACATTTTGGTGGAGCCAGGATGCATCGCGTAAGGAGTCTTGTGAGCCTCGTCTAGGATTTTCTTCTATAGTTCCTCCTGATCTGGAACACATAGCCTGTCGCCGAAATATAGTACCCCGCTATCTGATATTCTGAACTCTCTACTTTCTGATTCTTCTAAACCTTGCTTGATTCTCTGAATTTCAGGATCCTGTTCCTGAGCTGTCTGGATATCACCAAGCAAGGTAGACTCTAATGTCATAGTAGAGAGCTGTCCGACTATGAGTTCGAGACCGAAATATGTGATCTCTTTCTGTAGGGGTGGTGACATGGCTGCTAGAGATAATAGGGCAGCACTGGACTTTCTGCTAAGTGCGTCTGCTACCCTATTTGCTTTTCCTGGGTGGTAGAGGATGTCTATGTCGTAGTCTTTGACCAGCTCTAGCCATCTGCGCTATCGCATATTCAGATCCTTCTGAGTGAAGAAGTACTTCAGACTCTGATGATCTGTATACACTCTGCACTGAGCTCCATACAAGTAATGTCTCCAAATCTTGAGAGAGAACACCACTGCTGCAAGCTCAAGGTCATGAGTAGGATAGTTCTTCTCATAATCCTTGAGTTGTCTGGAGGCGTAGGTGATTACCTTGCCATTTTACATCAGCACTGCTCCTAGTCCCAACTTAGAGGCATCACTATATATATCAAAGCTATCTGCGTTCTCTGGTAGAGTCAGAATTGGTGCACTGGTCAACCTCCTCTTCAGCTCGCTAAAACTGTTCTCACAGTCCTCTGTCCACTGAAACTTTCTGTTCTTCCTGGTGAGAGCTGTCAGTGGGGAGGCTACCCTGGAGAAGTCCTCTACGAGTTTCCTGTAGTAACCTGCTAATCCCAGAAAGCTTCTGATTTCGCTAGCGTTCTTGGGTCTCTTCCAATTGCTCACAGCTTCTATCTTACTGGGGTCTACCATGATACCATCCTTTGAAATGATGTGACCCAGGAAGGACACCTGATCTAGCCAAAATTCACATTTTGTGAACTTGGCATATAGCTGGTTCTGCTGAAGGGTCTGCAACACTGTTCTCAGGTGCTCTGCGTGTTCTTCCTGAGTTCTGGAATAGACGAGGATGTCATCGATGAACACGATAACGAACTTATCTAAATATTCCCTGAATACCCTGTTCATGAGATCCATGAAAGTAGCTGGAGCATTTGTCACACCAAAGGGCATGACTACGAACTCATAATGTCCGTATCTGGTCCTGAATGCTGTCTTGGGTATATCCCCTTCTTTAACCTTCACATGATGATAACCTGATCTGAGGTCTATCTTAGAGAACACTGTTGCTCCCTTTAGTTGATCGAACAGGTCATCTATTCTGGGAAGAGGATACATGTTCTTGATCGTGACTTGGTTCAGTGCCCGGTAGTCTATACACAGGCGCATGCTCCCGTCCTTCTTCTTCACGAACAATACATGCGCTCCCCATGGTGAGTGACTAGGGCGTATGAAGCCTTTGTCAAGCAGCTCCTGTAGTTGCTCATGAAGTTCCTTCGGTTCTGCTGGAGCCATGCGATAAGGCGCTTTGGAGATAGGATTTGTACCAGGAATGAGTTCTATCTCGAATTCAATCTCCCTGTCTGGTGCTAAGCCTGGTAACTCTTTAGGGAAGACTGCTGGGTAGTCACATACGACTCGGACCTCTGCTAGCTGTTGGTCCTTGTCCTGACCGGTACTGACTACATGTGCTAAAAATCCCGTACACCCTGAATCCATTAATCTCTGTGCCTTCATAGCTGAGAGAAATTTCTTGGCTTTTCTCTTGAGTTCCCCGATGAACTCGAACTGTGCTTCTGCTTCAGGTTGGAATACGACTTTCTGTTTACGGCACTCTATAGAGGCACCGTATCTGATCAGGAAGTCCATCCCAAAAATGACATCGTAATTAGTCATGTCTAGCACTATCAGATCACAAAAGAGTTCTCTGTCTGCTATAATGACTGGCACTGCTCTGAGCCAGTGCGTGGACGCCATAATTTCTCCTGAAGGTAACGTCGTCAGAAATTGACTACGGAGTACCTCTGGAGGTATTGCTAACTTCTCGGCAAATGCCCTGGATATATATGAATGGGTTGCCCCAGTATCGAATAAGACAGTTGTACTTTGCTGTAAAATACTAATCTGACCTGTAACAACTGTCGAGGCATTTGCTACGTCCTCTCTGGTCAGTGAGTAGATCCTCGCATTAGTCGTAGCTGGAGGGGCTTCTAATCTGCCCTGGCTGATATGTGGACCATCTAAAGCGACCTGCATCTGATGCAACTGTGCTGGCTTGGCTTCGTACTGGATCGGCTGTGGTGGAGGAAAGCTGGCCTTGTTCGGACACTGCTTGGCCATATGCCCTTCCTGTCCGCATTCGAAGCATCCTCGTGTGCCCTTACGACAAATTCCAGGGTGGAATTTCCCACAAGTAGCACACTTTGGATAACTGGGCTGTTTACTAGCTGGTCCTCCCTTTGGGTAACTCCCTGGCTTGCGCTTGTTGCTGGAGTTCCCTTTCCAGTTAGAGCTGTGGCCCTGTTGTTTCTGAGTACCTGAGCCTCCTTGCCCTTTGATCTATGAGAGAACTTGCTTCTGTTGCTTGATATTATTCTGGTAGTGCTCGGTGGTGAGAGCACTGCTGACTAGTTCCTCGGTGGTTTGCGGCCTATGAACGCCACCAGCCACGTTCATTGCTATTTCCGACCTCAGCATCTTAAGCATCAACCGGACCCGTTCTTTTTCTGTGCTGACTAGTTCAGGGCATAGACGAGCCAATCTGTTGAATTTCTTCACGGCTTCCTCCACTGAAAGGTTACCCTGGCGAAACTCTGTGAACTCGTCGTAGTGGCGGTTCGTGACCCGCATGTGAAAGTACTCCTTGAAGAATTCTTTCTCGAAGTCAGCCCATGTCATCTGGTTTACTGGGCGCTTCGCTCTAATTCTCTCCCACCACATACGTGCATCTCCTGTCAAGCAGAAGGAGGCGCACTTCACCTTCTCATGTTCTGGCCAGTCCAGAAGCTCCATTGTACTCTCCAGTGTTTTGAACCAGGCCTGAGCATCCCATGGTTCACTAGTGCCTGAGAAATTCTTTGGCTTGACTCTCTGCCACTGGATCAGATAGGCTTCTCTTCTTGCCTCTGTTGCTAGGGCTACTGGTGCTGTAGGCTGGACTGGTGGAACCTCTAAGACCACTGGTGTCGCTAAGTTAGGCTCCGGGGTGACAGTGGGATTGTTCTGCTGACTAGCCTTTAAGGTGGCTATTTCCTGTTGCTGTTCAGCTAGCTGCTACTGTAACTGAGCCACTAGTGCGCCTGCCTCGTGCTGGGGCTCAGTATCTGGTGCCCTTCTAGCTGGGCGTCCTCGTGCCATTTCTAAAGGAACAAAGGGCATACATAACTAATACAAACATACTGGAGTAACTATTGTTATCATGTTAACTACCATCATAAACAAGCATGCTGTAGTTATATCTAAACATAGAAACAAGAAGCATAAAGAAAGTGAGAGATGTTCTTACTTGGAAGCTATAGGTTCAATGCTGATGTGTGTGTAGGAAGTATGGGAACTGCTCTGATACCACTCTGTAACGACCCGCCTTCTACTAACTAAGCTGTAAGGTCGATCGTCACATTATGCTGTGCTAAACTATTCCCTGACCACCATTAAATCTAGGTGCGGAAGCTGTACTAACTGAAATTTTGCTAAACTACTAACATTTCTTTGTTCTATACATGCTAAGGGGTGTAAACTAACTATTCATAACATGTTTTACCTTCCCCATGGTCAAGGAACTGAACTTAAACATTTTCCCGCTGATATCAGACCTCCCAATCGATCCATTGATCGATTGGAATGTCGGATCGATCCAGTGATTGATCTAGCACGCTACTGTGCTCAGGGCAATATTCTGGATCGATCGGCTGATCGATCCAGACTGGTCAATCGATCCAGTGATCGATCCCCGAGCCTTCTGTTCGTGACGGAATTGGCTAGATCGATCGGCTGATCGATCCCGACGCCTACTGTTCGCGAGACGAGTTGCCCAGTCGATCAATCGATCGATTGGAAACCCTCGAATCGATCAGCTGATCGATTCGAGTTTCTGATTTCGTGCCAAAGATATGATTTCAGCACTGTCTCGTGCCAAATCACACATAATGACTCCAAAAAATGACTAAGAACATCCTAACAATAATAACTAACATTCTAACATCATAAAAAATAGTGTTCTAAGCATAATAGAGTGCATGGTTAACTAATTCATAGCAATTAACATATTAAAGTGCAAAATGCTAAAACACTGAAAGGTTCTAATGTTTAAACCAAGCATGCTAAAGTTCCCTAAGATCTCTATTCCAAGTTCCTGCCCACACACATCTTCGTAGCATTGCCCTCCAGCCTCCGCTAGTCCATCTTTCCTTTACCTTTATCTACAGTATAAGGAAAAGAAAGTATCTATAAGCTTTCGCTTAGTAAGAAACCATCTAACTCACTAAAACATGCATGCGATGCATTTATGCTTTTAAAAAAAAACATGCTATCAAACATATGTTAAACTTGTTAAAACATGGCATACTAAAATCACTGAACATGAACACCAAAGCATGGCATACAAAGCTATCCATAAACTATCATGTGTATCAATAAATAAGAACTAAGCTGAACATGAACTAAGCTAGACTGTAACTGAATTCAAACTCAACTAACATAACTGATCTTTGTGAGTTTTGAAAAGCTAATAATATAATAGATTAAAATACATAATCATACTGCTAATGGGTCCGGCAACTGTACATGCTATGCGCGCATCCTTAACTAGACCCGGAGTTGCAAATCCCGAATTTAGTAAGGTTTACTAGGTTATCTAAACCTAGGGACCGACTATGGGAGCCCAGCCCAAGGACATCTAGTCCTGTACAGTACCCCTACTGAAAGTAAAATACTGGATCATAGCTAATTAATTTATCTTGCTTTTACTAGGTTATCTGAACCTAGAGGCGACTGTGGGTGCCCACCCATTGGACCATAGTCCCATATATGCTGTAGCAAGACTAACTAAGCTGTTTTAAATGCTTCTATTGCATTTACTGAGCTATTAAAAATGTCTACTGTAGCATTTTACTGAGCTAAGCATCTTGTCGAACACTTAGTGTGCTCCAACTCTCCCCTCTATTAGGGAGACCACCTCTAGGCACCCGACAACGTCTAGAATCTCCAACTGAAAGGAGAAAACGTGTCTGCCCCATCTAGAGGTGCTCAACTAGATCCCTAAATCTGCGAGGAGGGTTAAATACACCCTATGCGTCGAAAAATCTACATATAGCTAGTTTAAAAGCATTCTATCGTACGAAAAGCTACTTATACTGCAGGTGAGGGGTTTCTTACCTCCTGCGCTAGTTTTCTTACGAATCTAGTCGCTGGTTTTCCGGTGGAGACGATCCTTTCGACGATCCTCTCGCGTCTATGCGTTCTTCTCGCGGAGAGGAACGTCCTCGTGTCGGAGATGTCGCCGGAAGGTGTCCTTGGAATCCTAAGAAAGGAACCCTAGTTTTTTTTTTGTGGTTGGCGCCGAGAGAAGGAGGAAAGGGAGAGGTGCGGCGTGAGGTTAGGGTGAGGAGGAGGAGTTGCCGATTAAAAATTCTATCTCCCCACTTATTAATTCCTATTTCTATTAAGGAATTAATTTTCCTAACTGAAACTTAAATATAATTGGTTCCCCTTCCTTTCAGCACGGCCCTGCTGGGTTCACCTGGTTACTAAGGTTCACCATAAGTCATAAGACCCATAGGTCTCGGGTTCGATTCCCGCATAAGCTATTTTCGTTTTCTATTTATTTTTGCTACCTCCGCTACTCTAAAAATTTCATAAAAATATTCTAAAATTCCAGAAAAATCATAGAATATTTCTAAAATAGTTTTGAGAATTTTCGGGCGTTACACTTCGCGCTCTCCAGATCAGCGGCGATAAAGGTGGTTGCCTCCGACTAGCTTGGGTAGATCTGAACATCCTCTTTTTCTCCATAAACCATCGTAGGAGGCTTCTCCATGATAGTGTTCACCTCCCAGCGTAGATTTTTCCGAGTGGCTCTTACTTCTGATTTGACCATCTCGACATAGCATCGCCGAGCGGCCAGCTGGTCCCCTTTAACTTCCCCCACCTTATCATCCACTGGAATTTGATCTTCTGGCAGTAGGTGGACACTATCACTTGGAACTCGTTAAGCACCGATCAGCCTAAGATGACGTTGTTGGCTGAGGGCACGTTTACCACAATGAAGTTGGTGGTTCTTGTCCTCTTCAAGGGCTCCTCTCCGAGTGAGATTGCCAGCTTAGTCTGGCTAATCGGCAGCACTTCATCGCCCGTGAAATCGTAGAGCGGGGTCGTCATTAGCAGCAACTCATTCCGGTCAATTTGCAACTGATCGAACGCCTTCTTGAATATGATATTCACCAAACTTCCTGTATCAACAAAAGTTTGATGAATTGTATAATTGACGATTACCGCTCAGATGATCAGTGAATCGTCATGAGGGATTTCCACTCCCTCTAAATCTCTTGGGCTGAAGCTGATCTCGGGTCCTTCGACCTTCTCATTACTGCAACCAATAGCATGGATCTCAAGCTGCCAAGCGTGCGACTTCCTCGCCCAGTTAGAATCATCGCCAGTCGGTCCATCGGCGATCATTCCTATTTCTCCTCGAGCGACATTGCTCTGGCTCTCCTTCTTCTCGTTCCGACGGTCTAATCCACTCGATAGAGTCTCGGGCCGGGCTTGTGTTATTCCTTCACGAGGGTTGATGATGGCGTGGCTCAGCCATCCTCCTTTCCTCCATTCACCTCGCAGATTGGTGTTTGTATCGTTGACTAGGAGACGATGATCGACGACAGTATCCACATGGGGTCGATCTGCTAGTTATTGGTGTCATATCGTAGTAGTCCAGCGTATTGTGTGTTGCCGACTGGTGGAACGAGCAGAAGAGTGGCGTCCACACCTTGCCTTTTGTGGCCTTCGGGCGACCAGCTGTCACATGCTATACAACATGCATCCTTAGCTCCTAGTGGGATTGGCCTCCACCTGAGCGGGGCCCCTTCGGCGATTGATGGTTGCTCGGTGGCCTCCGTTCGGACTCGGTTGTTGGTTTGGCGTGCATCTATCTTTTTCTTGCTACTTGGGCGTCTTCCACATTAATATACTCAATTGCCTTCTTTTGAAGATGTTCGAAGTCGCATGGCAGCCTCTGAATGAGTGATATGAAGAACTCTTCTTCAGTGAGTCCCTGGGTGAAGGCATTCACCAACACGTCCGAGGAGACCGCTGGGATGCCCATTGCCACCTGGTTGAAGTGTTGGATGTAGGACCTCAGTGCTTCCTTGGGCCCTTGCTTCAGGGTGAATAAGTTAACGCTCATCTTCTGGTGGCAGCGACTATTGGCGAAGTGATGCAGGAAGGCTGCTCAGAAGTCCTTGAAGCTGTGGATCGAGCCACTCGGTAACCGCTTAAACCAACTTTGCACCGATCCAGATAGCCTGGTCAGGAAGACCCGACACTTCACCCCATCCGCATACTGGTGAAGTGTGTTGGTTAGTCCTAGGAAAACGTATCGGTTCCACTGTATAAAAATTTTGTACAAGTGTCGAGCCTTTCCTTAAATAACCTATTGTGTTATTTAGAAGTTAAATTAGGAATCGCAGACGGAATTTAACATCATTGATTCCAAATTTAACTTATCTGTTCTTAATGGTTTAGATTTGAATTGCAAGCGGAACTTAACACTATTGATTCAAATCCACCTATGTTATTAATTCCATTAAATATTAATTTTCAAAATTGGCTTCCAGGAATGCATGGTGAGACACATGGCCTTCTTGGATATGGGAGCAACCACCACCGCCTAAATAAAGCCTTTTAAGAAAAGCTAATATTTAATTTCCTTAAATAACTCTAGGTTAACCAAAAAGAACAATCGAATCACAAATTCAAAAAATAAAGAAAACACAAACTCGAAAAATAAATTCAAAAAACTAGATCTAATGCCTCTTGTGTTTGGAATTCTTACAAAAAGAAATAACTAGCATGATGCGGAAAACAATTGCTAATTATACATTCTCTTTGTATGTTAATGACCTCGAGATCTTCTGCCGTATTCCTCGCCTTGCCTTGGATGTCGTGTGAGCGACGATCTTCCAAGATGAACACCACCCAAAAGCTTTCTTCCTTTTCCTCTAAAATCCGACCACCACCACCACCAAGGAGAAGAGATCAAAGGGAAAAGAAGAGGGGAGAGGGCCGACCACCAAGAGAGACTCCACCAAGAGAATAAGAATTGTTCTAATCCCTACTTCTCCTCTTCTTCTCCTTCTCTTTGTATCCGACCACACAAAAGCAACCACAGTGAGGTGGTCGGCCCTAGCATAAAGAGAAGCAAGGGCCGACCCTTTGGAGAAGACTAGAGAGAAGAGAGAAAAGAATAGCTCTCCCATGAGGCCTCCCCTCCCCTTCTTTTATATTATTTGCCCAAGGTAAATAAGGAAAGACTTTTTACAAAAGTTAAAATCTTTCTCATGGTTTTCCTTTTCCCTTTTATTTTTCCTTTTCTTTCCTCTTGATTGAATCAATCACCAAACATTAATTGAATGATGATTTTTTTTTATTTTGTTTTGGCCGGCCACCTTGATTGGGCACCAAGCAAGGGTGGCCGACCCCCTTAAAAAGGAAGAAAATATTTTTTATAAAATCTTACAAGAAGAAAAACTCTTATAAAATTTTACAAGCTCTCTTTCCTAAAGTAGGAGTTAAAAAAGGAAAGTTTTAAAAATTAAAACCATGTTTTAAAATTTAAAACTTCTCTTATAAAATTTCCTTTTTTAACATGGTGATAGAAAATTTAAATTTTAAAACTTCTCTTTCTTTTTTTTTCTTAAACCATGAGGATGGTTAAAAAAGGAAAGTTTTAAAACTTTTAAACTTTCTTTTAAAACATGTGGTCTAATTCAAATAAGGAAAGTTTTTAAATTTAAAATCTCTCTTTTAAAACTTGTAGTTTTCTATAAAGAGAAGATTTAAAAATTTCAAAACACCCCTCCTTGTTTGAATTATTGTGGCCGACCCCCTCTTGCTTGGGCACCAAGCAAGGGGCCAACCCCTTAAGAGGACAATGTGGCTGGGCCTTGCTTGGTCACCAAGCATTGGGCCGGCCCCCTTCTTGGACACCAAGATGGGCTTATATTTGGATGGACTTGAGGCTTTAGTGAGGCTACGACAGGGACCTAGAGGAGAAATTGGTTTTGGCCTTCCGATGAGCTTGAGTATCCCGTGTTCGCCCCGAACACACAACTCAAGTTCATCGATAATAACTCATTCCACTAGAGAGTTATTACCGCACTACCGCACCAATCCCAAATTACATTATGGGCTCCTTCTTATCATGAGTGTGTTAGTCTCCCTGTGTTTAAGATTATAAATGTCCACTAATTAAGTAAGTTACTGACAACTCACTTAATTAATATCTAACTCCAAGAGTAGTACTACTCAACTTCATTGTCATGTCGGACTAAGTCCACCTGCAGGGTTTAACATGGCAATCCTGATGAGCTCCTCTTGGGGACATTCTCAACCTAGATAACTAGGACACAGATTCCTTCTATAATCAACAACACACGCTATAAGTAATATCATTTCCCAACTTATCGGGCTTATTGACTTATCGAGTTAAATCTCACCCATTGATAAGTCAAAGAAATAAATACTAAATATATGTGTTTGTTATTATATTAGGATTAAAAGAACACACTTCCATAATAATTAAGGTCTAGTTCTTTTATAAAGTCAGTACAAAAAGAACTTACCTAAAATGGTCCTACTCAATCCACTTGGAGTGTATCAGTGTAATTTATTAATTAAGATAAACTAATACTTAATTACACTACGACTACTTCAACGGTTTGTTCCTTTCCATCTTAGTCGCGAGCAACTGTTTATAATTTATAAAGAACCGACAACATGATCTTCTGTGTGTGACACCACACACCATGTTGTCTACTATATAAATTAATTGAACAAATTACATTTAACAGATAAATGTAGATATTGACCACTGTGATTCTTTATTTATAAATAAATGTTTATACAAAAGCTAGGCTTTTAGTATACACTCTAACAATCTCCCACTTATACTAAAAGACTATGCTGTCATATATCTTGTCATACATCTGATTCCCGAACCTTCAACATGCCCATCAAAAGCTCTTGCCTTAGGGGCCTTAGTGAAAGGATCTTCCAGATTATCACTTGATGTAATCTAGGCGGCAACAACTTCTCCTCGTTTATATGATTTCTCGTATTGGGTGATACTTGCGCTCTATTGTGTTTACTTGCCTTATGGATTTATAGTTTCTTCAAGTTTGCTACTGCACCACTATTATTACAATAAATTGTAATAATTTTTGGGCAAACCAGAAAACATGTCTAAGTCCATCATGAAGTATCTGAACCATACAGCTTCTATGACTGCCTCAGAGGCTGCCACTTACTCAGCTTCTATGGTGGAGTCCGAAAAAACACCTTTGCTTATCACTCTTCCATAGTTATGACTTCACCTCCTAAAGTAAATACAAAAAACCCGAGGTCGACATACTATTGTCCCTATCCGATTGGAAGTCAAAATCTGTGCAACCCACAGGGACCAAATTATCTGCCTTGTAAGCTAGCATATAATCTCCAGTGCCTCTAAGGTACTTCAATATATGCTTTACCGCAGTCCAATGTCCTTGTCCAGGGTTACTTTGATATATGCTAACTATGCCATCGGCAAAACAGATTTCTGATCTCGTGCATAGCATACATTAGGCTTCCGACAGCCAAAGCATAAGGAACTGCTTTCATTTCCTCTATCTCCTTTGATGTCTTCGGAGACATCTCTTTAGATAAAGCTACTCCATGCTGAAAAGGTAAGAAACATTTCTTGGAGTTTTACATGCTTAAAACGAGCAAGGATTGTTTCGATATATGAAGCTTGGAATATTCTTTTCTTGCGGTCCCTTATTACTTTGATCCCAAGAATATATGCATTCTCCCAAGTCCTTCATATCGAATTGTGTTGACAACCATACTCTTACTTCTGACAACACTTTGATATTGTTTCCAACTACCAAAAATGTTATCTACGTATAGTACAAGAAATACCACCACGTTTCCATCACACTACTTGTATACACAAGACTCATCTCGACACTGAATAAATCCACAGGTCTGGATTACTTCATTAAACCAGATGAATCAAAACCTTGAAGCTTTTCTTCAGTCCATAGACCGATTGAGTTTACATACTAGATGCTCTTTTCTCTTTGCAATGAACCCTTCTGGTTGCTATGTATGGATGTTTTCTTCAAGACTTCCATTAAGGAAAGATGTCTTGACATCCACTTACCAAACCTCATAGTCCTTATAGATAAAAGAATTCGTATAGACTTAAGCATGGCTATCGATGAAAAAATTTTCTTTTTCAACAAACCTTGCTTTGAAAGTTTCCACCTTCCTGTCTATCCATCTTTTCCTATTGTAGACCTATTTACACCCAATGACCTTTACACCATTTGGTGGTTCTACAAGCTCCAAGACTTTATTAGAATACATATATTCTAATTTTGTATTCATTGCTCTTTACAAAGATGCTGTATCTTTATCTTGGAGTACTTCGTCATATGTCAGGGAATCAGGTTCATGTCCACTAGGGATCAAGTCCAAAGACTCTCCCAAAACATGAATATTTTAGGTTGCCTAACAACCCTCCCATTACGACGAGGCACTTTCTGCAATCTTGTTGCAGTTTCTTGTGATATTTTATCTTGTACAGTTGGTACTAGATTAGACGTGCCCTTTAATATCCTTAAGAACAATTTTTACTCATGGGCTTGTGGTTAATAGTATAGTCTTTTTTTAAAATCGGGCATTAGTGCCAAAAATGACCTTCCGATTTTAAGGATTATAAACCTCTTTTCATTTTTCTAGGATAACTCACAAACAAGTGAACTCATGTCTAACTTATCAGTGTCTCTCATGTGCTAGACCATCCAAATATCCTTCAGACTAGGCTTACGCCCATTCTGCAATTCTATGGGAGTAGAGAGTTCTAATTTAGAAGGTACTATGTTCACTTCTGTTTCCAGTATATATCCTTAAAATGAATTTGGTAATTTTCTGAATAACTCATCATCGATCTAATTATTCCATAAGAGCCTTATACCTTCTTTCTACTACACCATTCTATTGGGGTGTACCAGGTGCAGTTAGTTGGGATTAAATCCCGACTTCTGATAAGTGATTCCTAAACTCTCCTAAGAGGTACTCGTTACTACGATTTCACCATAGTGTCTTGATACTTTTACTTTGACGTTACTCCACATCAGCCTAGTACTCTTTGAACTAATCAAAGTACTTAGACTTGTGGCGCGTCAAGTAAATGTATCCTTATCTCGAATAGTTGTCTATAAAAGAGACGAAATATTCTAAACAACCTCTTGCCTAGATAGTCAAAGGTCTACACAAATCAGAATGAACTAATTCCAACATATCTTTGGCTCCATACCCCTTAGACTTAAAAGCTTATTGGTTATTTTTCCTTCCAAGTAAGATTCGCAGGTTAGAAAAGATTTCCACTACCAATGAACTCAAGAGTTCATTGGTTATTATCCTTTGAATCCTACTCAAGTTAATATAACCTAGCCTTAGATGCCAAAATATGATTGGTTAATTTCCATTTATTGCATCGTGGGAGTTATTGGATTATAAATTGTCAACCAACATACCCGAACAGATAACTTCCCTATTTTTCTTGATAACAAGTTTGTTATCAAAATAGACAGAATATCTATTCTTTAATAGTTTAAAAACTGAAATCAGGTTCTTTCTAAACTTAGTACGTAAAGACAATTTCTGAAAATCCATATTTTATTCCTATCAGAGGATAAACATCTCCCACTGCAACAGCTGCTACTTTTGCAGTAGTGCCCATGTAGACGGTGTTTTCCATTTCATATAGCTGTCAGGTTTCCTGGAACCCTGCAATGAATTGCAGACATGATTAGTGACATCTGTATCTACACTCCAAGTACTGGTAGATAACACCACTAAACATGTTTCAACAACTAATGAATTAAATACACATATATTGTTCTCAGTTCTAAGAAGACAGTCTACCTTAATATCCAAGTCCTATCATTATAATTGGGACTACTAAGTCTTTTCTATAGTATAACAACTAGGGGATTGACAAACATTTAAAATCCTAAGAATCACAAAAATATTTGGTCAAGACCAACACTTTAAAATCCCCGTGAATTTTGTATGCCACGATAGTGTGGACTTATACAAATTCAAAAAAGGAGATTTTGTCGATTAATTTTATTATCTCGTCATCCAAACTTCATGACAAATAAAATTAATAGTTGGTCTATCTTTGATCTGTTGGTTAGTCCTAGGAAAATCGTACTAGTTCTACTGTACAAAAATTTTGTACAAGTGTCGAACCTTTCCTTAAATAACCTATTGTGTTCTTTAGAAGTTAAATTAGGAATCGCAGACGGAACTTAACATCATTGATTCCGAATTTAACTTATTTGTTCTTAATGGTTTAGATTTGAATCGCAAGCGGAACTTAACACTATTGATTCAAATCCACCTATGTTATTAATTCCATTAAATATTAATTTCCAAAATTGGCTTCCAGGACTGCATAGTGAGGCACATGACCTTCTTGGATATGGGAGCAACCACCACCGCCTAGACAAAGCCTTTTAAGGAAAGCTAATATTTAATTTCCTTAAATAATTCTAGGTTAACCAAAAAGAACAATCGAATCACAAATTCGAAAAAGAAGAAAACACAAACTCGAAAAACTAATTCGAAAAACTAGATCTAATGTCTCTTGTGTTTAGAATTCTTACAAAAAGAAATAACTAGCATGATGCGAAAAATAATTGCTAATTATACCTTCTCTTTGTATGCTAATGACCTCGATATCTTCTGTCGTATTCCTCGCCTCGCCTTGGACGTCGTGTGGGCGACGATCTTCCAAGATGAACACCACCCAAAAGATTTCTTCCTCTTCCTCTAAAATCCGGCCACCACCACCACCAAGGAGAAGAGAGCAAAGGGAAAGGGAGAAGAGAGAGGGTCGACCACCAAGAGATCCTCCAAGCAAGAGAATAAGAGTTGTGTCTCATGAAGCATCCTCACCCCTTCTTTTATAATACTTGCCCAAGGCAAATAAGAGAAGAATTTTACAAAAATTAAAATCTTCCTCTAGTTTTTCCTTTTCCCTTTTAATTTTCCTTTTCTTTCCTCTTGATTGAATCAATCACCAAATCAATTTGGATGATGATTTTATTTTTTTGTTTTGGCCGGCCACCTTACTTGGGCACCAAGCAAGGGTGGTCGACCCCCAAAGAGAAAAAGAATATTATTTTTTATAAAAATTTTACAAGAAGAAAAACTCTTATAAAATTTTACAAGCTCTCTTTCCTAAAGTAGGAGTTAAAAAAAGAAAGTTCTAAAAATTAAAACCATGTTTTAAAATTTAAAACTTCTCTTATAAATCTTCCTTTTTTAACATGGTGATAGAAAATTTAAATTTTAAAACTTATCTTCCTTTTTTTTCTTAAACCATGAGGATGGTTAAAAAAGGAAAGTTTTAAAATCTTTTAAACTTTCTTTTAAAACATGTGGCCTAATTCAAATAAGGAAAGTTTTTAAAATTAAAATCTCTTTTTTAAAACTTATAGTTTTCTACAAAGAGAAGATTTTAAAAATGCAAAACAACCCTCCTTGTTTGAATTATTGTGGTTGGCCCCTACTAGCTTGGTCACCAAGCAATAGGGCCGACCCCTATAGAAGAGGATGTGGTCGGCCATTGCTTGGTCACCAAGCAATGGACCGACCCCCTTCTTATACACCAAGAAGGGCCTTATATTTGGATAGACTTGAGGCTATAATGAGGCAACGACAGGGACCTAGAGGAGAAATTGGTTTTGCCCTTCCGATGAGCTTGAGTATCTCATGTTCGCCCCGAACATACAACTCAAGTTCATCGATAATAACTCATTCCACTAGAGAGTTATTATCGCACTACCGCACCAATCCCAAATTACATTATGGGATCCTTCTTATCATGAGTGTGTTAGTCTCCCTGTGTTTAAGATTACAAATGTCCACTAATTAAGTAAGTTACTGACAACTCACTTAATTAATATCTAGCTCCAAGAGTAGTACCACTCAACTTCATTGTCATATCGGACTAAGTCCACCTGCAGGGTTTAACATGACAATCCTTATGAGCTCCTCTTGGGGACATTCTCAACCTAGATAACTAGGGCATAGATTCCTCCTATAATCAACAACACACACTATAAGTAATATCATTTCCCAACTTATCGAGCATATTGATTTATCGAGCTAAACCGCACACTTTGATAAGTCACAGAAATAAATATTAAATATATGTGTTTGTTATTATATTAGGATTAAGAGCACACACTTCCATAATAACTAAGGTCTAGTTCTTTTATTAAGTCAGTACAAAAAGAACTTACCTAAAATGATCCTACTCAATACACTTAGAGTGTACCAGTGTAATTTATTAATCAAGATAAACTAATACTTAATTACACTACGACTATTCCGATGGTTTGTTCCTTTCCATCTTAGTCGTGAGCAACTGTTTATAATTTATAAAGAACTGACAACATGATCTTCTGAGTGTGACACCACACACCATCTTATCTACTATATAAATTAATTGAACAATTATATTTAACAAATAAATGTAGATATTGACCAATGTGATTCTTTTATTTCAAAAATAAATGTTTACAAAAGCTAGGCTTTTAGTATACACTCTAACATGATTAAATATTTTGGTCAAAACTTTAAATTTAAAATAACATTGTTTCCTCAAACAATATTATTAAATTCACCAACACCTCAAACACCGAGAATTTTGCATGCCACGATAGTGTGGACATATACAAATTCGAACATTTGTAAGAGGAGGATTTTACCCATTAATTATCTTGTCAATAAATATTTATGACAAATAAAATTACCTCAGACACCGTGAATTTTGTATGCCACGATAGTGTGGACATATACAAAACCAAACATTTGAAAGAGGAGTTTTTCCCATTAATTTTATTTTCTTGTCATCCTGACAAATAAAATTACCTCATACACCGTGAATTTTGTATGCCACGATAGTGTGGACGTATAAAAAAACTCGACATTTGTAAGAGAGGGTTTTAATTTTATTATCTTGTCAACTTATCTTTTTGTCAAATTAATAGTTGGTTTTCCTTTGATCACACAAATAATAGCAGTGACTCCGATGGGGAGGATACTATTAGACGTGCCTAAGTGTATACCATTACTTGACACTAAGTCCATTAATAAGATTGTGCCCCTTCCGATGGGGAAGATCACATGCTCTTAATTAATTTCCTATAGTCATCCTAAATGAAAGTTTGATCTAGTGATCCGTAAATAAACTCATCCGATATGGAGGAAGGCACTCAGAGCCAACGCGCAAGTTTGTTTGCATCACTTACAAACCAGTAATGGAGACTATGAGATTTATTAAAATAAATCCCTCTCCCACTTAGTTATTTAAAGTGAGAAATTTTAAACTATCCTAGCATACATCACATGCATACACACACATCACAGTAAATAAAAGCAATAAATATTGAAATTTATTTTCCAACTAATATGGCCTTTTTCTATCACTGCCCTCCGTGTGCTCCAACCCTAGCTGTTGCCATCTTTAGCCACCGTCATCGGGTCTAGTCGTCACATCCATCTTGCTTCTTATTCCGCTGTGCTTCTGGTGCTACAAAAGTACCACGCCTCGCAAGTATCCGATCCGCGACAAAAATAGAATTTTACATATATCGATCATATATTCCACGAGTGAATGTACATGTAATCTAGATCGAAAATAAAATTCTAAAATCCTAGGGCTAATACAGCTCCTACTGTATTAGTTACATACAATCATGCATGCACACAATAATGCCCTTGACATGTCCAAGGGTCCAATCACACACAACATCTATAAGTCATAATAGTTGGAGCCTGTAACTAAAAAGTTAGCACATCCTACTATTATCCTGCCTAAATTATGTATGACATGTGCATAACTTATTTGAATTCTAAACATACAGAGGCAAACCCTAGCTCTAATATAAATTGTTGGTTAGTCCTAGGAAAACGTACCGGTTCCACTGTACAAAAATTTTGTACAAGTGTCAAACCTTTCCTTAAATAACCTATTGTATTCTTTAGAAGTTAAATTAGGAATCACAGACGGAACTTAAAATCATCGATTCCAAATTTAACTTATCTGTTCTTAATGGTTTAGATTTGAATCGCAAGCGAAACTTAACACTATTGAAATCCACCTATGTTATTAATTCCATTAAATATTAATTTTCAAAATTGGCTTCCAGGACTGCATGGCGAGGCACATGGCCTTCTTGGATATGGGAGCAACCACCACCGTCTAGACAAAGCCTTTTAAGGAAAGCTAATATTTAATTTCCTTAAATAACACTAGGTTAACCAAAAAGAACAATCGAATCACAAATTCGAAAAACAAAGAAAACATAAACTCGAAAAATAAATTCGAAAAACTAGATCTAATGCCTCTTGTGTTTGGAATTCTTACAAAAAGAAATAACTAGAATGATGTGGAAAACAATTGCTAATTATACATTCTCTTTGTATGTTAATGACCTCGAGATCTTCTGCCGTATTCCTCGCCTCACCTTGGACGTCGTGTGGACAACGATCTTCCAAGATGAACACCACCCAAAAGCTTTCTTCCTTTTCCTCTAAAATCTGGCCACCACCACCACCAAGGAGAAGAGAGCAAAGGGAAAAGAAGAGGGGAGAGGGCCGACCACCAAGAGAGACTCCCCCAAGAGAATAAGAATTGTTTTAATCCCTACTTCTCCTTCTCTTTGTATCCGGCCACACAAAAGCAACCACAATGAGGTGGCTGGCCCTAGCATAAAGAGAAGCAAGGGCCGACCCTTTGGAGAAGACTAGAGAGAAGAGAGAAAAGAATAGCTCCCCCATGAGGCCTCCCCTCCCATTCTTTTATATTATTTGCCCAAGGCAAATAAGGAAAGATTTTTTACAAAAGTTAAAATCTTCCTCATGGTTTTCTTTTTCCCTTTTATTTTTCCTTTTCTTGCCTCTTGATTGAATCAATCATCAAATATTAATTGGATGATGATTTTTTTATTTTGTTTTGGTTGGCCTCCTTGCTTGGGCACAAAGCAAGGGTGGCCGACCCCCTTAAAAAGGAAGAAAATATTTTTTTATAAAATTTTACAAGAAGAAAAACTCTTATAAAATTTTACAATCTCTCTTTCCTAAAGTAGGAGTTAAAAAAGAAAAGTTTTAAAAATTAAAACCATGTTTTAAAATTTAAAACTTCTCTTATAAAATTTTCTTTTTGAACATGGTGATAGAAAATTTAAATTTTAAAATTTCTCTTTCTTTTTTTTTCTCAAACCATGAGGATGGTTAAAGAAGGAAAGTTTTAAAACTTTTAAACTTTCTTTTAAAACATGTGGCCTAATTCAAAAAAGGAAAGTTTTTAAATTTAAAATCTCTCTTTTAAAACTTGTAGTTTTCTACAAAGAGAAGATTTTAAAAATTCAAAACACCCCTCCTTGTTTGAATTATTGTGGTCGGCCCCCTCTTGCTTGGGCACCAAGCAAGGGGTCGGCCCCTTAAGAGGACAATGTGGCCGGCCCTTGCTTGGTCACCAAGCATTGGGCCGACCCCTTTCTTAGAAACCAACATGGGCTTATATTTGGATGGACTTGATGCTTTAGTGAGGTTACGATAGGGACCTAGAGGAGAAATTAGTTTTGGCCTTCCGATGAGCTTGAGTATCTCGTGTTCGCCCCGAACACACAACTCAAGTTCATCGATAATAACTCATTCCACTAGAGAGTTATTATCGCACTACCGCACCAATCCCAAATTACATTATGGGCTCCTTCTTATCATGAGTGTGTTAGTCTCCCTATGTTTAAGATAATGAATGTCCATAATTACATTATGGGCTCCTTATTATCGCACTACCGTTATATTTTTTTCCTTCGGCGTTTTTCCCCTTCGTCATTTTTTGCCGCCGCGTTTTTTCTTTTCCTCTCAAAATTTTTGGCCGCCGCATTCCCCCATTTACCTTCTCGATCCCTAAGCATTTTCGTCCAACCTATGATCTCTTCACCTACTTCACGTTTTTCTTTCTCCTTTCCTCTCCAAGCCCTAAACCCGTCACCCCTTCTCCTTGCCTCTCCAAGCCCTAAACCCATTACCCCTCCTTCGTTCCTTTCCAAGCCACGTCGTTGTCGTCCTGGACCACCAAAAACAGGTCAAGAGGGTAAAACAAATTCACGAAGTTGGGTTAGCGCTAGGGGAGCAGCACAATTAGCAGAGATGAACAACACTGACTCGCCGCCTGATCCCGAGACTTTCATCCGCAGGTTCTCATTTCTCCTTCCGCCTACATCTTCCTCTGTTTTGTTGTGTCCCATGACATTCTCGTAGCGAACCAATCAAGAGGAGGGAGAGAGATGGGCAACGGAGGCCACAAGCGCAGGAGCAACCAGGGGGATCAACAACGGAGGCCACATGATCCAGAGGACGACTCCGGGAACGAGCAGTGCGGCCAAGCAGCATGGCCGTGGAGGCGCGGTCACGACAGTAGCGACGGCGACGGCGACGGCGTGAGGTTGGAGGGCTGCGTGGAGTTCAAGGAAGGGTCGGATGGGGCGATATGATGGAGGAGAGAGCCTTGCGAGGATGAGAAGCCTCATGGACAGCGACCTGGAGGAGCTCAAAGGGTGCTTGGACTTAGGGTTTGGCTTCAGCTACGACGAGATCCCGGGGCTCTACGCCATGTTGCCTACTCTCGAGCAGCTTTGCAACTCCATGAGTTGATTGCTGGGTGGTGGCACAGGCAATGTCGGCGGGGACGCGGATGGATCTTATGAGGCGATCGCTACCTGTTGCGAACTGGAAGATCTCTAGCCTTGGTAAGAGGGGATTTTATAATCTAATAAAAATAAAATAAAATTCACTTATGCTGGAACTTGCTTGTTGTTTTGGTTGGGATCTTGCTTAAAGTGCTGATTTTGATTGTATGATTGGGGTTTACAATCTGGAAGACCCTTCTGAAGGTGACCAATAAGAGAAAGATTTAGTTGCTGATGAAAAATTGGTTAATTGTGTTAGAGATCCTCGTGGTGGTGACTTATAAATTTGAAACTTCCCCCTGAACAAGACGAAGTGTAGGGATTAACTTTTCATCTCTCTTTCAATATTCCTATTTAAATCTTTGGTCCAAGTGCTTTTCTATCCTTGTATCCTGGTAATTGTCGCTCAATATTATTATTATATCTAATCAACTTACTTTGAATGTTTCCTGCCAGACTTTCAATTTCTTCAGGGTCTACTTGATGCTTTACCCCTTGTTTCTAATGATTCTACCGCTTGAAGTGCATTATGGTCTATCTTGCAAAGGGTGTTTTGCCTAGCTGAGAAAAATGACGATGGTTCATTGGACCTGCATAGGTTAACATTGCTTATATTGGACAAACATTTTCTCATCGATGCAATGATTAGAGAAAACAAGGATCTTCCTATAGTAAGATTTTTGATTGATATATATTTCTGATTGGCATGTGAAGGAGGACTCACTCTGCTATAAGTTAGGTGATTTGTAAATACAGGAAGACATCTTATCAAGTGCCAATTGCAGTGCTGGTTAGTGAATTTCCTCGTGTTTGAACATATAATATTTTGAGAAATATCGAGCAAAGTTCTATACATCAATTATCACCTCTGGGATTTAATCTATAATTTCTATGCTTTAATTTCTCTATATGTAATATTTTATCTTTTAGAAGCTTATTGTTTATGGTAAATTTAGTGAATTAATGGATGCTAGTTTAATTGTCGTAGACATCTGAAATATTTTATTATGAAATATTGGATATTTCCTCTTCCTGAATTGCAAGGTTTGAAAAATCTAAAAGTAGCATTCCACCATGCCACAAAAGAGGAGGTTGAGTTGATCCTTCTATTCTTTATATATTCTTGTTTTGTGAAATTTTCTTATAACTTAGATGTTTTATTTTTAGGTGGCAATTCACAACATTCGACTTCCAAAAAATAGCACTGTGGCATGAAGCCAATATTTTCTACATACACTTAGAATTCCTCTCTTGTTTAGTTGTTTGAAATTTTAACTTTCATCTTACTTTTTATCCATGGAGATCTTTCTTCCTGGTGAGAAGATTGAGAACATTAATGATCAGTACTGTACTTTGTGTGCAGAGGAGGTGAGTTTGTATTGGGGATATTTTTACATTTATCTAAAATTTATTGTTTAAATGCCCTATTGTGTCGTTTCATCTCTGTTAGGAGACCTACCATTTTCAAGGTAAACTTGTGTGATTTTGTGTCAAATATTGTGATTTAATGGTATCTTATGATTGATTGGATTTGGGTATTCTCCTTGCAGATTCTAGAAGAAGAGAAAAACCTTGGGCCTCACGATCGCTTGATTCGTGTTTACCATTTTAATAGAGATTCTAATCAGAACCAAATGGCAAGTATAATGTGTTAGACTTGTGCTGTTTTTTGGAGGTTTGAATAAAATAGATGCATTTATCTTTTGGTAATAATTACCATCTGGTGTATTTTATATTCTCTACCAACAAATTCTTGTGTGATTTCTTTTTTACATATACTGAAACTTTTTCTCATTCTTACTTAATTGTCTTGTATAGATGTCCACATGCTTTACTCTCTATGCATTGATAGAGACATATTTTCAATTACTTTATTATATACGATAAAGGATTATCCCAAAAATTAGAGTAGCTAGATAATTGCATTATTATATAGATCCATGATTACTTTTTACCTCTCTATATATCTTGTGAAGATAAATCTCCCTAAGAACTTCATGTTTTTTGTTTTTTTTGCAGCAAGTTCAGGATCATTAATCATTAAGGAAGGTGAAACTTTAGCCAATGTCAAGATACACATTCAGAAGAAACTGCAAGTTCTAGATGATGAATTTTCAAAGGTACTTTAGTTATTCAGTGCTCATTTATATTGCATCTTCCTTTATTATAAAGATCAAGATTTCGTACTTAGCTGTGTCCCTTTTCATGTCTGGCATAAAATTGAATTATTGTCAAATATACTAGTTTACTTTGTTATTACTGTCTGTGTTGTATTCATTGAATCTTGAAAAAAAATATCATTAGTGACGAATTTCTCTTGTCGCTAACCCTTATATTCATTGAATCTTGTCGACGGCTTTTTTTTTTTAAAAAAAATAGTTAGCGGTGAATTATGATATATTCGTCTCTAACAACTGGTTTAGCAACGAATTATTATATACTCGTCGTTGAAATCAGTAAATTTTAGCGACAAATTACTCATACATCGTTGCTAACATTTACTATTTAGCGACGAATCAAATTAAATATGTCGCTAACCATATGTAGTTTAGCGGTGATTATGCCAATCTTAGCGATGAAAATATGATTTGTGACACGCTTATAGCGACTATGTTAGCGACGAATATTTATCATCATGAATTGCTGTTAGCGATTAAAACACGTGTTAACGACAAAATAATTCATCGCTAAATTATGTTTTTCCTGTAGTGGCTCCAACATGCTAGAATTACACAACAATGTTTTCCAATCTTGCAAGAATGTGCAACAAAGGTGCTTTTATGTTAACTAGTGTGCTCTATATCTTGGTTGTCATTCAAGCTTAGCAACACCTATTTATATGCTATCATTGTCGCCTTGGGCAATTAAAGCTGCCTCAAATGCAGAGTCCGTTGAAAGTCATTTACATGGCATGTCAGCAATTGTATTGGAGGGTAATGTATAGTGCATGTTTTATATAGACCTCTAAATCAAAACATGTGGTCTTCTGAATTTTCTCTATAACATGCATGCCTATTTTCCTTACTTATCTTTTCTCAGGAGATGATACTAATGCAATTGATTATATATGTTACAATCTTTAAATTTGGCCCGATTAAACATCAATTACGTTTCATTTCTTTTAAGTTCAAAGTTTTTTCTTCTCTTCATTTTACATACACCAGGTCTGACATTTTGTTTTTATTTTCACCGAGTTGTTAAGGATCCAAAAAAGGTTGGCATGAAAGAATCTCAACAAGTGAGAAAGAGGAGTCCAATGAAATCCTGCAAGTTGAAGATTGTGATGGGACTTGGGTTGACAATAATTAAGTACAATCCTACATGGCAGGAACCACCATCACAAGTTTCTAGTCTTTTGGCTATTGTTCATTAGCTATAAATGGAGTTTATTTGTTTATTTGTATTGGGATAAATTTTATTTGAACATGGGACATGTTTCTTCTTTTGTGATTGTAATTCTTGTATAAGTAGCATTTTGAATGATATTGATATGGGGAATATTGTTTCTTTTGTGATTATTGTTAGAGTGTATACTAAAAGTCTAGCTTTTGTAAACATTTATTTGTTAAATTAAAAAATCACATTGGTCAATATCTGCATTTATTTTTTAAATGTAATTGTTCAATTAATTTACATAGTAGACAACATGGAGTGTGGTGCCACACTCAGAAGATCATGTTGTCGGTTCTCTATAAATTATAAACAAGTTGCTCACGACTAAAATGGAAATGAATAAACCATCAGAATAGTCGTAGTGTAATTAAGTATTAGTTTATCTTGACTAATAAATTACACTGATACACTTTAAGTGTATTGAGTAGGACCATTTAGGTAAGTTCTTTTTGTACTGACTTTATAAAAGAACTAGACCTTAGTTATTATGGAAGCGTGTGCTCTTAATCCTAATATAATAACAAGCACATATATTTAATATTTATTTCTTTGACTTATCAAAGGGTGAGGTTTAGCTCGATAAATCAATATGCCCGATAAATTGGGAAATGATATTACTTATAATGTGTGTTGTTGATTATAGAATGAATCTGTGTCCTAGTTATCTAGGTTGAGAATGCCCCCAAGAGGAGCTCATAAGGATTGTCATGTTAAACCCTGCAGGTGGACTTAGTCCGACATGACAATGAAGTTGAGTGGTACTACTCTTGGAGCTAGATATTAATTGAGTTGTCAGTTGTTGATACAGTCTGACCTGGCTGTTATTTTGATGTTGACACTGATTTAAGTTTGTATCAGATATTAATTAAACTCAGACTGATTAATGATCAAGGTTGATCATGAGGAGAGGAAAAGTCCAAGTACGAATACTTGCCACGCGAAGTCAGAGAGGGCTCGGTAGCTCGTTCTCTGGACCGGACGAAGTCGGAGAGGGCTCGACAGCTCGTTCTCCGGACTAGGTCAGAGAGGGCTCGGTAGCTCGTTCTCTGGATCGGACGAAGTTGGAGAGGGCTCGGCAGCTCGTTCTCCGGACTAGGTCAGAGAGGGCTCGGTAGCTCGTTCTCTGGACCGGACGAAGTCGGAGAGGGCTCGGCAGCTCGTTCTCCGGACTAGGTCAGAGAGGGCTCGGTAGCTCGTTCTCTGGACCGGACGAAGTCGGAGAGGGCTCGGCAGCTCGTTCTCCGGACTAGGTCAGAGAGGGCTCGGTAGCTCGTTCTCTGGATCGGACGAAGTCGGAGAGGGCTCGGCAGCTCGTTCTCCGGACTAGGTCAGAGAGGGCTCGGTAGCTCGTTCTCTAGACCGGACGAAGTCAGAGAGGGCTCGGTAGCTCGTTCTCCGAACTAGGTCAGAGAGGGCTCGGTAGCTCGTTCTCTGGACCGGACGAAGTCGGAGAGGGCTCGGCAGCTCGTTCTCCGAACTAGGTCAGAGAGGGCTTGGTAGCTCGTTCTCTGGACCAGGAAGACGTTAGGGTTTAGGGCTGGGAGGCTCTAAAACTAACACAAGGACATTGGATCGGTCTGTTGACCGATCCAGTGATACTCTGGTTGTCTGGATCGGTCGGCAGACCGATCCAGTGATACATTAGTCACCTGATCGGTCTCGTGACCGATCAGTGACCACACAGAAAGTCTCTGTGGGTTATCTGATCGGTCTGTAGACCGATCAGTAACCACACAGAAGCATTCTGTGGGTTATCTGATCGGTCTACAGACCGATCAGAAAGAAGCGATCAGAAAGACGCTGGGTCTCAAAGCAAGAGGGCGGATCGGTCTGTGGACCGATCCACCCATAGGATGATCAGTCCACAGACCGATCAGACTCTTCCCAGACCGATCAGGATGAGTCCTGATCGGTCCAGAGAGCTATGGATCGGTCTGTTGACCGATCCACAACATGTCGTTTGTTTTTGCTGCTTCTCTGATATTTCTGATTCACCTGATCAAATCATCTGCTGTGAGATTTTTAAGTTACAGGTTGCAGGTATCGTGCCATTGGTTAATTTCAAATGAAGCTCCATCAGAAGAATAAGAACAAGTGGCCTTTATGCTGTATTTCACTGCAAGTGATGCAATTCGAGCTTCAACGTTCACTGGCCGCGATCAGTTGGACTCTTGCTCGTTGGTTCGAGCTCAGAGACACCAGTGAAGACCATGGATGGTATTGGTGTGAGTTCAGAGAACCAGATGAGAAGGAAGAGTGATTGGCGACGCCTGAGTTGATTGCAGTGATTCGACACAGGTGACAGTGATTCGGGACAGTGAGAAAGAAGAATAAGAAGAAGGAAGAAGAGAGGTTTGCTAAGGTTCTGAAAAAACTCTCTGTCGCTCAAGCAAGAGGCTGTGTCGTTGAGCTCTTGGCTGAAGCTTCCTTCTATCTTTGCGTTTTTCACTTCGTGGCTGTAAGTTCATTTTGCTCAATCCTTTAGCCACTGAACTCTGTAAGTCATTGTGCTTTATTTTACAAATCTATTCTGTGACTTTTGTGGAGAGGTTACTCCACCGAGAAGGAGAAATACTTAGCCGGAATTTGTCCGGAGTGTGATCTACCGAAAGATCAAGGGATCGTCCACCTTACGGACACGCCGAGGAGTAGGGGCAAGTTATCCCCGAACCTCGTATATACTTGTGTAAGCTGTGGGTTGGTTTTCTTTCCTTGCATCAGTTTTTGTTTTGTTTATTTCCGCTGTGCTAACAAAGTTTTGTGAGGAAATTGATTGACTTTCTAGTGGAGGCTATTCACACCCCTCTCTCTAGCCATCCGAAGGTCCTAACAAGTGGTATCAGAGCTAGACGCTCTTCATCTGGATTAACACCCTAAAGAGCAAGAAGATGGCTATGAAGGAAGGTTTTAGTACCAATCGCCCACCCTACTTCGATGGAGCGGACTTCCAATATTGGAAGAGCCGTATGGAGTATTATCTTAAGACCGACATCTCCATGTGGTTCTCGATTAAGGAAGGTTTCACACCACCGAAGGATGAAGAAGGTAAGGAACTAGAGTCGTCAAGGTGGTCCGCCGAGCAAACTCGCAAAGGACAAGCCGATGCCAAGGCAGTGGTCACCCTACAATGTGGGATAGCCAAAGATCAACTTGTCAAGGTAGGTCCATTTGTGAGTGCAAAGGATTTGTGGAACAAACTCATTGAGCTCCAAGAAGGAACTCGAGACTCTCGGATCGCCAAGAGAGACTTGTTCCTAAACCAACTACAAAATCTCACCATGAAGGAGAACGAAACGGTAAGTGAACTACACGGAAGGTTCAAAGAGATCATCAATGGTCTTCATTCCGTAGATGAACGCGTAGAGAATCGCGATCTTGTAAGGTACGCTCTCAAAGCTTTTCCGAGGAATGCCTTGTGGTCATCTATGGTAGATGCCTACAAGGTCTCCAAGGATCTTTCAATTGTTAAGTTAGATGAATTCTTTTGTGAAATGGAACTTCATGAACTTGCTAACAAGGGTCAAAAGGAGAAAGGTATTGCTTTAGTTGCAGGAGAAAAGAGCAAGGATGGAAGAAGGAAGAAAGAAAAGAAGAAGGAGAAAGAAATTCCTACATCCTCATCCTCCTCCGAGTCCGATGATGAAGGTGAATCATCATCAAGCGAGATGGCCAACTTCGTGAGAAGAATCATGAGAAGGAGCCGGAGATACAAAGGGAAATGTAAGTTTATTGATCAAAATATTGATAAAACTAACGTTACGTGTTATGAGTGTAGCAAGAAAGGACACTATCGGAGCGAGTGTCCAAAACTCATGAAGAAGGAAGAAAGGGCCAAGAAGAAGAAAGCTCTCAAAGCTTCTTGGGATGAATCCTCCTCAAGCTCATCGGAGGAAGAGAAGGAGAAAAGCACTCGTCAATTAGCGCTCATGGCAAGGGAGGAATCGGACTCCGGAAGTGATACATCAACCACGGCGGATGATGAAGAGGTAACTTCTCCACATTTAGAAAAATGCTATAAAACTATTGCACATTTATCAACTTTGCTTAAGAAATCAAAAACTGAAATCAAATTATTAAAAGAAGAAGTAGAACACTTGAAGACTCTTAGGGAAGATGAGGTTGATGACCTTCATCAAGAGCTTCTTGAGGATGAAAACAAAGCCTTAAAGAGTGAAGTTGAGAAACTCAAGAAAATGCTTGAGAAATTCTCAACTAGCTCTAAGACCTTAGATATGATTCTAAATGCCCAAAGGGCGGTCTACAACAAGGCTGGATTAGGATATCAACCTAAGGAGTCTAGTTTCATTTCCTTAGTGTCTAGAACCCAATTTCATAAATCACATGCTTCTAGGGTTCATGAGACTAGGAAGGGTGTGACCAAGGCATGGGTTCCTAGGTCTTTCATTGTAGATGCATTAGGTCCCAAGATTTGGGTACCTAAAACATCTATCTTTCGTGTCTTGTAGGCATTTGTCAAGGGGGAGCATCTATCAACTTGGTTTGTTGATAGTGGATGCTCCAAACACATGACCGGGGACAAGTCACTCTTTACTACCCTTCAAAACAAAAATAGAGGTAATGTGTCCTTTGGTAATAATGGTAGTCTTAAGGTTATAGGAGTTGGAGATATTCAAATATCCGAATGTCTCCAAATCAAAAATGTCCTTCTAGTCAAGGGAATGACCTTTAATCTCCTAAGTGTCAGCCAATTGTGTGATACGGGTTACACAATTGAGTTTCATTCAAGTCAATGTCTGGTCAAACACATTGACACACTTGACACGGTACTAGTAGGCACAAGGGTAGATAACATTTACCAAGTATCCTTTAAAAGTGCTGCTAATGCCTCTGCTAAGTGTTTCATGTCAAAAGAAGAAGAATCATGGCTGTGGCATAGAAGGTTGGCCCACGTAAACATGAAGAATATTCAAAAGCTGGCCAACAAAGGATTAGTGCGAGACTTACCAAGCATCAAGTATCAAAAGACAAAACTATGTGATGCATGTTAAAAGGGTAAGCAAACAAAAGCGGCTCATAAAGGTAAAAGCGCTGTAAGTACATCTACTGCTTTAGATTTATTGCATATGGATTTGTTTGATTGCAGTAATGTTATTTCATTGAATGGGAGTAGATACTGTTTAGTGATCATTGATGATTTTACTAGATATACATGGACCTTCTTTTTGAAAAATAAGGATCAAACCATAGATGTTTTTGTTTCTTTTTGTAGAAGAACTGAAAATGAAAAATCGACAACAATTAAAATAATTAGAAGTGATCATGGTGGAGAATTTCAAAACCATAGATTTTTAGAATTTTGTCAAGAAAAAGGATATAGGCATGAGTTCTATACTCCAAGGACCCCACAACAAAATGAGGTTGTGGAGAGAAAGAACCGAGGCTGCACGAAGCATGCTCAATGAGTACTCATTACCGAGCTACTTATGGGCTGAAGCGGTAAATACCGCTTGCTATGTGCAAAACAGAGTCTTGATACATAGGTTTTTAAGAAAGACTCCCCATGAACTTTGGTTTGGGAAATCCCCTACAATTAAACATCTTAGGGTGTTTGGTTGTAAGGTGTTTATCCTGAACATCAAAGATCATCTTGGAAAGTTCACGGCTAAGGCTGACGAAGGGATACTAGTTGGGTATTCTCTCACCAGCAAAGCCTATCGAGTCTACAACAATAGGACTAAGTTGATTGAAGAGTCCTCGGATGTAGCATTTGAAGAAATCCCTAAATCAAATGATCAATTAAGGGATGTAAGAGAAATTCAATTTGAACTTAGAAATCTAAGTTTAAATGATCAAAACATAGAAAGAGTCGAGGCTGACTCCGATGACGATGAGCAAAGGCAAGAGAGGGCTCAGTCTGATCCTTTACCTGATACTGAGCTCTTGCCTGTGTCTAGTGAGATCACTCATGAGGCACCGTCAACACCAAGGCAATCTAGGATAGCCTTTAGTCATCCCCAAGACCAGATTGTGGGAGACATTCAACAAGGGGTTAGGACTAGATCATTCTTCAGAAATGAGTCTAATGAGGTCGCTTTGATCTTAGAAATTGAACCAAAATTAGTTGATGAGGTACTGCACGATCCTGATTGAATCATAGCTATGCAAGATGAGTTAGGTCAATTTGAAAGGAGCCAAGTGTGGGACTTAGTTCCTAGACCTAAGAAGACCACCATTATTGTAACCAAATGGGTCTTCAAAAATAAGTTAAACCAAAAGGGAGAAGTAGTAAGAAACAAGGCAAGACTTGTAGCCAAGGGCTATAGTCAAGTCGAAGGCCTCGATTATGATGAGACTTATGCTCCTGTGACTCGATTAGAGTCCATTCGTTTAATGCTAGCCTTTGCTGCACATAGAGGCTTCAAGCTCTATCAAATGGACGTTAAATCGGCTTTCTTAAATGGTTTCATTAAAGAAGAGGTCTATGTTGAACAACCACCGAGGTTTGTGAATACCGAAGCTCCAAACCACGTGCACAAGCTCAAGAAAGCTCTTTATGGGCTTAAACAAGCACCTCGAGCATGGTACGAAAGGTTGTCAACTTACTTATTAGAAAAGGGTTTTGTGAGAGGTCAAATAGACCCAACACTATTTCTGCGTAGAGATGGTGAAAACATATTTGTAGCCCAGGTGTATGTCGATGACATAATTTGTGGCTCAAACAACAAGGGCTATTTGAATGAATTTATCACTCACATGGAAAGTGAGTTTGAGATGAGTCTGGTGGGAGAATTGACATTCTTCCTTGGACTTGAAATCAAACAAACTCGAGATGACATTTATGTCCATCAAACAAAATACACTCAAGAGATGCTCAAGAAATTCAAAATGAGTGACTCTAAGGAAGTATCCACTCCAATGACAACAAACACTCGCCTTGACAATGATGAAAATGGAAAACCAGGTGATCTAACGCAATATAGAAGCATGATCGGTAGTCTTCTATATCTCACAGCTAGTCGACCAGACATACTTTTTGCTGTGGGCATGTGCGCTAGATATCAAGTCTGTGCCAAGGAATCTCATTTAATTGCAGTTAAGTAAGTGCCCTAAATTGACCAAGAAGAAGGGCCAAGTGGCACCAAAGGGCAAGGAGAAGCCCAAAGAGACCACTCCCACAACAAAGAAGAGCAAGAAGCACATTATGTACTTTTCTTGCAACCACAAATGACATTACTAGAGCCAATGTCCAAAGGGAAAGAAATCAATCAAGCCTAAAGGAGGAAGCTCAAGTCAAGGGGGAGCTTGTAAGAGTAAACCCAAGGTATCATTTATTGAACCAACTTCTTTAAATAATGGTAACAAGCATGATACTTCTAACTTATATCATTTTAATGCTATTTACCATAAAAAATAGGAGATATGATAGAATTAATGAAAATCATGTGACTCTTCATGCCAAGACTACCTCACCTAAGTTTAGGAAGGTAGATAAACTAGGCAAGAACACTAAGGACCTTAGTTATAAGCCTAGAAATAGAAATGCTCAAGGATTTAATGATAAATCAAAATCTAGGGACTTATGGAAATAAAATCAAGTCTTAAGATTAAGACTTTACAAAATTGAAAAGACCTTAAAAAGGATGGAAAGTATCCTTAAGGGGCAAAAAGAGAATAGTCTAGGTTTAGGACAATAAGGGTCATACAATGGTCATAGAGGTTTGGGATACAAACATAAAACCAAGAATTATGTAGTCTATTATCATAGGGTTCCATATAGTTATGGAACCAACCCTAGGTCTAGGGGTCAAGTCAAAGATATAAGGAAAGTTATCCCTAGAAGTATTTTTGCTAAGACCAACGTGACTAAGAGTTCTATGAAGTCAAAGAAAGTCACCAAGAATGTCACAAGAGAAGATATCCCTAGAGTTGACCTAGAGGAAGTGACCAAGGCTTCTAAGAAGCCTAGGAAGGTTATTAAGAAGGTATCTAGGGAAGTCATCCCTAGTGAGTACCTAGAGTATCTAAGGAGCACCAATAGATTTTGGGTTCCAAGGAGCATATTCTCTAGACCCTAGATGGGTTTAGAGAATGTCAACTCTCAATGGGAAAGATGGTTAACCCAACCTTAATAAAGTTGACACTTAGAGAGTATTTTCAAGGTTATTGTTAACCTTTGAAAATTAAATAGATTATTGTTTACTCTTTGGAAGAGTAAAATGTGCCAAAATTTGAGTAATTGAACTTAATTTAAATTGGCACACTTGAGAAAAACATAAGAAATGCCAAGTTGGATTTTGGTATTTTCTTAAGGAGTTAAGGGCAAATTTAAGTCTTAATTTAAGTAATTACTCTTTGGAAGAGTAAAATGTGTCAAACCTTGAGAAATTGTACATAATTTAAATTGGCACAACTAAGGAAAGACAAAAGAAATGCCAAGTTGAGTTTTGGCATTTTCTTGAGAAAATATAGGCAATCTAGGATTAGATTTTAATTTAGCAAGGATTTAGGATACTTAGATAGAATATCTAGGTATATTTTATTTATGCTAAATTATCATACTTTGTTTGCCCATTATATGCCATGACATCATATTTTACATTCATGCTTATTATGAAAAACAAACAAAAATATCATGTTATGTCATACATACATTATGTAGTAATAGTATATTTTCTTTTGAAAATTATTTCTTTCGATGTATGCCATAACTCATCATGCATCATTTTAATTTCCTTGTAATTAAAGACAATGACATTTACTAACAAGTGACATCCTAGGTGGATGTTCAAAATTCCTAAAATACCTAGATAGATATGCATGATCCCTAGTTTAGGGTAAAATCAAAATCTACATCTCACAAAGACTATAAGGTGACTTGTATGTGTTTTAGTACACATTAAATATAAGTGAGATGCTAGGATGATGATCAAAACTCAAGATGTTGATTTAGTGCATCTATTTGAGTTTTGATTTCATCAAAACACATAGTTATGTGTACTCCAATAATTGGGAAAGCTAATGTACAAGTCATGTGCATTGAGCCCAAAGAGCATGGTTGGAAATTGATTTTGAAAATTATTTTAAATATACTTTGGAAAACTTTGGTGAAGGCTATCTTTTGATAGTAATTATCATTGAAAAGTTAGGCACAAACTTGGAAGAAACATTGAAGTTTTTACAAGTTTCTAATTTTGTGTCAATCTTTGAAAACAAAGTATATTTTCTTAAAAAAACTATTTTTCCATGATAATATATACCCTAAATAATGTCTACAAGAGTTTTCATAATTTTTTAAATTTTGTAAAATTTTTGGGGAGTTTCTAAATTTCGACTGAAATTCATTTTTAGGAAATTAGACCTTTAATCGATCACCCGATTGATTGGAGTGTCTCAATCGATAGGGCAATCGATTGAGATAGGGTTTTCCCATGAGCAGAAGCTCACTAAATCGATCAGCCGATTGATTCAACTCTGTCGAGATCGATTAGTGGATCGATTCAAAGGCATTTTTCGCGAAGAAAAGCTCACAGAATCGATCAGTGGATCGATTGAATCCAGTGTCAATCGATTGAGTCTCAACCCAATCGATTGAAAAGGCTGATTTTGGCTGGGAAAGTTTGATTTCAGCACTTTAAGACATTTTTAGCCTCTTTAACCATTTCTAATCCCTTGGAATATATTTATATACATTTAAGAGTAGTTTTCATGATGAAAACAAGGAGAAATGGTTAAGGAACACTAGGTTGAAGTTAGATTGAGGTTTGCATTCAAATATTGATACTTAAACCTCAAAACTTCAGTTTTGGGGTTTCCTAAAGGTTTAGGGATTCCAAGTCATTGTTGGTGCAATGACAGAAATTTGGAGCATGTCATTAGGGGGAGTTAGTCTTTAAGAACATGAAAATTAATTTTTTATATACCTTAGAAGGTGGTTAACCTTTGTTTAGAGTAAATGCTTAAGGTTGAGCATTGAAAAATAATGAAGAGTGGATATCTTCATTGTTGAGTTGTGAATGCTCTAGGATGAACATTGTGAAGAGGTTTAATGCTCAAGGGTGAGCATTAGATACAATAAAGGGTATGAAACCTTCATTGTGGTGTTATGCACGACGAGTGAGGTTGTGAACAACGTTGAGTAACTCTTCAGGGGGAGAGTTTTTGATGTGTGCCAATATGGGAGAATGTAGGGTCTAAATTATTCCTTCATTACCTAAAGAGGGAGTTTACCCTCTAGGAAGGGAGAGAATGAAGGAAACCCTCATTCATGTATTGGCATGAAGAAAAAGTTGAGGCTATGGGATTAGCCTAACTTAAAGGTATTGTCAAACATTAAAAAGGGGGAGATTGTTAGTGCAATATTCCCTGGGGCAGGTTGACTAGGTTGACTAAGCTTGAGTTGGCTTAAGCTTGAGTTTTGATGTTTGACAATACATGGAGATTGCAGGTGCAATCGTCCGATTGGGGAGATTGTTGGATCAATTCCCCTCTGGTCAAGGTTTGACTAGTTTGATGTGAAGAAGAGTCAAGTATGTCAAGGTTGACCGGATACTTGACTTGAAAGTCCTGGTAAGTGAAGTCAGACAGTTTAAAGCCCTAGTGAGTGAAGCTAGACAATTGAAAAGTCCTGGTGAGTGAAGCCAAGCAAGTGAAAGACCTAGTGAGTGGAGCTAGGTAGGGGAAAATCCCGATGAGTGAAGCCGGCTAGTGGGAAAATCCTAGTGAGTGAAGCCAGGTGAAAATCCTAGTGGGTGAAAGTAGGTGAAAGTCCTGGTGAGTGAGGCCAGGTAGATGAAAAGTCCTAGAGAGTGAAGCTATGCAAATGGAAAGACCTGGTGAGTGAAGCTAGGCACGTGAAGATCTAGGTGGGTCAAGGTTGATCGAACACCTGGTGTTGGGAAGCCCAAGTAGGTCAAAGAATTGACCGGATACTTGGCACGAGAAAATCCAGATAGGTCAAAGGTGACTGGACATCTGGTGGAAATCTAAGTGGGTCATGAAGGACCGGACACTTGGCACGAGATAGTAAGTCTAAGTAGGTCAAGGTTGATCGGACGCTTGGCATGAGGAGAAAAGTCCAAGTGGGTCAAAGGATTGACCGAACACTTGGTGAAGAAATCTCGACAGGTCAAGGTTGACCGGATGCTAGGCATGAGGAGTCCCAACAGGTCACGGTTGACCGGATGTTATGTTTGGGAGCCCTAGACTTGAATCGAGCAAGCTAGGGTTGGTCAATTTGATCAAGTGATCAAATTAAACCAAGCCCAATCGATTAGCTAATCGATTCGACATAGTGTTACGAAAAATGGCAGCCCAATCGATCAGTCGATCGATTGGGAGCTTATATCGCACACACAGTAGCTTCCCCAATCGATCAGCCAGTCGATTGGGCTCCCCAATTGATTGGTCAATCGATTGGGGCTAGTTTTCTCACGCAGATGTGAGAACATAGAAGAAGACTGAATCGATTAGCTGATCGATTCAACCTCCCCAATCGATCGACCAATCGATTGGGAGACGACCGTTGCGCAGGATAAAGCCATTGGTGAGTGTCTTCCTCCGCAGTTGTTCCTCTCCACTTCTTGCAATCTCTCTCACATATTCATGCAAGTTCTTGAAGCTTTCTTGAAGCAAAGTGTTGTTGCACTTCCGAGGTCAAGAGGCGTTCCACAAGAAGAAGCAAGCTAGGGTTTTGTAAATCTTGTAAGATTTGTATTGTATAAGCTTGTTTTTCTTTCTTCTTGTATTGAGAGTTTTTATAAGGCTTCTCCGCCTTTGGTAATTACCGTAAAGGAGTATTTTCATAGTGGATAAGTGAGTGAGGGTCGGATCCTTGGATTAGTCACCTCTTCTTGAGGTGGATACCAAGTAAATCCTAGCATTAGCGTTGCTTGAGTGTTTTCCGCTGCATATCATCATCACGAAGCAAGACAATGAACACGACGAGCTATTCACCTCCCCCTCTAGCTACAAATCGACCCTAACATCTATTTGCTTGGCCCCTTTCCTCCGATGGAGTCTGGAATAGCGCTCGATGAAATGAGATCGACATATTAGGGGCTTCTCCGTAGGTGACGATCGACTTCTTGTTTTGCATCCAAGCGGTTATTTTGTCCACTTGCTCTACTCGTTCACCTGGCCGGCATGCAACTGATACCGCAGGTTCTTGTGCTTGGTGCTTGGGCAGCGCTTGTTGCTGTTGTTGCTCCACTATCTTTGCTGCTCGGGCTTGTATCAGCGCGTCAAGCTCTTCTTATGTCAGTGTCACTGTGGTGTGTCATCCAATATCTTCCATCTACTCATTTCGAATGCAGGTTAGATTCCCACAGACGGTGCCAAAATGATCCTGTCCAAAAGTGTGTGAGTTGGAAAGCTAGGATATGGCGGTTTCGCTGACTGAATGTGGATTCCGCTTCGCTCTGCAAAACATACAATGTCAGTATTAAGCCAGGGAAAGGTTCCCCGGCGTTGGCCCTCTGACACTCAGTCATTCATTGAAATATGGAGAAGAACTGAAGTAACGGTAGAATTATGCGTGAAAAGTAGACCATGCGTACCTCCGCCAATGATGGGCCCCCTTTATATAGAGCTCTGGTGGACGACATACATGTTCCTCGAAGCATGGACACGTTCTTTGATATGTGTGTGGCCATGTTCTCCAACATGTTCGTGGCCACATCCCCCACGTTCCAACGTGCACGGTCCACCTGTCCTATTGCTTGATTGAATGGGTTAGCCGCTCGGTACCAGGACTCCTCTGCTCAGTCGGCTTCGGATACTCTTCTGTGTGATGATTTTGAACGGTGACTTGCCCCCTCTTGATCGAACAAGCTCTTCCATACCTGGTGCCTTAATGTTTCCTAGAGCGCTCGGTGTCGAGAGATGCCATTGACTGACCTCGAGCCGAACGGCAGACCCGCTTGGATGAATCTCCTGTCGACCAAACAGTAGTTCATCCGGTCAGCCAATGTAGCCACCTTCTATTGTTCTGAGTTCTAGCGTTGACTGCCTTGACTTTGACCTCCGCCATGGTAGTTGACCTGTGCCAGGTGGGCTCCTTCTTATCACCGCATCGAATATAAAAGGGGGGTTTGATTCATTTGGTGCACAACACTTGTGTTCTTTCTCCTCTTCTTCTCCTTCTTCCTCTTTGGTTGAACCTCCTAGTTTGGTTGCTAGCACAACCTTAGCTGATTTTTATTCTCCAAGTTTGTGAGTTCGTGAGACGGACGGAATGTGTTCGTGTGGATACCAAAAAGAGGCGCAAACACTTGATCATGATGAGATCCAACGAGGATAAAGTAGCTGTTAGGAGTTCATGTTTATGCAACAAAGGTATAACTCTTATCACAACTAGTATATGGTTTCCTTCGCATAGATCTTCTGGAAAGGATCTCAAATATGTATTTCATTGTGCTTGTCAGTTGGAGAGTATGGAGGTAACACCGATCCTGAAGATCACCTCTGAAGATTCGAGAATGCCACTCTATTGCATCAGTATAGCGACACAATAAAATACCGAGTGTTTCTAACCACTCTATCAGGCTCGACACAAAGATAGATAGACCGATTGTCAGTCGGATCTATTACTATTTTAAGAAATTCAGAAAAGTTTTTCTACACCACTTTGCTAGCGGTAGGAGGTATCAAAAGATCAGCCTGAGTCTGTTCACACTCAAGCAAGGGGCTAAGGAATTTCTGCGAGCATACATCAAGTGCTTCAACCAAGTGGCGTTAGATGTTCCATCTACCACTTCTGAAATATTAATAAGTACCTTCTCTTAAGGCCTTTTAGAAGGAGAATTCTTTCGAGCCCTTATCCTAAAGCCCGCAAAGGACTTTGACAACCTGCTGGGGAAGGCGGTTAAATACATTAATGTAGAGGAAGCTCAAGCTGCTCGGAAGGAGGTGACTGTCCCAGCTCCTACCGGCCAAGTCAATTGGAAACTACCACCATCTCTAGTATGCCCTAGAGACCATCGACTGAATCTTCCGTCGGTTCGAGAAGTGAGAGCTATTCAATACGTAGAAGTCAAGCGGACGCGATTCCTCGAGTACCATTGGTCGGGAACCCATAAAATTGAAGATTGTTATCAATATAACCAAGAGATGCGTCGAGAGACCAACCATGGATTTCAACATCATTCATCGTTTCCCAATAATCGGCGTCAACAGCGACTGAATAGATCCCTAGGGGGAGGCCCTGGAATGCTAAGTTGAACCAATAGTGACCACAACAGTGAAACAACCAAGCCCTAGCTCAGGCCCCCGTCGAGCCGCTGGGTCAGCCGACTCGAGAGGAAGAAAATTACGGCAACGCCGATCGGGGTGGCATTGGCATGCTAGCTGGTGGCCCAATCGACGGAGACTCTAATCGAGCCAGAAAGTCACACGGCCAACGACTGGAGGTTTACGCGGTCGAATATAGCCGAGAGCAAGCACAGGGACCAAAGATAAGTTTCAGTCCCAAAATTTAGAAGGAGTAGAAATACCCCATGACGATGCTTTGATTATTAATGTTGTTATATCCAATTATATTATACATCATACTTTTGTTGATATAGGGAGTTCTGTTAATATAATTTTAAAGAAGGCATTTGATCATTTGCAGATCAAGAAAAGTGAGATTCAACCCATAACGACACCACTCTATGGATTCACTGGCAATGAAGTGCTGTCGATTGAAAAAATTTGATTGGCAATCTCTCTACGGGAGGACCAGCTGAGCCGAGCGACCTTCATTGTGGTGGACTCGCCCTCAGCCTACAATATGATTTTGGGTCACTCGGAGTTGAATGAGTTCTGGGCAGTCATCTCTATGTTCTATTAGAAGATCAAGTTCTCGGTCGATGACAAGATTGGCAAGGTGAAGGGGGACCAACAGGTAGCACACAAATACTATGTAGATATGATCATGACCGAAGCCTGTGTAGCTCAGAAAATCTTACTAATGGAGTTTAAAGCCATTCATATAAGTGCCCCCAACGTTTGTTTGTGAAGAGGTGGTGTCGTTCCATCTAGGTCGACCAGAGGCCACCACTCAAATAGAGACCGATCTGACCCAGAGTTCAAGGTTGGGCTAGTTGTGTGCCCAACATGTCTTCAAGGAGAGCATCTTTAAGACGTTGAAGGAAAAAATTTAGATTGACCGTGGAGGGCAAATCATCTGAAACTTTAGCGGACTTAAGGGTATGCTTGTATTTGCATAGATATGTGTCTTGTCAAATATTTGTGGTTAATGAAAATGCAGGCAAACTTAACTTGGACTCAAGTATCAAGACTCTTAGATCGTTCAACTGAGTTATAAGCGTGCTTGTTCATGCGCCTATTGTTGGAACCCCAAGGTTGTTTTGGTGTGATCAACAACTTAAGTTAGGTCCTGTGTATTTTTAACCTTGTGTCTAAGTGTGCAGGAGCTTAGGAGCATAGGTAGTCGAGCGGAAGACACAGCTAGCAAGAAGGACAACACGCGGTCTGTTCGGGGGACGAGGTACTGCGGAAGAGTACACCGACGGACGAGAAGGAAGCATACGGTGGTTCCGAGGGACGAGAAGCCGGAGTGGAAGACTGCTCGAGGAGCAAGAGACACAGCTAGCGAGAAGGTCGGCACGGGTGCGATCGAGGGACGAAGACTACGGATGAGTACGCTGGCGGACGAGAAGGAAGTACGCGGTGATTCCGATGGACGAGAAGCCGGAGCAGAAGCCTTCTCGAGAAGACCGGAAGTTGGGTTCGGGTGAGCCCTATTCCGGATGACAGAGATCACCCAAGCGAGCAAAAGACTCGGTCTGAGGTGAACGGAGCCGGAGCAGAAGACCCGGGCTGGAAAAAGTCAACGGGGTTAACTTGTCCAGCCGGGGCGCCCGGAGCTGTCCGGGGCGCCCGGAGCTATCCAGGGCGCCCGGAATCCTTCCGGCCGCCCGGAGTTGAATTTTTGACTGGATCGAGTTTTGACTCGATCTGAATATTGGAGGATAAAGTTTATCCCTCCCAAGGCACCCGAAACCCTCAGGGTACCCTAACCAAGGCTATAAATATGGCCTTGGTTCAGAAGCTTTTTCAACAACTCAAGCAATTCATTCTTTCTACACTTGTACACTTTCTCTGTAGTTAAGCTTCTGTTTTCTGCGCTTCATCATTGTAAGAGGCTTCTTCTCCTGAAGGAGTTTTTAGTACGATCATTCTCCTTGGATTAACAACCTCCCCAGTTGTAACCAAGTCAACTCCGGTGCCTCGTATTTTCTGTTTTAAGTTATTGCTTTTCGATTTTATGCAAGTGTTAATTTAAGAGTTCGAGAAGGATTTGCATTTTATTGTCAAGCTATTCAACCCCCCTTCTAGTCGGCCGCCACGATCCAACAAGTGGTATCAGAGCCAAGACGCTTCAGGAGGACTAACCGCCAATCGAAGCAAAGATAATGGTCGGACCAAGCATCTACTCGCCGAAATTCGAAGGGGATTTCGCTACCTAGAAAAAGCGAATGCAGGTATTCTTTACAACTGATTTTGAATTAATTTTAATAATGGAATTTGACTTTGTAGCTCCAGAGGGCAAAGAAAAATATCAATGGATGAAAAAGGAACAGGCCGACTACGTGGCGAACGACAAAGCAGAATACCATCTGCTAAGCGTTCTTCCGCCACAAGAAGTCAACCAGATCGGGAACTATGACTCGGCAAAGGAACTTTGGGAGAAGTTCCTTGAGCTGCACGAATGAACGTCTGAAGTCAAGCTTGCTAGACGGGATCTACTTCGCAATCAGTTCACCAGCCTGTGACTTAGGGAAGATGAGACAGTTGCGCATCTGTACTCGAGAATCAAAGAGATCATCACCGGGCTGTCGAATCTCAGAGAAAAGGTAAGTAATCGAGATTCGCTAAGGTACGCTTTAAATTCTTTTCCGAGAAATTCAAAATGGGCATCACTAGTAGATGCCTTTTACATTTCGAAAGATTTAGAAAAAATTACACTAGAAGAATTTTTCTCGACATTTGAAGTGCACGAATCAAGATGTGCAGGTACGAAGGAGCCCAAGAACAACGTCGCCCTCAAAGCATCGAGAGACGAACTTGAGTCGGAATCTTCTCTCGACGACGAGGAAATGGTAATGATGGTAAGACGGTTTAAAAAGCTTTGTAAATCTAGAACTACTAATCATCTACAGGGCCGAAAGAAAAGGACCATCCGCTGCTACCACTACGACGAAGAAGGGCACGTCAAGGACAACTGCCTCAAGCTGAGGAACAAGGATAAGGATAAAGGTAAGAAGCATGTCCAAAAGCGCAATGTCCTAAAGGCGATGTGGGACGATACGACGCCCGAATCGGAAGTTGAGGCGTTCTCCGGACTCGCATTAATGGTGAGTCATCAAGACGACGACTGCAATTCAAGCTCTTTCGAGATGAGCATTGAGAGCATCGATGAAGGGGGAGCTACGTCGGAAGAAATTAGCAGTTCAGGGGGAGACATAGACAACGAGATTGACAAGGTAAGTGAGGTACGATCTCTTCCTCCCGATAAACTTTTTAAGTTTGTTAAGTTGCTAACTAGAGACTGCTGCAAGTTAGAAAAAGAAATTAAGAATTTAAAAATAATATTAGCTAAATCTTGCCCTTTAGAAGAATTAGATAAAGTTAAATTAGAAAATGAGAAATTGAAATCAGAAAATGAAAATATGAAAATTCAAGTAGATAACTTGAAAAATCGTGCATGCCTATCTAATACAAATTTTAGAAAGTTTAATAATTTAAATTGGTATTATAGATATCACCAGGGACAAATTAGGAATATTTCAAGAAAATATGCCCCTAAAAAATTTTTGGTGAATCCAGTAGGCTGAAACCTATATTGGGTTCCTAAATCTTGCTTAGCCTAAATTTTAATCGAAATTAGCGCTTTCAGTGAGAAAATTAAATAATGAATTTCTTTATGAGACTTTGTCTAAGAAAGTGGTTGTTGCTTCAATAACCAAGAAGGGCTAGTGCCTCGCTACGACCTGGAAGCCAAAATATTGAAATAAAAATGTTTAATTAACTTTCTGATAAAAGCATTAAGATGAAAATTTAAAAATGCTTTAAAAAGTTTTCTTTAACATTTTTAAAAAAAATTTAAAAATTTTTTTTACTTAGAAATTTTTTTGCATAAAACCTTTACATAAAAGTTAAAAGTATTTCTGAAATTTCTACTTAAAATCTTTACTTAGAAAATTTTTTAATTTTTTTTTTGCAAAATTTCTTAAAGTCAAAAAATTTTTTACTTAAAAATTTTACTTAAATTTTTTTTTAAGTTAGAAAAATTTGTAAATTTTTTTTTAAGAAAGTTAGAAATTTTTTTTACCCTTAGATTCTTTTCAGAACCCCAATTTTTTATGTAATCAAAGGGGGAGAAGGAAAAATATATGTCTAGGGGGAGGTAGACAATTTTCTATCTTTTTGCCCTTAATTCCAAATTTAGTTAGTTTATTTTCATGTCTATTTAATCCTTGCTTAACTTGGGTTGCTCGCATCAAAAAGGGGGAAATTATTGGAACCCCAAGGTTGTTTTGGTGTGATCAACAAGTTAAGTTAGGTCTTGTGTGTTTTTAACCTTGTGTCTAAGTGTGCAGGAGCTTAAGAGCATAGGTAGTCGAGCGGAAGACACAGCTAGCGAGAAGCACGGCACGCGGTGCGTCCGAGGGATGAGGCGCTACGGAAGAGTACACCGGCGGACGAGAAGGAAGCGTGTGATGGCTCCGAGGGACGAGAAGCCGGAGCGGAAGACTGCTCGAGGAAGGGGCGAAGACTGCGGATGAGTACGCTGGCGGACGAGAAGGAAGCACGCGGCAATTCCGAGGGACGAGAAGCCGGAGCGGAAGCCTGCTCGAGAAGACCGAAAGTTGGGTTCGAGTGAGCCCTATTCCGGATGACAGAGATCACCCAAGAGAGCGAAAGACTCGGTCTGAGGTGAACGGAGCCGGAGCAGAAGACCCGAGCTGGAAAAAGTCAACAGGGTTGACTTTTTCAGCCGGGGCGCCCGGAGCTATTCGGGGCGCCCGGAACCCTTCCGGGCGCCCGGAGTTGACTTTTTGACCGGATAAAGTTTTAACTCAATCTGAACATTGGGGGATAAAGTTTATCCCCCCCAGGGCGCCCAGAACCCTCAGGGCACCCCAACCAAGGTTATAAATATAGCCTTGGTCCAGAAGCTTTTTCAACAACTCAAGCAATTCATTCTTTCTACACTTGTACGCTTTCTCTGTAGTTAAGCTTCTGTTTTCTGTGCTTCATCGTTGTAAGAGGCTTCTCCGCTTGAAGGAGTTTTTAGTACGATCATTCTCCTTGAATTAACAACCTCCCCAGTTGTAACCAAATCAACTCCGGTGCCTCGTATTTTCTGTTTTAAGTTATTGCTTTTCAATTTTATGCAAGTGTTAGTTTAAGAGTTCGAGAAGGGTTTGCATTTTATTTTCAGGTTATTCAATCCCCCTTCTAGCCGGCCGCCACGATCCAACACCTATATCCCAGACTCTCGTGCAGCTCGGTCGAATTATAAGCGTGCTTGCTCATGCACTAATGTCCCAAACTCTCAGGTTGTTCGGTGGAGTTATAAGCATGCTTGCTTATGCGCCTATGTTACAGACTCTCCTGTCGCTCGGTCGAGTTTTAAGCATGTTTGCTCATGTACCAATATCCCAAACTCTTAGACCATTCAACTAAGAGTTATAAGTGTGCCACAACTGTGAGATATAAGCGTGCATGACTCATACGCCCAATGACCATCTGGTTGGTTGTCCCAGACTCTCATGTTGATCGACCGAGTTATAAGTGTGCTTGCTCACATGCCTGTGTCCTAAACTCTCATGTCGCTCAACCAAGTTATAAGTGAGCTGGCTTTCGCGCCTATGTCCCAGACTCTTGAACGGTTTGACCGAGTTATAAACGAGCTCGCTCTCGCGCCTATATCCCAGACTCTATGCCGTTCAGTTGAGTAATAAGCGTGCTTGTCACAGGCCTACATCCCAGACTCTTGTGCCGCTCGATCGAGTTATAAGCATACTTGTTCACACACCTATATCCAGACTCTCATGTCACTCAACCAATTTATAAGCATGCTTGCTCACACGCTTACGTCCTATACTTTTGGACTGTTCGACTAAGTTATAAGCGAGTTTGCTCTTGCGCCTATGTCCTAGACTCTCAGACTGTTCGGATGAGTTATAAGCAAACTTGCTCTTGCTCCTATGTCCCAGACTCTCATACCGCTTGGTTGATTTATAAGCATGCTTACTCACGTGCCTACGTCTCAGACTCTCGTGCCGCTCGACCGAGTTATAAGCATGTTTGCTCACATACCTATGCCCCATACTCTTTGCTACTCGACCGAGTTATAAGCATCCTTGCTCACGTGCCTATGTCCCAGACTCTGATGTTTCTCAACCAAGTTATAAGCATGCTTGCTCACGCACTTACGTCCTAGACTCTCGGACTGTTCGACCGAGTTATAAGTGAGATTGCTCTCGCACCTATGTCCCAGACTTTCAAACCATTCAATCGAGTTATAAGTAAGCTTACCCTCACGTCTATGCCCCAAACTCTCAGACTGTTCATCTGAGTTATAAGCGAACTTGCTCTCGCACCTATGTCCCAGATGTCAGTGTGGGAAGCATTAGGTGACCGAACTTGAGTTTTGATAATGGCAAAGAGTTCAAAGTTAAGGTTATTTGTGGTCTAACAAGTTTGAATGAGATTATAGGAAAGCCCTATGTGTACTTAGGCAAAAGTCCTAGCTACGATTAGGCAGGTGGAAAACCCTAGGGGTGGTAACCCTAGGTCCTAGGGGGTGGTAACCCTAGGTGGAAAGTCTTGGCAGCTCGAGCGCTTCGGGCAAAATCCTAGAGTCGGGGACTCTAGGATGAAATCCTAGTGTCGCGAACCAGGTGGAAGTCTGGACGGGTCATGGAGCGAACGTCCAGCATGAAGAGAGGAAGCTTCGGACGCTGAGCAAAAATCTAGTTGGTCTGAAGGATCAATCTGGCAAAAAGTAAACTCTCCTTAGTGGAGTAGGTGAGGATGCACTCCCCGAAGAGGGAACAATAGGTGTCGGTTCAATCTAGGGTTTTTGAGAAACTCAAAGTCACAACCGGATAGTCCGGTAACTATCAAATACTTGTATTTATCTTATATTATTGTGCTAACTTGGTTTTGCCAGGTATACTTTGTTTGTGGACTAATATGCCTTGCAGGAATGAAGTTGCCCAAGGGAAGCCTCAGATGAACAGTACCCAAGGCGCCCTCCATGGAACTTGGAGGCGTCTCGAGTGCCTTGGATGAAAGCCTCGCGCCACAAGGAGCGAAGGCGCCTTCCAAGGAAATGGAAGGCGCCTTGATTGCTGGATGGAGGGCGCCCTCCATGAAGCTTGGAGCCACCTTTGAGTGGATATGCAATGTAGAAAGTAGAGCTTATCGACACCAACGCAGAGGGGATAGAAATCCCTGCTGGAGGCTCCTCCTATGGATGATGGAGGCGCCCTCAACGGGCTATTTGAAGCTGGTTCAAGCAGAGGCAAAGAGACAACAACAACTTGTAATCCTTCTTCCGTGTGCAGCTAACAAATTGATCCGGCAAAGTCCTAACACTACTCTGACGACCAGAAGTTCTCAATTTCATATTTCCTTATTCTTGATTTAATATTTGGTAGCACTTTAATTGTTGTACTCTTTTTTTAATATTTCCGAAGCTATAGTAATTGCCTATCGAAAGCGTACTCTTACATGCGGACCTTGGAGTAGGAGTCGCCACAGGCTCCGAACCAAGTAAATTCTTGGTGTTTACGTTTGATCTTTATTTTCCGCTATGATTACTCGATTATATTAAAAACAAACAAATTAGCTACGAGCGCTATTCACCCCCTCTAGTGCTTTTCGATCCTACAATTGGTATCAAAGCGGGGCCACTTCGAATCGGTGAAACCACCTTTCAAGCATTTTTTCTGTAGTATTATTCCTTTTGTTTAATTTAATCAGTGTTGGTATAATTGCCTTATTCTGATCATTTTATCGCAATTAGAAATTTATTTTTCTCGAAGCTAGTGCAACACCACTCGAGCTCGCTTATTTAAAATTGTTATCCCACACTACTAATCCAAGACCAAGTCTTGGAACAAGTTTTCTTTTTATTTTTTGTTGTGCTAGATTTTTAAATGGCCTACCAAGAGGGATATAACACTGCATCCCCTCCCCTCTTCACTGACGAGGATTTTGGTTATTGGAAGAGCCGAATGGAATACCACCTCAAGACGCAAGTCAAGATGTAGATTATCATTCAGATGGGATTCGCATATCTCACCGAAGATGGAGTCCTCATCCCGTTTGACAAATGGGATGCTCCAACAAGAAAATGGATCGAGGCTGATGCAAAGGCTACCCAAATTCTACAATGCGGCCTGACAAAAGAAGAGCTGAACCGAATTAGCCCATTCTCAAGGGCAAAAGAATTATGGGAAAAATTGATCCAGTTGCACGAGGGCACTTCCGACACAAAGGTAAGCAAACAAGACTTAATTTTGAATAAATTATATAACATTAAAATGTAGAAAGGTGAGTCTGCGAGCCAGCTTCATGCTCGCATACAAGATCTACTGAACGGACTCCACGCGATCAGACAGAGGGTTGAAAATCACAACATCATCAGGTATGCATTAAATACATTTCTGAGGAACATCTTGTGGGCATTCATGGTAGATGCTTACAAAGTGTCTAAGGATTTGCCATTAATCATATTAGATGAACTATTTTTTGAATTCGAGCTTCATGAACAAACTAATACTACTTCGGCCGAGAAAGGTATTGCTTTAATTGCAGGAACAAGCAGAACGCGAGAATCAAAAGCAAAGCGCAGAACTGAATCCGAGTCTGAAGATGAACCAGACTCAGAAGATGGCGATGACAAGATAGCAGCCAAACTCATCAACCTTGTACGAAAGCTCTACAAAAAGAAGAAAGGGTTTACCAAGAAAGACATCAAGAAAGTGATTCAGTCCAAGACGGTGCAATCAAGTCCAAAGTAATCTGCTACGCTGCAACAAAAAGGGACACATCAAAGCCAACTATCCGAACCAAAAGTAAACAAAGAAGCAAAGGAAGAAGAAAAGCACTACAAGCGACATGGGATGAGTCTTCTTTAGAAGACTCTGACGAAGAGCTCGAACAGACCAGTTTCCTCGTGCTTACGACCTAGGAGCAAGTCGACGAATCTGATACCGAGAGTGAGTCAGAAACAGAATCTGAGAGAAGCCACGAATTCGTATCCGTTTCCGAATGGCCTAACCCCACTGTAAGAACCTCTCAATTAAATAAATCACATAATTTAGTTAACTATCTCATGCACAAGTTAGCTAAATCCAACATCCGGGTCAAGTCACTTCAAAAGGAAATAGCAACCCTTAAAGAAGTAGCTAACCCAAGCTCATTGGCCGACTTCATTCAGACTGGCACTTCAACTCAAGTCCAAAAGCTTGAGGAAGAAAATTCCAGCTTGAAAAGTTAAAGAACTTAAGGACACGTTGGAACGGTTCACCCTGGGTTCCAAGAATCTTGATCTGATTCTTGGAAAACAAAGAGTCGTTTACAACCGATCCGGACTTGGATTTAAGGCTAAGCAAAAATACAAATCTTACTTATTACTTGTAAATATAACAAATAGAAAATTAGTCCAAGCATGGATCCCTAAGTCAAACTTGATTAATCAAGTTGGACTTGGTCAATATTGGATCCCCAAGGATCAAATCTATTACCTTGATAGACCCTATCGAGGCTATGATCCAGGGGGAGCCAATAGAAAAATATTTTTATCAATAAATAGATTTGTTTGATGTTTGCCTTACTATTTTCATTATGCATGCTTAGACTAGGATAGATAATGACCTAGGCTTGGTTTACACTTGACTAATTAGACCTAGGGATTTCAGCAAGAAAATTAAATATCCAATTTCTTTGAAAGGCTTTGTCTAGAAGTGGTGGATGATCCCATACCCAAGAATGCCTAGTGTCTTGCCACAACCTAGAAGTCAATCATTGAAATGAATATTTAATTGACTGATTGTAAAACCCGAGTCTAATTCAAATATAAATCAATCCTTAGACGATAATCTAAATTAAAGATAAAATTAACTATCTGACAAAAACCTATAACGTTTCCTGATTGATAATTTAGAAAAGGGTGAGATGAACTTAGCTAAAATTTAGAATAAATCTTAATTAATAAATCAATTAATAGATCTTAATTAATAAATCAAATAATAAATCTTAATTAATAAATTAATAAATTAATAAATTAATAAATTAATAAATCTTAATTAATCAATTAATAAATCTTAATTAATAAATTTAATTAATAAATCTTAATTAATAAATTAAGGAATCTTAATAAATTAATCAATGAATAAAACTTAATTAATAAATTAATCAATTATCTTATTCAAATAAATTAATAAATCTTATTCAAATCAAATAAATTTATTAAATTTAACTAATATCCATTTATAACTTAACTTAGCTTAATAATTCTAATTAACTTAATAAGTCCTAAGCAATTAAATTAAACTTAAAACTCAATCAACATCTCACAGTCACCCATAGGAATAACATGATTGAAAATCTAGATTGAGTGAGCTGGAAAATAAGAGCCTGAAGTCAATCAAACCTATCTTACAATCCTTTTAAAATTGGATCAATACTTTATGTGTAAGAACATAACGATTTGGACCAATGGATGTTGGATAGTGGATGCTCCAGATACATGACTGGAGATCGATTGAAGTTCACCAAGATAAAATTCAAAAAAATAGGGTCAGTTACATTCAACAACGACGGAACACTTAAGGTAATCGGAACAGGTAATATCAAACTGAGTTCCAATTTTTATATTTGAAAAGTTTTATTAGTTGATCAATTGAATTTTAACTTACTTAACATCAGTCAATTATGTGACTCTGGGTACTTAGTTACATTTTCAAACTCTGAGTGTTTAATTAAAAATGTTAAAAACCCTGAAATTACACTTAAGGGAATTAGGAAAAAGAACATCTATACAATTGACCTACCAACTTCCTCACTAAAGTGTCTCCTGACACAACAAGAGGAAACTAAGTTGTGGCACAAAAGACTGGGTCACACTCATATCAGACTCATTTCAAAAATGAGTCAAAATGACCTAGTTAAAGGTTTACCCAAGTTAAAAAATTTAGAAAATACAATCTGTAATGCTTGTCAACAGGGTAAACAAACCAACTCAACCCACAAGTTAACCAACCTAAATAGAACTAATTTAATACTTGAGCTTCTACATTTAGACCTATTTGATTCACATAGAGCCAAGCCACTAAGCAAAAACCAATATTGCTTAGTTATAATTGATGATTACTCAAGATTTACTTGGGTAAAATTTTTGAAAACAAAAGATGAAACTTATGAAATCTTTTTGCAAATTAATAGAAAGTAAAAAAGTTACTAAAATTAAAAGAATTAGAAGTGATCATGGAGGAGACTCTGACAATCATAGGTTTAATAAATTTTGCCAATCAAATGGCTACAATCATGAATTTTCATGTCCTAGAACCCCCCAACAAAATGGTCTAGTAGAACGAAAAAAATAGAATACTACAAGAAGCCGTTAGAACCATGTTAAACGAATACAACCTAAATAATCAATTCTGGGCCAAAGCAATAAATACGACGTGTTACGTTCAAAATAGAATATTAATCAATAAATTTCAAAATAAAACTCCATATGAAATATAGTATAATAAAATCCCTAACTTAAATTATTTAAAGGTGTTTCGATGTAAAGTCTACATTCTAAACACTAAAGATTACTTAGGAAAATTTACATCAAAATCAACAACAGGAATCTTTTTAGGGCACTCCACAATCAGTAGGGCTTATAGAGTCTATAACAAAGATACCCTAAAAGTTAAAGAAATAACTAATGTGACTTTTGAGGAAGAAAATAACCTACCTAATCCAACAAATGAAAATATCAATCAAAATACAGAAAATATTAATACAAGAAACATAAAAGATGGTAAAGAAATTCAAATTAACCTAGAAAATCACAAGAACCGATTCTTAATCCAGACATAAGACCTTCAAGAATAAGTTCCAACCATCCATTTGACCAAATTTTGGGTGACCCAACCCTAGAAGTTTGAACTAGATTATCCTATAGAAACCTAAGTCAGATAGTCCTTATTTCTAAAATTGAACTAAAGACTATAGAAGAAGTCTTACCTGACCCAGACTGGATATTAGCAATACAGGAGGAGTTAGCCCAATTTGAAAGAAACCAGGTCTGGGAACTTGTACCTAAATCTATAAGTAAAATCATAGTTGATACTAAATGAGTATTTAGAAAAAAATTAGATGATAAGGGTGAAATAGTAAGAAATAAAGTTAGACTAGTAGCAAAAGGGTTCAGCTAAGTAGAATGGTTAGACTATGATGAAACCTATGCACCCGTAGCCAGACTTGAATCCATAAGGATGCTGCTAGCCTATGCAGCACATAAAGGATTCAAGTTATACTAAATGGATGTAGAATCTGCATTCTTAAATGGGTTAATCAAGGAAGAGGTGTATGTAAGTTAACTTCCAGGATTTGAGGATTTGGACCACTCAAACCATGTCTTTAGGTTAAAGAACGCCCTATATGGACTAAAACAAGCACCTAGGGCTTGGTATGAACGTCTATCAACTTATCTAATATTTAAGGAATTTAAACAAGGTCAAATAGATTAAACTTTATTTGTAAAAACCTTAGAAAAAGATATCTTTATAGCCTAAATTTACGTAGATGACATAATTTTTGGCTCAACCAACACTAAGTTTTTAAAAGACTTCACTAAATTAATAGAAAGTGAATTTGAAATGAGCTTAGTAGAAGAACCTAACTTTTTCTTAGTCTTACAAATTAAACAAATCAAAGAAGAAATATATATTTTTCAAACAAAATATGCTAAGAAATTAATTAAAAAGTTTGGCAAAGAAAATTCTAAAAATATAAATACCTCAATGGCAACTAATGTTAAAATTGATTCAGATTTAGAAGGAAAACCAATAGACTTAAAATATTATCGAAGTGAAATAGAGAGTCTACTATACCTAACTACAAGTCGACCTGATATTCTGTTTGCAGTAGGTATGCGTGCAAAGTATCAATCTTGTGCAAAAGAATCACACCTAACAAATGTTAAAAGAATACTTAGATATATTAAGGGAACCCTAAATGTAGGACTTTAGTACCCTAGGACTAGCACTTTTAACCTAGTTGGCTATTCTGACTCAGACTATGCTGGGTGCAAACTAGATAGAAAAAGCACAAGTGGAAGTTGTCAATTTCTAGGTTAGTGCCTAGTAAATTGGTCAAGCAGAAAGTAACACTGTGTTGCTTTATCCACTATTAAAGCAAAGTACATAGCAATAGGAGAATGTGCATCTCAACTATTATGGATGATTCATACCTTAAAGGACTATCAATTAGAATATAAAAATTTTAATTGATAATATAAGTTCAATTAACTTAACCAAAAATCTAATCCACCACTCAAGGACTAAACATATAGAAGTAAAACATCACTTTGTAAGGGATCATGCAACTAAGAGTGACATTGTACTTAACTATGTTGTCATGTTGAGTCCAAGTCAAATCTGACTGACATTTTCACCAAATCATTACCTGAACTTGAGTTCAGTGCACTTAGAAGGGGATGTGTTTAGTAGAATAAAGTTTACTTTCAAAATATTCCTCTTTACTATAGGTATTTCAAAAGTTATATTTTTTTTCTTGGTTTTAAAATTCTAGGAAAAATATTTTTAAAATTCTAATTTTATTAGTTTTTCAAAAGATTGGACTTAGCCTAGGTATTTACCCCCTAGAAAGCATGTTCCACTAGGTCTTAACCAGAGCATCTCACAAGCACACTATGTTTACCTTGCTTGTGTATGAAAAACACTTAGAATGATGTGAGATGCATAGGGTATTGCCTGGAATTCAGAGTGCTTATGTCTATGCATCAACATAAGTATGGTCAATAAATACCGAAATCAAATTAATCAAGTTAAGTTATCCATGCTTAGTCAAAGTAACTCTAATACTTACTTAATTTGACTAACCAAGTGAAAGCTACTACCTCATGGTAAACAGTTAGTAGCTAAAGGTTAGACATTTGTTTAAAAGTAGATGTTTAAGTTTAAAAATATGTTGTTACTCATGCTTGGACTCTAGGTCTCTAAAACTTAAAAAAGTTTTTGCCATTAATCAAGGGGGAGTGAAAAGAGCCAAGTTAAATATCTTTGAAAGTTAAAGTATTCTTTTTCAAAATTTTAAAGCTAAATTTTTCATTAAAAGTTAAAAGTATTTTTGAAAAAAGAAAGTCCAATTTTTATTTTATTTTTAAAAAAAAGGACAGTTTTTTTGGTTTAAGCAAAATTATTTTTAAGCTAAGTGTTTAAACGAAACTATTTTTAAGCTAAGTGTTTAAGCTAAGTGTTTAAATAAAATTATCTTAAAGCTAATTTATCAAATCATTCTAAACCTAAGTGTTTATCAAAATCCTTTTAAAGCTTAAATTTTAATTAAGTGTTTATTGAAAAAGCTAAGTATGTTCAAAAGCATTTCTAATTTAGTTAAGTCTTTATTATAACTAACAAGCTTCATGAAATTTTTTCCATACTTTTAAAAGCTAAAGTATCTAATTTTTTGATATATGTCAAAGGGGAAGAGAAGCTAGAAAATTCTAAAGTTAAGAAAAAAATTAAGTTAAGTGAACAAGGTGGAGCTATGACAAGGATTGTTGTTCTAAATGTAATTTTTTGTACTTATGCTACATTTCTTAAAATTACATTTCTATTCTACATTTCTTAAAATTACATTTCTATTCTTTATCATTGTGTTATGTTTTACTTAACTTTGAATTTTGTTGTCATAATCAAAAAGGAGAAGATTGTTGATGCAGGAAGCATCACACGATCGAACCAGAATTTTGATAATGGCAAAGGGTTCAAAGTTAAGGTTATTTATGATCTAATGAGTTTGAATGAGATTGCAAGAAAATCTAAAGTGTACTTAGGCAAAAGTGCAGTTAGGCAGGTGGAAACCCTAGGGGCGGTAACCCTAGGTCCTAGGGGGGTGGTAACCCTAGGCGGAAAGTTTTGGCGGGTCGAGCGCTTCAGGCAAAATCCTAGAGTCGAGGACTCTAGGTTGAAATCCTGGTGTCGCAAACCGGGAGGAAGTCTGGATGGGTCGTGGAGCGAATGTCCAGCATGAAGACCGGAAGCTTCGGACGCTGAGCAAAAATCTAGTTGGTCTGAAGGATCAATCTGGTAAAAGGTAAACTCTCCTGAGTGGAGTAGGTGAGGATGCGCTCCTCGAAGAGGGAACAGTAGGCGTCGGTTCGTTCTAGAGTTTCTGAGAAACTCAAAGTCAGAACCGGACAGTCCAGTAACTATCAAATACTTGTATTTATCTTATATTATTGTGCTAACTTGGTTTTACTTTGTTTGTGGACTAATATGCCTTGCAGGAATGAAATTGTCCAAGGAAAGCCTCAGATAAACAGTATCCGAGGCGCCCTCCATGGAACTTGGAGGCGTCTCGGGTGCCTTGGATGAAAGCCTCGCGCAGCAAGGAGCGAAGGTGCCTTCCAAGGAAATGGAAGACGCCTTGAATGTTGGATGGAGGGCGCCCTCCATGGAGCTTGAAGGCGCCTTCGAGTGGATAAGCAACGCAAAAAACAGAGCTTATCGACACCGACGCGGAGGGGATAGAAATCCATGCTGGAGGCTCCTCCTATGGATGCTGGAGGCACCCTCAACGGGCTATTTGAAGCTGGTTCAAGCAGAGGCAAAGAGACAACAACAACTTACAATCCTTCTTCCGTGTGCGGCTAACAAATTGATCCGACAAAGTCCTAACACTGCTCTAACGACCAGAAGTTCTCAATTTCAGATTTCCTTATTCTCGATATAATATTTGGTAGCACTTTAATTGTTGTACTCTTTTTGTAATATTTCTGAAGCTATAGTGATTGCCCATCGGAAGCACTCTTACGTGCGAGCTTTGGAGTAGGAGTCACCACAAGCTCCAAACCAAGTAAATTCTTGGTGTTTCCGTTTGATCTTTATTTTCTGCTACGATTACTCGATTATCTTAAAAATAAACGAATTAGCCACGAACGCTATTCACTCCCCCCCCTCCTCCCCTCTAGCACTTTTCAATCCTACACCAGACTCTCATGTTGCTCGGTCGAGTTATAAGCATGCTTGTTCACGCACCAATATCCTAGATTCATGTGTCATTCAACCTAGTTATAAGTGTGCTTACTCACGCGCTTATGCCCCTGACTCTTGTACCCTAGTGTCAAGTCATGAAGAGTGTTATCCACATATTATTTAGTCACTCTCCCGCAGTGCTCAGCCGCTCACTCGGCACAACTCATCCACTCGGTCGGCATGACTCAACTGCCTGCTTGGCATGATTTAGTCGCTCGCTCGGTACCACTCAGTCGCTCACTCGGTATAACTCAACCGTTCGCTCGATACCACTCGACAATCTCTCAGCACCACTCAGTGATCGACATTTTCAAACTCAAGTTCCAATCACAAAGCTTCTGATCGGCAACTCTCAAATCCCAATGTCACTCGGCAGTTGGGAAAAATCCACTTGATAGCCTATTTCAATCAAGATCTCAAAATCCACCAATTAATAATTCTCAAGTAAAGCCAATTGGCAACTTCAAACAAAAACACCCACATGGCTACAATCAGTAAAACCACAAATCCAAGGTGGAAAAATCCACTTGGTAGTCTCAAATTAGCAGATTGGCATTATCCAACCATAAGTGAAGGGGTCCAACCCGACCTTGGCCCTGTAGTGGGAATGTGATTCAACCTTGCGATGGGCTTAGTCCAGTTAGTCGGACTCGTGCCTCCTTCGACTAGACTTGAAGGGGAGACTTGTGATACATCATGTTGTGAGTAACTCCAAAGGTAATGTGGGGTCGATAATAAAGATGATGTGGCAGTCAGAGTTAAGATGATATGACAGACAAAGTTAAGATGATATGATAGTCAAAGTCAGGGTGTAAGTATCCAAACGAACCATTTTCAACGGGGCTCAACTCCCTACTTCTCATGGACAAGACTCTTGGCATAAACCCAATCAGCCCCAGCACTGATCGGTCCTCCGGGACTAAGTTCCCCACTTCTAATAGACATGACTTCCAACATAAATCTGACCGGCCCTAGAGCTGATCGAACCTCTGGGGCTCATCTCCCCACTTCTCATGGACATGATCCCCAACATTATCCCGATAGGTTCTAGAGTCGATCGGAGCTTTGGGGCTCAGTTCTCCACTTATCATGGGCATGACTCCCAATATAAACTCGACCAACCTTATAGTCGGTCGGACCTATGTGATTCAGTTCACCACTTCTCATGGGCATGTCTCCCAACATAAATCCGATAGACTCTATAGCTGATTGGACTTCCTGGCTCAGCTCTCCACTCCTCATGGGCATAACTCCCAAAATAAACCTAATCTACCTTATAGCCGATTAGACCTACGGGGCTTAGTTCCCCACTTCTCATGAGCAATGCTTTTAGTATATACCTGATCGGCCTAGAGCCTATCGGACCTATGGGGATCAGCTCCTAACTTCTCATGGGCATGGCCACTAGCACAAACTCGATTGACTCCAAGCCGATCAGACTACCTCTAGGAGACAACATTGTAATAGAATCACTACAATCTGTCAGTGAATAACTGTTACTCAACTAGGAATATTTCGCTATTCTGACAAATACACACAACAGAACCTTCCTCTGCTTAGGGGAGGGTTGTCCTACATCCTCCACTACCCGATATATTCTGATATCAGATATTCTCGAATACCTCATTATTATGAAGGTTATGAGAGGTAATATAAAAAGAGGGGTCCTCTCCATTGACGAGGTACGCACGTGTATGCACACACATCCACATTACTATTCTACTGTTTGTCTTATTCTCCATTTCGCTTGGTTGCTGTTTTGACTTGAGCGTCAGAGTGTCTACACCAGGAACCCCTTACCTAGTTTTCACTCTAATGGTTCCATTGGCTCTATCTATGGTATGTGTAGGTTCGTAGCTCCAAGCCTGCAACTCTCAGTTCAAAGTCTTTCCTCTGTCAACATTCTTACCACCTAGCTGGCCGCCCATCTACTCAGCTTCTGAACAAGATCACTCATGAATTATGGAGAGTCGATCATAAATTAAGCATAATAAAATTAAAAAATTTTACTCTTATATGGTAGTTGACTGATGATGCATCATAAAAGCAAGGAGTATAATTGAAAATGCTCCTGACATGGTGCACCTACTAAAACATTCAACATACTCCCAAGCATTCATGATTCAAATCCCAACTGATGTGATGAAAATTTTGCAGCTCCCACGTGCCCCGTATGGCCAAAAGTCACGCTGAGTTGTCAGTCAAAGTCAAGGTAAAGTGGATTTGACCCATAGGAGGTCGAACTCGATCTAAAAGAGATTCAAATCTAATTAAACTCGCTCAACATGCTCATCTCAAAGCTTCAAGTTTGATAAACTATGGATCCGACACCTCCCCATTTTCAACCATCTCAGCCTCGGCCTTAGCCGCCGACATCACTTTCATCTCAATTCTGAATCTCGACATCCTACATATCTCAATTTCTCAGATCCTTGTATCACTTATGTCTCAGCATCAGTCATTGACATCTCTATGATTCAGTCTCAAATCCTGATGTCGGTTATGGCTAGGCCCAATTCATCGACATCCTCCATGTCTCAAATCTCGGCATCACCTATGTCGTGGCCTAGGTCGTCGACATCTCTCCGATTCAATCTCATACCATGATGTCACCTATAGTTAGGCCCAGATCGCTGACATCCTCCATATCTCGGATCCCGACTTCACTAATATCTCAGTCTCAGTCACCAACATTTCCTCTAGTTTAGTCTCAGATCCTGATGTCGTCTATGACTAAGCCAGATCACCAACATCCTCAATCACCGATATCTCTTCTAGCTCAGTCTTAAATCATGATGCCCCCCATGGCTAGGCCCAGGTTGCTGACATCTTGCATGTTTCAGATCTCAGCATCATCCATGTCTCGACTTCAGTCACCGACATCCCCTTCTCAGTCTCAGTCACCGACATTATCTACTCTCAAGACACTTAGTATCAACACTATTTTTCATCCGTCCTTGGATTGGACCCACTCTCTGCAAGTCTCGAATAAGGTTGTCTCTCAAGAAGGGCAAACAACGACTAAGAATATTCTATGACATATGACACTAGATGAATGAAGAGGCGGTAACGAGGTTGTCAAATCTGGTTCCCTAGATTCTCTCCTACATACACGTGACGCTTGATGAATAGAGAGACAACTGACGAATGTCGGATCTGGTTCCCCCACAAACGTATACAATGACGATGGAGGAGCGTGCAACATCTAGAGCATCTGACATAGAGATGGTTTACTGACGATTATATAAATCCTAGAGAGGGTAAGTGTAAGGGGATTTCACACTCTCTACAATCCACCAGGTTCTCTCTTTCTTCTCCATCCTTCTTCCGCATATATAATACCTCAAGTAAATCCTAACTTGAGCGTTGGAGTGGTTTGTCAGGATCTCTTAGATGCCATAACCTTCTTTTATTTTTTATTTTTTATTTTTTATTTTTTTATGAGAAGGTAAATATATATCATCAAAATGCACAATCATATAAAATCATCCTGGAGCCCTTTATGTTATGTCTGACAAATTGTCAGATCTGGAAGAGGAACCATGATTGTGTACATGTGTTCACTCGTGTACCAACTCTCGCACACTCTGCTACGCATATTGGTTGCATGCTCATCCTCGGTATCACATACTGAGCTGAGGCATCAACTAGCATCGCCCATGATCCGTGTCCATGCTACTCGTGCCTCGTCCTCCTTATCTGTGTCCATACGCCTTGTGTCTCATCAATGATCAATCTAACCTTCTTTTAGAGTGCATTTCAAAACCCTTCATCTCCTCATCTCCTATCTCCATAGAACGCGCGTGTTAACATCTTCATTGATTGGTGGCACGGTATTTGACCGAATCACCAGCTATTATGCATTGTAGGAAAAATCTAAAAATTTAGATGTGCTCTATGCTTTCAAATTTATCCGATGGATAAATCGAGAGGGAAAAGATTGTCCACTTCCATAGTTAATTGACGCCAAGGCTCATATATATTTACGCCAAGTTAAATAAATATTATAAAATATCTACTTACGCGCGCGGTTCAAAGAAATTGTGGAAGACCCCTGACCATATCCGGCAGTCTATTTTGCATGCATAATCGATAAGAAGAAGGAGGAGCAGTAGATTGGATCATGGTCCTCCGTTCCAATTTCCCCTCCCCAGAAAATCTTGAACACTCAGACGAGTTTCATGTTCTTGACGGATAGCAAAATCCAGAGAGAAGTCCCATGCAGAACACGACACACGTAATCGCTTCTGACTCTGCACCAAGTGCTCCAGTTCAAGCACTCGGCCCCATCCATCCATCCATCAAGGCCATGGGATATGATCCATTAACAGAGCAGAGCAGAGAGCTTCTGTTCTCTGTTGACTCTCGGGCTACGCAATTAATGTTTTGGCAGTGATTGCAGGGTACGGGAGGGAGAGACTGTCAGCAGAAGGCTTTGGAGCCTCTCCGTTTCTCATCTTGCTCCTCAAAGAATCTAACTGCCCACCGTTCTGTATTTGCCATTTGATCTCCAAGGTATATATATATATATATATATATATCTCTGCAAAAGGAACATCTTTCAAGTAATAAATGCAGCAAATCTGTTCGAGCATCGAAGAAGAATGCATGAAGAAGAGGAGATTTCTGTATATAACAGCATAATGCACGGGAAAGGAGAAGACTTTAGTGCTCACATGAGTGCGTTTTGGAGGATAAAAATAATAAAGAAGAGAGAGAGGTTACGTATTCTTGGACGGATCTTTTCATTTACGAATCCCCATGCTGTTGGCCCTTTTTTGTTGGCCCCATCCCCTCGTCCATGAAGATGCCTTTCTCCTCCTTCCCCCCTCCTCCTCCTCTGGTTATTATAAAGCCTTGCCGTTTTCCGTTGGGTTGAAAAGCAGGGGAGAAGGGGAGGAGTTGAGCGGGCAGAATGCTGCCGGAGGAAGAAGGGAGGCGCTTCTCCATCAACGACAACGCGGACCTGCTGGGGGAGATACTTGGGCGGTTGGACGGCCGGTCGCTGGCGACGGCCGCGTGCGTCTGCCGGCTCTGGAGCGCCGTCGGCCGCCGCGAGGGCGTGTGGGAGTCCGTCTGCCACCGCCACGCACGGCCCTGCGGCGACGAGTGCGGCTCCACGACCCGGGCTGTGGTCGCCGCACTCGGCGGGTACCGCCGGTTATACCGCCTCTGCATCGGCCCGGCCCTGGACCGGCTTGCTGACGGCGGCCGAGTGCCCCTGTCGCTCTCGCTCTCGCTCTTCTCCATCGACTGCTACGAGAGGCTGGGCGTCGGCGCCGCCGCCGGCGGGAGGCAGCAGCAGACGCCCGCGTCGCTGCTGTTCCTGTGCAAACCCGTCGACGTGTCTTGATCTCTCGCCGCCGGATTCCGGACGCAGAGAATCGCCGGCGTACCTGCTTCTTATTCATTCGCTCGATCAAAAACAAGAAAAAAAAAAGTTCAAAAATTGCACCACTGTTTCTAAACCAATTCACGTTGATATTTAACATATCCATCTGATTCTTGAGCAGGCGATTCGATTGTCATCTTCAGTTCAGATTTTTTCTACTGTTCTCTCTGTGACAGCAGAAATTCTTGATAAATTGGTGGAGATGGAAACTGAAACGGCTGCATATTTAAGACTTTTCACAATGTTTTCAGTTCATACAAAAAAGAATAAGGGGAAAAAAAACCTGTGCATTCAAAGTGGGATGAACAAAAGATGTCCCCCAGTCCTTCACCTTTTTTCCTTTGTTTTTTCATGCAAGTATTCGGTCTGTTTTGTTTGTTACTTCAGAAGAGTCATTGTTCATCTTTTTATGATAACGAACTGTAAGTCATCGTTGGATTAAATTGTGTGACACGACGTACAAATTGGTTTAGTAGGTAGTGTGTCGCCTTCATTGCGTGTGCCTTGTTTATGTTTGTAGAACAATTATTAGAATTTACAAATGTCGGAGTCACATTTGTGTCGATGGGACTAAGTCGTCAATCAAATGGTGAGGTCCACGCAAGGCGAGTAAACTCTCTGAGATATCGCATGAGAGTTGAGAAATTTTCTTGTTGATGATTTATTGAATCACATTTATATGGATTTCAGGATTTACGTATTTAACTTTCATAATATTAAAATCACACAGCGTTCCTATTATATCCCTCTTTCTTTCTTCTCATTTAAAATTTATTATTCTCAATTTATGATGTCAAAAATTTAGAACAATTATGTATTAAAAATGCTTTTATTAGTACATTAGTTTTGATTTGAAGTGATTTAAAAATTTTTATATTCATTAGTAAATTTTAGATAAAACAGGTTAATGGACTTAAAAATTTAAAAGTTTAATATTTTTCAAATCAAAAGAGTATTAAAAATTTATTGATGGTATTGATTAGTAAATATCATAATCGTAGATCTTATAATGAGTTTGAAATAAATTTTATTAAAATTTTAAGTTTAAAAATTTATCGTTCTCAATTTACATCATCAAATTCAAATATGAGGACATAAATACAATGATAAAACTTTAAAAATTGACGGGATCATCTCAAATTAAAATTAATATATTTTTAAAATTTATCCTCAAATTTAAATTCGATTTTATAAATTGAGAACAATAGATTTTTAAATTGAAAAAAATAAAAAAGTATAATGAAAATGAGTTGAGTGATTTTGATATTACTAAAATTAGAAATGAACTTTCAATATAAAACGCACGGTTTAGTAAAATGTGGATATTTTTTTATTTATCTATTAAAGAAATAAATAAAGCGAAATGAATTTTCAATACTCTTCCAAAATAAACTCTCACAACTCATTGATCATTGTTGTGGACTAATTTCCATAAATTATAATTTCCTCCCAAGCCAATATTTGACTTGACGGTTCATTCATCGTGAACTTTGACTTTTCCATTATGCAATCAACCCCACTCGATATATGGTTTACTATTCCTTTGCGAAGAAATATTCACGTTTTAATGCATTTCATAAAGCAATTTTATTTTTTTAAATTATTAACAAAGTGGAAATATTTTAGTAGGGACTATTTCGATATTAATTTAATACTGGGGTATGTTGCAACAGGCAGATAAATAATGGAGAATTTTAAAAATTTTCAGTTAACTGGACTGGAGCAATTTTCAGTTATAATAAAATTAATTTTTCAGTTAAAAATTTGCAGATAAAATTTTCTTTGCTGTAGCGATCTGTTTTTTTTAAAAAAGAAAATATTATTTTTTTAAAGTAAAAATAATTACTTAGAAGCGTAAAATGATCTATTTCGAGATTTCAAAAAATATGTATTTCTAATAAATTAGTTAATTTTAATATTTTCATGATTGGTTTATTAAAGCATGTAAATTTTATAATAAATTTATTAATTACTGGAGAGTAAAATAAAAGCCCCAAACCCTTTGTTTTTTTTTTAATCGTCTTCTCCATTCACCCGTTGCGGATAACAACACTGGAGTCTGTTCTGCTCCGTCTCGTCCCTCCCATGGCCTCGCTATCACTTGCCGGCCTTCTCCCACGACTGCCCACTGTTCCGGCCTCTCGTCCAATTCTTTTCGCCATGGTTCCCTGCAGAGACCCCTTCTCCAGCTCCTTTTTGCCTTCCCCTTCGCCGTCGATCCTCATTCGCAGTAAAATCGCCCTTAGCGCCCTCCCACAGAGGCTCGTTGGCGAGGATGGTCATCAAGGCGAACTTGAAGAGTGGGCGGTGGAGGAGGAAGATTCTGAAGTAGAGGAGGGAGGCGGTCCCGACGATCTTTTCTCTTTTGACCTCGAGTCGATGGAGGAAGAGGCGATTGATGCTGTCAGAGAGTACTCCCTATCGTTGTCTCGTGAACTAAATTTCGGTATCGGTTCCTTCTCTTATATTTTTTCCCCTCCAAAATTGAACTTTTTTGTTCTTATTTAAGAAAGCTCCTGTGTTTTAACTGACTTTCAGACATAGTATTTGAGAATACTTCTTCGTTTATGATTTCGAACTTGAAAGAATGAACTACGCATTTGGTTTCATGCATTTTTTGGGAGTTATGCTTTAAGTTTTTTTTACGTTCGCAACATTGTACAAACAGCATTGGAGAGGTATATCATTCCTACGTTAGTAAGATGAATGCATAGCATTATATTTATTTTCCCAATAACTTAAGCTTTCGAGATAAGTGGTCAACCAATCAATTTATAACTTGATCCGGTTCACGAAGCTCCCTCTATGTAGGATCCCGGATCCATCGTACGCAGCCTTACCCTGTTTTTTGCAAAAGGCTGTTTCCAGGATTCGAACTCGTGACCTTTTGGTCACAAAGCAACAACTTTACCGTTGCGCCAAGGCTCCCCTTCAATAGATAACTTGATATAGGAGTATAAATTCTTGTGTTTGAATCTTGCTCATGCTAGTAATATTTCATCCGTTCCTGTGATTAGTTTGGGTCAGTCAAATTCCATCATCTCAGGCGCCCACTTGCATGTGGAGGGGAGTGTAAGAATATGTATGTATAGATTAACCTCTTTTCTGAAAACTTGTAATACTGTTGGGATATGTCTGAGTGTAAGAATATGTATGTATAGATTAACCTCTTTTCTGAAAACTTGTAATACTGCTGGGATATGTCTTCAACCTATGAGAAGTAAGATCCTGAGTGTATTCTATCAACCTCTTTATCACATTATGGATATGCGATGTTTAAGGTCTCTCTCTGTGTTTTCTTCACCATTTGTCATTACAATAACTATTAATTTTCTGACATGCCACTTTTGTTGTCTATCATATGAAAAATTATCAAATATATTTTTGACAATAAGATGATTAGAGATGAATGCAATATAGTTTCATTAAAATTTATGAGCAAAGTGACATAAGAATTTAATAGGTGGGCAAAATGGAAACGACATATAGGAGTATTAACTTGAATTAATTGTATCAATGGAAATGGTCTACTAATCTTGACTAATAGTTTTCTTGTCAAGGAATAACCAGTATATTGACACTCCTTATGGTGTTGATGGTATATGTGAGCTATGTAGTTGCTTTTAGACTGTATTACATATTCTGAGAAGCTAATATTGATAAATTAACATTTTAAAATGAATAATGGATGTAGATAATGGGTGCATTTATGCACATGATACCGTGTTGATTTCATAAGCTCTTAGCATTCTACTTCAGATGATTAGATAGAAGTGTTTGCAATTAATTTATGTAAACTAATGCCAAATCTTATCTAGCATCTGAGATGCTATAAGTTAAGCGAGTCATTTGGTTGCTCATGATATTTCTTCATTGCTGGTTGTATTCATGTATCTAATTGCTCGATCAAGATGCTTCCATGCTGTTTGTGCTTTTATTTGAAAGAATTTAATTTTTGTTTCTAACTTGATACACTTAATGATTCTAGAGGATGAGGTCAGTGAGAGAAGGCATACAACTGAGAAGCAAAGGATAAAGAAAAAAATTAGCAAACATGTCAGTATGGTTCTGTAACCTATGACCTTAAAGATATTTGTTTATGATCTACATGCTATAGCTTATGCTATTTGTCATTGGATAATAGATTGATAAACTTCATAAATGATGTTCTCAAGAGAATAAAGTCATGGAAGACAACTTTTACAACTATGAATTTCGATGCTTGAAAAGTTATTTGACAATGTTTTGGCAGTAACAAAGATATCCACTGGTAGAGGTGTGTCTCAGCTTTATTAAAGGATTTTTGTATGAGAATTTATACATAAATGCTCCTTTCCAGTAACTTTTGCCTCTTGAGTTTATTTGCAGATTCTGTTTTCAGTAATTTGCATTTCTTGCTTCTACTGAAATTATATATTTGATTGAGTCAGATTTGTTAAGTTCAGGCTTGGGCGTCTGTTTTCATTTTTTTTTTTTTTTTTTGTTAGTAGGATTGCCCTGCAAGTTAGTTGTAAGAGGTAGCAGGCAAGATACCAACAAACAAACCGACCTCATCTCCAAGAAGAGGATATTATGGCAACCGTCTGCTACATATGCCTTGAACTTGAAGGGAAAAGTGCCTTAACTTGTTCCTTTGTTTAGTTGATCTATCTCACGAGGTGTGTGCTTTGTAATGGGGCTGGAGGAGATCTTTTTTTAAGGGACGAGAAATTGTGATTTGTTACCAAGTTGAAAGGTAGAATAAAATATATTCAATCTAGAATTAGAGTTATTACATTCAGAGCTATGACCCCAACAGTGTTACTAATAGCTAGCAAACCATGTGAGACTAGTATACATGATGTATTCTTTATATTCTAACACATTCAAAAGGCCAACGAACTTCAGATTGACACTATAGATATATTACTTCTTGACGTGCCAATTTTTTGGTAAGAATTTGTTTCTTTCAGACTACCCTTTCTTAGATTTGAGCAAGTTACAGACACTAAAGTGGGAGTTGTCTGAGAACTACATCTCATTCTTTATTTTAGTCTTAGATTTGATATGTTTCTTCATGTTTCCAAAGCATCACTGTTTCTTTTCTTTGTGGTCCTGAACTTGTCATTCCTTTTACGTTAGTTTGACATTTTCATGCTTAAAGGCATGCTTAAGCCAATTATCTAATATTTCCAATTCTGTCAATTATCTAATATTCTCCAATTCATCCCTCCAGATTCCAGACCATCTTCTTCCAAAAGTCGCCATTGTTGGAAGGCCAAATGTTGGTAAATCAGCATTGTTCAATAGGCTTGTGGGGGTAATTGATAATTGTATTTGAATCTAGTCCATCAGAGTTAATTAGCTGGCTTCTTTTTGGGAGATTACTATGTTGAAGTTGTTATTTATGAGTTTTTATAGGGGAACAGGGCAATTGTTGTTGATGAACCAGGAGTTACTAGAGATAGGTTGTATGGGAGATCCTTCTGGGGCGATCGGGAATTTATGGTAGTAGATACTGGGGGCATTATGATCTTTTCTAGGTCACAGGCTGATGTAATGGAAGAGCTTGCAATTAGTACAACAATAGGTATGGATGGGATTCCCCTTACAGTTAGGGAAGCAGCTGTTGCTCGGATGCCATCCATGATTGAGAAACAGGCCACTGCTGCTGTGGATGAATCGTCTGTTATTATATTTCTTGTAGATGGCCAGGTACACCAATGTTCAGTACATATTTTCATTACTTCTTTTAAGAATTTTCATTGCCACAATAATTTTTTTTCTAACTAACTGATGAGCCAAAAAGTGATCATTTTCTTTGCTCAATCTGTGTTATACCTGATATAGAAGTATAAGGAGTAGTCTTCTGTTCCATGTATTCTTCTTTGCCACATTCTCATTAACCATCATATCTTCTCTGAGCTTCCTCTTCTTATTCCATCTAATAGGAAAGAAAAATAAAAAAATGTCCTCATCATGCATATTCTTCACCTTTAGCTGGGTACTTGTCATTCTACTTCACTTGTCTGGCATTTTTGTGGCTTCAATGTTCACTTTAGGTGTCCTCTCTCAGTCTTTATTGGCTAGTGTAATGGCATTTCCTTGGTTGTTCAGGATTTCAACTAGCAATTTGGTTTAATATTCAGAAAGTTAAACTATAAATGCTACTAAAATAATTAATGGAAAATTATAGAGAAAAATGACATTTTCTAACTTTTTTTTCTTATAATAAACAGGCTGGCCTTGTGGCTTCTGATGTGGAAATTGCAGACTGGTTACGGAAGCATTACTCAAATAAGTGCATTATCCTCGCTGTAAATAAATGTGAATCTCCACGCAAGGGGCTGATGCAAGCATCAGAATTTTGGTCCTTAGGGTAAGATGTTCTTCAACTATGCTAATCTTTGTTTTAATAATATGCTGCACGTGGGTATTGCACTATTGCAAGATAAATTCTGAATCCTTTTTACAGTCTTTGCATACCTTTCTCTTTATTTGTGATAGTAAAGATAAATTTCATTTTAATTATCTGAATCCTTTTTATTTGTTAGGTTTTCCCCTATACCCATATCGGCTATTTCTGGCACTGGAACTGGGGAACTCCTTGATCTTGTTTGCTCAGAACTGAAAGCAACCGAGGTACAATTAATCTCTAGTCTAAATGCAATACTAAAATATATTCCACTTTTCATCCATATTTTAGGAATGTTCTACTGATGGGATGAATTGGAACTCTTTTTTCAGGCTTCAGATAACGTTGAAGGAGAAGAAAACTATATTCCTTCTATTGCTATTGTCGGTAGACCAAATGTTGGGAAAAGCAGCATACTGAATGCATTAGTAGGGGAGGAAAGAACAATTGTTAGCCCAGTCAGCGGGACAACTCGTGATGCTATTGATACTGAAATTGCTGGACCTGATGGACAGGTTCTGACGTTCTGTTTGTCAACATTTTCTTATCTTCGTTAGTTGTTGGTACTACTAGCAAAGCTATACTTTTTCAATCACAGTACTAATTTATTATCTCTGAAATGCATGTGCGTACCTACATCCTGCTACAAATTAATTGAACATGATATCTTAATACTAGGGAACTTTATTGTTGATTGGGTTTTAAGATAAATATTGGTTTTTCTTCCACCTAGAACTTCCATAGGTAGCATCTCTAGATTGTATTGTGTTATTCTCCTGTTATGTTGAAGTTATTCCAGGCTTTGTAAAATTTTACTCACGCAACTATATTTATTTCTTCAGATATTGTTACTTTTAATACCTATCATATTTGCGAAACACACGTAAGAATTTTTTTATTATTCCAATTGATAACATTAGCTTTAAGATTGTAGAATTAGATGATTGGTGGAAATAATTATTCCTTTAATATATGATCATTGTGTAGATGACATCCTATTTCATACAGATTACAACATAAGAAGAAATATAGATATGGTAATATACCAAATGAAAATATATAATTATAATTAGGTAAAATATGAGAAGCGGATTGGGAAATAATCAGAGGGAAGTGCAGGATGATTTATACCATCTTCAAGATCATTTGATATTTACACACCTATGGATTTTTGTTAGCCGCCTAATGTCAGATTGGACGACACACAAGGTTGACAGATGATCTATGCATTTTATGGCTGGAGTGACAAGATGATTGACACACCCAGTAAGATTCTTCATCTTGAAAGAGACATGATTATCCAACTTCATGCTTGTGCTCATTGCAATTGACATAATTGGAACACTAATCTGAAGGATGATATGGTAGGTAAGAGCAACGTAATGAAAAGCGGAAAACTAGAAGAAGGAATGATAGATATGGGAGGGAGAACTAGTTGTGCATGTGACCTCCCCTCGCTAGTTCTCAAGGGGATTAGACAAGAAACCATGTTGGCTTTGATATCGTGTAAAATTAGATAAAGAGCAGTCTGTGCATGAAGCTCCCGTCAATGCGGGTCCTGTACGCAGCCTTATCCTACTTTATAAGAGGGTGTTTTGGAGACTCGAACTTGTGACCTCTAGGTTACACGGCAACAACTTAACCGTTGCGCCAAGGCTCCCCTTTACCATGTAAAATTATATGATTGGGGAAAATTAGTTTTCATTCAATATATAATCATCGTATACATGCCACACTATTTTATACTAAATGTAAATATATAATTATAATTAGAAAAAACTATTAGAGGCTGATCTAAAAATAATCGGAGAGAAATGGGGTTGATAGCAGTGCCAATATCCTTGACAAAAATAAAAGATGAAGTGTAATTATTTTTAGGAGTGATACATTTGACACTTCTTACTAGGTCTATTAGGATTCTACTGTCCGATTATCAAAACAAATAAAAGGTATCAGCATACTTGATCACCTGTGATGATCACAAAGAGATAATTTTGAATTATTTGCTGTTACAATCGACTATGCATCTAGAGATGTCAAACTTGTATTAGATCACCACCCTAAAGTGTCTAAAGTTAATTTGTTTTTGCAGAAATACAAGCTTATTGACACAGCAGGCATACGTAGAAGAGCAACTGTAGCATCTGCTGGTAGCACAACTGAGGCATTATCAGTAAATAGAGCATTCCGAGCCATCCGCCGCACGGATGTGGTGGCTCTTGTTATTGAGGCATTGGCTTGCATTACTGAGCAGGTATTCTTTTAGCTTGATACTTATTTGATTGTATTATCCTTGTAAAATTCAAGACAACTTTATCTAGATCTTTCATATTGGCTTGATGATATATATATTGATGCCAGATAGAAGAGCATGCTTTATGATATATTTTTTTTTCCAGATAAGTAAAATTTCATGTTAAAAGAAATGATGCATGTTGCCTCTTTTTACATCTATCAGTCTGCAGACAAAATTCAAAGTCATGCAATGTTGTTATTGTAAGATTTATGCAACAAGAAAAGTTGTTAATCCTTATCACTTAAATAATTTTAACTGAAAAAAATTCAATATGACATTTGCTAGTGACATGTCATTGGATTAATATTTTTTAACTAGAAGTTTAACCATAAAGTTTATATCTGCTAGATTTGTCTCACAAAATTGTCTGCATAAGTATGTTAAAATGAAGGTTCATGCTAATTTGACAAAACCTTTAAATGATCAAACTAGATTTAGCAATTATCTTTGAAAAATGGCAGGACCTGAGTGATAAAAAATGTTATTGAATATTGGAGAATATCTTGCATCCATCTGGTTCTTAACACCCACTTTCTAAAGTCCTTTTATGTTTCTATTTCTTTTGAGATTCCAGTGGATTTTTTAGTTGCGATCTTATACTGTTGTTTCAAGTAGTGTAATGAAAAATGGCATTCTTCATCCTCCATCATTGGCATCTTTTTTCATTTGCAACTGGTCTTTGTTTATTAGGTTAGGGTGGCCAAACCCCCAACATATTTGATTTTACTACAACAATAAACCAGTCATAAATATTTGGGGTTATACTATACTCAATAATTATGCCTAAGTTTTTTAAATTAATTTTAATTATCTTATGTCAAGTTCTCTTTGGTCTCTCTTTATCCCTCATTTCTTCAACTCTAATCGAACCTTTATCTAACTGTAGAATTCATTTTATCATCTATAAGAGTTGCACCTCAGTGTTCCTTTATCAGTCTTATAAGATTTTCCTTTCACCCCAAGTCCTAAGAGATAAACAAATCGTACACAACTCTAGAAACTCCTTTTTATTTGAACAGCCCAATCTTTGTCCTGCCAGTAATACCTTCAATCTCATGTTGAGAATAGATCCGAACTCAAGAACTTTCGCATATATATTCCTTCCATACAACTTTTTTTTTTCATTTTTAAAATCTATCATTGAAGAGCAAAGGGATATTAAGAAATATGATAACCCATTTACTTATGATACTACAAAATTTACTCAGAATGGATTACATCCGTCATTAAAGAGCAAAGGGATATTAAGAAAAACTTACCCCAAACTTTTGGGTTGGTGCTATTAAAAATTGTATTTGAAGGGGAGCCTTGGCATAAAGGTAAAGTTGTTGCTTTGTAACCTAAAGGTCACGGTTTGAATCCTGAAAACAACCTCTTGCAAAAAAACAGGGTAAGACTGTGTACAATGGATTCTTCCCCGGGCTCCCGCATGACGGAAGCTTCGTAGCTGTCCTTTTTTTGCTGTTAAAAATTGTATTTGCAAAGCATGATATAGTTTAGTCATCATAAACTTTTAGCAATTTTTTTTCTCCATACAATCTGAAGGAAGCAGATTAGATTTGCTTCTAAATTTTTATTGTTCTAAATAAAATATCTTTTGTTGTACTAGTAAATACGATCAGAGCCCAGTTCAGGTTTGAATTATCTATTATTAATTCCATACTTTTAATTTAGCCTGAATTAGTTGTCCTTGTCTATGTATCTATTGATAAGGATGTCAGGATTGCTGAAAGAATTGAGAGAGAAGGAAAAGGTTGCATAGTTGTAGTGAACAAATGGGATACTATACCAAAAAAGAACCAACAGACAACATCATACTATGAGCAAGACGTCAGGGAGAAGCTCCGGTTACTCGATTGGGCACCGATTGTCTACTCGACTGCAATTACCGGCCGTAGTGTCGATAAGTATGCCTCTTCTTTACTTTAGTAGTGTTTATCTTCATTGATGCTCACTCATCTCTCTTAATCTATATTCATGCTTGACTCGAGTAGTACTTCTCCGAGATCTTTAGTCGACCATTCTCTACTATTAGCATCATCTTATGATACTAATATTGTGTTTACTTCAAGGGGAGGAAGTAGGAGGGGTAATGAAGTAGTTGACATGTAAGGGAATAGAAAAGTAATGAGATATGGTATCTTCCATTCATTTCTGTTTGCCTTGTTTACTTGGACATACTTGAATAGTAAGAAATACATCTATTTGTGTTTACTAAATGGTAGCAGCATTCGACTGTAGAGTTTAGTAGCTCATTGTATGGTTGTAAACTCGTGCTTATCGCTGTTATGTAGGATCATAGCTGCGGTCGCGATGGTCGAAAAGGAGCGAACCAGAAGGTTAGGAACTTCAATTCTTAATCAGGTGGTGCAGGAAGCTATAGCCTTTAAACCCCCACCAAGAACCAGAGGTGGAAAACGTGGACGCATATACTACAGCACTCAGGTAAACTTTGGAAAGTCAAAGAGTTTTCAATTGTCAATTGCTGATGGCAGTGACGAGATAAAGCCAAAGTTGGCTTCTCCATGAATTCACCATATGAAATTCTTAAGAATGTTGTGTTGCAGGCTGCTATAAGGCCTCCTACCTTTGTTTTCTTTGTCAACGATGCAAAGCTCTTCCCGGAGACCTATCGGCGTTACATGGAGAAACAGTTGAGGAAGGATGCCGGCTTTCCTGGCACACCTATTCGTCTTCTATGGCGCAGCAGACGGAAAGGGGATAAAGGTGAATAGATCGAAATCTAACTAATCACTTTTAAAAAAAAACAAAAACAAATTGAACCAACCAAAATTTTACTATTAAAATGGAACAAACTCAACCAATATATATTTTTTATCAATCAATTGATTGATTGATTATGTCATAGCCAAATAATAATATTGATCGACTTTGAATAGATCTGGTTTATTAGTCGAGTTGTGCAATTATTTGATTTAGATATATCAATCGATTATTTACAACATATGATTGGTTTAATGGAATTTGATATTTTAAAATTGAGATCGATGGGAATAAATTGTTGGAAATAATTTTTTGTAAAAAGTAAGATAAGACTGGGTACTATGGATTATAACGGGAGCTTCGTGTACCGGACTATCCTTTTTTATGGATAGGAATAAATTGAATTAATTTAAAAAAAAAAATAACTGAGCTTACTAATTCTGTTGGTTATTTCAATTTAATCTAGATTTTATTCACCCCTATTTATATGTACACTGCACCTTGCATCGACATCTCACTTTATGCTGTTCTTGCACAGGTAGAGATGCTGATGCCAGTTTTTCAACTTCACGAAATGAGAAAATTGCAGCTGCAGCTTGACTTACATCTGAAGGTTCTCTAAAAGCAGTCCTTTTTATTGTTGCTTTGATTGATAAAATTGAGGTATTTATCTGATTCGGATATGGAATTGGAGAAGTTACTGATCAGTTTACGTCCTTGATACGAAGCTACGGCGTCGTGCATGGCCATTTACGTAGATGTTGTGTGCAACACTATCAGAAAATTAGTATATTGTGATATTTTTTCAAAATTAGTATATTGTGATATTTTTTCGACGACACTTGTTTTATAGTATTGATAAATATCTTATAAGGACATTTATTAAAATATTTTTTTAAAAAAAAATAAATATCAAATTAGGCATATTTAATAAATGTCAATATTAATTTATTAATAAAAAATATATAATTAGTTAAACTTAATTTTTGCACGAGCATGTCTAAAGGATGAACACTGCATCCTTCTCTTTTTCCAACTATTCTCCGTGTTTGTTGGTTGACATCCCCTCTCCCCTTTTCAACTTCTTCCCCTCACGACGTAGTTGTGATGGTAGTTGTTGGTCTTGGTACTTGGTGCTTGGTCTCACGATGGTTTTGCTGAAGCACGCTCAAAAGATCGGACATGTTCTTCAAAGATCTGAGTTCTCGAAGAAGGTATGATCCTCAGTTTTTTGCCTTATCTCCTTGGCTTTGGAAATGTGTGAGCAACATGGTAACTAAGCAACACTATTAGGGCTTATCTCATATTAAATGGTTGTGTCGTTTATGAGTTGTGACTATTTATATTTATACATTCATATTGTGTATTGTAATTTATGAGTGTTAAATTTAGTATACATGCATTTTAAAAAATTTCAATTTATCATAGTGCTAAACTTATTTGAATAAGTATTTTTGTAGAATCATTATGGATAAGAGTTGAATGATTTTATCGATACAAACTGAGAAGTATAGAAATGGAGTTGAGAGTTTCTTACATTTTGCATTTTCTAATGTTAAACATAAATAGAATGATTTTATGCCCTTGTGTACGGTGTAAGATTGGTATATTTGTTTCAAAAGAGGTTATTTATGATCATTTCACGGTTGATGGATTTATCGAAGGTTATACTCATTGGGTAACTTATGGAAAGATAACATATAGTGCATCTACAAACTCTGCTTTTGTTTCGTCTCGAAAGGATATAGATGATATGCAAGGATTAGTTTATGAGGCATTTGGGATCCTAGAGTATATGATAGTATTATTAGTACATCGGAATTTGAAAATGATAAAGAAATTCCAATTGAATAGGTTGAGAAATTTTATAAATTAATTGATAATTTACAAAAAGAATTATATCCAGGTTATAAAAAAATTTTAAAACTTGCATTTATTATTTATTTGCTTCACTTGAAGTGTCTAAGCAACATGAGGAACAAGATTTTTGATATGCTTTTAAATTTGTTGAGAGAAACATTTTCAAATGTAATGGATGATTTGTCTAAATCATACTATGAAGCAGAAAAAATTGATGAAGTAATTAGGACTTGATTACGAAAGTTTGATGCTTGCCCAAATGATTGCACTTTGTTTTAGAGGTTGGATAAAAAAAGTATCCAATGCAAAACACATAGTGAGCTTAAATGGAAACATCTTAAAATCGCATGTAAGGTTTTATGGTATTTTCCAATAAAATCTAAATTACAATGTTTGTTTATATCATCCAAAACAGCATTCCATATGAGATGACATTCTGAATCTCTCACAAAGGATGGTTACATGTGACATCTGACTGACTTCCCAGCTTGGCAAACATTTAACTATAAGCACTTAGAATTTGCAAAGGATCTTGGAACATAAGGCTTGGCTTAGCATTAGATGGATTTCATCTGTTCAAAAATATATGTGTGACATATAGTACATAACCGGTTATTTTAATATCATATAATCTTCCACCATGGATGTGTATGAAACAACTATACTTTATGTTGTCATATTGATACCTAGCTCATATGCTCCAGGAAATAACATCGACATCTACTTGTAATCTCTTATTGCAGCTTTGAAGGATTTATGGCAGATAGGAGTTCAAATATATGATGTATCAACTTAACAAAATTTTCAATCATATGTCACATTAGTGATTTTCTTGGTATGCAATCTTATCTGGATGGAGCACTAAAGGAAAACTTGAATGCCCAGCATGTCATCAATTTACATATTCACAATGCTAAAAACATGAGGGAAAATACTATTATATGGGTCATCAGATGTTTCAAAATAGTGATCATGCATCTAAAAAAAATGCTTAATTTTTTGATGGCACATAAGGGTATGGAAGACCACCTACACTATTAGGAGACATGATACATAAGCTCCCGAGGCTATGGTGCAGTGGAAGAACATCAAGTTGTTGCTTAGGTATACCTATGATTCGATCCTAACTATAGTGCATTTGCAGGGATTTTTCCTTCAAATAAAGTGTGTAACAACGGGATGTTAGGCTTCTGAGGTGCCCGTCTCAAGTGATTTCCGATTTACCCTGACAGTCGATAGGAAAGTTCTATGGGTTTGAATCGGTCGCCTTAGGTTCGGTGTTACCTGATTTATAATTTTCCTGATGTACTCCCTCCTAATGATGTGTGCCAGTTGGGGGGACCGCCAGGATGACAGATTTCACCTTTTGAAGGAGACATGATGCACAAAAATTGCTCATTTATGTGAAAATGATTTACCTCCATTCACATGATTTAGGGATGATCTGTGAGGGACGGATGAGCGTAATTACATTTTTGCTAGAAAAGGAGATATGATGATAAATGAGTTGAAAAATTTTAAATTTACTTTTGGGAAAACAATTAATGATAATTCTATTCAACTAGAAAAAAATGAGTATCTTCTTTGATTTTATTATATTGGAAATATAATGTGATACATCATAATCTTGACCTTATGCATATTAAAAAGAATATATGTGAATCAATTTGTGGGACATTACTGAATATAGAATGAAAAATCAAAAGATAATCTCAAATCACAACTTGATTTGTAAGAAATGGGGATAAGATCATCACTCCATCCTATTGAGGAAAGATCAAAGAAAATTTATTTACTTCTAGTATCTTTTTCAATGGGGAAAAAAGAGAAGGGTATATTTTGTAAAGTCTTTAAAAAATGTAAAATTCTAGGTGACTATGCATCCAAAATATCACGATGTGTTCAAATGAAACTGAAAAATTAAGTGGTCTAAAAAGTCATGATAATTACATTTTGATGTATCAATTATTGTCAGTAGCACTGTGAAAAACTTTATCTAAATCCTTTCAGATTCCTTTGATTAAATTAAGTAAATATTTTTTAGAGTTATATTGTAAAGTAATTTCTTGTACAGATTTATATTGTAGTGGTCGTATGTGAATTGGAAAAGATTTTTCCTCCATCATTTTTTTATATAATGATTCATATAACTTTTCATTTGGCAATTGAAGTATAACTTACTAGACTAGTTCACTATCGTTGGATGTATCCAATTGAAAGGTAATATATAAATATTATTGATATTTTTTAAAAAATATTTTTTTTAGATAAATAATAAACAATCGTTGTGTTTTGACATAAGGTACCTAAGAACATTAAAGTCTTATATTCAAAATAGAAGTACATCAGAAGGATCTATTGTTAAAGGATATTTAGTTAAGGAACATTTGACATTTTGCTCTTTATATTTTGTAGATTATGTAGAGACAAAATTTAATCAATCATCAAGAAATGATCATATAAATATTGACTCTACATTCGCATTAGATGTGTCAGGTTATGCATTTGGAATAGTCATTGCAACTAATTTTGATATTAGAATATTAAAGAAGACACATCAATATGTGTTATTCAATTATCATTGCATCCAATCTTATATAAAATATGTTTTTTATATAAATTATGTGTTTAAATATATAACAATTTAAGTCATCTTTATTTATAAAATTATTATTCTTTTTTTTAGAACATCATAGAATTATGAATCATTGTCATTCTCGTTTTCCACCACGCCAAATTGAGTGTTTACATAGTGAAATTTGTACCTCATGATTTGTCAGTCTGTAAGTTGTGTTGTAATAGTTATTAAAATTATATATTACAATTATTTTCAAATATAATTAATTAAGTACTTATTGTATGATAGATTGAAGGTACAAATTTTCCAATAAATGAGAGTGTTAAATGATTTGAGATCAATTGCCAGAGGCTCAGATGTCATTGGGATACGATGTGAAAATTTGTTTCAAATAAATTTAGGTTTCATACAAAGGAAGTGGAACGTAAGAGAAAAACTTAAAATTATGGCTTAACTATTAGGATAACTACTTCAAGTTATTTAAGTATAAAAGATCATAATACAATATTAAATGAACTTGATTATTATGACATTTTACAAAATGTTACTAAGTTAGATATGAAGGAGGTCGAAAAGTTATTTTATTTGAATATGAGCATGTGTCCAAAGGCAAACGACTAAAATTAGATGTGGATGGTTTTGTGTTAGACAATTTTTAAAATGTTAGGTGTCATAATGAGTCTTATATTTTAGCATCTCAGACTATGCAAGTATTTTACGTGGAAGATCCAATTGATTGTGATTGACATGTCATTATCACCATTGATGGACGAGCAAAGTATAAAATGTAGCCTATATATGGAAGATGTTGTTACATGTCTTCAAAGTTATATTCGTAATTCTGAAGACTACAATGAGTAGGAAGAAGTGGTTTGGGTTCATGATAATGTTGCAGAAGTAAAAATTGATATTAATCTATGATGAAATTTTATCTAGTCTATGCATTTATATTTAGTTAATTATCATTGTAATAATAGTAAAATGGATTGTTATATGATGATTGAATGATATATGGTGATATGTATTTGTTTTTCATATTTAATTTTTAACTTTTTATATTTGATATTAGAATGTTTATGAGTCCATATTATCTATAATTTGTAACTAACTATTATTTGTAATAGGAATGACTTTTAAGCGTCGAACTAATAGGAAATCTCGCTTTAAATTTCAAACTAAAATAGATATACAACCATTAGTTATAAGTACAAATCACACAAATCAACATTCAATTGAACAACATATTATCTAAATTTATGCATCAAAAATTCTTATTTGCATTTTTACTTGAATCATTACTTTTACAAATGGTCAAAATATACAAGATACCTTAAATAACTAAAGAGATGCAGTTTGAAACCAATTCCATGTTGATGTGCAAAATAATATCCCACATGTTGAAAAAATTCTTTAGTTCTTGACTAAAATAATGATATGAACAAAGAATCTAATGAAGGTAATTTATATAATAATAATAATTTATTTTATTATTTATATTCAGTCTTATATCTTTTTTATATATGTACAGATAATGATGAACTTTATAATACTAATAGGAAAAAAAGGTCCTACATTTATGAAAGAAGTTTAGGATTGACCTAGCACATTACCACACATTTAGATTCCATGTGATGATATATGGGTCATCCTATAGGAATAAAAAGAAATAAATTTACTGATTTCTTAGGTTCTTTGACAAGAAATGATAAGTATTGCCCAATTGATGTGAAAAATTGATATAAAATACCAACAGATAAAAAGAAAGATAAGTTAAATGTTATAAAAGTAAATAAATTGATTTTTAATTTCATTATGGTAATATTGAACTTTTAATTTATATAATGATAATTTATCTAAATATTTTTTATAGGAAAAGTATGATCTTCCTCCAGGGATACAAAATTGGATCTTATGCTCAATAGTAAAAAAAATAGAAAAATCGGAAGTTGAAACTTAAAAAGCACTATAATTGAATTGTCAATTTAATTTCTTTTAGAGATAAAAGAGCTCATGCAGAATAGTATATGAGACTAATTATTTTTTGGAACAAGGAAAAAAATCAAAGTTAGACAATATTTTTTTTATTTAGAATATAATTTGATTCAAATCATATGAAGATTTTTATTTTCTGTATTATGTGTATTTCAATATATTAGAAAGGAGTGAAAAAAATAAAGCTGCTAGAGAGCACAAGATAATGCATCAGACAAACCACTAGAAGGACATCTTTTGCTCAAGTGCAACATAAATTAATAATTCTTTTTAATCATGTTATAATTTTATACAAGTTTTAGTATCCCCATACTTTCTAAATGATAGAGTTTGTGTTGTACAATCTGCAAGTGCATAAATGACGTCAAGTAATAAAAATATAGATCTCATATGGATTGTTGATTAAGCATTAGTTAATTTCACATGGTGAATTATCTAGGCAATAAGAGGTTGATTGGAAAGTTGAGAGCTAAAGTTGAGAAAGAGAGGGAAGAGAGAGAGTAATTGGTTTAGGGGGATTATTCAAGGAGTTCAGTTTCACTATGATGTTATTTAATATCCCTATGCATTGTTCATCTCCTTACCTCCATGCCTACACTTTGTAGGATTTCTAACTAAAGTTTGGCTCAACCCCGTGAAAATTGCACTAGAGAGTTACCCAAGTTCTAATGTCATTAAGTAAAGAAGAAACTCTAGAAAGTCTGGTTAAAGGGTTACCCTAAATCCCCTCGGTCATACAATCCTCGAGTTATCTAATTTACTTTCTAATGATGATTAATGCAACTAAGTAGAAGAGATAACCTAAAAGTTAGGTTAAAGGATTATTTTCTGTCATAAGGTCCCCTGGCCATACAGTTCTAGATTACATAAGTCACTTTCTAACATTAATTTGAGAGAAACCCTCTAAACTCTAATTAGATACTTCTTTGTAATGAATCAGTCTCCTTACAAGAGAATCATCCAAGAAAGTTCACTTAAAGGATTATCCCCTGTCACAGGACCCCACTATCATGCAATCTAGTATTTCTCCTCTACAAGGTGACAAATCCACTATAATCCACATACATATACCACACACACATTTCATCAAATATGTACAAGACACAATACACAAGAACAAGTTATAAACTCTTCATTGAATAAGAAAACAAGCAAGTACATACTTCATACATAAATATCACATCATAAATACTTCCTACATCCTAAGAATCAGAGGATTTACTCCATTGTGAAGGATTTACAATCAAGAGATAAGAAAATAGTAATCTACAACTCAATAAAGAAGATAAAGAGAGGAGAAAGTTTATCAATGCATCGCTGGTCTTCTTACTTGCAATCCTTGCTCTGGAGGTGAACTGATCGACAAAGATGGATGATCTAAAGCTCCCCCGAGAGGGAGAACCCTTTCTTAAGAAATGGAGGCGGAGCTCCAATCCAAAGATGAGTGAAAAGGGAGAGAATACTTCTTTTATAGGTGGGGGTCACGCCCCTGCCTGGGTTATGTCACAGTCGTATGATTTCACACGCCCCCCCTATGAATAAGCTTTGGATGGGAGACACGGTTGTGTGATTTTACACGACCTGCCTATGAATAGGCTCTGGTGAAGGGGCACGACCGTGTGATTTCACACGGCCATGTCTCATGGCCCTGGAAAAAGACATGGCCCTGGTGAAGTAAACATGGTCATGTCTCATGGAAACATCTTTTAGCCAATCTAAATGTGATTTTCTCTGGTTGTAGTATGAAGCAAAGTTATAGATCTTGAAGTTATCTATATTTTGATATCTAGAACAGCTCATAATTCCAACTAAGTAAAAGTTTATGACCAATTTATTTTTACTCTACGGTTTAGAAAAATCACACGGACGTGTTTGAAAAAAAAACACAATCGTGTCTAATAGGCACGACCAAGACATGGGTTGTGTCAGATTTTTATATGGGCATGCCTTATAAGCATGACCCAAATATTTTGGAGACTGTAGACTATATTTTAGCTCTGGTTTCCATCAAAGTTCTTCCGTAGAAATATGCGTGTGTCAAGGAATATGACTAGAGCACATTCCTTGATGACAACTCTAATTTGAAAGTCTTTTAAAAGTCTTTTCCTTCATGTATGTTTTGTATATTTGTCTAGCCCATGTTGAGTTTTTTTTTCCACTCTATTCTCCATTCCAAGAGCAGATCTATGAAGAAATAGAATGAAAGTAAGATATTATAATGAAATATTATGCAATAAACATAACTTATATGCATAAAATATAAGTAGATGTGCATCAAATAATACCTAAAAATATATATAATCTATGCATATCAATTTGTCTTTTGCACATTAACCTCAAGAGAATTTTGAATTTTATTGACTAAGTAGAATTTATTGTTGCCAGCCACCTATACATGTGCAATATATTATGTCGCTTATGAATTACAACACTTGCTAAATGAGTAAAGTATGGTGGATCATCAATTGCTTTAGAGAATGTCTCTTATAAGCCTCAAACTTTGATTTCTTTAATATCATACTTTTCTTCAAATTTGATGCTCTTTGGATGTACCAAGTACAGGTATAGTATTTGGGGCAGTAGATTTATTAGTGAACTCATTATAAGTATTTCTTTGATTCTTTATAGTGGAAAGTGTATTTGGGTTGAAGAGATTTATCTAGCTTTTGCTCATTAGATAAGATATCGATGATTAGTTTTATTGAAGTAGCTGAAGGTGTAAAACATTCTAATTAGATTGGGATGGACTTGAATATTTGTAGGAAAAAGAAAAGATACACCCTTCTACACGAGTTAAATTATTCCAAGTTTGCTTTACTCATGCCAATGGAAGTCTATCCAACAATGTTACAGTAGAAAGATTGGTAAGTTATTTTATACTCTTTAATATGTTGTAGCAAAAATAATTTATTTTAATTATCATTATGTATTTAATAAGTATCAACATGTCATGTTTTGATTAAAGCTGCAATGAGTGAATTAACAAATCAACTTCCTAAAGATTCTAATGATCCAGTGAATCAGAATGATATATTTACTCAAATCATAGGACCAAATAGACTTGGTAGAATACATATGTTTGGTAATGATGTTAGTCCATCTGATTTATGGGGAGAAGTTTCTAATCGTCACACATACAATTGACTAGTGATGGATCAACAAACACAATTAGAAAAAATGAATGAGCAAATTAAAAAGTAAGACCAACAAATTACAATATTAGATGCAAAGATTTCTGATCAATCCAACTATAATCCTCTTTAAAATTGTAATAATAATCAACACACATCACCAAGTAGTAATCCATAAATTTCTATTCCTCATAATCCATTTTTATGGGTAAAGTTTGCTTGATTTTATTCTTATTATCTGTTTCACACATCTTCAAACTCTTTAAACTTTTATCTCTTTTACATTTTTATGTAGATTAGATGCTCTGTTTTGATTAAAAGTTTATTTGATTCAATGAAAATTATGGCAAAAGGAGTGATTCATAGCATGGATCCAAATACTATAGTAGGAAGGTAAACACTAGGATCAAATTGGTGTGCAATAAGAATACAAGTTGTCCTAGAACTAAAAGAGAGTTTAATTGGACTTATGATCTTTTACAAAAATTTGAGGATAAGCTTACAGGAATGATAGCTTGGCCTTATCATCTGGTATAATTTTAACATTTCATTTAGGGTTGTAAACAAGTCGAGCCTAGCCAAGCTTTGGGGTGTTCATGCTTGTTTGATAAGGTAACCGAACCGAGCCAAGCCGAACTTAAAATTATGGCAAAAGACGAATACGCTCACCCCCAGCGCCCTCGCCAATCCGTCCCAAGGCCAACACGGAGGAGGTAAATCACGAGCGGCTACTAGCCTTTTGAATAATGACTAGCACATAAGGGAGGTATTTATCTCGGTTTTGCCGAGATTCGAACCCCAGACCTCAATGTGGCAACACCTCAAGCCGAGCTTAAAATGAACCAAGCTTTTAAAATGATTGTTTAAGCTTGATTTGGTTTATTTTTTATGAGCTTGAGCTTGTTTAAAGCTTGGCTTGAGCTTGGTTCATTTAGATGTTATCAAGCTCTCAATTCAAGCTTGGTTTGAGTTTGGTTCGTTTAGATGTTATCAAGCTCTCAATTCAAGCTTGTTTGATTGTTTGAATCTTTTAGTTATTTGATTGGTTATTGAACTTGATAATTTAAATTTATTTATTTATTTATTTATTTATTTTTAGTTTATTGTTTATTTAGCATATTGAAAATAGTTTTATTAATGAATATGATTTGTAAATATTGTTCATAAACGTTGTTCATGAACGTTAATGAGTTGAACACATATGTGTTCAAGTTTGTTTGTTTTACTTAACGAGTTGTTCAAGCTTGTTTGTTTAATTAATATTTTGTATATTGAACGAACATAAATAAGCTCTTACCAAGCCGAACACCAAGCTGTTTACAAATGGTTGGTTCATTTACAACTTGAAATGTTATTAATTTTTTTTATTTATCATGTTATTATAACTTTAAATAAATATGAAATGTATTTGTAGTTAACAATAAGCGAAAATTACCATTAGGTAAATATGAAATGATACTTTATATTTTCTTATTTGGTATGATATTAAATCTTTATCATTATTTCTATTAACTTTTTGTCAATATTGTTTTATTTCACTAATACAAATATATTCATTGTATTTGTAGGTGATAGGTACTTGAATTTTTGTGAATCTATATGATGGTTGAAGATGGTCTGCCTAGTTGAGTTTTTATTTTATAAGATTTTGTTAATTTTAAAATTTAATATTTTAAGTGCATTGTATAGTTAGTTTTGGATGTAAATGACTCGTCATTAGTTTGCATTTGAAACTTTGACTCAAATATTTATCGGATGAATCTATTTACACTTTAAATTATATTTTATAATTTTTTCTATTTAAATGGTGGATGAATTATAATGATGTGTAAATATTGAATTCATATTATACATTCTAAATAAATACTAATGTCATTTTAAATGTATTTATAAATTAAATATCATTATAGATTAGTTAAGGTGAGATTTTAAAATAAATTATCTTTAATTATACTTATAGAAAAATATAAATATTATAATAAATGAGTTTTGGTGGCATTTAGCTTTGCCCCTATTATGATAACTTTTTTTAAATCTATACAGGGATGTCCAGTTGGTTAGAGGGTGGCAAATTTACTACAATGGAGCATGAATGAATTTCCGGCGGGAGTAGGTCCTCAGGGAAAAACTTCTCCCACCCCCTAACCACTTAGTGATCAACTATAAGCTAACCTCATGATTTACCTTATTTCACATAACCTGAAGATGAGCTGTGAGAGGTGCCTGTGATGAGCATAATCACATGCTTCCTCCATCTCTTCCATTGCAATTTCCATCCATCTCCTTGTAATCATCCTCACAATTAAACGGGAATTGCCACGGGCAACCGCGATAGGTAGCAGCCGCAACTAGGTGAGGACATGAAGGGTCACCTATCCGGGTCTCAGGCCCTGGCTGTGGCAACCCTACTCCCTGTCAGTGATGGTCTCCTCGAGCTCACCGGACTCATTCTCATTGACTCCCTCATCAGCCTAGCTGTGCGGACGTCGTTGTTTCTGTTGCTCAGCCCAGTGCTAGTGTTAGTGGTGTCATAACTAGTAGCACCAGCAGTTATGGGCTAGAGACATCAGATTAGACTCATTTCAAGTCCTGTGAATTTTTTAGACTACAAGGAGTTCAACGATGTTGTCCATTGTATATTTTGGTATCTTCAAAGGTATTGAAATATTATCAAAAAAATCAACTAAAACATAAAGTCATTCATATCAAGCCCACGAGGTTATGATTTGGTTGATTCTTCTGACAATATTTTAACACCTTCGGAGAAGTCGAAATATACAATGGACGACACCATTGGACTTCTTATAATCTTAGAAATCCATAGGACCTTAAATGGGTTGAATCTGAGATCTCTATGTCCATCAGCTGAAATATATTATGGATAACATCGTTGAACTCCTTGCAATCTCATAAATTCACAGGATTTGAAATGAATCCAATCTGAGGTTTTTAGGTTCATCAGTGGGTTTTGGTCAAAATCCACTAATGATCCTAGAGACCTCAAATTTGACCCATTTAAGATCTTGTAGATTTCTGAAATTTCAAGGAGTTCAACGATATCATCCATTGCACATTTCAACGTCTCCGGAGGTGTCGAAATATTATCAGAAAAATCAACTAAAATATAAACTCATTCATATGAAATCCAAATTGGACCTGATATGATTTTATATTAGGCCTTAGGGTTATGATACGAAATCAAATTCAAACTAAAAGTTGAACTTGATGAGAATCCAATAATTATATGGAAAATCTTGGAGAAGAACAAGGAAGAAGTAATTAGAAAATAGTAAATCATTGTAGAGGTAATTGGACAGATGGAATTGAAAATTTTAACATAGGGAAAGGTAGGTTCATGCTGGAATCAATTATTACCTCTCATTTTCTCTCTGATTATTTGTTTATGATCACACTTATGAAAAACATGATTGTCTTAGATGATAATATTTGAAGTTAATGTTGATAAATTCAGCTTGTTGAAATGAGACGATCAAGTTTTGGTTCTATTTATATCTTTCCATTTTAACTAGTCAGAATACATTGCTAACTTTTAGTGCATGGCATTATTTCTGATAAACTTTTATTTTGGTTATGATACTTTTTCTTTGAAAGATTATTTATTATTTATGATCTTATTGTTTATCGCTTCTTGTTAGACTATTGTCGATGATATAAAGGAATTGCTTACAACTAAAAAGCTAAAATAGCATACTTGATGGAAAAGACTTTTGAAGAGAGAAGAATGAAAGCAACTTTGCAGCAGAGCCTGTCTGAGGTAAGCGGCTATTTTCTACTGAGTTGTAGAATATTTTTTTTCTGTGGCAGTTGTGAGCTGGGCCATGTATTGCTCTTCTTCCTATAATATGAATCAAAATCAGATTTGTGTTAAGCTGATATGAAATCACATCATACCAACCTCAGCTTGATATAAATAAATTTATATTTTAGTTGATTTTTTTTATAACATTTTAATACTTTTAAATACGTTGAATTATGCAATAGACGATATCGTTACTTCTTATAATTTTAAAAATCTATCAGATCTGAAATGGATTCAATTTGAGGTCTTTAGGATTATCAATGAATTTTAGTCAAAATTCATTGATAAACCTAGAAACCTCAGATTGAGTTCATTTCAGGTCATGTAGATTTCTGATATTACATGAAGTTCAGTGGTGTCATCCATTACATATTTCGACTTCTCCGGAGGAGTTAAAATCTTATCGGAAGAATCAATTAAATCATAATTCCTTTGATCTGATATGATTCCATATCAGACCCAACTTAGACTTTATATGAATGAGTTTATATTTTAGCTTTTTCGACAATATTTGAACATCTCTGAAGACATTGAAATATGTAATGGACGGCACTATTAAACTCCTTACAATTTCAAAAATCTATAACACCTAAAATGAGTTCAATCTCAGGTCTCTAGGTTCATCAGCAAATTTTCACTAAAAGTCATTGATGGACCTAGGGACCTCATATTGGATCCATTTTAGGTTCTATAGATTTCTAAGACTACAAAGAGTCCAACGGTGTTGTCCATTATATATTTTGATTTCTTCGGAGGTATTAAAATATCATTTAAAGAATCAAATAAATCATAACCCTGTGAACCTGATATCATTTCATATTAGGTTAATGTTGGACTTGATATGGAATCATAATAAGTCCATATTATACCGGATATGATTTCATATCAAATATATATTGGGCCTAATATGAAATCATATCAAGCCCAATGGCTTGATATAAATTAATTTATGTTTTAATTGGTTTTTCTGATAACATGTTAACACCTTCGGAGACGTCGAAATGCAATGAACGGTACCATTGAATTTCTTGCAGTTTTAAAAATTTATGACCTGAAATAAGTTTAATCTGAGATCTCTAGATCTATAAATAAATTTTGATTAAAATTCATTAATGAATCTAGAGACTTTATCATGTCATCCATTGCTTATTTTAATTTCAGGTGTTAATCCTGTTATGCTTTCATTCATGCACCTAAAAGAGAGAGGAGGATATAGAAGAGAGATTGTGTGGATTTAAGAGAGGGAATAGAAAAATATATATATATATATATGAGAGAGGCAAAGAAAAGAGTGAAATGATAAAGGTATAGAACAGGATGAATAAAAAATTGAATACATCTTTTAGCATTTAGTAAATACTAATTCACAAACCTTAGTGTTTTTTCATAAATTGGAAAATCGTTTTATTTTCTGAATTAACAAATATTTAATGGATGTCAAATCAAGATGAATTTTAAATTTTAACATGGTATATAAATGTTATACTTGATTAAAAAAACATTTAACAAATTACTATCCTTAAATATTAATCCAAAAATTTAAAAAAAAAATGAACACTGTTGGATGGAATGGGAACTTTTTAATTTTTAACTTTTTCTATCTTGAAATTACTACATTTCCATCAGCATTGCTCTATCTATTCATTATTCTTAATTTTCATGATCAGATTGATCATCCCAAATGGAACGTTATTCTGATTAATGTTTTTTTTTTTCTTTTTCACTTCACCATGAAGATCTTTAAAAAATAAAATAAAAAAAAAATCTCACTGTTTGTTAGAATCATTACCTGAGTTGTCAGAAAGCTTCCCACCCAATAGCCCCCTGCCCCTTTTAAAATGTCACATGTATTCGTAAACAAATAATTGATATTATTATTTTCTACCATATCATCAATTATATGAAAAAAAAACTACATTGTAATAATTATAATATAAATATTTATAACAATCAACATCTACAATTTCATAATTACTATAACCCCTACAATTTTATAATTACTGTAACATAAATATTATTAAATATGACAATATGAATGTGAGATGAAAAAATTAAATTTATATTTTAACAATTACAAAATCATAAATAATACAATATGAATATTTTTAAACATATTTAATATGTATTATAACCACTATAAAATCGCACCCAAACTGTTCAGAATTTAAATTTAAAAACCCATCAAAAAATTTAAAATTAATCTCCTAAAAAGTCAAAATTGATCAAATAATATATTTGATGACAAATATGGCTGATGGAATGGAACGTTTTATAAAAACAAAACCATTTCAATAAAAAAAAACCCTTTGTTTTTTTTATCGCCAATCTTTCAAAATGCAGGATTCAACAAGGCACATCAAAGGATTTCACCCACTTCATCTGCCTCCTTTCTCTGAACAAAACTTGAATGCTCATGAAAACCTGCCTTGAGGGTGGCAGCCCATAGTTCCACTGCATTGATGGTTCATAACTTCGGAGTGAAAAGAAGCAGATCAGATGTGAGACTCACAGACCACTTATACAATTAAAATAATACACAAGTAGATGCTCTTGCCACTTAACAAAACCCATGTGTAACCACGGTTTAAGATGCTTGAGCACAATCTCCACAAATGTGGTGGCGGCAATGGACAGTGTGAGCTTTGAGATCAGCAAACAAGTTTGCACATATTCAGCAAGAACATTCAGGAACAGAACAAGCAGACAAGAAATAATAAAGAGAATGTTATCCAAATTCCCAGTGTTTGAATATCACAAGAGGTAAGTTTGCTCACTAACCCAATAAAATTCAACTAAGAGATATTACAACAGACCAAATGAAAACATTAGAGTACATGTTTTATTGCCATGCAACATATATTGAGGTTAAGAAGCCAAAAAAGGGGAAAGGAAAGAAAAAAGTTCAAAATATTGGGAAGCAGTTCACCTGGGTGAATCTTGACAAAACCCAGCACAAAAGAACTTCATCCTTGAACAGACTACACCTAATGTAATAATAAATCTGTTTTTTTAATGAAATGAATCTCAAAAATTACTCCTTGCGTCACCTCGAAACAACAAGAAAATTTACTATTTTGTCTATTGTGAATTGCTGCAAACTATCTTCCTTCAGAGATTCAAGTGAGAAACAAAGCAATAATTTTGCGCTTATGATGTCACCTGATCGAGTTGCATTTGTTCGAGCCATGCGCTAAGTACTGCAGCTTGATCATGCCCCTCGATTGTACTATTGGAGCTTGAACACTCAGTGCCAACCAACTTCTCCGGCGGTGACTCTTTTACCAGTGAATGAACCCAGGACAAGTCAGGCTCGTCTACATTTCCATGCATCTCAGAAGAGTATAATCCCTTGAGACGGCCAGGATCATTGCCGTTCACTCCCCAATCAGGTGCACCAGAGGGAGATGCCCACTTGGACCTTGATGAGCTAACAGGAGAGCCAACAATTGGAGAAGAAATTGGAGCGAGATCGCGTGAGCTCTGGCTGCGTAAAGTCTGTTGTTGTCTCTCCCACTGTGAAAGCATTGCAAGGTGAGTACTCATCGGAGAGAGAGGCTCTGCACCTCGCGGAGACATGAAACCAGGAGAAGCCGCATTGCGTGATGCCTGTAACAGTGAAGAATGAACAGGCATATGTTGGGCATCCGCAGTCCTCGGCGAGAATACACTTGTGTTAATGGGTGATAGCAAACTATGCTGCTGCTGAAACTGATTGAGTATGGCAGCCCTGTGAGAAGGTGAAAAAATGGCACCTTGATCAGAGCTAAACCTAGGAGATGAGGCGATCTCAGCAGAGAAAAGCTCATCAAGGTTTGATGGAGTTAGTGCTTTGGTTCGGACAGAACGGTTCCCAGTCAATGAGTTCAACCGAGAGAAGCATGCATCGTTTAGAAGCTGCTGGGCATCAAACTCAGGGAGGTCCTCCAATGGCATATCCCTTGCACTCAGAGACGAGCGCAACCTACTTGAATGGATATTGTTTGCAGGGAGATTCAGGATAGGCACATTAGGTTGAGGCCAGCCTGGGGTTGAGTGGCTGTTTCCGTTGTTTGCTGATGGTGATATGGGCGGAGTAAAGGGTGGCATGACAGCAGAAACGGAAGATGGAGATCCAGGCATAAGCCCCAAAGCTGCAGCCATCTCCATTGCAGCCGAGGATGATGAACGGGGAGAGGGCATAGCAGAGCCAGTGGACATATAAAGTGGTCGTAGCTCCTCGTTTGTGTGTGCAAAGAAACAGACCCGGCGGGCGCAGCTAGTGCCATCCTTGCAGGGCCTAGTTCGATACTGGGCAGGATGAAGCCAACACTCAAAGACCCCATGTGCATAGTCGCACATGTCTCCCCTCCGGCATGCTCCTTTCCGGAATTCCGGGCAAGGGACGCAGCTGTAGTGGTACTTCCTTGGGTCACGCCGCCGTGCATTCTCGCCTGGGTGGACAAAAGGGCACTCGGTCCAGTCATGGGAATAAGCACGAGAGCACGGCCGGATTTTGAATGAGAACATCCGGAAGTCATCAGTGGCATAAATGCTGTTCTTGATGTCTGGGAGTGACGGATCGATAGGATACTCTTTCCTCTCAGAGATGGCGACCCGAGGAAGCTCAGGGAACTTGGCCATGGAAGGAGAAGAAATCGAGTTCGACAATAGGGAGGCATCGTCATCAGGTGACAAAGAAAGCGCTGAAGATTCTGGGTTCAACGAGGCAGTCGCCACGCAAATAGGAAGAGTGTGGTGATCTTCTTCCCCGTCCATGAAATTTGTGCTCCCTCCAAGAAGTTGTTCAAGAGCATCCTTTGCGTCAGGCAACTTGGGAAGCACCACAACGACATCGGCTGGGCGGTTTCCATGAGCATCTAACAAAGTGGGATCCGCTCCGGCAGCGAGGAGAATCTTCACGGCATCAACGGCATCAAAGGATCCACCAGAGGCGGCGCAGTGCAGCGCTGTGGTTCTATCAGGATCAGTGGCGCGATTGATATCAACGGAAGGCAAGGAGACGATGAACTTGAGCACATCAACACTTCCGTAGGTCGATGCAACCATCAAAGGCGTGCGATGCTCGAGGACCATGCGATTGGAACCTTTCCTGCGGCCGTACCAAAGGCCAACCTCATCGATCGCAAAAGGCTCGTGTTCGATGGAGCGCCTGAAGGCTTCGACGTCGTTATTCGCGGCGAGCTCCAGAAGGTTGGACGACTTCTCGTCGATCTCGACAGTGAGGCAGTTCATCTGGTTGTTTGTTCTTCCTGCAAGGTCAGAGCTTTATGACTACCTATACGACGGTTTTACTTGCTCCGGGGCAACCTAATTCGCCTGGAAAATAATAGATCCATGAGAAAAAAGATCATCTTGGCAAGTCCAGATAGGGTAAAAGTAACAAGAGAGGAAGGAAATAAATGATTTTTCTTCAAGAATATTGAACGGTGTTGGACAGAGAAATTACTTGATATCGGCTTGTTGATTTATTCAAGCCGGAAACCCCGAAGAAAAAAAGTTTTCCGACAGAGAGGAACTAGCATCATAGATTCAAAACAAAAGAGACAAGAATCGCAAGGCGTTCACTCTACCAGATCACGATATTACCCTAACAAAGACTAAAACTATGAGCTTTCCACTCACCGCGCAGAAAAAGAACAGCAGTTGACTAGATCGCATCGGAGAAAAAAATCTCATTGAACTCAAAAAATTATCGTAGCAAATGAATCAGTGAACCGAATCAGAGAAAGATCTCGTACTCCACCAGCTGGCGTCCACAGATCAGCAAATAAACGATCGCAACAAGTATCAAAGAAGAAGCGGAAGATTTTTCAAGCCCGACGATCCTTCAACTAGCCCAGCAAGAGCAGCAGCAGCCGTCAGCGAGCACCGCGAGCTTGAGAAGAATTCGGCGATCTAACGGGAACACTCGACGCACCTTGCACAACTCCATCGCCGATGAAGCAGAGCACGCCGATGAAGAAGGAGAAGAAAAGGAGGAGAGGAAAAGGGTGTCCTTCCAGCCCCAGCCAGATGCACCCCCAAATGAAAACCAAATGAAACGCTTTCCCAAATGAGAGCCAAATGAATTTAATTCATTTTTTCTTCCGCTTCTTTTTCACTGTCGACGACCCTGCTCAGTCATACTATGCAGACGCACACAATAACACCCATAATTTCACCCTTTTACTATTCGGCAGGATATATTGGGACCTTTTCGGCACCGGTGAGTCCGAGAGTAACATTCCTGCTGGGTAATCCGCCAAGCCGATGCGATTTACGAAGTGGGGCCCGTTCCACGTGGACTGCGGTCAAATCCGGTTGAATGGGTCCCTTCACTATTCTTACTCCGCCTTGGCCTTTTGGCGTCCGAAGACGGCTCCTGTTGGGGTGTTACACTGTTACAAGGAGTGCATGGACAAAAATTAGAGTGGGCATAGTAGATTTCTCGAAGTTTCCGTCAATAACCATTTGGTTCTCGTAAGCATCATAATTACTATATTGCCCTCCTCGCCCAATGGGAATCGGGAGAGGAATGTCTTTGTCAGAAAGGGGTTTTTGGGTACTATGTGACTTTAGTTGCCACTGATAGATGCGGGACGACGACGACGACGGCTCATGCAGAGGTAGACCTCACCCGACTATGGTTCGGAATTGTCGGGTTGAGAGTTCGGAATCGTCGATCTGAGGTTCGGTTCGACGGTTAGTAATTACCGGTTCAATTATTTTAAACTGTCAATTTGACGGTTTGAATCTTTCGATTCGACCGTTTAGAATTATCGATACAATAGTTTATGATAAATCGATTCTTAATTTTAATTATCCAAAATAATTATGATATATATATATATATAATTTGTTTTTATAATTTGAATTAAAAAAATCAAAATTTTTATATATAAATTCTTAATATATAAATATATCCCCTAAACACACTATAATATTTCATAAATATTTAAATTTATTTCATTTTTAATTTTTCTTTTTACTAAACATTATAATCCAATTGAAATATATATATATATATATATATATATATTAAATTGTCAATTTGAAGAGTCATGTCAGTGAGTTAATGAACTCCTGAATCTTAACCGGCCAATAGTCCTAAACTCTCTAATAGCAAACTCAATTTCCTCATTAATCTTTACATCAGAAAAAATTTATTCTCACTTCCTGCATACAAATTTTTCTTTATTTAAACTTCCTAATGGATAATGATTTATCTAATTCAATACATTTAAATTATAATTTAGTATAACTTTTTATCAAATTGAACATGATTTTTTTTCGCTTGACCAATTAATTGCGAGATTAATACCAATTGATTGACATAGACTGAATCGATTGGGTCAATCTATTCGGCCTAATTTAATCGATTGATATGACTCCTAATCACTAATAGGGGCTTATGTTCCCTCACGATAAACTGATCGATTGTCAATCGATCGGAGTTACTCAATTGATAGAAAATATATTAGATTTTAGTTAAATGATATTGAATTTAGGTGAAATTATACTTAAGACTTTTTACCTAAAAATGAGGGTAATTAGATAAATAGATGTGTATTAAGGAGTTGAAGTAAGAAAAATTTACAAGGAGTGAGAATAATTTTTGTTTGGCGCAAGATAAAAAAAATGATAATCTCAATTAGCTTCATTGACTATCCCTAAGGGTAATCGGCCCGGCCCCATGAGAATTTCCCACCGCCCACCAGGGTAAATCGGGAAGCGCGCGCGGCAGTCAACTCAGACGTCCAACATCCTTTGATTGCACTCCTCATTTGGACAAAAATTCCTGTAAATACGTCGTAGCTGGGGATCGAACTGTGAGTGCCTGGGTGACAACCTGGATGTCCTACCGTGGCACCATGCCCTGGGGACTTGTTTGACGCAAGATAGCTCATTATAAAGCTATATTTAAATTGCTATTATTATTATTATCTAATCTACCTAAATATTATTATAGTAATTTGCATCCAAATTAATTCACGTATATCAAAATATAGTAAAATTTCCACTTTATTTGAAAAAAAAACAAAGAAACAAATTTCATAGCACGTAGTGGCTAATTGTCACAGGGGTAAATTTTCACCTTTGAAAATTCCTACGCGGTAGTCAAGTTCCGCACTTGATTCAGCCTCCGAGTTGCACCATCAATGTGCTAGAGAATGCACAAGCCACGCACAAAGAAGACAAGTCAACGTACAGGAAAACTCCCAACTTTTTGTATTCACAAACAAAGGATTACAAGTGACTCTCTTGGCAGAATGCTCATACAATCTCTCTTGTGTCTTGCCTTTGCCACCCCCTTGCCTATTTATAATGCATAGGCAGGGTTGGTTTGGCAGTTTACAAGCAGTTGCATGGCAGTTGGCTCAACTGCCATGCCACATGTCCCAAACCGCCAACCACCTCGTTGCTGCCTTGGCGTCATGTCAAAGCCAGCCTGCACCCCTGTGCTGTCCATGGTTCTGCTTCATGGGCTTGGGCCGAAGTAGCCCATTTTGCTGCATCTTTCCGTATGCTACATTGCATGCACCCGCTGCATGTCATGGCTCACGATTTCTCCGAGCCATGCTTGGCCGAATGCTCCGATTCCGCGCGTCCGCTTCTTCACATCTGTTTGCCACCGTTAAGTCGACCTCCCGCTCGACTTGTGCTCGGACAGTGCCCGCGCACTGCCACTTGTCCACCCGCTGCTTGGCATGTCTTGCGCACATGCCCACTATGCTGGATCCAAGGAGCAACGAGTCAATCCTTACGTCCAGCCATGTCGTCGAGTCTAAGGGGCTAACAAACCACCCCCACAAGAAGAAGTCGACGCCCTCGTCGATTGCTTCTGTAAGTATGCTTGGATTTGCTTCTCAAATTGCCACAAAGTAACATCTCTTTCCCATGTAGCCTCTGACTTGGGTTTTCCTTTCCACAGAACCAAGAATTCTGTCCTTCTATTCTTTTTGCTCATGCCAAATGTTCTGTGGTTCAGGATCTCCTCAACATCATCACTGAATTGCTTCCGTACAACAGGCGGAGCTCTCTTGGCACAGCTTCTTGATGGATCCATGTCATCTGCATAATATTTCTTCAAGAAACTTACATGGAATGTAGGATGTACCTTTAGCCTTTTAGGCAAGTTCAGCCTATAAGCCACATTCCCAACCTTCTCCACAATTTTGAAGGGTTCATCATACTTGGCAATTAGCCCACGGTGAGCATTCTTGCTGCTTATTCTCTTCCAGATTTGAGGAGTTAGTTTCAAACCGCCAACCACCTCGTTGCTGCCTTGGCGTCATGTCAAAGCCAGCCTGCACCCCTGTGCTGTCCATGGTTCTGCTTTATGGGCTTGGGCCGAAGTAGCCCATTTTGCTGCATCTTTCCGTATGCTACATTGCATGCACCCGCTGCATGCCATGGCTCACGATTTCTCCGAGCCATGCTTGGCCGAATGCTCCGATTCCGCGCGTCCGCTTCTTCACATCTGTTTGCCACCGTTAAGTCGACCTCCCGCTCGACTTGTGCTCGGACAGTGCCCGCGCACTGCCACTTGTCCACCCGCTGCTTGGCATGTCTTGCGCACATGCCCACTATGCTGGATCCAAGGAGCAACGAGTCAATCCTTACGTCCAGCCATGTCGTCGAGTCTAAGGGGCTAACAAACCACCCCCACAAGAAGAAGTCGACGCCCTCGTCGATTGCTTCTGTAAGTATGCTTGGATTTGCTTCTCAAATTGCCACAAAGTAACATCTCTTTCCCATGTAGCCTCTGACTTGGGTTTTCCTTTCCACAGAACCAAGAATTCTGTCCTTCTATTCTTTTTGCTCATGCCAAATGTTCTGTGGTTCAGGATCTCCTCAACATCATCACTGAATTGCTTCCGTACAACAGGCGGAGCTCTCTTGGCACAGCTTCTTGATGGATCCATGTCATCTGCATAATATTTCTTCAAGAAACTTACATGGAATGTAGGATGTACCTTTAGCCTTTTAGGCAAGTTCAGCCTATAAGCCACATTCCCAACCTTCTCCACAATTTTGAAGGGTTCATCATACTTGGCAATTAGCCCACGGTGAGCATTCTTGCTGCTTATTCTCTTCCAGATTTGAGGAGTTAGTTTCAGTAATACCTCGTCCCCAACAGAGAATTCCAAAGGCCTTCGTTTCTTATCAGCATACTTCTTCATCCTTCTAGCCGCTTTTCTTAAACTGTCTTGGGCTTCCTCAAGCAACTCTTGCTTTCCCTTACATATCTGTAGGCAGCAGGGCATTTTCCTCCAGACTTTTACTTGGCTATCTCCATAGGTGTTGTTGGTTGCTCGCTCAACACTATTTCAAATGGACTCTTTTCCGTTGCTGAGGACTTGTGCAGATTGTAGCAGAATTGTGCACTGTCCAGCAACCCCAACCAGTTCTTCTGACTTGCTGTCACATAGTGTCGCAAGTATTTTTCAAGGACATGGTTGATTTTCTCAGTTTGCCCGTCCGTCTGCGGATGATTTGCTGTTGAAAATTTTAGGTCGGTCCCCATCATATTGAACAAGACCGTCCAAAATCTCCCTGTGAATCGAGTGTCCATGTCACTCACAATGTCATTAGGCAAGCCAAAGAACTTTACCACATGACGGTAAAACAACTCCACAGCAACATCCGAGGGGCAAGCCGAAGGAGCCGCAATGAATATGACATATTTTGATAATCTGTCCACCACCACCATGATAGAAGACATGTCATCCACCTTCGGGAAGCCACTGATAAAGTCCATAGAAACAGAAACCCAAGGTTTCTCCGGAATGGGCAGCGGCTGAAGTAGTCCTGCCTCCTTTTTTCTTTCTGTCTTGTCTTGTTGGCACACAAGACAAGTTTTGACGTAGGCTTCTACGTCGTTCTCCATTTTTGGTCATATGTAGAAACGAGCCAACAAGGCAAGCATCCGCTCGACGCTCGGATGTCCAGCTCATTGTGGATCGTGAGTCTCTTTCAGCAACTCTTTCCGCAGACCACCCGCTGCAGGTACGAAGACTCTCCCCCCTTTGTACATTAGGAGATCGTCTTCAATCCGGTACCGCCGTATGATCCCGTCCCTTACTTGCTGCATCAACTTTCCATAAGTTGTGTCACTTGCAGCAACAACCTTTATCCTGTCCAACATATCAGATTCTACTCTTGAGATAGAGTAGAAAGTAGCAAAAACTTCCTTCCGACTCAATGCATCAGCCACTTGATTGTGCCTTCCAGGTTTATGTTCCCAAGTAAAGTCATATTCAGCCAAGAATTTCTGCCAACGGGCCTGCTTAAGAGACAACTTCTTTTGTGTTGCAAAGAAAGTGTTAGCAACGTTGTCAGTTCGAACAAGAAATTTTGTTCCCAGCAAATATACCCGCCAAACCTGTAGGCAATGCACTACTACCACAATCTCTTTTTCATAGACAGAGTACTTCTGTTCTGCTGCATTGAGTTTTCTGCTTTCAAAGGCAACGGGGTGGCCTTCCTGCACCAACACGCCGTCAATGGCTCTATCAGAAGCATACGTATGAACTTTGAAGGGCAATTCGAAGTCCGGTAATCGTAATATAGGTTCAGATGCTATTGCTGCCTTTAATTTTTCAAATGCTTCCTTGCATGCATCTGACCATTCCCACCGCATGTTCTTCTTTAGGAGGTCTGTCAATGGGGCAGCCTTCTTTGAATATCCAGCGGTAAACTTGCAGTAGTAGTTCGCCAAGCCCAAGAATGACCGTAGTTCTGGAATAGTTGAAGGAGTCTGCCACTCAACAATGGCAAGCACCTTCTTTGGATCCATCCGCACCTGACACTTGCTGACCATATGTCCCAAGAACATGACTTCCTGGCTTGCAAATTCGCATTTCTCTTTCTTCACAAAGAGTTGATGCTTCCTCAGCCGTTCGAGCACCATCTCCAAGTGCTCCTCCAAGGACTTGCTGTAGATAACAATATCGTCCAAGTAAACTACAACAAAGTTATCTAAGAAGTCGTACAGCACCTCGTTCATTAAGTTGCAGAAAGTGGTAGGGGCATTGGTCAAGCCAAAAGGCATGACCAGAAACTCGTATGAGCCATAACGAGTTACACATGTTATCTTTGCCTCGTCTCCTTCCGCAATTCTGACTTGCCAATATCCCGATCGCAAGTCAAGTTTCGAAAACTATGATGTCTTGCTTAGTCTGTCCAACAGATCTTGCACTAGTGGAACAGGGTACTTGTTTTTCACCGTCACTTTGTTCAGGGCCCTGTAGTCCACGCACATCCTCAAGTCACTATCCTTCTTCTTTTGGAACAGCACCGGTGCACCAAAAGGAGCCTTTGATGGTCGCACATGTCCTGCTTCCAGCAACTCGTTCAATTGCTTGCGTAATTCCGCAAGTTCCAAGGGAGACATGCGGTATGGCGAACTTGCAGGAGGGACAGCACCAGGGACGAGTTCGATTTTGTGGTCGATATTCCTCCTTGGTGGTAAGCATCTCGGCAACTCCGAAGGCATCACATCTTTGAATTTCGACAGAATGTCTTGAACACCCACTGGATATTCAGCATTCTGATCTGGTTTAGCATCGATCAAGGCTGCCAAGTAAGTTGTTTCGCCTCGCCTCAAGCCTTTCTATAAAGATATAGCATATATGATGTTGGTCTTCCTCTTGTTTTGGCCCTTTCCGTAAGGATGCACAGCCGATACGAAGCACGGGTTAGACTCTTGCATTACCATCACTCCATCCAAGTGAGGCATGAGCACCGCCTTCGTCTTCCGTAAGAAATCCATACCAAGTATGATTTGGAAATCTTCAAGTGGAATCACCATCATGTTTGCTTTCCCCACCCAAGTGCCAACAGTTAAAGGTACGTTATAAGCCATACCAACAACTGCTTGCGCCTTGGCATTCACCAACTTGATGTATTTTGAGCATTTGCTTACTGACAGCCTATAGTCTTGCAACAGTTTGGCAGATACAAAGGTATGAGTAGCCCCTGTATCCACCATAGCATATGCACTTCTTCTGTTTAGCATCACAGAGATGTGCAGGAGAAGAGAATGAGCCCGCACCATGTCCTCTGACATATTGGTTAGCAATTCACAGGACTCAAAATCAACAATTGTATTGAGCATTGTAAAGGGTTGACAAGTGTAGCAACTTCATGTTCGTAGTCTTCCCCTTTATCACCCAACAGGAGGGCGTTTAACTTCTCGCGTTTCGGACAATCCTTAGCAAAATGGGGGTCGTTGCATAGGAAACAGCCTTGATTCTTCAAGTTATCTTTCCCTCGAACCGCCGAATGTTCTACTTTTCCTTTGCCATGGTTGTTCCCCGAATCCTTCTTTTTAGCATCCTTCTTGCCTTCCTTCTTCCAATCTCCTTTCTTGTCCTTGCGAACAAAATTGGACTTGGAAGATGAAGACATGTTCAGATTTTCCTTGCTCATGCGAAGGTCCACCAAGGCATCAGCAGCAACAATTATTGCACTAGGCAAATCCCTCACGTTTTGCCTACGAAGTTCAACCTGCGCCCAAGGTTGTAAGCCATACAAGAAATTATACAGTTTGTCCTCCTCGGACATATTCTGAATGTCCAACATCAAAGAACTGAATTCTTTGACATAGTCTCGCACAGAACCGCTTTGTTTGAGACGCTTCAAGCCATCGCGCGCAATCCAAGAAGTATTGCCAGGAAGGAATTGGTCCTTCATTTCCTTCTTCAACCGATCCCACGTATCAATCTTCTGTCGGCCCGCATTTGCATCATCTACCATGCGAGTTCGCCACCAGAGTTTCGCATCACCAATAAGGTACATGCTAGAGATTGTTACCTTCTCGGTTTCAGGCACTTTGGCAGCAACAAAGTACTGCTCCATGTCCCACAGAAAGTTCTCGAGTTCCTTGGCACTCCGCGTGCCTCCGAAAGACTTTGGTTTAGGAACTCTCACCAAGGGACGTTGAGGCACCGCTTCGGAACTAGAAGTCATTGTTAGGACCAAAAGTAGCTAGAGGGGGGGTGAATAGCTCGTCGCGCTCGCTCGGTGCTCGGCGTTGCTTGTTCCTTCAAAGATGTGCAGCGGAAAATACAGAAACAAACACACAACGCTAACACGGTTGGTTTTACTTGGTATCCACCTCACAAGAGGTGACTAATCCAAGGATCCACACCAACACACACACCCTCCACTAAATAAAACTCTCCTTTGTGGTAACTACCAAGGGCGGAGAAACCCTACAATACTCAATACAAGAAGAGAGGGAAAGGATACAAGAAATACAAGCTTACAAGCTTACAATGAGTACAAAACCCTAACCCTAGCTTCTCTTCTTGGCTTTGATCCGCCTCTTGACTTGGAGAGCTTCCAAGATCCTTCAAGAACTGGCGATCTGAGCTTTGTGAGCGCTGTGGAGGAGTTGGCGAGAGCTCTGGAGTGAATCGGAGAAGTTATTCCACGCAGCCATCGAACGCCTGCGGCTATAAACGACGCCAACGGTCGGATCCCGATCGATTCGAATGTTCCCAATCGATCGGGGAGGCTTTGGATCGATCCACGGATCGATCCAGCGCCTTCGCTGGAACGTTCGGATCGATCCACGGATCGATCCGGCGCTATCGCGCGAAACGCGTCCCAATCGATCCATCGATCGATTGACCTCGATCGATCCACGGATCGATCCGTAGGCTCGTCATTGGACAGTCGGATCGATCCACCGATCGATCAGAGCTCGGATCGATCCACGGATCGATCCAACACTTGATTTTGTCCAAAACCAAGTCCCAAACATCTCAAACCAACATCCGGTCAACCTTGACTGTTGGTATGTCATGCCTAGCATCTAGTCACTCCCTTGACCGCTAGGACTCCCTTACCAAGTGTCCGGTCAATCCTTTGACCCACTTGGACTTTTCTCTGTGCCAAGTATCCGTCAATCCTTTGACCTACTTGGACTTTTCTTTCATGCCAAGTATCCAACAATCCTTTGACCTACTTGGACTTCCCACCAGATGTCCGATCCTCCTTGATCCATCTCGATTTTCCCTTGCCTCACTCACCGGGACTTTCACCCAGCTTCACTCACTAGGGTTTTCCATCCGCCTAGCTTCACTCACTAGGACTTTCACCGGCTTCACTCACCGTGATTTCCATCCGCCTAGCTTCACTCACTAGGACTTTCACCGGCTTCACTCACCAGATTTCCATCCGCCTAGCTTCACTCACTAGGACTTTCACCGGCTTCACTCACCAGATTTCCATCCGCCTAGCTTCACTCACTAGGACTTCCTTCTGCCCGGCTTCACTCACGGGACTTCCAACTGCCTGGCTCCAATTTCTTCGGCTTCACTCACCGGGACTTTCATTTTGCCTAACATCCCGGTTAGGACTTCCCGATCAAGTATCCGGTCAACCTTGACCTACTTGACTCTTCTTCAATCAATATCTTATTGTCAAACATCTAAACCCAAACCAAGACTCAGCTTGGTTACCCAGGTCAACCTTGACCTGAGGGATATTGCACCAACAATCTCCCCTTTTTTGATGTTTGACAATACCACAATAACACTTACAATCCCATATGTAAGTTAGGCTAATCCCATAGCCTCATTCTTCATGCCACTAGGTAATGAAAGCATAAATTAAGCTCTTCATTCTCCCCCTAAGAGGGCAAACTCCCTCTAGGTAATGAAAGCCTAACTTACTCCCTTTCTCGAGTCCTTTCATTCTCCCCCTATGACCTTCCCATAGGTAATGAAAGCCTAAACTTAACCATACATTCTCCCCCTATTGGCACACATCAACCCATCGTTGGACACACATCAACCTATGCTCCAATTCTGGGCACACTTCAACAAATCCATTTGTTGAAGACTCTCCCCCTGAAGAGTTGCTCATCGTTGTTCACAACATCACTCGTTGTGATCAACACGATAATGAAGGTCCCATACCCTTCATTTATCCTTAACTTCTCCCTCAATGTAGACAACTACCCAATCTTGAGCATTATCTACCACTTGAGTGTCCACTTGAAATAATGAGGATATCCACTCCTCATTTCTCCCTATTTCAAGTTTAAATGCTCAACCTTGAGCAAGTTCACAACAGAAGGTTAACCATCTTCCAAGGTTCATGAAAAATAATTTTCATGTCTTTAAAGAGTCCCTCCCCCTAAAGACATGGTGGTAACTTCTGTCATTGCACCAACAATGACTTGGAATCCCTAAACCATTAGGAAACCCAAATTTAGAAGTTTTGAGGTTCAAATATTCAAAATTTGAAACAACCTCAACCTAAACTTCTACTTAGTCTTCGTTAACCAATCCATCCTTGTTTTCAACATGAAAACACCATTTGTATGTATACAAATGTATTTAAGGGGTTTGGAATGGTTACCTAGACTCAAAGAGGTTCAAAGATGCTGAAATCAGGCCTTCCCAGCCAAAATCAACTTGGATCGATTGAGTTGGGTTCCAATCGATTGAACCTTTCTCGAATCGATCCACGGATCGATTCAGACTCCGGATCGATCGGCTGATCGATCCAATGAGCTTCTGCTCGCGGGAAGTGCTTGAATCGATCCATGGATCGATTCATGGAACCCAATCGATCCATGGATCGATCGAGACTCGATAGTTGCTGAAATTCCATTTCACTCAACCAGAAACCCCTAGAAAATTCTACAAAATCTAAAAATTATGAAATTTCGTGTCGACATTATTTAGGCATACTTAATCATGGAAAATAGCTTTCTATGAAAATACATCATATTTTCAAAGATTGACACAAACTTGAAAACTTGCAAAAACTTTAGTGTTTTTCTTCAAGTTTGTGTCTAACTATTCAATGGTGATTACTATCAAAAGATAGTCTTCACAAAGGTTTTCCAAAAACATTTTAAAACATTTTCAAAATCAATATCCCATCACATTCCTTGGGCTTAATGCACATGACTTGTACATTAGCTTTCCCAATGATGGGAAAACACATAACTATGTGTTTTGATGAATTTAAAACTCAAAGGAATGCACTAAATCAACATCTTGAGCTTTGTTCATCATCCTAACATCTCACTTGTATATAATATGCACTAAAACACATACAAGTCACCTTAGAGGTCTTTGTGAGATGTAAAATTTGGTTTTGCCCTATTCTAGGGATCATGCATATCTATCTAGGCATTTTGGAGATATTAGACATCTACCCAGGATGTCACTTGTTAATAAGTGTCGTTAAATGCCATTCGTCCTTAATTACAAGGAATTAAACTAAATGCATGATTATGTTATGGCATACATCAAAATAAAATAACTTTCAAAAGAAAATATCCTATTACTACATGATGTATGAATGTCATGACATGGTATTTTTGGATTTTCCATAATAAAACATGAATGCAAAAAGTAGACATGATGTCATGGCATATGATGGGCAAACAATCATGGCAAGATTTAGCATAAATAAAATATACCTAGATTAACTATCTAAGTATCCTTAAAGTCTTAGCTAAACTTACACCTTAAACCTAGATTGCCCTAAAGTGCTTCAAGAGAGTGCCAAAACCTAAATTGACATTTCTAATTTCCTTGATTTAATGTATGCCAATTGAAAGTAAACATGTCCTCAAATGTTGGCATATTCCATTTTTCCACAAGAGTAACACTTTTAAATTTAAGGCCCGGATTGCCTTAAATTGCCTAAGAACATACCAAAATCCCAACTTGATAGTTCTTATGAATTTCCCAATATGTGTCATTTAAGATTAAAATCAATTCTTCCACCATTAGGCACATTTTACTCTTTCAAGGAGTAATCAATAGGTCCATTTCATTTTCAAAGGTTAACTAAAACCTTGAAAATACTCCTTGAGTGTCAATTTCCTCAAAGTTGGGTTAACTACCCTTCTAATCGGAGTTGACACTCTCTAACCCATCTATGGGGTAGAGAAGATGCTCCTAGGAACCCAACACCTATTGGTGCTCCTTGGATGCTCTAGGTACTCACTAGGGATAACTTCCCTAGATACCTTCCTAGTGACCTTGTTGGGCTTCTTAGAAGCCTTGGTCACATTTTCTAGGTCAACTCTAGGGATAACCTCCCTTGTGACCTTGTTTGTGACTTTCTTAGACTTCTTAGAAGTCTTAGTCACATTTATTGCAAAAATACTCTTAGGGATGACTTCCCTAGTATTCTTGGCTTGACCACTAGACCTAGGGTTTGTTCCATAACTATATGGAACTCTATGGTAAGAGGGCACATCCTTCTTAGCCTTTGGTTTGTATCCCAAACCTCTATGGCCATTGGATGACTTTTGTACCCCTAAACCTAGGTTATGCTCATTTTGCCCTAATAGGATATTTTCCATCCTTTTAGGGTCTTTTCCATTTTATCAAGCCTTGATCTCAAGACTTGATTTTCTATCACTAAGTCCTTAGTTTTTGGTTTTTCATTTGATCCATGAGCATTTTTATTCTTGGGCTTGTATCTATTATCCTTAGTGTTCTTGCCTAGGTTTTTACCCACATTCCTAGCCTTAGGGATAGTAGTTTTGGCATGTAGGGCCACATGCTTTTCCTTAAAGCCCTCATGCTTCCTATTCTTATGGTAAATCGCATTAAAATGATAAAAGTTTGACCTAGCATGCTTTTTACCATTTTGCAAGGGAATAGGCTCAACGAAAGTTACCTTCCTTTTTACCTTGGAGGCTCCCCCTTGACTAGTGCCTCCTTGAGCCTTGACCATCTTCTTCCCCTTGGGGCATTGACTTCGGTAATGCCCTTTTTGTTGACACAAGAAGCACACAATGTGCTCCTTGCTCTTCTTTGTCCCGGGGGTGGTCTCCTTGAGCTTCTCCTTGCCCTTTTGTGCCACTTGGCCCTTCTTCTTGGCCAATTTAGGGCATTTGCTCTTGTAGTGCCCATGTTCCCTACACTCAAAACATATTATATGATTTTTATTTTTAATTGAAACATTTATACCTTCTTGTATAGGGATGGCACTTGCTCCTCCATTTGATATTTCTTGAATTTCGGAGGTGGCACAATCTTCTTCTTCTTCACTTGACCCGGATGTAGAAGCTTCTCCTTCTTCTTGATCCGGCGTCACCAAGAATTGCTCCCCCTCAATCCTAGAGGTGGAGGCTTCATCATTTTGAATGTGAAACAAGGAGTATGCTCCCTCCTTGTTCCCTTCGTTGCATTCCCTTGAGGATGAAGCTTCTTGGATTTCCTCTTCTTCGGAGGTTGAGCATCTATCAACCTCGGAATCCTCCTTTTGGTCTTGCTCCAAAGAGTCACCCTCTTTGGATTCTTCATGATCTTGTACAGTGGAGGGGATCTCTTCATGAAGCTTGGCCAATTTGCTCCAAAGCTCCTTGGCATCTTCGAATTCTCCAACTCGAGCCAAGATGTGGCTAGGCAATAAGTTGACCAGAAGCTTGGTCACTTTGTCATTTGCCTCGCCCCTTTGAATTTGCTCTGAGCTCCATCTGCTTTTCTTTAGAAGCTTGCCCTTGGAGTTCGTTGGAGCTTTGAAGCCTTCCATTAGAGCAAACCATTGCTCTATCTCCATCATAAGAAAGTTTTCGATTCTTGATCTCCAAGAATCGAAGCTTGCTGATGTGTATGGTGGAGCCACCCTTGTGTCAAATCCAAGTCCATCTTGGAATTGCATCTTGAAGTTGAGCTTGATAGAATCTTGAACTTGAAGAATTTGCTCCAACTTCTTCACCCTCTAGCTTTTCTTGATATGTTTGCCCCTTCCGGCGGTGATTCCGGTGAAGAGCAACCTTGCTCTGATACCACTTGTTAGGACCAAAAGTAGCTAGAGGGGGGGTGAATAGCTCGTCGCGTTCGCTCGGTGCTCGGCGTTGCTTGTTCCTTCAAAGATGTGCAGCGGAAAATACAGAAACAAACACACAACGCTAACACGGTTGGTTTTACTTGGTATCCACCTCACAAGAGGTGACTAATCCAAGGATCCACACCAACACACACACCCTCCACTAAATAAAACTCTCCTTTGTGGTAACTACCAAGGGCGGAGAAACCCTACAATACTCAATACAAGAAGAGAGGGAAAGGATACAAGAAATACAAGCTTACAAGCTTACAATGAGTACAAAACCCTAACCCTAGCTTCTCTTCTTGGCTTTGATCCGCCTCTTGACTTGGAGAGCTTCCAAGATCCTTCAAGAACTGGCGATCTGAGCTTTGTGAGCGCTGTGGAGGAGTTGGCGAGAGCTCTGGAGTGAATCGGAGAAGTTCTTTTAGCAGCCATCGAACGCCTGCAGCTATAAACGACGCCAACGGTCGGATCCCGATCGATTCGAATGTTCCCAATCGATCGGGGAGGCTTTGGATCGATCCACGGATCGATCCAGAGCGCCTTTTCGCGAAAGCGCTGGATCGATCCACGGATCGATCCGGCGCTTATCGCGTGAAGGCAGCCCCCAATCGATCCATCGATCGATTGGGACCTCTGATCGATCCACGGATCGATCCGTGGCTCGATCGGGACAGTCGGATCGATCCACTGATCGATCCAGAGCCTGGATCGATCCACGGATCGATCCAACACTTGATTTTTGTCCAAAACCAAGTCCCAAACATCTCAAACCAACATCCGGTCAACCTTGACCTGTTGGTATGTCATGCCTAGCATCTAGTCACTCCCTTGACCTGCTAGGACTCCCTTACCAAGTGTCCGGTCAATCCCTTTGACCCACTTGGACTTTTCTTTCATGCCAAGTATCCAGTCAATCCCTTGACCTACTTGGACTTTTCTTTCATGCCAAGTATCCAGTCAATCCTTTGACCTACTTGGACTTCCCAGCACCAGATGTCCGATCATCCTTGATCCATCTGGATTTTCCCTTGCCTGGCTTCACTCACCAGGACTTTCACCTAGCTTCACTCACTAGGGTTTTCCATCTGCCTAGCTTCACTCACTAGGACTTTCACCTGGCTTCACTCACCAGGATTTCCATCTGCCTAGCTTCACTCACTAGGACTTTCACCTGGCTTCACTCACCAGGATTTCCATCTGCCTAGCTTCACTCACTAGGACTTCCTTCTGCCTGGCTTCACTCACCAGGACTTCCTTCTGCCTGGCTTCACTCACCAGGACTTTTCTTCTGCCTGACTTCACTCACCAGGACTTTCATTTTGCCTAACATCCCAGTTAGGACTTCCCAGTCAAGTATCCAGTCAACCTTGACCTACTTGACTCTTCTTCAATCAATATCTTATTGTCAAACATCTAAACTCAAACCAAGACTCAGCTTGGTTACCCAGGTCAACCTTGACCTGAGGGATATTGCACCAACAGTCATTGCTCTTCGCAGAACAATGATTTCGTAACGAAGATCCTCGTTGTTCTTCCGCATTTGCGCCATCTCTTTCATAAGAGATTCTTGGATATGCAACAGACTTGCTTCCAAGGTGAGGATCCTTGCAACCAGATCACAAACATTCTCTCCATTCGGTACCGCTCCAAGCAAGGCTTCCACAGAAGAAAGCCTTTCCCTTAGTTCGTGGCTACCACCAGCCATGAATCTGGGCTCTGATACCAGTTGTCACAGGGGTAAATTTTCACCTTTAAAAACTCCGACGCTGCAGTCAAGTTCCGCACTTGATTCAACCTCCGAGTTGCACCACCAATGTGCTAGAGAATGCACAAACCACGCACAAAGAAGACAAGCCAACGTACAGGAAAACTCCCAACCTTTTGTATTCACAAACAAAGGATTACAAGTGACTCTCTTGGCAGAATGCTCATACAATCTCTTGTGCCTTGCCTTTGCCACCCCCTTGCCTATTTATAATGCATAAGCAGGGTTAGTTTGGCAGTTTACAAGCAGTTGCATGGCAGTTAGCTCAACTGCCATGCCACATGTCCCAAACCGCCAGCCACCTCGTTGCTGCCTTGGCGCCATGTCAAAGCCAGCCTGCACCCCTGTGCTGTCCATGGTTCTGCTTCATGGGCTTGGGCAGAAGTAGCTCCTTTTGCTGCATCTTTCCGTATGCTACATTGCATGCACCCGCTGTATGCCATGGCTCACGATTTCTCCGAGCCATGCTTGGCCAAATGCTCCGATTCCGCACGTCGCCGCTTCTTCGCATCTGTTTGCCACTGTCAAGTCGACCTCCCACTCGACTTGTGCTCGGACAGTGCCCGCGCACTGCCACTTGTCCACCCGCTGCTTGGTATGTCTTACGCACATATCCACTATGCTGGATCCAAAGAGCAACCAGCCAATCCTTACGTTTAGTCATGCCGTCAAGTCTAAGGGGCTAACACTAATCCACCAAAGCAAACTAACACTTCAAATCTCCCTTGTCTGCCTCTACGCCTGTGGTGTTCTTTCAAGCTGAAAAGATGGGAAAACAATAAAACCTTTTGGTAGAAAGTAAGAAGATCGTTGGTGCCGAAAGTGGCGGATAACTTCTTCCTTTTTTAATGATAAAAAAAATTATTTAATGTATCATTCTTTTTATATTTTTTACTACTCGATTCACGTAAAATATAAATTATATTTTAAATTTATCCGATAGGTGAAGAGAAAGATTATCTATTTAATATTAAAATAAAAATATAATAATATGTGATTAAAGAATCGGGATAATCCAAAGAGATTAGATATGAGTGAGGGCGACCAAGGTCCATCCAATGTGGGTGGGGCCTTAAAAGGGAAGAAAGAAAGAGAAGGTGATGCTCAAGAACATATGTGAGGGGATGAGATCCTCTCGATTGTAACCCCTGATTTATTTCTAGACCAAGAGTTGTTGATAAATGGAATTTCATGGACTCTACCTGTATAACAAGTTGGGTCCATAAATTTTCACCTATGAGTGAAGTGGTCCATGCTCTGGATCGTACTTTGCGGTCCAAAAGATCCGGCCTCATACGTGAGTGCTAGGAACCGTTACGAGAACAAGTTAGTGGTCAATTGGAGATTTTTTTTTATTTTTAAAATTTATCTAATGTAAATAATTAATTATTTTAGAATTTAAAATTTATGTATAAATAATTAATTATTTTCTTAATAATTAGGATTTATAATAATAAAGATGGAAGATCGAATCTTCTTAATTACATTCTCTCCCTGATTAAATCTAAATTTTCTATTGGTTGTTTGATACTAAAATTTTAAAATTATATCGCAACCTTAAAATGAGTAATCGGACTCTTTTTATGGAGTTGCATGAGAACTTGTTCGCCATCGTCGACCATTATGTAAAATGGAATGATGACTTTTAGAAAGCTTTTAGCTCAATTCCAATCCCAAATCGAGAATTCAGATGTTGTCTGAGAGTGAACAAATTTTTGAATTGATTTATTCGATTTTGATATTAATAATTGATATTTATTGTATCTTTTATGTATAGAAAATGAGGGTGACTTGTGATAACAAACATTAACCATTATTAAAAGAGATCATCATGCGAGCCATTGCCAAATGGACGGCTAGTAATGATGGCCGATAACCCGGTTACAAAAGGGGAATCATAATATTATAACGAGTATATTTAATTGATGAAACCCGGTTATAAAAGAGAGATCGGATCCTTTGATCCACTTTAGGAGATAGTGCATAATTCAATTGTGCTCGGATCATGACCGTAATCCCACTGTAATTGATTATGATGTCCATGAGTTCATCTTTCCATTTAGATTGTAGTTTGAGTTGGGACAAGCGGCCTTCGGCCACCTCCTGCTCAGCGCATGATAGTTCGACCACTTGCCCATTGCGACGGCCTCTGGATAGCCTTTGTCGTCCGTCTCAACCTAAACTATAAGTTAGGTGGGAAAAATGAATAAAGTGGGATTACAATCAATTACAATCAAATTGAATTGTGACCACAATCTAATCACAATTCAGTTGTAGACCATCCTCTAGTCCACAAAATCCTTTCCCTACAAAAGAAGAATCATAATATCATAACTAGTGCAGTTACTTGATGAAGGCTATAAAAGGGAATCAATAATCAAACAAATGCTTATATTATTTTCTCAACAAGATTTCACTACTTCATTTCATGAAGTCTCAATGATGATCACTTGTATTTAACGATCACTCAGCATTGATACAGTTAGGAACAATTAAGGGCAAATTAAGCCAATGACCAGCAATTAATATAAGTTTAATCCCAATTGAATCAATGAAATAGGGACGCTCCTCGCCGCCGCCCCGAGCTCTATTCAGTTGACGCCGCCGGTAAGGGAGACGTCGAAGTTAACACTGCCGTCGGTGGAGATGGAGGTGGGGATGACGCAGGCTTGCATGCACATATTGTTGCAGGAAGTGTCGCCGACCTTGCCGTTGGCGCAGCGAGCATAGCAGTTGAGAAAGCAGGTGGCTTCGGCTGCCGGCGCCGACGAGGCCACGAGCATGGCGACGAGGAGGAAGGCAACTACAACCATCTTGGTCTCCACCATTACTAATTAGCGATATATTAATTAATTAACTAATTAATGACGAGGGAAAATGGATATAATAAGCGAGGATTATGATTAATTAATCCCTCTGATCGATGGTTAATTAGTTGGCTATAACGAATGAAGGGGAGGGGGAGGGGGGTTTTATATGGTGTGGTGGGAGGGTGAAGAGGTGGTCGAGAGAGATCATCGGGTCGGATTAGTTTGAGATTGACCGAGTCGAATGGTCTTAATTAATTAAAGTTATCATAACCAAACATAACATTGATGAGAGGCCGGGCTTAGCATTTGGCTAGGAACCTTAAACCTTAATTTTCTTAAATTCAAATTTAATTCGCATTATTTTATTAAAAACACGAGGAAGAAAAAAAGAGAGTTATTATTAGAAAAAAAAAGTAGAGAAATACATTAAAAAATAAAGGAAACATCAAAAGAAATAGAACAAGTCAACATCTAAAGACAAGACAGTATGAGTGAGCAGAGGCGGATCTAAAATTTTAAATTTGAGGAGACCACATACTAAGTGATAAGTATCATCAGACTAACTATACACATTTATCTTTAGCTAAGCCAGAGTAGATTTCAAGAGAAAAATAGAAGGATTTTAACTTACAAGGTGGATAATTTTTATATTTTATCTTACTTTTCTTTTTTGTTTGTTTCATGTCTTCTATTTTCTTGTTGTTCAACTATTATATTATGAAAAAGATTTTAAAACTTTATTTTGTCTTTCGGTAGCATTGATTGTGGTTTGAAAAATTAGAAGAAAGGTTTTTTGACAAATTAGGATAGATATAGAAATGGTTTAAGAAATTAGGAGAAAGAAAGGTTTTCATGACAGATTAAAATAGATATGGAAACAGAAATCTACCAATTTATTTTATTCATGTGTGTTTGAAGTATTGATCAATTTCAATATGATTAGAAAAATTTCTTCAACTAAAGATGCATCGGTATTAATCATCTTATAATGAAAGTCAATTGACAATGAAAAGTGATTTATTAAGTTGGAGGAAATAACACTAGCGACGTACGCATATGAGCCATGCATACCCTATTGGCCGCATTTGGCAAGATTATGATGCATGTTTCGCTAATTGGCCAACTAATTACTCGATTAATTAGACATGTATAGCAATCATGCATTATTTTAACCCACAAGTTAATCGTCATTGTCGCTTAATTAATCCATTCTCATTCTTAATTAAGGTATTTAGTTACAAAATTACTGGCTCGACGATAGCACCACCACGATGGTGACGGCATCATTCCATCCATGCAGCCATGACACATGGCGGGATTCCCCTGCAACACCACATGTATGGGATCCAGCAGCACCACATTAGAGGTGTGAAACGGTGGAGTCCAGTGGCACGACACATGCCCTACACATATTATAGGTGGAGGGGGCGTCGCTTGCCCAAGTTGTTGAATCCCCCTCCTTCCCCCGTCTACTTTAACCACTAATAGAACACTAGTTCCTTTATACCATGTCGCCCTTACGCTCGACCCTAATGAAACAAGTAGAGGTGTGTTTTTTTCCAACTTGAGTCTGAAGGTCACTCATTGGAGGCATCACATAGTATGATTATAAGTCTCTTTCTAAGTCTACTCAAGGAAGGAATCATAGATACTGACTTTTCTTGCTTCCCAACTAACTCCAGCATCGAAGCCATAATAAGATAGCTCTTTATGTTTTCTCACTAGGGCACATATGACTTGTGTTAGTAACTTATGTCCACTATGGGGCATTCATACATATAAATAATTTATGTCCACTATGGAGCATTTATACATGTAAGTAATTTATGCCCACTATGGGGAGATCATTTTCCACTTCCAGAAGGTTCAATTACAAGATTTAGAACAAAGCGTTTGAAGGAAGCACTAAATGGGTTAATCAAAGAATATTAGGTTGATTATGAGCAAAGAGAGACTAAGATAATCTTAAGTTTTGGTCATGGCCTAATCCACATAATTGGGTGTATCCATCCATAAGTTAGCCGCATATAACGGAAGAATGCTATAAGTACGAGAACTCGTTCATGCATGAAGACTTAAGTGTTTTGGGTTCCTAGATTATGGCAAAAAGGTGAATACGCTCGCCCTCAACGCTCCCGCCAATCCGTCCCAAGGCCAACACGGAGGAGGTAAATCATGGACGACTATTAGCCTTTAGAATAGTGACTAGCACATAAGGGAGGTATTTACCTCGGCTTTGCCGAGATTCGAATCTCAGACTTCATTGTGGCAATACCTTATGCGCTAGCCACTAGACCCATCCGAGGGGACAAAAAAAAACTGTATGGGTAAACTTTTTATAGTGACCGACACCACCGCCGAAACGACCCCTTATCAGAAACCCCCGAAAGGATTTTTGGGTGAACGGTACCACTTAATTGATAAGAACCTGCGCAGGGGGGTGCTCGAACCTGACACCTCAGTCAAAGGGTACAACGTCATAACCTGGCACCTCAGTTTTGGGTTCCTAGATTGCTTGCATAAGGCATGCGACATTGGGACTTTAATTGTTGCATGTCTTTATTTTGTACTTTTCCTTGTTCACTCCCATTATATAAGGGAGGTAAATCTTAATATGATGCAACTTAGTTTTAGTGAGATTAGAAAAAGTGAGCAAAAAAAAAAAAAAAGAAGCGGCTTATGCAAATCAAAGTAACTTCAACAATCCATTTCTTGTTTTCCTTACTCTAAAACTTCTACTCTTTCATTTTCTCTTAAAATTCTACCATAATAAGTTTTGGTGGTTTATTTTAAATTATTATGCGATATTCTGATTTGTTCTAGAGTTTGATTAAGAACTAAGAGATATCATCAACTAAGAGTCTACCACCCAAACGTGAGTGAGTTCTTGTGAGGTTTCCTTTCATCTTTGAAGACATATCCGACAACTAGGAGGATGGAGCCAATGACGAGGCTAGGGGCAACTTCTGAACCTTCAATTGCAAGCATCGATGGGGGAAATGCGGCGGATGATGAGGGCTGAATTTGAATCTATCCATGAAAGGTTGGATCAAGTGGAGGTTGAGACGCTAAGAAGACATCAACAAGATCGTTCAACTGTATCACAACGAAGATATGCTCAAGGGTTGATATCGAAGAGGAAGAAGAAGAGGTGGTGGAAGATTTTTGTGTGCAAAACTACAACCGGGACAAGATTGGATATCGAGGAGATAGAAACGGGTTTCAAAGGAATAATGATTTAGGAGGGATAAAATTGAAGATTCCAACCTTCCAAGGGAGAAATGACCCAGAAGCTTACTTGGAATGAAAAACTAAGTTAAGTTACTGCTATTGAATTCACTAATTATACTATTGTTTGGTGGGATCAAGTGGCGATGACTCCGAGAAGGAATAGAGAGCAACCTATGCCCACTTGGGAGGAGATGAAAGTGCTCATGAGAAGAAGGTTTGTTCCCAGCAATTATTATATAAGCTTATATCAATGGCTTCAAAGGTTATCTCAAGGCTCCAAAAGTGTGGATGAATATTTCAAGGAGATGGAGTTGTCTATGATGCAAGCTAATGTCGATGAAGATTGGGAAGCCACCATGGCTAGGTTTTTACATAGTTTAAATCTAAAAATTGCTGATATTGTTGAATTACAATATTATGTGGAACTGTCAAATATGGTCCATCAAGCACTAAAAGTGGAGGAACAATTCAAGAGGAGAGGATTGCTAGGAGAGGACAACCAATGACTATCAATGGCACATGACGGGCAACTCCAAGAAGGGAGGAACAACTACAAAATAAGCCAAAGTTTGAACCATTCTAGAAGGCCAAACCCACAATATCTACTTCTCAAGGTAATCACAAGTCCATTTCTTCCAAATCTTGTGATATCAAGTGTTTTAAATGTTAAGGGCATGATCACATAGCCAGCCAATGTGTGAACAAAAGGGTGATGGTAATAAACACCCAAGGTGAACTTGAGTTGGAAGATGAGGATGAAGTAGTTGAAGAAGTGTCATAAAAGGAGGGTAGTGATGATGAGCAACATGCCGTTGTTGTAGACTTATTGGTGGCCCGACGAGTTCTCAATCTACAAGCTAAGGAGGAAGTGTTGGAATATATACTAAAAGCCTAACTTTTTGTATAAATATTTACTTAGAAATAAGAATCATATTGGTCAATATCTATATTTATGTGCTAAATATAGTTATTCAATTAATTTATTTTGTAGATAATATAGTGTGTAGTGTCATACACAGAAGATTATGTTATCAGTTCTTTATGAATTATAAACAGTAGCTCACGACTAATATGGAAAGGAACAAATCGTTGGAATAGTCGTAGTGTAATTAGGTATTAGTTTATCTTGACTAATAAATTACACTAGTACACTCTAAGTGTATTGAGTATGACCATTTAAGGTAAGTTCATTTTATACTGACTTAATAAAAGAACAAGACTTTAATTATTATGGAAGTGTGTGCTCTTAATCCTAATATAATAATAAGCGCATATATTTAGTATTTATTTCTTTGACTTATCAAAGGATAAGATTTAGCTCGATAAATCAATATGTCCGATAAGTTGGGAAATGATATTACTTATAGTGTGTGTTGTTGATTATAGAAGGAAACTGTACCCTAGTAATCTAGGTTGATAATGTTCCCAAGAGGAGCTCATAAGGACTGTCATGTTAAACCCTGCAGGTTGACTTAGTCTGACATTATGATAAGGTTGAGTGGTACTACTCTTGGACTAAGATATTAATTAAAGAGAGTTGTTAGTAACTCATTTAATTAGTGAATATTCGACATCTTAAACACAGGGAGACTAACACACTCATAATAAGAAGGAGCCCAAAACGTAATTTGATATTGGTGCGGTAATTCAATAATAATTCTTTAGTGGTATGAATTATTATTGATGAAATTAAGTTGGGTGTTTGGGGTGAACACGGGAAGCTTAATTTCATCGGGAGACCAAAACCAATTTCTCCTCTTGGTACCTATTGTAGCCTCTTATTTATAAAATATTATACCCACCTATACCCATCTTAATACCCATCCTAAGGTGGTCGACCAAGCCTTGCTTGGAGCCCAAGCAAGGGGTCGGCCAAGTTAATCCTTGGATGAACCAAGTGGTGGCCGGCCCTAACTTGAGTCCAAGCTTAGGTGGCCGACCATATCATATTAAAAGGATTTTATTTTTTAAAATTTTCTTATGTGGATTTCATGGTTTTAAAAAAGAGTTTAAAATTTAAATCTTTCCTTTTTATAACTTTTTACAAAAGATAAAGAAAAAAATATGATATCTTTCTTTATTTGTAGATTGAAAGGAAAATGTTTTAGAAAACTTTCCTTTTTTATAACCATGTTCATGATTTAAAAGAGAGTTTTAAAATTATAAATTTTTCCTTTTATAAGTTTTTACAAAGGATTAAAAAAAGATTTGATATCTTTCCTTATTTGTAGATTGAAAGGAGATTTTAATTTTAAAGATAATTTTTCTTTTTGGAAATCATCCACATGTTTAAAAGAAAGATTTTAATTTATAAAATTCCTTCTATAACCAACCATGAAGGGAAAAATTATTAGAGAAATTTTTATTAAAATTTTTGAAAACAAATTAGAAAGTTTTAATTCTTGTGTTGTTAAAACTTTCCTTATTTGGAGCTTTAAAGTGGTCGGCCATATGATTTAAGAAAAGGAATTTGATTTTAATTAATTAAATTTTCCTTTTCATGGCAAAGAAATTAAGGAAGGTTTTATTTAAATTTTTCTTATTTGCCAAGACCAAGGATTATAAAAGAGAGGGTAAGGGTGCCTTCATGGCTAACAACTCTATTCTATTTTCCTCCCTCTCTTCCTTGGTGGTGGCCAGCCCTTGCTTCTTGCTCTTCTCTTTTTCTCTTCCTCCTTTGTGGTCGGCGGCACCAACACAAGAGGAGTCCTTGGTGGTCGGTTCTAGCTAGGAGAAGAAGGAGAGAAAGGAGACTTTGTTTCTTGCATCCCTTGGAGCTTGGTGGTGGTGGCCGAACCTCTACATCCTTGGAGGAGTTTTGGTGGCCAAAACTTGGTGAGGAAGAAGAAGGGTTTGGGTGGTTCTCATCTCGGTAGATCATTGCCCACACAACGTCCAAGATAAGAAGAAGAATGCGGTAGAAGATCAAGAAGTCGTTGCATACAAAGAAAGGTATAACTAGTAATTATTTTCCGCATCATACTAGTTTTTCTTTGTATGAATTCCAAACACAAGAGGCATATGATTCTAGATTTTCGGATTAGATATTCGAAGTTGTGTTTTTTTTTTTTATTTTTTCGATCTTGTGATTCGATTGTTCTTTTTTGTTAAATCTAATTTTATTTTAGGAAATTAAATATTGAATTTTGTTAAGAGGCTTTGTCTTGGCAGTGGTGGATGCTCCCATACCCAAGAAGTGTTAGAATGTATACTGAAAGCTTAAGCTTTTGTAGACATTTATTTTGAATAAAGAATCACATTTGGTCAAATTATCTACATTTGTTTATAGTTGTTCAATTAATTTATATTGTAGATAACATAGTATGTGGTGTCACATACAGAAGATAATGTTATCAGTATCTTATAAATTATAAACAGTAGCTCACGACCAAAATGGAAAGGAACAAACCATTGGAAGGTCGTAGTGTAATTAGGAATGAGTTTATCTTAACTATATAATTACACTAGTACACTTAAAGTGTATTGAGTAGGACCATTAGAGGTCATTTCTTTTATACTGACTTTATAAAGGAACAAAGACCTCGGTTATTATGGAAGTGTGTGCTCTTAATCCTAATATAATAACAAGCACATATATTTGATATTTATTTCTTTAATTTATCAATGGGTGAGATTTAGTTCGATAAATCAATAAGCCCGATAAGTTGGGAAATGATATCAGTTATAGTGTGTGTTGTTGATTATAGAAGGAAACTGTGTCCTAGTGATCTAGGTTAATAATGTCCCCAAGAGGAGCTCATAAGGATTGTCATGTTAAACCCTGCAGGTGGACTTAGTCCGACATGACGATAAGGTTGAGTGGTACTACTCTTGGACTAAGATATTAATTAAATGAGTTGTCAGTAACTCACTTAATTAGTGGACATTCGACATCTTAAACACAGGGAGACTAACACACTCATAATAAGAAGGAGCCCAAAAATGTAATTTGGGATTGGTGCGATAGTTCAATAATAGTTCTCTAGTGGAATGAATTATTATTGATAAAATTAAGTTGTGTGTTCGGGGCGAACACGGGATGCTTAATTTTATCGGGAGATCAAAACTAATTCCTCCTCTCGGTCCCTATCGTAGCCTCTTAGTTATAGAGTACTATACCCACCTATACCCACCTTCATACCCATGTTGTAGGGGCCGACCAAGCTAGCTTGAGAATCAAGCTAGGGTCGACCAAGCCTTGGTCCATGGGTGGCCGGCCCTAGCTTGAACCCAAACTTAGGTGGCCGGCCCTATTAAAATAAAAAAGAATTTTAATTTTAAAATTTTCTTATGTGGAAGATATAATTTAAAAGAGAGATTAAAAATTAAAATATCTCTTTTATAAGTTTCTACAAAAGATTAAGAAAAGAGATTAAATCTCTTTCCTTATTTGTAGATTGAAAGGATATTTTATTTTTCTTCTTTGTAAATTATTCACATGTTGAAAAATTAAAATTATAGAAATTTCTTTTTATCAACCATGAAGGGATTTTAAAAGGAAATTTTATTTTTTAAAATTTCCGGAAACAAATAAGGAATTTTAATTGGTTGATTGAAAATTGCCTTATTTGCTCTTCCATGAGGTGGTCGGCCATGACATGGGTAATTAGGAAATTTTATTTAATTTTTCTTAATTAATTCATGTCAAGGAAAGTTAAGGAAATTTTATTGTAATTAAATTTCCTTATTTGCCAAAGCTAAGGATTATAAAAGAGGGGGTTTTGGGTGCCTTCAAGGTGAACAACCTCTATTATTTTTCTCCCTCTTTTCTTCCTTGGTGTGGCCGGCCTCTTCCCCTTCTCTTCTCTCCATCTTTGTGGCCGAACCTCTTCATGCTCTTGGAGTCTTAGTTGGTGGCCGGATCTTAGCTTGGAGAAGAAGGAGAGAAAGCTTGCATCCCTTAGAGCTTGGTTGGTGGAAAAAGATCTTCATCCTTTGGAAGTCTTGCTTGGCCGAAACTTGAAGGAAGAAGAAGAAGGTGCTAGGTGGTTCTCGTCTCGGAAGATCGTTGCCCACACAACGTCCGAGGTTAGAAGAGGAATACGGTAGAAGATCAAGAGGTCATTATCTACATAGAAAAGGTATAACTAGTAATTATTTTTCCACATCATACTAGTTTTATTTCCTTGTAAAATGTCAAATACAAGAGGCATGTGATTCTAGTATTTCGAATTAGTTTTCGATGTTGTGTTCTTTTATTTTTCTTTTCCTTGTGATTTGATTGTTCCTTTTGGTTGACCTAGAGTTATTTAAGGAGATTAAATATTAGCTTTCCTTAAAAGGCTTTGTCTAGGCGGTGGTGGTTGCTCCCATATCCAAGAAGGCCATGTGCCTCGCCATGCAGTCCTGGAAGCCAATTTAGGAAATTAATATTTAATGGAATTAATAACATAGGTGGATTTGGATCAAACGTGTTAAGTTCCGCAGGAGATTTAAGTCCAAACCTAAAAGAACAAGTAAGTTAAACTTAGGATCAAACGTGTTAAGTTCCGTAGGCGATCCAAGTTTAATTTAAAAGAACACATGGTAGCTAGGAAAAGGTTCAGACCTTTGTACAAAATTTTTCTATAGTGGAACCATTAGGCTTTCCGAGTAGCAACCAACAAGAAGGTCATGTGCCTCGCCATGTTTGACCTGGGAGCCAATTTCTGAAATAAATATTTAATTGAATTTATAACATAAGTGGATCCAAATCTAAACCATTAAGAACAGATAAGTTAAATTTGGAATCAATAATGTTAAGTTCCGTTTGCGATCCCTAATTTAATTTATAAAGAACACAATAGGTTGTTTAGGAAATGTTCGACACTTGTACAAAATTTTTGTACAGTGGAACCGGTATGATCTTCCTAGGACCAATTAACAGGAAGAAGATAATTAAAGGGAAAACTTGTTTCATGCTCATTACTTTGTTAATAACATGTCTTATTATTGATGGGTGGAGTTGTACCAATGTGGAAAGTATTGATTTGGTGAAGAATTGTCACTACCAACTCAGAAACATTTGCATCATTATCAACCTTAGTGGTTAAATGATTGTGGTAAAATCAAAGTAACAAAGCAAGTCTTAGTAGTAATTTCCATTAATAAATATAAAGATGAGCTATTGTGTAACGTGTTTCCCATACATGCATGTCATCTATTGTTGGGGAGACCTTGGTAATTTGATCGAAAGGTAATACATGATGGTCTCACAAATGGGTATACATTTACTCTGAAGGGACAATATATTATTCTTGTATCATTGACTGCAAGACAAGTTATAAAGAACCAGTTGAGATTATAAAAAACAAATGAAAAAAAAGTGAGGGGAAAATTGAGGGGAAAGAAATTAAGAGAAAAAAAATTGAGAGAAAAAAAATTGAGAGGGAAGAGCTAAAAGGAGTGGGAAAGGAAAAAAAAGAGGGAAAGAAAAATAGCTTTTATGAAAAAAAAGTAAGAACAAATGAGCTTTATTTTCAAATCAGCTGCCCCTTATCCTTTTGTATAAGGAGATACTCTTGAGCACTAACGATTTTTTGCCTAGTGTTGTTGTCTCTAATTCGAGGTGGTCTTTCTTGAAGAGATTTCGTATAGTTTACCTCCGATTAGAAGAATTGAGCACCAAATCAACTTCATACTCAGTGCATTCATTCCAAATTAACCTACCTATAGAAGCAATCCGGAGGAAGCAAAGGAACTTCAAAGGCAAGTTAATGAATTACTAGAGAAGGGGTATATTCGAGAAAGCATGAGCCCTTGCATTGTGTCTGTGTTACTAGTCCCTAAGAATGATAGAACATAGAGGATGTGTGTTGATTGTCGAACCATCAACAAGATAACGGTAAAGTATCGCCACCCTATTCCTAGGCCTGATGATATGCTTGATGAGTTCCATGGTTCTTGTGTGTTCACAAAAATTGATCTTAGGAGTGGATATCATCATATTAGAATGAACCAAGGTGATGAATGAAAAACTAGTTTTAACGCCAAGCATGGCTTATATGAATGGTTAGTGATGTCTTTTGGTTTAAATAATGCTCCTAACACTTTTATGCGTTTGATAAACCATGTTTTACATGCTTTCTTAGGCAGATTTATCGTTGTATATTTCGATGATATTTTGATTTATAGCAAAAACTTAGAAGGTCATGTCACCCATTTAAGGTATGTTTTGAACGTGTTAAAATAAGAAAAGCTCTTTACTAACCTCAAGAAGTGCTCCTTTTGTACAGAAAATGTTGTTTTCCTTGGTTTTGTAGTTAATGCTAAATGCGTTGAGATGGATGAGGAAAATGTGAAAGCAATCCAAGAGTGGTCAACACCAACCACAATCAACCAAGTGAGATGTTTTCACAATTTGGCCAGCTTCTATAGACGGTTTGTTTGCTATTTTAGTAATATTGCAGCTCCTTTTACAGAAGTTATCAAGAAGAACAAGAGAAGACATTCAATACTTTGAAAGAAAAGCTAAGTTCCGCCCCTTTACTAATCTTATTTGATTTTTTTAAAATATTTGAAATCGAATGTGATGCTTCTGGTATGGGTATAGGTGCTGTACTTATGCAAGAAATGAGACTGATTGCTTACTTGAGTGAGAAGTTGACTGGAGAAACTCTCAACTATTTCACATATGACAAAGAGATGCATGCATTGGTGAGAGCATTAGAGACATGGCAGCATTACCTATTGCCAAAAGAATTCATGATTCACACAAATTATCAGTCTCTAAAACATTTGAAAGGCCAACATAAGTTGAACTTATGTCATGCTAAATGGGTGGAGTTCATCGAGACATTTCCTTATGTGATCCGATGTAAGCAAGATAAAGAGAATGTGGTCATTGATGCATTATCTCGAAGGTACGCTTTACTTTCCATTTTAGATACGAAATTACTTGGATTTGAATATATGAAGGATTTATATGCTAACGATATTGATTTTTCTGAAATGTTCAAAGTATGTGAAAAGGTTGCATTAGGTAAGTTCTATAGGCATGATGGATTTTTATTTTGTGAAAAGAGATTATGTGTGCGTATGTGTTCATTGCGTGAATTGTTTATAAGGAAAGCCCATAGTGGTAGCTTGATGGGGGCATTTTGGTGTTACTAAAACTTTAGGGGTTTTACAAGATCATTTCTTTTTGGCCTCATATGAAATGTGATGTGGAGAGGATTTATGAAAAGTGCATCACTTGCAAATAAACTAAATCTAAATTGAAACTTCATAGCTCGTATACTTCTTTATCTATACCTAGTGAATTTTGGACTGATATTTCAATGGACTTTGTTTTGGGATTACCCCAGATTAAGAGGATGAGAAATTCAATTTTTGTTGTAGTAGATAAGTTTTCCAAAATGTTACATTTCATTCCATGTCATAAAACTGATGTTGCATCACATATAGTTGAATTGTTCTTTAAAGAGATTGTTAGGTTGCATGGCATGCCTAGGAATATTATCTTTGATAGGGATACAAAGTTTTTGAATTATTTTTGAAAGACTTTGTGAGAAAAATTAGGAACTAAATTATTATTCTCTGCAACTTGCCACCCCTAAACCGATAGGCAAATTGAAGTGATCAATCAAACCTTATCATTTGTACTCTATGTGGTCATTAACAAGAATTTAAGAATATGGGAAGATTGTCTACCTCATGTTGAATTTGCTTACAATAGGAGCATACATTGTATGACTCAATTTTCTCTATTTGAAATTGCTTATGGATTCAATCCGTTGTCATCATTAGATTTGATTCCTTTGGATGTAAGTGATCATATAAATATAGATGGTAAGTAGAAGGATGAATTCGTAAAGAAGATTCATGAACAAACACGATTGAATATTGAGAAAAGAACCTAACAATACATGCAACAAGCTAACAAGGAGCGCAAGAAAGTTGTGTTTGAATCGGGACAATGGGTTTAGTTGTACTTTCGAAAGAAGCGATTTCCAGAAAGACATCGTTCTAAACTTCTACGTCGAGGCTCATTTCAAGTATTGGAGCGCATTAATAATAATGCTTACAAACTTGAACTACTAGGTGAGTATGGTGTACATTCTACTTTTAATGTTGTTGATCCCCATTTGATGTAAATGATTATTTGAGGACAAATTCTTTTCAAGAAGAGGAGAATGATGTATGCCCAAGGGCTAAAGCTAGAGAGATCATTTATCACTTCTGGATGATCCAATTACAAAACTTCGGATAAAGCATTTCAAGAAAGCGCTAAATGGTCTAATAAAAAAACATTAGGTTGATTATGAGCAAGGAGAGACCAAGATAACCCAAGTGTTGGTCATGACCTAATCCACTTAATCGGGTGTATCCATCCATGACTTAGCTGTGCATAATGGAAGAAAGCTAATAAGTACAGAAACTCGTTCATGTATGAAGATTTAAGTGTTTTGAGTTCTTAGATTACTTGCATGAGGCATGTGGCATTGAGACTCTAATTATTGCATGCATTCATTTTATTTTGAGTTTCTAGATTGCTTGCATGAGGCATGTGACATTGGAATTTTAATTATTGCATACATTTATTTTGTACTTTTCCTTGTTCACTTCCATTATATAAGGGGGGTAAATCTTAAGGACAATGCTAAATAACTAGAATCTGGCAAACCATAATAAACCCCTTTATATTCATTTTTTGGTTGACATGCATTAATTAAGATTACATGCAATAATGAAACACTTTATATTCAAATTCTAGACATTGAGGTTTACCAAAATCTTAATATGAGGCAACTTGGTTTTGGTGAGATTTGTGTCCTCTCTTAGTTCTTGAAAGAACTTCTGAACTTATCGAGTTTACTCTCGTGGCGTTCAACCCATCGAAACTTATCATCCTTGGGTGTGACATTTCTTTTTCCTTCGTAGACTTGGATCATGCTGGTTCTTGGTTACGGGTCAAGACTCACACTCTTGTCTTCTAGTTCCTAAGGTTCTATCTATCACTGTCTCGAGTTCCATCATATTTGTTAGTGGAGTTCATATTTGATAGCCCTTTATGTTTTCTCACTGGGACATATATGACTTGTGTTAGTAATTTATACCCACTATGAAAAAGTCATACATGTAAGTATTAATACATATAAGTAATTTATGTCCACTATAGGACATTCATATAAAGGTTAGTAACCCCCTAATATTAGTAACCCCCCTTTTAATTTTTATTTTATCCTATAAATTCATACTTCTTGTGTGAAATATGGAAGTGAGAAAAGAAAGAAAAGGGAAGGAAGTCTAAAAAAAAATAGAGTGGTAGTCTCTATCTTGTTGAGAAAAATAAAAGAAGACTATCATCACACATTACCAGGTTAAGGGTTGAAACGTTGTGACATAACGTTCATAGTTCAACATACATGGCTATCATCTCAATTTCGAGTAGTTCATGGCTAGGGTTCACAACAATTCTAAAGGTTTGCAGTGTCGAAGATTAGTGCATCACCAACCAAGGTACAAGTTTAATTTATGCAAAGTAAAAGTAATTTATGTGTTATACTTTTATCAACATCCAACATTCGTATCAGAGCCAAGTTGGCTTAATGCACTTTGTTGACCAAGTGATCAACAAATTATGAGTGAGAAACTCGTGAATTTAGTTGAAAATCATGTGTGTATTCTTAGGGCATTCGGGCACTCAGAGATGCTCAAGAAACCCGAGAAGTAATGCTCAGCGCGCGTGTTCAATCCAGGCGCAAAACTTCTCAATCGCGCTCTCAACACGGTTTTCGAGAAGAACTCGGGAAGAATTGTCATGCTCGGATTCTCAGCACACGATTGCAGTTCTCGGGAGAAGAGGTCCGCAATGCTCGACATGTTGAGGTGCTCAACACGAAGTGTTGTGCGGCACGCGCATTAATCGACACTTGTCCGAATTACACACAGTTTATAGCTGAGAGTGGGAGATAACCACTTGACCTTGGCTTGAACTAAGTGTCTCGGGGTAAGATGAAGGGGTCCAACTCCGAGACGTGTGCTAGTGTTTGGCGGTTTGTGGACTCTTGGCAGTATGCAAGTTAGCCTTGAGAGTATAAAGTGACTACTTGTATACAACATCTTAATCTAAATAGTAAGAGGCAATTTCAGATTGTGGTGTATGACGTCTATTGACTCATACTCTCGTCTTGCAATTTGTATTCGAGTCATTTGAATTAAGATGATTTGTAGGGTACACAAAGTTAAGATATTAATTATCAAATGTCACTAACGTCTCTCTATTCTGTGTAATAGAGATATGACTCTAACAAAAAATGTCATACTGGATATCTTGTAAAGGGAGACAAGCTGAATGGTGATAACTATGAAATTTAGAACCGAAATGTTCAGTTTGTTTTTAAGGAACAAAACTTGGGGATGTTCTTAAGCACGATATGGTAGACCTTGGGGATGGTACTACAACACAGGCAAGACGAGATCAAGAGGTGTATCATGCTCAAAAAAAAAAAGGATGGTCAAGCTAGGGTAATTCTTCTTAGTAGCATGCATGATGAACTTGTTGGGTTCTTCGGGCCGCGAAAATCGCTTTTCGCGTCGCGGAAACCCCGAATCGCCCAAGCCACGGATCTCGTGCAAGGAAAACCAAACGAAAAATACGAGTACGAGTTTCATAATTTTAGATCTACTCCTAGATCTATATGTTAAGAGTTTACCCTTGAAGCGTGCCCTTCGTTTAGTCCCGCTCGTCCAAGGAAGCGTTGGATCTCGAGAGTGTCAATGTAGACACTCCTCTAGTGATATCCACACGAACAAGGAGTGGTCTTCTACCACTCAAAGATGGAGAAGAGAGCCCCAAGTGTGCTAGCACTTTTCTAGAGCTCTCGGATGGGAACAAAAAGGAGAAAAGAGAGAAATAGAAGAGAGAATCACATACACTCCTTTAGTACCCTCCTTTATGACCTTCACTTTCCCTTGTGCTCTTGGAAACAACTCAACATCTTCTCCTCACCATGATAGCCACGACCACAGCAACTCAAGAGGAGAGGAGAACCCAAGGAAGAAGAAGGAATAATGACACCACATCAATACCCAAAACAAAAACCTCCACACCATCTAATGTGTGGCCGGCCACACCATAAAGCCCCTCATTAATGTGGCCGGCCACATTAAAACCAATTGGATGTGTAACCTCCAATGAGGTGGCATACCATTATGAGGTGGTGATGTGGCTAATGATGTGGCTAGGTTGGTCATGCCAAGTAGGATGAGTCAACCTTCATGATGATGTGGCAAGACATCAAGTCAAACTTGATGTTTCAACTTCCATTTGGTCAAGTCAAACTTGACCAATTCTCTTCCTTGTTGAGTTAAATCCAACCTTTGATTCAAGTCAATTTTAATTTAATGAATCTGATTCATTAATATAAATTGACCCAATGAATCAAATTTAAATTAGACTCATTCAACATTTGAATCTAATTGAGTCTAACTCAATAAGTCTAATTTTGAATCCAATCTTTGGTGCATCATATGAACCTAATCCAATTGGTTCATCATATGAACCTAATCTCCATCCACATGTTCTTTGTGTGTGACCCAATAGGTTCTTGTAACGTTGGCAATGTTTCTAAACTCTTTTAGAAACATAAGCAATGAGCGACATCTAACAATACATCATTGCTACCCAAGTTACAAGAAATGTTAAGATCCAACATCACCTTGTGACTACTAATTGTGACTCCTCACAATATGTGACATTGTCCTTCTATCCTAGACATCTAGATTGATCAATATGAGGCATAGACCGTGTCATCCCCTAATCAATCTAAATCTTGAACTCCAAGTAGACTCACTCGATCAAATGAGCTCAACATCTAATGTTGACTCATTTGGGCATGGCCATGCACTTAGTGGTCTCACTCTATTAAGAATATTGATGTCGCTCCCGTCATATGGGAGGGATAGATCCCATCTACATCACTCACATCCCTCTGCATAATTTGTTACATACCCGGTAATCGCCTTTATAGTCCACCCAGTTACGGGTGACGTTTGACGAAACCAAAGTACATAACTCCTTATGTAGGGATCCATGGTGACTTCAGGTCAAAGGACTAATAGTCATACTAATAGCCACATGAGAAAGTATATGACACTCATATAACGATCCATGATACTTTCTCATGGCGGGTCATTCAGTATACATTCTCTAATGCATACCCATGTGTCAGCTTGATATCTCTATATCCATGACTTATGAGATCAAGTCATCGAGCTGACCTACATGCTAGTCTTATTGCATTAACATTGTCCCTGAATGTTAATACTCGACTAGGAATGATTTAGAGTAGTGTTCCCTATATCATCTCACTATCGATTCAACTAATCGATTGATATAGGTATGAACGTTCTACTCAAGGACGTTACTATACTTATTTTATCTGACACTAATACAAATAAGCATAATAACCAAAAACCAATGCCTTTATTAAGAATATGATATACATGAGTCCATACAATCATCAAATGATTGGCTCTAGGACTCTAACTAACAATCTCCCACTAGCACTAGTGCCAATCAGTATAGGCTCTAAGGCCTAAAGACCTAGTGTGACCATCATGCTTCCTCTGTGCCAAAGCCTTGGTCAAGGGATCTGCGATGTTAGCCTCTGTAGGTACTGAAATCTTCACATCTCCTCTATCGATAATCTCTCGAATGAGATGGAAGCCCAGTAGTGCTTGGTCCATTGGTGTGAGCGAGGTTCCTTCGTCAGTGCTATAGCTCCATTGTTGTCACAATAGAGCTCAATGGGGTCAAGAATGTGGGAACCACCCCAAGTTCGATGATGAACTTGCGGATCCAAATCGCCTCGTTTCGCCTCGATGCGAATGTACTCGCTCGTTGTAGAATCACCATCGTATCCTGCTTCAACTTTTCCTGACAGGCCACCATTAATGCAAAATACGAACCCCAATGCGATCTATAGTCATCCCGGTCGGTGGAAGCTAGCATCACCGTAACCCTTTACGGTTAGCTCATCATTGCCTCCATATATCAAGAAATATTCTTTAGTCCTTCTTAAGTACTTAAGAATATTCTTGACCGCTATCCAATGACTTTCACCTGGATCGTCGTGCTCAAAGCATACGAGACATTCGGTCGAGTACATAGCATGGCGTACATGATCGATCCTATGGCTGAGGCATAAGGGATCTGATCCATGCGGTCTCTCTCCTCTCTAGAAGAGGGACTTTGAGTCTTCGAAAGACTCACGCCATTTGACATCGGCAGAAATCCCTTCTTGGAGTTCTGCATGGCAAACCGAAGGAGTACCTTGTCGTACTCTGACTTAGGCCAAGCAATCTCTTAGATCTATCTCTATAGATCTGTATCCCTAGAATGCAGGATGCCTCACCTAAGTCCTTCATTGAGAAGCAACTCCCTAGCCAGGTCTTGACAGACTGAAGCATAGGGATGTCCTTCCCAATGAGTAGTATGTCATCCACATACAATATGAGGAAGACAACTATATCCCCTACAACCTTCTTGTAGACACAAGGTTCATCTTCGTTCTTGATGAAACCAAACTGTTTGATCGCATCATCAAATCGAAGATTCCAGCTCAGAGAACCATAAATGGACCTATGCAGCTTGCATACTCTACTAGTATCTGTGGATCTACAAAACCCTCGGGTTGTGTCATGTACACATCCTCGAGTAGGTTTCCATTCGGAAACGCAGTTTTGACATCCATCCGCCATATCTCATAGTCATGGTATGCAATAGCAAGCATGATCCGAATAGACTTAAACATCGCATCGAGAAAAGGTTTCATCATAGTCAATACCATGAATCGCTTAAAACCTTTAGCTACTAAGCGACCCTTATAAATAAGTCCATCCATGGTCTTTCTCTTAAAGACCCACTTACACCCAATGGGTTTTACCCTTCGGTGGATCAACCAAAGTCCATACTTGGTTGGTGTACATGGACTCATTTCGGATCTCATGGCCTCTAGCCATTTATCGAATCTGGTCTCATCACAGCTTCCTGATAGGTGGTAGGCTCATCCTCTATGAGCATAACATCATCATGGTCAGACAAGAGAAATGAGTATCTCTCAGGCTGACGACGTACCCTATCAGACCTGCGAAGAGGTATGTCTACTTGAACTGGTTGTTGTTCCTCAACTCTTTGTGGAACAACATCATCCACAACATTTTGTGGTTACAGTTCAACTTCCATCGAGGCATCAGTGCTATTGTTCGCATCTTGAACTTCTTCAAGATCGAACGCACTCCCACTAGTCTTTCTAGAAACAAAGTCCCTTTCTAGAAAGACTCCAGTCTTTGCAACAACTACTGGGAATGTAGAAGTAATATCCCTTAGTTTCCTTGGGATATCTGATGAAATAGCACTTGTCGGATTTGGGTCCTAATTTGTCTGAGACTTGACGTCGTACGTAAGCCTCACAACCCCAAATCCTCATGAAAGACACCTGGGCATCTCTCCCAGTCCATATCCTATATGGTGTCTTTATCACGGCCTTGGATGGAACTCGGTTGAGAATGAAAGCTGCCGTGTCTAGAGCATATCCCCATAGATATGTCGGAAGATCTGTGTGACTCATCATAGATCATATCATATCTAATAAGGTATGATTCCTCCTTTCGGATACACCATTCCACTGTGGTGTTCCAGGAGGAGTGAGTTGAGATAAAATCCCACACTCAGCTAAGTAGTCACGAAACTCATGGCTTAAGTATTCACCACCTCGATCTGATCGAAGTATCTTAATACTCTTGCCAAGCTGGTTCTGTACTTCATTCTTGAATTCTTTGAACTTTTCAAAGGATTCAGATTTATGTGTCATCAAATACACATAACCATATCTACTGAAGTCATCAGTAAATGTGATGAAGTACCTATAACCGCCTCTAGCAGCGATATTGAAAGGGCCACATACATCACTATGTATGAGTCCTAACAAATCAGTAGCTCTTTCACTGTGCCCACTAAAAGGAGTCTTGGTCATCTTGCCTCGTAGGCATGACTCGCATATCTCATATGATTCAAAATCAAATGAGTCCAGCAAACCATCCTTATGGAGCTGGGATAAGCGCTTGTCATTTATATGACCTAAGCGACAGTGCCAGAGATAGGTGTAGTTCATATCGTTCGATTTGAACCTCTTGGTACTAACGTTATAGATAGGGCTCTCTAGATCTAGAATATAGAGTCCGTTTATCAGAGGTGCACTACAATAGAACATATCGTTTAAATAGATAGAACAACATTTGTTCTTTATTATAAACGAAAATCCTTTCTTGTCCAAACAAGAAACTGATATAATGTTCTTAGTCAATGCAGGCACATAACAACAATCGTCTAACTCTAGTATAAGCCCAGAGGGCAGAGATAGAAAATAAGTCCCTACAGCAACAGCAGCAACCCGTGCTTCATTGCCTACTCGTAGGTCTATCTCGCCCTTTGTCAATGCTCTGCTATTTCTCAGTGCTTGTACACTAGTACAAATGTGCGAAGCACATCCGGTATCTAATACCCACGATGAATAAATAGAGAGGTTGACTTCTATAACATTTATACCTGAAGTAGAAATCTTATTTCTCTTCTTGTTAAGATCTTCCAGGTATCCTGTGAAGTTCCTCTTCCAGTGCCCTGCTTGCCCTTGATATAGTTGACAAAGATGTGCAACCATATCGTAAGCACCCATTAACTCATGTTGCTTCTGAAGCTCAGAGTTCATGGTCGCGAGCATTAGACATGACACATCTAATGCGTCATCTTGATGCTTCTTGTAAGCATCTTTGTCAGCTCGCGGGGCATTGGCAGGAGGAGCCTCCGGAATGGGCTGCTCCAGAACGTACAGTTTACGTTCCTGAGTGAGAACTATTCTCAGGTTCCTGTACCAGTCCAGGAAATTTGCTCCGTTGAGCTTGTCCTTCTTAAGGACAGATCGCAGGGAGAAAATGTTCATATTCGACGTCATGACAATTCTACAACAGAAATAAATGCAGAAATAAGTATCATATTCTTTAAAATCATTTAATTAGGCCTTTAATTAAATGATGCTCCCACTGAATTCTATAATTCTTGTGGGACAAGATCCACATCATACTAACCCTTGAGTTAGCTTTGGCTAATACGCCCAAGGCTTAGTATGATCGGTAGGTAACGATTACCAATTACATCTCTATGCAACTCTTGTTTATAGAATCAATATCCGCATTTATATTAGAACTCGAGTTAGCTTTGGCTAATACGCCCGAGAGTTAATATAGATGTGATATTGACCTATCTTTCCAACTATTGGAAGAATGCCTATAGTTGACTCGATCCAACCGAGTAACTATGAATACTCAATCTAATTGAGTTTGTATTCAGCCATGCGTTGATAGACGGAACCAAGATTGTCCCTCCGTACCCTACCAAGATAATATGTATTGCTCTGCTTTGGCAGATTCAACAATACATGTGATCGAGGTAGTGATAGGTATCACGGCACGGTTAGGCATTAGAGTTGAGTCGATTGAGATCTAATCTAATCGAGAAGGGATGCATCTTGTGCACGACTTAGATCTAATCTAATCGCAAGGGTGCATCATGTGCACGACTTAGATCTAATCTAATCGTTAGGCACTAATTAATTAACTACTTATTAAATATGCATCACATACACAAGCAATTAATTAATCTATTTGTGATTTAGTCATGGCCCTACTACGATCTTCTCAAGCCAATGAGAAGATCGATTGGTCAACCTAGGGTCAACAGCTTCTTCAAGCTCCTCCCTTTGACCACCTTGTGTTGCTCGTGCCCGCCTCGGAACTCCGTCTCGTGTGGACCCTCCACCGCTCCAATTTGTACATTACAATTTGAAACTCGAGTTACATTCGAGTCTAAATCTAATTTACAACAAGAAAATAAGAGAAGGCACGACGCGCAGGTCGCGAATATAATACAACACTCGCAAACACATAACGGCACGCAGGCCGTATTAAGAATTACAACACAACCAATCATATTGGGCTTTGGGCCATGACTATCACAAATTAATATATAATTCAAAATTATATATTTTTCATAATTTTCTATAATTTTAAAATTAATTTTTACAATTTTTACAAGTAAAATTTCCCGGCGGTCCCGTTTAGCGGTTTCGGGCGCAATCGCGGAACGGATCCCCTTGCGGGGCCCAGGGGCAGCGCCCCTACCCGCGATCTAACCATCGCGAGGGTTCCTTTGCGATCCAACAGCGCCTAAACCCGCTGTCCCAAAACGATTTGGGTCGAGACATTGCCGTTTCGGAAAAATCTTCCCGGCGGGTTCGTTTTTAGCGATTTCGGGTGCGATCGCGGAGCAAATCCCCTTGCGGGGTTAGGGGCAGTACCCCTACCCACGATCTAACCATCGTGAGTTGCTCCTTTGCGATCTAATGGCACCCAAGCCCGCTGTCCCAAATGGATTTGGGGCAAAACGAAGCCGGTTTTGAAAGATCTTTCCGGTAGCCGAAGCCTACAAGTGCCGAGACACTTGTGCTTCGCTTCTACGGAAAAATTACCCATAAAATCATAAAAAACTAATTTTTACAGAAAATCACAGAAGGTTTTATTTTTCATAAAAATAAAAACAAACTCGTACAAGCCTTGAACCTGGCTCTGATACCACTGTTGGGTTCTTCGGGTCGCGAAAACCGCTTTTCGCGTCGCGGAAACCCCGAATCGCCCAAGCCACGGATCTCGTGCAAGGAAAACCAAACGAAAAATACGAGTACGAGTTTCATAATTTTAGATCTACTCCTAGATCTATATGTTAAGAGTTTACCCTTGAAGCGTGCCCTTCGTTTAGTCCCGCTCGTCCAAGGAAGCGTTGGATCTCGAGAGTGTCAATGTAGACACTCCTCTAGTGATATCCACACGAACAAGGAGTGGTCTTCTACCACTCAAAGATGGAGAAGAGAGCCCCAAGTGTTCTAGCACTTTTCTAGAGCTCTCGGATGGGAACAAAAAGGAGAAAAGAGAGAAATAGAAGAGAGAATCACATACACTCCTTTAGTACCCTCCTTTATGACCTTCACTTTCCCTTGTGCTCTTGGAAACAACTCAACATCTTCTCCTCACCATGATAGCCACGACCACAGCAACTCAAGAGGAGAGGAGAACCCAAGGAAGAAGAAGGAATAATGACACCACATCAATACCCAAAACAAAAACCTCCACACCATCTAATGTGTGGCCGGCCACACCATAAAGCCCCTCATTAATGTGGCCGGTCACATTAAAACCAATTGGATGTGTAACCTCCAATGAGGTGACATACCATTATGAGGTGGTGATGTGGCTAATGATGTGGCTAGGTTGGTCATGCCAAGTAGGATGAGTCAACCTTCATGATGATGTGGTAAGACATCAAGTCAAACTTGATGTTTCAACTTCCATTTGGTCAAGTCAAACTTGACCAATTCTCTTCCTTGTTGAGTTAAATCCAACCTTTGATTCAAGTCAATTTTAATTTAATGAATCTAATTCATTAATATAAATTGACCCAATGAATCAAATTTAAATTAGACTCATTCAACATTTGAATCTAATTGAGTCTAACTCAATAAGTCTAATTTTGAATCCAATCTTTGGTGCATCATATGAACCTAATCCAATTGATTCATCATATGAACCTAATCCAATTGGTTCATCATATGAACCTAATCTCCATCCACATGTTCTTTGTGTGTGACCCAATAGGTTCTTGTAACGTTGGCAATGTTTCTAAACTCTTTTAGAAACATAAGCAATGAGCGACATCTAACAATACATCATTGCTACCCAAGTTACAAGAAATGTTAAGATCCAACATCACCTTGTGACTACTAATTGTGACTCCTCACAATATGTGACATTGTCCTTCTATCCTAGACATCTAGATTGATCAATATGAGGCATAGACCGTGTCATCCTCTAATCAATCTAAATCTTGAACTCCAAGTAGACTCACTCGATCAAATGAGCTCAACATCTAATGTTGACTCATTTGGGCATGACCATGCACTTAGTGGTCTCACTCTATTAAGAATATTGATGTCGCTCCCGTCATATGGGAGGGATAGATCCCATCTACATCACTCACATCCCTCTGCATAATTTGTTACATACCCGGTAATCGCCTTTATAGTCCACCCAGTTACGGGTGACGTTTGACGAAACCAAAGTACATAACTCCTTATGTAGGGATCCATGGTGACTTCAGGTCAAAGGACTAATAGTCATACTAATAGCCACATGAGAAAGTATATGACACTCATATAACGATCCATGATACTTTCTCATGGCGGGTCATTCAGTATACATTTTCTAATGCATACCCATGTGTCAGCTTGATATCTCTATATCCATGACTTGTGAGATCAAGTCATCGAGCTGACCTACATGCTAGTCTTATTGCATTAACATTGTCCCTGAATGTTAATACTCGACTAGGAATGATTTAGAGTAGTATTCCCTATATCATCTCACTATCGATTCAACTAATCGATTGATATAGGTATGAACGTTCTACTCAAGGACGTTACTATACTTATTTTATCTGACACTAATACAAATAAGCATAATAACCAAAAATCAATGCCTTTATTAAGAATATGATATACATGAGTCCATACAATCATCAAATGATTGACTCTAGGGCTCTAACTAACAGAACTAATCCCAATTCATGAGTAGTAGTATACTACAGCTATGTCAGTCCGAAATACTCTTAAATAGCATTATGACACTCCGTCAGCTCCTAAGTTGAGGATGCTAACATATAAATTTATAATTTATAAAAAGAGATTTGATCATATTATGAAGCAACATTTAATGCATATGTTGAGTATGATTGCCTCTTTGAAGAATGTGAGGGGGCCTATGTCAAATGAGATTTAAATATTAGGAGTGATCCAATCCTTGCTTGACTCTTGAGAGACTGTTAAGACGTATCTCACACATACTAAAAGTATCCATACTTTTATGGATGTGAGTAGGTATTGTGAGCTCGAGGAGGAGCACCAGGAGGTGACCAGGTCTGCTTAAGGCTATGCTCATTTTACGGAGTCGAATAAGGGCTCCTGAGGTACAAAATACAAGTGTTGCAAGCAAGAGAAGAAGACCAAAGGTCATGGCAAGAAGAAGCTATTTATAAAGACCGATGAAAAAGGGCAGGGGTAGAAAGGCAAGAAGAAGGAGCTCGTAAAGAGCAATGTCCAATGCTACGTATATGGTAAGCCAAGGCATTTCGCACGTGAGTATAATGAGCGAAAGGTATATCCTTCTTCTTTACATGGTATGAGTTGTGTGTCATCTAGTGTGATGTTCGCTAACTCATCTCATTTATGGATTGTAGACTTAGGAGCCACAGACCATGTAGCTTATGATAAGAGTGCATATGTAAAATTCCTCCACTTAAGCCCACATGTGAGAAGACTTTACGTGGGAAATGGGACATTTGTGGAGGTGAGAGAGATTGACACTTGCAAGCTGTTGCTATAAAATAATCAAATTCTGTATCTCCTTGACGTTTTATATGCTCCTACAATAAGGTGGAATCTAGTTTTTGTTCGTATTCTAGATCAGTTAGGATATTGTGTTGTAATTGAAAACTCTAAGATTTCCATCTCATCTGACAGTACTTTAATATATTCCAGTTTAGTCCATGAGAGATTGTATGCACTGAACTTGATTTCTTTCCATGAGTTTTATCCTACATCTACCATTGTCTTTACAACTAATAGTGTAGTGGATGATGTTAATGTTTGACATAGTAGACTTAGTCATATAAGGTAAGAGAGGATGGGTTGGTTAGCAGTATGTGGTGTGTCAGGCTAGCTAACGAAGGTCGAGTTGCCCTTATGTGAATTTTTCTAGAAGGCAAAACTATGAGAAAATCAATTGGAAAAGCAATGAGAGTTGGGACTTCATTGTAATTAGTTCATTCTGACATTTGCGGATCCATAAATGTTAGAGCTCGAAGTGGAGAAACATATTTTATTATGTTTATAGATGATTTCACGGGGTTTGGTTATGTCTACCTGATCTCATGTAAGTCTGAGACACTAGAGTGCTTCAGAAGGTTTATTTGTGAGGTACAAAATTAACTAGACATAAGAGTGAAAACTCTCAGACTGATCAGGGGCACGATTATCTGTCTGAGTAGTTTAGAAAGCTCTATTTTTAAAAAGATATTACAAGACAACTGACTATTTTTGCTAGTCCTTAGTAGAACGGAGTCGCCGAGAGAAGGAATAGGACTCTATTGGAGATGGTGAGATCGATGATGGCGCAGGCCAATTTACCAATCTCTCATTGGGGGGGATGCATTGACTGCAGTCTATATCCTTAATCGTGTTCCAACAAAGTCCGTAGTTAACACTTCATACAAACTTTGGACAGGGAGGCAACCCGTCCTTAGCCATCTTAGGTCATGGTGTTGTGCTACGTATGTTAGAGATTCCTCGCACAAGTATAGCAAGTTAGGCTTGTGAGGAAAGAAGTGTATTTTCATTAGATATCATTATGTGAGAGACATCATTGAGAAGAATGAAGTGACTATCAAGTACATTTTAACAAACAACATGGTTGCTGACCCTTTTACCAAACCTATTAGTAGAGACTCTTTTATGGGACATAGAGAGTCATTGGGTTTGTATACTTTATGACATGTCTTAGTTTGCATTGACTTAACTATAGTGATGTTTAATGATATATATATATAACTTCTTGTGCATTGATTGGTCACACTTATATATATAATGTCTTTGTAATGCACTTGTTATATATATGTTAGGCGGGCAAGATCGACTCTATCACACGAGTAACCACCTCCAAGAGTGGAGATAAGATGGTTTCTAGCTGTCAGAGGTTTTAAGAGTAGCACTGCTAGAACTTAAGTTACCCTCATATGTGTTCAGGATGAGGTCATGTGCGACATAACCGACATGGGCATAGTCACATCCATATTGCCTGTAAGAAGCCAGGTTTGAGATCTCAGATATCACCTGTGAATCGATATATATCTTTGATGTACTCTCTCATAGATCTTTGGGTAGAGTCTTATGTATAGACTGAGTCCTATACCTACACAATGTTAAAAAATTGGCATATGTCCTTCTAAGAGATGAGGGATTAACATTGTGGTACGTGTTTCATACCACTTGTGATATGACGATTGGGATAGTGGAAGCCATATTATAAGAGACAATAACTTTATATCTCTGTGTCTCATTGTGTGAGATATGAAATCCTCTAGGTGTGATTTCTTGTATCCTTATTACTTTCCGCTGTTTCTTGATGTCATGAGTTGTGTTTGCTACTTTAGTCTGTTTACTGATGACCCGGAAGATAAATTGAGGTATGAGAGACAGGTCTAATAAAACAACTAAGTTAAGATTGATATATTTAAGATTGGGAAAAGAAAGACCAATTGACAATACATCATCATATAATATTCACTAACTAGTCTTTTATGTTTATCTATGTAGAGATTAAAATATTTTAGTGAATATCAAATCGAGCATAATCTGGGGATTACTTTTGATGAGGAAAGTAGCTCAATAGATGTATTAAGTCTTGGGTTTGGGGTACAATAAGATTTTGTATCTTATGATACAATGATGACTACTTAATTATCCCAACAGATGCATTGAATAATTTTGTATGCAAGTGTACTTGTAAGTCGCACGACATTCAGCTCTGTATATAAACCTAGTATGGTGATATGATGGGTCACATGAGTTGTGATCTAGTGATGAAAATTAAATGCCCTTGTGTATAAGTGGGAGATGTTAGTAACTTATGCCCACTACGAGACATTTATATATATAAGTAACTTATGCCCACTATGTGACATTAATACATGTAAGTTACTTATGTCTACTATGGGGCATTAATATATGTAAGTAACTTATGCCCACTATGAGACATTAATACATATAAGTAACTTATGCCTACTATAGGGCATTCATATGAAGGTTAGTTACCCCTAATATTAGTAACCCTCATTCTTATCTTATCCTATAAATTCATACTTCTTGTGTGAAGCATGAAAGTGAGAAAAAAGTGATAGTTTCTATCTTGTTGAGAAGAACAAAAGAAGACTATCATCACATATCACCAAGTTAAAAGTTAAAACGTTGTGACATAACATTGATAGTTCGAGATACGTAATTATCATCTCGACTTCGATTACTTTGTGACTAGAGTTCATAACAATTTTGAAGATTTATAGTGCTAGGGAATGACTCTTTTAGTCCTATGCTAAATCTATTTCTATGAGTGAAACTGTGTATGTGGAAAATAAAAATAAAAGATATGAGAGAATATAATTTCAAAATTCTTTAACTCGTTTTAAATTAATTAAACTGTTTTAATTACCTTCACTACATATTTGATTATTTGATTTATTTATTTATTTTGTTAAAAAAATTTAATATTGGGCAAAACTTATATAGATATTTAATAAAAACACTAGAGTTACATGTACTTGTTAATTTTTCTAATTTTATCCCATAAACATAGGAATTGGTGTAGCATGGAACACCGCAAATGTTACTTAAGGATCCATCGTCGTGTTTGGACTCAGTGTTATGAGCCTCGTCGTGAGAAATCAATAAACTCACAGTTGACATTTAGTTTTTTTTTTGTTTAACAAAAATTTAATATTTAACAAAACTTTAAAAAAATTGGTATGACTAGCATAGCCTTTTATGGAGAGTATTTATCCGGTCATAAAGGTCTTTTGCATAAAGGATGTCATATATTTAATGAGCGATTTTCGTATTAGTTGGGAATTAATACCAAAATCTATTGGCATCACCCGTGGAAACAAATAAAGGATTATTTGAGCCATAAGTAGTGGATAACTTTTTTTTTTAATGATAAAAAAGTATATATATTATGCATTTTATAATTTTATATGACTTAGTTTGATTCGTGAGTTAAGTCACAGGGTCCTCCGATCCTAGATACAAACAATAAAATACCCTTTATTCCTAAACTCAATCACAAGGAGAGTTATGCCTTGCACAAGCTTCCATGTAGTGTCCTAAATGACAAATTTGAAAGGTTAGACTGCTAGAGTATTCATTATGAGTACTTTCAAATTTATCTTGATAGTCGGTTGAAATTTTTTATAGAATCAGATTGATTATTCTTAGGATTAATCAGTTTGAAGGGTTAGATTCCTTGTGTTAGCTAAAAAAAAAAAAAATAATTAGAGCCATCAATTTAGATTTGTCCATCGAATTCATTTATCTTGCCAAACAATTAAAGTGAGTTAGGTTAAATTATTCAACCTATTTAAAAACAGATCTAAACGTAATAGTTTATGTGGATTGCGGATCTAGATAAATCAATCCATGAGGGACTAGGTTGACTCGTGTTTGAGATTTGAGTTTTTTTCAAAACCCAAAACTACAGCGAAACTCAATCAATCCTTACTCAAATTTAAAAATTCGAATATTTCATATTTTTTAAATTTTTATGGGTTCGTGGGCTGATTTATCTAAATCGCAATCTACATTGATAAACACATCTCAATAAGTTGCCAGTAGCCCAGTAGGTTTTTTTGTCGTGGGATTCTCCCTTCTATCTAGTTGTAAATGGAATTATGAAACTCTCTCCCAGAGCTACAGAATTAACCACTCTATTAGAAAGTAAAGTAGAATTGGCAACTTTGGCACTCATCTGAAATTGAAATTGGATGAGATCCGTCGAGTGGTTGCTCAGTTGGAGATGGTATTGCACTTGTTTATCGATTGAACGAGATTCAAGCTCGGAAAATGGTTGGGAAAGGAATAGTCTTAAAATCTTGAAATGCATTGGACTGATCCATCGTCCGATAGCTTTAACTACGAGAGCGAATTTAAATATATTTTGAAAGGTCTGTTTTCTGAATATAAGTAAATTATATTTTAGATTTATCCTATGAACACTACAAAAAAAATTACAATTTAGGGATAAAATTTTGGGACGAATAAAATTCGTTGTAAATTTGGGACAGATTTTGCAACGAAAAAAACATTCATCGCAAATTAACAACAAAAATAGACATTCGTTGCAAATTTGCAACAAATACAATTTCGTCGCAAAAATTGTTGCCAATCAGCGTCGAAAAATAAATTTCGTTGGAAAAATTAAAAAATCTACGTCAAAAAATTTGTTCATCGCAGAATTTGAGATAAATAGATAAATTTTTGCGACAAATATCTGGTTTAATCGCAAATTGGCAACGAATATAAATTCGTCGCAATTATCGTCGCAAATTTGGGACGAAATGCCGAGTTCGTCGCAAATTTCTATTTTTTAAATGAGACTTTAAATATTTGGAAGATGACCCTAGAGATCTCGGATTGACACGAAACAAGTTTCTATGGGTTCGTATTGTTCTCCTCATCTTACTAGTGGGCCCAAATCAAATTTTTAACCAATATTCTGACGTTTATAAATTTTCTAACCCGAACGAGTAATAAATATTAAAATCTTGATTCAAAAATTTATAAACGTCAGAATATTAGTTAAAAATTTTGTTTGGACACACTAATAAGATGGAGAGAACGATACGAACTCATAGAAATTTGTTTCGTGTCATTCCGAGCACTCTAGGGTTAGGGGTGTAATCGAGCCAAGCCAAGCCGAACTCTTGAATGTTTGAGTTTGGCTCGTTTATAATCGAGCCGAGCTCGAGCTTTATTTAACGATTATATTCATGGCTCATGAACTTATTTGAGCTTTTATCGAACCTAAACGAACATAATAAATATAAATTATAAATTTAAATATTCATTAAAAACTAAATTATATATTTTAAAAAAATTATTATATTCTTGTTAAAATTTATAATTTTATTCTAATAAATAACTTTAATATATTTGTCTATGTTTTTCATAAGTAGAGTGTAAAATCTATAAATTCAATATCAAAACTATTATTTTTTTTATTTAAAAGTTGATTTATGAGCATAACGAACATGTTCACGAGCTAACGGGCCGAATATTGTGAAGCTTGAGCTTAGTTTGTTTATCTTAACGAGCCTCATTAAACGAGTTCAAACGAGCTTTTATCGAATCGAGCTTCGAATAGCTCACGAGCGGCTTGACTCATTTACACCCCTATCTAGGGTCATCTATCAATTTTTTAAAGTATCAATTAAAGAAACAATAAAAAAGAAATTTTGGGACGAAATTTGGAATTCGTCCCTAATTTGGGATGAACCTGGAAGTTTGTCGCAAATTTGAGACAAATTCCCAAGTTCGTCGCAAAATTTAAAATTTTCAAAAATCAAAATAAATGCTTCCAAAATACGAGAGATGGATCTACAGAGCTCTGAATCACATGAAACAATTTTCTATGGGTTCGTATCGATCTCATGATCGCAACGATGCCCTCAAATATTTTTTTAAATTTTTTAATCGTAATAATAAGTAGAAGGAGTTCATAAAGCTTAAGAGTTAGTGAAAAAGAGTTAGTGTTTGAAAATGGTGAAGTGATTTTGGTATTAAAAAAATTACTCACCTAAATATATTGTGTGAAAAAAAATATTTGAGGTCACCGTTGCGATCAGGAGATCAATACGAACCCATAGAAACTTGTTTCATGTGATTCGGAGCTCTATAGGTCCATCTCCCGTATTTTGGATGTATTTATTTTGATTTTTGAAAAATTACAATTTTGCGACGAACTCGGGAATTCGTCCCTAATTTGGGACGAATTCCCGAGTTTGTCGCAAATTTCTGTTTTTTTAAAGTGAGACTTTAAAAATTTGGAAGATGACCCTAGAGATCTCGGATTGACACGAAACAAGTTTCTATGGGTTCGTATCATTCTCCTCATCTTACTAGTGGGCCCAAACCAAATTTTTAACCAATAATCTGACGTTTATAAATTTTCTAACCCGAACGAGTAATAAATATTAAAATCTTGATTCAAAAATTTATAAACATCAGAATATTAGTTAAATATTTTGTTTGGGCCCACTAGTAAGATGGTCAGAACGATACGAACCCATAAAAACTTGTTTCGTGTCATTCCGAGTTCTCTAGGGTCATCTATCAATTTTTTAAAGTATCAATTAAAAAAACAATAAAAAAGAAATTTTGGAACGAAATTTGGAATTCGTCCCTAATTTGGGACGAACCTAGAAGTTCGTCGCAAATTTGGGACGAATTCCTAAGTTCGTCGCAAAATTTAAAATTTTCAAAAATCAAAATAAATGCGTCCAAAATACGGGAGATGAACCTATAGAGCTCCGAATCACATGAAATAAGTTCCTATGGGTTCGTATCGATCTCATGATTGCAACGATGCCCTCAAATATTTTTTAAATTTTTTAATCGTAATAATAAGTAGAAGGAGTTCATAAAGCTTAAGAGTTAGTGTTTGAAAATGGTGAAGTGATTTTGATATTAAAAAATTACTCACCTAAATATATTGTGTGAAAAAAAAATTGAGGTCACCGTTGCGATCAGGAGATCGATACGAACCCATAGGAACTTGTTTCATGTGATTCGGATTTCGGAGCTCTGTAGGTACATCTCCCGTATTTTGGATGTATATATTTTGTTTTTTGAAAAATTACAATTTTGCGACGAACTCGGGAATTCGAGAGGGGTATTTATGGTTGCCGCTTCGACCCTACAGTTTAACGTCGCCGCTCGACGGTCTTCCGACCGGGGGGTTTATAGTCGCCAGTCCGACTCTAGAGTTTAACGTCGCCGCTCGACGGTCTTCGAGCGGGGTATTTATGGTCGCCGCTTCGACCCTAGAGTTTAACGTCGCCGCTCGACGGTCTTCCGACCGGGGGGTTTATAGTTGCCGGTTCGACTCTAGAGTTTAACGTCGCCGCTCGACGGTTTTCAAGGAGTTTTGCCGTTCGGCAACAAAAGCTCATATCCTTTATCTTTTTTATTTTTTACTCCTGCAGCCAATGGATACAGACGAACAAGGCATACATGAGATAAATTACAATGGCGCACCTTGTTGGTTGCTACTCGGAAAACCTAGAGGTTCCACTGTACAAAAATTTTGTACAAAGGTCTGAACCTTTTCCTAGCTACCATGTGTTCTTTTAAATTAAATTTTGGATCGCCTGCGGAACTTAACACGTTTGATCCAAAACTTAATCTATTTGTTCTTTTAGGTTTTGACTTGGATCTCCTGCGGAACTTAACATGTTCGACCCAAGTCACCTTAAGTTATTAATTCCATTAAATATTAATTTCCATAATTGGTTCCCAGTACTGACGTGGCGAGGCACATGACCTTCTTGGATATGGGAGCAACCACCACCGACTAGACAAAACCTTTTATAGAAATCTAATATTTAATTTCCTAAAATAACTTTAGGCTAACCAAAAAGAACAATCAAATCACAAGGAAAACAAAACAAAACAAAAGAACACAACTTCGAAAAACATATTCGAAATACTAGAACGTAAGCCTCTTGTATTTGGTATTATTTCCATAAATAACTAGCATGATGCGGAAAGGAAAAATTACTAGTTATACCTTCTAGAAAGACCTCTTGATCTTTTACCGTATTCCTCTTCTAACCTCGGACGTTGTGTGGGCAACGATCTTCCGAGATGAGAAACCACCAACCACCTTCTTCTCCTCCAAGCTAGGTTCGGCCAACAATAAGGAAGCTTCACCAAGGAAGAAGATTAAAACACCAACCAAGCTCCAAGAGATGCTAGCTTTCTCTCCTTCTTCTTCTTCTTCTCCAAGTAGTATCTGGCCACCACAAGAGCTCCAAGGAGAGAGAGAGGTTCGGCCACCACAAGAGGAAGAGAGGGAGAGGATGATGGCCGGCCACACCAAGGAACAAAAGAGGGAGAGAAATAATAGAGGTTGTGTATCATGAAGGCACCCTCACCCCTTCTTTTATATTCCTTGGCCTAAGAAAATTAGGAAATTTAATTACAATAAAATTTCCTTAATTTCCTTGACATGATTTAATTGATAAAAATAAAATAAAATTTCCCCAATTAAATTCTAATGGCCGGCCACATCATGAAATCAAATTAGACAAGTTTCAATCAACAATTAAAACTTCCTAATTTGTTTCCCGAAAAATTAAAATTTCTCTTCAAAATCTCTTCATGGTTGATAAAAAGAAATTTCCATAATTTTAATTTTACAACATGTAAATAATTTTTAAAGAGAAAATAAAATATCTCACCAATCTACAAATAAGGAAAGAGATCTAATATCTTTCTTTAATCTTTTGTAGATCTTTTACAAGAGAGATAATTTAATTTTAATTCTCTTTAATAAATTATATCTTCCACATAATAAAAATTAAAATTAAAATTCTTTTTTAATTTAATTTGGCCGACCCCTTTAGCTTGGGTTCAAGCTAGGGTCGGCCACCCCAATTTATACCTAGGCCGACCCTAGCTTGGTCGGCCCACTTTAGGTGGGTATAGAAGGTGGGTATAATACTTTATAAATAAGAGGCTACGATAGGGACCGAGAGGAGGAATTGGTTTTGGTCTCCCGATAAAATTAAGCATCCCGTGTTCGCCCCGAACACACAACTTAATTTTATCAATAATAATTCATTCCACTAGAGAACTATTATTGAACTACCGCACCAATCCCAAATTACATTTTTGGGCTCCTTCTTATTATGAGTGTGTTAGTCTCCCTGTGTTTAAGATATCGAATGTCCACTAATTAAGTGAGTTACTGACAACTCATTTAATTAATATCTTAGTTCAAGAGTAGTACCACTCAACCTTATCATCATGTCAGACTAGGTCCACCTGCAGGGTTTAACATGACAATCCTTATGAGCTCCTCTTGAGGACATTATCAACCTAGTATCTCTAGGACACAGTTTCCTTCTATAATCAACAACACACACTATAAGTGATGCCATTTCCCAACTTATCGGGCTTATTGATTCATCGAACTAAATCTCACCCATTGATAAATTAAAGAAATAAATATCAAATATATGTGCTTGTTATTATATTAGGATTAAGAGCACACTTCCATAATAACCGAGGTCTTTGTTTCTTTATAAAGTCGGTATAAAAGAAACGACCTCAAATGGTCCTACTCAATACACTCTAAGTGTACTAGTGTAATTATACAGTCAAGATAAACTGATACCTAATTACACTACGACCTTCTAATGGTTTGTTCCTTTCCATTTTGGTCGTGAGCTATTGTTTATAATTTATAAGGTACTGATAACATCATCTTCTGCATGTGACACCACATACTATGTTATCTACAGTATAAATTAATTGAACAACTACATTTATCACAAATGTAGACATTTGACCAATGTGATTCTTATTTCTAGATAAATGTTTTATACCAAAAGCTAGGCTTTTAGTATACATTCTAACAATCTCCCACTTATACTAAAAGACTAAGCTGCCATATCTGCTGCCATACATCTGATTCCCATGCCTTTCAAAAAGCTCTTGCCTTAAGGACCTTAGGTTATCATCTGATTCAATCTAGACGGCAACAACTTCTCCTCGTTATACAATTTCTCGTATTGGGTAGTACTTGCGCTCTATTGTGTTTACTTGCCTTATAGACACATGCTTTCTTCAAGTTTGCTACTGCACCATTATTATTACAATAAATTGTAATAATCTTTGGACAAACTAGAAATCATATCTAAGTCTATCTTGAGGTTATTTAAGTCATTCAGCTTTTATGGCTACCTCAAAGGCTTGCCATATACTCAGCTTCTATGGTGGAGTCCAGAAAAACACCTATGTTTATCACTCTTCCATAGTTATGACTTTTCCTCCTAAAGTAAACACAAAACCCCAAGGTTGACTTATTATTGTCCCTATCCGATTGGAAGTTAAAATCCGTGCAACCTACAGGAACCAAATTAACTGCCTTGTAAGCTAACATATAATCTCTAGTGCCTCTAAGGTACTTTTATTATATGCTTTACTGCAGTCCAATGTCCTTATCTAGGGTTACTTTGATATCTGCTAACTATGCCCTTGGCAAAACAGATTTCTGATCTCGTGCATAGCATACATTAGGTTGTCTAACTACCGAAGCATAAAGAACTGCCTACATGTCCTCAATCTCCTTTGATGTCATCGGAGACATCTCTTTAGATAAAGATACTCCATGCTTAAAAGGTAAGAAACCTTTCTAGGAGTTTTGCATGCTAAAAACGAGCAAGGATTTTTCCGATGTATTAAGCTTGGGATAAGTAATATATATATTTTTTCTTGCGATCCCTTTGATCTAAAAAATATATACATTCTCCCAAGTCTTTTATATCGAATTATTTGGACAACCATACCCTTACTTCTGACAACATTTTGATATTGTTTCCAACTACCAAAAATGTTATCTACGTATAGTACAAGAAACACCACCACGTTTTCATCACACCTTTTGTATACACAAGACTTATCCGTTTACTCAATAAATCCATAGGTCTGGATTACTTCGATAAACTGGATATTCCAAGACCTTGAAGCTTTGCCTCAGTCCATAGACTAATTGAGCTTGCACACAAGATGCTCTTAGCCCTTTACAATGAACCCTTCTGGTTGCTTTATATGGATGCTTTCTTCAAGACTTCCATTAAGGAATGCTGTCTTGACATCCACTTGCCAAATAGATAAAAGAATCCGGATAGACTTAAGCATAGCTACCAGTGAAAAAGTTTCCTTTTTTATCTAGCCTTGCTTTTTAAAGTTTCTACCTTCCTGTCTATCCCTCTTTTCCTATTATAGACCTTTTTACACCTAAAGGCTTTTACACCATTTGATGTTTCTACAAGCTTCCAGATTTTATTAGAATACATATATTCTAATTCTATTTATTCATTACTCTTTGCCAAGATGTTGCATCTTTATCTTGAAGTGCTTCGTCATATGTCCGGAGATCAGGTTCATGTCCTCCAGGGATCGAGTCCAAAAACTCTCCCAAAACATGAATCCTTTTAGGTTGCCTAACAACCCTCCCACTACAACAAGACACTTTCTGTAATTGTGTATCATTTGTGATACGTGTTGCAGTTTCCTTATGGTATCTCATCTTGTACAGTTGGTACTAGATTAGACATGTCTTTTATTATTTCCTTAAGAACAAATTTTCTTATGGGCACATGGTTTATTACATAGTCCTTTTCTAAAAATTGGTCATTGATGCTAACAATGACCTTCTGATTTTTAAGACTATAAACCTACTTTCATTTCTCTAGGATAACCCACAAACAAGTGAATTCCTGTCCAACTTATCATTGTCTCTCTTCTGCATATGTTTTATTCAGCCGAGATAATCGCATTGAAATTTAGCTCTATTTAGCAAAGAAACTGTAGAGTTCCGCCTTGAAGCCTAGTACTATAATTTGGGTCGTTTCAGTATATCCTTAAAATGATTTTGGTAATATTCTAAATAACTCATCAATCTACTTATTTCCATAAGAGTCTTATACCTTCCTTTTTCTACACCATTCTGTTGGGGTGTACCAGGTGCAGTTAGTTGGGATTGAATCCCTACTTTTGATAAGTGACTCCTAAATTCTCCCAAGAGGTACTTGCCACTACGATCTTACCATAGTGACTTTTACTTTAACATTTCTCCGCATCAGCCTTGTACTCTTTGAACTAATCAAAGTACTTAGTCTTGCGGTACATTAAGTAAATTTATTTGTATCTTGAATAGTTGTCTATAAAATAGACGAAATATTCAATACTACCTCTTGTCTGGATAGTCATAGGATCACACAAATCAGAATGAACCAATTTCAACATATCTTTGACTCCATACCCCTTAGACTTAAAAGCTTCTTGGTTATTTTTCCTTCCAAGTAAGACTCGTAGGTTGGAAAGATTTCCACTACTAATGAACCCAAAAGTTCATCAGCTACCAATGAATCCTACTCAAGTTAATATAACCTAGCCTTAGAAGCCAAAGATATAATTGGTTCATTTTCGAAGGTTACTTTCTCTTAAAGTTAGAAGATGTGTTACTAATTTTCATTTGTTGCATCGTGAGAGTTATTGGATTTATAAATTGCCAACCAACGTACCAGAACAGATAACTTCCCTCTTTTTCTTAATAACAACTTTGTTATTAAAAAAACAGAATATCAAGTTCTTTGAATAGTTTAGAAACTGAAAACTAGTTCTTTCTAAACTTGGTGCGTAAAGACAATTACTCAAAAATCCATTTTTTATTCTTATCAAAAGATAAACATCTCCCACTGCAACAACTACCATTTTTACAGTAGTGCTCATGTAGACAGTGTTTTAATTTTCATTTAGTTGCCGGGTTTCCTGGAACCCTGCAATGAATTGCGGACATGATTAATGACATCTGTATCTACACTCAGGTTCTGGTAAATAACACCACTAAACATGTTTCAACTAATGAATTAAATACACCTATATTGTTCTTAGTTCTAAGAAGACAGTTTACCTTAATGTCCAAGTCCTATTTCCAATCATTACAATTGGGATTACTAAGTCTTTCTTATAGTATGACTACTAGGGGATTAACAAACATTTTAAATACTAAGAATCACAAAAATACTTGGTCAAGATCAACTCCTTAAAAATCCCCATGAATTTTGTATGCCACGATAGTGTGGACGTATACAAAATCGAAGAGAAGATTTTATTCATTAATTTTATTATCTCGTCAACTTTACTTTATGACGAATAAAATTAATAGTTGATCTGTCTTTGATCAAATATTTGGTCAAAAACTTTTGAATTTAAAAAATATTGATTCCTCAAACAATATTATTTAAATTCACCAACACCTCAAACACCGTGAATTTTGTATGCCACGTTAGTGTGGACGTATACAAATTCAACATTTGTAAAAGGAGGGTTTTAACCCATTAATTTTATTATCTTGTCAACCTAACTTTTTGACAAATAAAATTAATAGTTGGTATCATTTGGTCACACAAATAATAGCAGTGACTCCGATGGGGAGGATACTATTAGATGTGTCTAAGTGTATACCATTACTTGACACTAAGTCCATTAATAAGATTATGCCCCTTTCGTTGGGGAAGATCACACGCTCTTAATTAACTTCCTATAGTCATCCAAAAATGGAAGTCTGTTCTAGTGATCCACAAACAAGCTCATCCGTTATGGAGGAAAGCACTCAGAACCAACGCGCAAGCTTGTTTGCATCACTTACAAACCAGTAATGGAGACCATGGGATTTACTTAAAAATCCCTCTCCCACTTAGTTATTTATAAATGAGAAATTTTAACTATGCTAGCCTACTAAATATGTAAACTAACATGCACACACATCACAATATAAAAGCAATAAATAGAAAATCTAATTTTCAACTATTATGGCTTTTATCTCTAGTTGTCCTCCGTGTGTTGTCATCCCAAGCTGCTGCCATATTTGGCCACTGCCACCGGGTCTAGTTGTCGCATCCATCTTGCTCCTAGTTCTGCTGCGCCTCTGGTCCTTAGAAGGTTCCACGCTTTGCAAGATTCGATCCGCGACATAAATAGAATTATACATTTTGATCCTATATTCCTCGAAGGAATGTACATGTAAACTAGATCGAACATAAAATAAAATTTACATCCATCGATCCTATATTCCATAAAAGGAATGTACATGTAACTAGATCAAAAAATAAAATCCTAATAAAACTAAATACAGCTCCTGCTGTATATTATAATACAATCATGCACACACAATAAAATGCCCTTGACATGTCCAAGGGTCCAATCACACACATAATAACTATAAGTCATAATAGTTGGATCCTGCATCCACAAAGTTAGCACATCCTACTATTAACCTGCCTAAATTATGTATGACATGTGCATAATTAAACTAATACCAAATACACAGAGGCAAAACCCTAGCTCTGATACCAATTGTTGGTTGCTACTCGGAAAACCTAGAGGTTCTACTGTACAAAAATTTTGTACAAAGGTCTGAACCTTTTCCTAGCTACCATATGTTCTTTTAAATTAAATTTTGGATCGCCTGCGGAACTTAACACGTTTGATCCAAAACTTAATCTATTTGTTCTTTTAGGTTTTGACTTGGATCTCCTGCGGAACTTAACACGTTCGACCCAAGTCACCTTAAGTTATTAATTTCATTAAATATTAATTTCCATAATTGGTTCCCAGTACTGACGTGGTGAGGCACATGTCCTTCTTGGATATGGGAGCAACCACCACCGACTAGACAAAACCTTTTATAGAAATCTAATATTTAATTTCCTAAAATAACTTTAGGTTAACCAAAAAGAACAATCAAATCACAAGGAAAACAAAACAAAACAAAAGAGCACAACTTCGAAAAACATATTCGAAATACTAGAACGTAAGCCTCTTGTATTTGGTATTATTTCCATAAATAACTAGCATGATGCGGAAAGGAAAAATTACTAGTTATACCATCTAGAAAGACCTCTTGATCTTCTACCGTATTCCTCTTCTAACCTCGGACGTTGTGTGGGCAACGATCTTCCGAGATGAGAAACCACCAACCACCTTCTTCTCCTCCAAGCTAGGTTCGGCCAACAATAAGGAAGCTTCACCAAGGAAGAAGATTAAAACACCAACCAAGCTCCAAGAGATGCTAGCTTTCTCTCCTTCTTCTTCTTCTTCTCCAAGTAGTATCTGGCCACCACAAGAGCTCCAAGGGGAGAGAGAGGTTCGGCCACCACAAGAGGAAGAGAGGGAGAGGATGATGGCCGGCCACACCAAGGAACAAAAGAGGGAGAGAAATAATAGAGGTTGTGTATCATGAAGGCACCCTCACCACTTCTTTTATATTCCTTGGCCTAAGCAAATTAGGAAATTTAATTACAATAAAATTTCCTTAATTTCCTTGACATGATTTCATTGATAAAAATAAAATAAAATTTCCCCAATTAAATTCTAATGGTCGGCCACACCATGAAATCAAATTAGACAAGTTTCAATCAACAATTAAAACTTCCTAATTTGTTTCCGAAAAAATTAAAATTTCTCTTCAAAATCTCTTCATGGTTGATAAAAAGAAATTTCCATAATTTTAATTTTACAACATGTAAATAATTTTTAAAGAGAAAATAAAATATCTCACCAATCTACAAATAAGGAAAGAGATCTAATCTCTTTCTTTAATCTTTTGTAGATCTTTTACAAGAGAGATAATTTAATTTTAATTCTCTTTAATAAATTATATCTTCCACATAATAAAAATTAAAATTAAAATTCTTTTTTAATTTAATTTGGCCGACCCCTCTAGCTTGGGTCGGCCACCCCAATTTATACCTAGGCCGGCCCTAGTTTGGTTCCCAAGCTAGCTTGGCCGACCCCCTTTAGGTGGGTATAGAAGGTGGGTATAGTACTCTATAAATAAGAGTCTACGATAGGGACCAAGAGGAGGAATTGGTTTTGGTCTCCCGATAAAATTAAGCATCCCGTGTTCGCCCCGAACACACAACTTAATTTTATCAATAATAATTCATTCCACTAGAGAACTATTATTAAACTACCGCACCAATCCCAAATTATATTTTTGGGCTCCTTCTTATTATGAGTGTGTTAGTCTCCCTGTGTTTAAGATATCGAATGTCCACTAATTAAGTGAGTTACTGACAACTCATTTAATTAATATCTTAGTCCAAGAGTAGTACCACTCAACCTTATCATCATGTCGGACTATGTCCACCTGCAGGGTTTAACATGACAATCCTTATGAGCTCCTCTTGAGGACATTATCAACCTAGTATCTCTAGGACACAGTTTCCTTCTATAATCAACAACACACATTATAAGTGATGTCATTTCCCAACTTATCGGGCTTATTGATTCATCGAACTAAATCTCACCCATTGATAAATTAAAGAAATAAATATCAAATATATGTGCTTGTTATTATATTAGGATTAAGAGCACACACTTCCATAATAACCGAGGTCTTTGTTTCTTTATAAAGTCAGTATAAAAGAAATGACCTCAAATGGTCCTACTCAATACACTCTAAGTGTACTAGTGTAATTATACAGTCAAGATAAACTGATACCTAATTACACTACGACCTTCTAATGGTTTGTTCCTTTCCATTTTGGTCGTGAGCTACTGTTTATAATTTATAAGGTACTGATAACATCATCTTCTGCATGTGACACCACATACTATGTTATCTACAGTATAAATTAATTGAACAACTACATTTATCACAAATGTAGACATTTGACCAATGTGATTCTTATTTCTAGATAAATGTTTTATACCAAAAGCTAGGTTTTTAGTATACATTCTAACACACCTTTTACCCCGCTCGGTACAGCTGGAGATGGTTTGTGCTCCATGGTCGTTCTAGCCGCCGTCCGTCCTCATCTTCCAGATAGTATGCACCCGATCGGAGCTTCTCGACGACTCTGAAGGGTCCCGCCCAGGGAGCTGCCATCTTACTCACATCGCCGATCGGCTTCACCTTCTTCCATACTAGGTCGCCGACCTGGAATGCTCTGGGAATTACACGCCTGTTGTAATTCTACTTCATTCTTTGCCGGTACGCCATCAGCCAGACGACTGCTTTAGCTCGTGCTTCGTCAACTAGGTCCAACTCCAGCTGTCTCCGCTCGGTGTTGTCCCCATCGTAGTTCTGGATCCAATCGGACTCGACTCCGATCTCGACTAGGACGACCTCTTCGCCCCCATATACCAAGTGGAACGGTGTTACCCCCGTTCCCTCCTTTGGGGTTGTGCGAATGGCCCATAGCACGCCGGGCAGCTCGTCCACCCAGCTTCCTCCCATGCGATCGAGCCGAACCCGAAGCATTCGCAGGATCTCCCGATTGGCTACTTCGGCTTGACCATTGCTCTGAGGATACGCCATGGAAGTGAAGTGTTGTTCAATGTCGTATCCCTTGCACCATTCTCCGAGCTCCTGACCAACGAATTGCCGCCCGTTATCCGAAATGAGCCGACGAGGAATGCCAAACCGACAAATTATATGTTACCAGATGAACTTTTTGACCATATGCTTGTTTATTTTGGCCAGTGGTTTGGCTTCGACCCACTTGGAGAAATAGTCGACCGCCACCAATAAAAACTTCCATTGCCCGGTCGCCATAGGGAAAGGCCCCACTATATCCATACCCCACTGGTCGAACGGGCAGGACACAGCAGACATCTTCATCTTCTCCGTTAGCCTATGGGAGAAGCTGTGAAACTTCTGACAGGAAAGCCAGGTAGCGACGGTCCGAGCGGCGTCTTCCTATAGAGTTGGCCAGAAGTATCTGGCCAGCAGGATCTTCCTAGCCAACGATCGCTCGCCCGGATGACCTCCGCAAGATCCTTGATGTACTTCCTGGAGAATATATTCTGTGTCTTCCGAGCTGACACACTTCAGCAGTGGCGCGGGAGAACGCCTTTTTGTAAAGTTGGTCCCCAATGAGTGTGAACCGGCCGGCTCTTCTCCTCAATAGCTGGGCTTCCTCCCGATCGGACGACGTGGCCTCCGAACGTAAAAATTCTATTATGGCTATTCTCCAATCACTCGGGAATGTGAGGCCTTCCATCCGGTCGATGTGCGCCACCAAGGACACCTGCTCAATTGGCTGTTGGATGACGATCGACGATATTGAGCTAGCGAGCTTGGCTAACTCATCCCCTAACTGGTTCTCAGCTCGGGGGATCTTCTGTATGACAACCTCGATGAAGTTAGTTCTGAGATTTTCAAAGGCCTCCGCGTAGAGCCGGAGCCTTGCGCTGTTTATCTCGAAGGACCCCGAGAGTTGTTGAGAGACCAATTGGGAGTCAGAGTACAGTATCACCCGGTGGGCTCCCACATGTCGCATGACCTGTAGGCCGGCTATAAGGGCCTCATATTCCGCCTCATTATTTGTTGCTCGGTAATCCAGCCGGACGGACAGAAGCATCCGTTCTTCTTGAGGAGAGAGCAGTAAGATAACGATCCCACTCCCGAGCCGAGTGGACGACCCGTCCACAAATACCTTTCATAAAGCTTTGGGTTCAGGAATTTGTACCTCTGTTATGAAATCTGCCAAGGACTGCGCCTTGATCGCCGAGCGGGGTTGATACTGGATGTCGAATTCACTGAGCTCTGTTGTCCACTTAATGAGCCGCCCGGATGCCTCAGGATTTAGGAGTACTCTTCCCAGGGGGCTATTTGTCATAACGATGATAGTATGCACCAAGAAATAAGGACGGAGCCTCCGTGCGGCCAGGACTAGGGCGAACGTGAGCTTCTTGAGATCAGTATAGAGGGATTCAGCATCTTTTAAGATGTGGCTCAAGAAATACACAGGTTGCTCTTCTCCGCCTCCCCTCACCAGCGCCGAGCCGATAGCATGCTCGGTTGATGACAGGTATATACGGAGCGACTCGCCTACATTCGGTTTAGCCAGTACAGGCAATGAATTCAGATAGGCTTTCAGCTCCTCGAATGCCCGGTCGCACTCCTGATCCCATTGGAATTTGGTTGCTCGGCGCAAGATCTTGAAAAATGGCAAGCTTCGGTCGGCTGTCTTAGAGATGAATCTAGACAATGCCGTTATTCGGCCGGTGAGGCGTTGCACTTCCCTCAGATTCTTGGGAGGCGGCATGTCTTGTAGTGCTTTCACCTTGCTAGGGTTCGCCTCTATGCCCGGCTCGGTCACGATATATCCCAAGAAGCACCCGCCTTTTGCTCCAAACAGACATTTTTGGGGGTTTAGCTTGACTCCATACCACCTCAGTGTTCGGAAGGTTTCCTCTATGTCTGTACAAAGATCCGCCGTCGGAGTGACTTGATCAGTATATCATCCACGTAGACTTCCAGGTTGCGCCCAATCTGCTCCCAGAACACTTTGTTCATTAGCCGCTGGTATGTGGCTCCGACATTTTTTAGTCCGAACGACATCATGTTATAACAATAAGTTGTAGGACTGTTGGGCCGGCTAGAAGGGGGTTGAATAGCCCTGTAAAAAAAACAAAAGCAACCCTTCTCGAACTCTTAAACTAACACTTGTATAAAATTAGCTAAGCAGAAATACAAGAAAGAAACGAGGCACTGTGTTTGACTTGGTTACAACCGGGGAGGTTGTTAATCCAAGGAAAGTGATCGCACTAAAAACTCCTTCGGGCGGAGAAGCCTCTTACACCGGTGAAAGCACAAAAACAGAAGCTAAACTAGAATAGTGAGCGCACAAGTGTTTAGAATGCTAATTACTGAGTTAATTGTAAGCTTCTGGACCAAGGATATATTTATAGCCTTAGTTGAAGTGCTTGGAAGGGTTCCGGGCGCCCTGGGGGGATAAATTTTATCCCCCAACGTTCAGATCGAGTGAAAGCTCGATCTTGTCAAAAACTGACTTCCGGGCGCTCGGAAGGGTTCCGGGCGCCCCGGGCTAGTCCGGGCGCCCCGGACAGTTCCGGGCACCCCGGGTGTTGAGTCAACTCTAGTTGACTTTCGTCTGGGTCCTCTGCTCCGGATCCGCTTGATTGGGTGATCTCTGCTATCCGGAATAGGGCTCACCCGAACCCAAGTTCCGGTCTTCTCAAGCGTGCTTCCCTCCGGCTTCTCGTCCCTCGGAATTACCGTGTGTTTCCTTCTCATCTGCCAGCGTACTCATCCGCAGTCTTCGTCCCTCGGTCGTCGACCTTCTCGCTAGCTGCGTCTCTTGCTCCCCGAGCAATCTTCCGCTCCGGCTTTCGTCCCTCGGAACCATCGCGCACTTCCTTATCGTCCGTCGGTGTACTCTTCCGCAGCGCCTCATCCCTCGGACGCACAGCGTGCCGTCTTCCGCTCGACTACCTGTGTTCCTAAGCTCCTGCACACTTAGACACAAGGTTAGAAACAAACAGGACCTAACTTAACTTGTTGATCACACCAAAATAACCTTGGGGTTCCAACAATCTCCCCCTTTTTGGTGTGATCAACCCAAGTTAAGCTAGGGTAAAATAGATATGAAATTAAAAAATTTATTGCAATAACATGCAACATGATAGAAAAAATTAAATTTCAACCATTCCAAATTTTAATTTTCAATTTTCTACCTCCCCCTAGACTTATAATTCCCCTTCTCCCCCTTTGATCACAATAAAAATGGGGTACAAAAAGAATCTAAGGGTTAAAAATATATATCAATGATTTTCAAGGAAAATATTTCCAAGTCAAGGGAAATTTCTAAGTCAAGAAATAACTTTTGTAAAAAAATTTCAAGTATTTGTTATCAAAAAACTTTCTAAGCTGAAAAGTTTATGCAAGAAAATTTAAGAGAATTGATAACATTAAAAGAAATTTTCTATGCATTTATTTATTTATATATTCTAATACTTTTATCAGAAAATTTTAAATTTTCATTTTAATTTATCATAATTTCTTAACTTTGAAGCAAGAAACTTTGAGCATGTAGAAATTTCTGCAAATTGTAACATGTCATTTTCTATTGTATTTTGAATTCCTAATTTGCAAAGATACTTCGATAATATAAACTTGATAAAGTTTTTCAACAATACTTCTGATTTGCAAACTCGTTCGACAAAATATTTTGTAATTTGCAAAAGTATTTTGACAACATAAATTTACAACAATCTGTGGATAATAGATTTACTACTCCGAAAAACTCTTTCGATAATATCTCTAATTTGCAAACTTTGTTCGAAAAAATGTTTCGTAATTTGTAAGATTCTTTTGTCAAATCATTTTGCGATTCGAAAAACTCTTTCAACGAGATAATTTGTACTTCGGAAAAGTTTTTAGATCCGGAAAAAGTTTTCGAAAAAATACTTTGTGATTTGCAAGAATCTTTTGTCAAAACATTTTGTAATTCGAAAAATTCTTTCGATGATTCAATTTTTGATTCGCAAAAATCTTCAGGTAATTTGATTAATTGAACCAGTTGTTTAGAGGTTCGAGTCCATACCTTACTTACCTCGTCGGTCGTTGGTTCTCCCCCTGTTGAATTACTTTCTTCCGAAGATTCTCCCCCTTCATTGATCTCGGGATGTACTTCGGTTGTTGGGGCTGTCTCGGTAATTTCTTCCATCTCGGATTCTGATGACGGCTCGATGTCTATTGAGGGGATGATTTCAATCGGTTCTTCGTAGAGTTTTAAGAACTTTTCCCAAAGTTCTTTTGCGATGTTGTATTCGCCAACTCTATCAAAGTCTTTGTTTGGTATTGCGGTTAAATTGTGAAACTCTGCTCGACCATTTGCCATTGACTCATCACGTTGCTTCTTGTTCCATAGGCGTAGATCGAGTTCTTCTTCATTCGTTGTCTTTGGTGCTTCATAACTTGTTTCATTATCAGAGAAATACCAATATCAGAGTTAAGAAATACCGTCATTTGTTGCTTCCAAGAAGTAAGCTCCCCCTCGAATGCTGGTGGGTAGTCGCTAGCTCCGGCCATTGTTTTGTTGCTTCAGACGGCGGTTAGTCCTTCTAAGGCGTACTCGGCTCTGATACCACTTGTAGGACCGTTGGGCCGACTAGAAGGGGGTTGAATAGCCCTGTAAAAAAAAACAAAAGCAACCCTTCTCGAACTCTTAAACTAACACTTGTATAAAATTAGCTAAGCAGAAATACAAGAAAGAAACGAGGCACCGTGTTTGACTTGGTTACAACTGGGGAGGTTGTTAATCCAAGGAAAGTGATCGCACTAAAAACTCCTTCGGGCGGAGAAGCCTCTTACACCGGTGAAAGCACAAAAACAGAAGCTAAACTAGAATAGTGAGCGCACAAGTGTTTGGAATGCTAATTACTGAGTTAATTGTAAGCTTCTGGACTCTTAAACTAACACTTGTATAAAATTAGTTAAGCAGAAATACAAGAAAGTAACGAGGCACCGTGTTTGACTTGGTTACAACTGGGGAGGTTGTTAATCCAAGGAAAGTGATCGCACTAAAAACTTCTTCGGGCGGAGAAGCCTCTTACATCGGTGAAAGCACAAAAACAGAAGCTAAACTAGAATAGTGAGCGCACAAGTGTTTGGAATGCTAATTACTGAGTTAATTGTAAGCTTCTGGACCAAGGCTATATTTATAGCCTTGGTCGGGGCGCCTGGAAGGGTTCCAGGCGCCCTGGGGGGGATAAATTTTATCCCCCAATATTCAGATCGAGTCAAAGCTCGATCTGGTCAAAAACTAACTTCCGGGCGCCCGGAAGTGTTCCGGGCACCCCGGGTGTTGAGTCAACTCTAGTTGACTTTCGTCCGGGTCCTCTGCTCCGGATCCGCTTGATTGGATGATCTCTGCTATCCGGAATAGGGCTCACCCGAACCCAAGTTCCGGTCTTCTCAAGCGTGCTTCCCTCCGGCTTCTTGTCCCTCGGAATTGCCGTGTGTTTCCTTCTCGTCCGCCAGCGTACTCATCCGCAGTCTTCGTCCCTCGATCGTCGACCTTCTCGCTAGCTGCGTCTCTTGCTCCCTCAGCAATCTTCCGCTCCGGCTTTCGTCCCTCGGAACCATCGCGCACTACCTTATCGTCCGCCGGTGTACTCTTCCGCAGCGCCTCGTCCCTCGGACGCACAGCGTGCCGTCCTTCTCGCTAGCTACGTCTTCCGCTCGACTACCTGTGTTCCTAAGCTCCTGCACACTTAGACACAAGGTTAGAAACAAACAGGACCTAACTTAACTTGTTGATCACACCAAAACAACCTTGGGGTTCCAACAATCTCCCCCTTTTTGGTGTGATCAACCCAAGTTAAGCTAGGGTAAAATAGATATGAAATTAAAAAATTTATTGCAATAACATGCAACATGATAGAAAAAATTAAATTTCAACCATTCCAAATTTTAATTTTCAATTTTCAACCTCCCCCTAGACTTATACTTCCCCTTCTCCCCCTTTGATCACAATAAAAATGGGGTATAAAAAGAATCTAAGGGTAAAAAATATATATCAATGATTTTCAAGGAAAATATTTCCAAGTCAAGGAAAATTTCTAAGTCAAGAAATAACTTTTGAAAAAAAATTTCAAGTATTTGTCATCAAAAAACTTTCTAAGCTGAAAAGGTTATGCAAGAAAATTTAAGAGAATTGATAACATTAAAAGAAATTTTCTATGCATTTATTTATTTATATATTCTAATACTTTTATCAGAAAATTTTAAATTTCCATTTTAATTTATCATAATTTCTTAACTTTGAAGCAAGAAACTTTGAGCATGTAGAAATTTCTGCAAATTGTAACATGTCATTTTCTATTGTATTTTGAATTCCTAATTTGCAAAGATACTTCGATAATATAAACTTGATAAAGTTTTTCAACAATACTTCTGATTTGCAAACTTCGTTCGACAAAATATTTTGTAATTTGCAAAAGTATTTTGACAACATAAATTTGCAACAATCTGTGGGTAATAGATTTACTACTCCGAAAAACTCTTTCGATAATATCTCTAATTTGCAAACTTTGTTCGAAAAAATGTTTCGTAATTTGTAAGATTCTTTTGTCAAATCATTTTGTGATTCGAAAAACTCTTTCAATGAGATAATTTGTACTTCGGAAAAAATTTTAGATCCGGAAAAAATTTTTGAAAAAATACTTTGTGATTAGCAAGAATCTTTTGTCAAAACATTTTGTAATTCGAAAAATTCTTTCGATGATTCAATTTTTGATTCGCAAAAATCTTCAGGTAATTTGATTAATTGAACCAGTTGTTTAGAGGTTCGAGTCCATACCTTACTTACCTCGTCGGCCGTTGGTTCTCCCCCTGTTGAATTACTTTCTTCCGAAGATTCTCCCCCTTCATTGATCTCGGGATGTACCTCGGTTGTTGGGGCTGTCTTGGTAATTTCTTCCATCTCGGATTCTAATGACGGCTCGATGTCTATTGAGGGGACGGCTTTAATCGGTTCTTCGTAGAGTTTTAAGAACTTTTCCCAAAGTTCTTTTGCGATGTTGTATTCGCCAACTCTATCAAAGTCTTTGTTTGGTATTGCAGTTAAAATGTGAAACTCTGCCCGACCGTTTGCCATTGACTCATCATGTTACTTATTGTTCCATAGGCATAGATCGAGTTCTTCTCCATTCGTTGTCTTTAGTGCTTCATAACCTGTTTTCATTATTAGAGAAATACCAATATCAGAGTTAAGAAATACCGTCATTTGTTGCTTCCAAGAAGCAAGCTCCCCCTCGAATGCTGGTGGGTAGTCGCTAGCTCCGACCATTGTTTTGTTGCTTCAGACGGCGGTTAGTTCTTCTGAGGCGTACTCGGCTCTGATACCACTTGTAGGACCGTTGGGTCGACCAGAAGGGGGGTTGAATAGCCCTGTAAAAAAAACAAAAGCAACCCTTCTCGAACTCTTAAACTAACACTTGTATAAAATTAGCTAAGCAGAAATACAAGAAAGAAACGAGGCACCGTGTTTGACTTGGTTACAACCGGGGAGGTTGTTAATCCAAGGAAAGTGATCGCACTAAAAACTCCTTCGGGCGGAGAAGCCTCTTACACCGGTGAAAGCACAAAAACAGAAGCTAAACTAGAACAGTGAGCGCACAAGTGTTTGGAATGCTAATTACTGAGTTAATTGTAAGCTTCTGGACCGAGGCTATATTTATAGCCTTGGTCGGGGCGCCTGGAAGAGTTCCGGGCGCCCTGGGGGGGATAAATTTTATCCCCCAACGTTCAGATCGAGTCAAAGCTCGATCTGGTCAAAAACTGACTTCCAGGCGCCCGGAAGGGTTCCGGGCGCCGCGGGTGTTGAGTCAACTCTAGTTGACTTTCGTCCGGGTCCTCTGCTCCGGATCCGCTTGATTGGGTGATCTCTGCTATCCGGAATAGGGCTCACCCGAACCCAAGTTCCGGTCTTCTCAAGCGTGCTTCCCTTCGGCTTTTCGTCCCTCGGAATTGCTGTGTGTTTCCTTCTCGTCCGCTAGCTTACTCATCTGCAGTCTTCGTCCCCCGATCGTCGACCTTCTCGCTAGCTGCGTCTCTTGCTCCCCGAGCAATCTTCCGCTCCGGCTTTCGTCCCTCGGAACCACCGCGCACTTCCTTCTCGTCCGCCGGTGTACTCTTCCGCAGCGCCTCTTTAGCGACCACACCCTTCTTACTACTATTCTCTAAGGGCGGCCGTTACCTAACTACTACTCTACTTACTAGTGTCACTGACGCTATTATTAGTAAGTACTTAGATTTGTCACGGTTCAGAGGAATGCCTATCGAAAAATTTCGGCAAAATCTCCCCTGTACCGGTGACCAAATCTATAGTACATAAGATATATACGCAGCCACAGGCGGCTGGAACTCATCTTTCACAACCACGCAGTTATAAAAATAACAGTAAAACAACCAACTATATCACTCCACAAATAATTAAAGTGACTAAATGCATATGCGGAAATAAACTCAACTACAATCTCACAAACTTCATAACAGTGTTAAAGAAAAGAACTAAAGCATAAACTTTAATCAAATAGGTCCTGCAGGTTTGATAACACTCTCTGGATCTCTCCATAGTCGCAGTCATCACACACCTTCATCACCACCACCATCCTGTCGCCTCCCTTTCATATCTTAGCTTTTCCTTTATCTGCACTAGGAGGAAAGAAAACAAAACTATAAGCGAAAACGCTTAGTAAGTACTAATCTATCTCACAAAAACTTCGAAGTGCATAAAAGTAATGCAATAATACGGAAACTGAAATGCTAAAGCAAAGCTGCATGTACTCATGGTATACAGGAATAAAACTGAATACTAAACATGCTCACTAACTGACAAGAAAGTAATGAAACAACTACTGTAAGCTTAGAATTAAAGAACTAAACTTTTATTGATTCTAAGCATAAACTTGTTTCATTTTCTTATATCCTTATACTAGAAATTAATCTTTTAATTTCTCTTTCACTTTCTTCTTCTTGTTCTTCTTACTTTACTTTTCTTCTTTTCTTCTCTTTTCTTTGTTCTTTTCTTCTTTGGGCCCAGGCTTAGTACCATCTTTGTTTTGCGCGCTCTCTAATAGTGACTGAGGTAGCGAGCCTCTAGTCCTATGAGGTAAAGACCTTGATCTTACCAGGGCCAAGACCTTGGAATTGGTCACCTGGATTTGTTTAACGACAACCTTGGAAGTCGGGTACTAGCCTCTTACTTTAGTTTACTTGTTATCTCTTTTTAACTAGACCTTGGTCTTTTTCTTTTTACTCAGTTTTCTCATAATCCTTAATTAGAGTTTATTGGAATCCTTTAGATATACCTAACAAGTGTAGGATTATAATTAACTAAGCATGCTATAAAAACAATACAAGGGAAACAAATCTAGACTCTCTCTAAGCATGTTATAAAACAAAGCAACAGAAAAGCAAATCTGAACTTTCTAAACATGCTGTAAAACAAAGGAAAAGAAGCACATCTGAACTTACTAATCATGCTCTAGAATAGAGCAAAAGAGAGCTAGTTTGAACTTTTAAAACATGCTGTGATAAGAGCAAAGAAAGCTAATCTAATCTTACTAATCATGCTATAAAATAGAGCAAAAGTAAGCTAATTCAAACTTGCTAATCATGTTGTAAAATAGAGCAAAAGAGAGCTAATTTGGACTTTCTAAACATGATGTAAAGTAGGGCAAAATAAACTAACTCTGAACTGTTATAACAAGGTTGTTCTCGCCCTTAAAACAGTACAAATAATCTATCCAAACTTACTAGTATACTAAGTTGTGCATGCTCATTTAGTGGCAAGGAAAACTAAACCGTGCAGGTTGTTCATGCTATGCGGATACTGCTCATACTCGTATTACTGTTGGAATAACTCAGAATTCCTTCTAAAAGCATTCTAACACGTAGTTAGCAATTAAGAGCAATACCCAACAACCTTTCTTCAGGTGTTCTAATACATAACGAGCAATAAATGAGCAATTCTCAAAAACATTGTTTCCTAATGCATTCTCTCTAAATTATTTAACAACAGCCGGAATGGACAAATCTGCGCATGCACAGGGACGAATCCTCTAAGCAGGCTACCACAGCAACACAACCAACTACACAGCAACTCTAGTTTATCAACTTGGTACAGCCAATCTTAACAGAATTGAGCATATGTTTCTGTACAATAGCAAAATCTGAGAATGACATCTCAACAAGCAAGGAGGAAACCAAACAAGCAACACATGGCAGCAAACCCTAATTCCACTACCTTCACAGAAAAATTCGGAACTAAAAGAATAGGAAATTCCGAAACAATCCCACTGCAGGTGAGTAGTACTTACCTAGGGTTTCTTGCACTTACAGCCGGAAAGGAGAGGAAGAAAGCTTCTAGGGTTCGGGTAGCTAACTTTTCCCGGCGATTCCTTCATGCTCCCGAGTTCTCCTCTGTCGCGACAACCACCCGCGGATGAAGGATGGTCGGGAGAAACTTCGTCGGTGCCGGAGACCACGCCTGACTTCTTCTTCGTTGTCACCCGAGCAGGAGCGCCGCGCGGAGTCGAGATCGGGGAGAAGGCAGGGTTTTCCGGCTCGGGAAGGAAAAGAACTAGGTCCTTTAATAACTAGGGTTTTATTCCAAACTATACTATATCCTTAATTCTTTCTACATAGAGTTAACAAAAATCTCCTAGCTCAGTTGGTCAAGCCAGTTTTGGCTTGGGTCCGTCCGACCCGAGGTCGTGGGTTCGAACTTCGCTTCCAACGATTTTTGCCTAAACTTCCTTTGTTTCGTAAAAATACTAAACGACCTCTAAAAATTACGCAAAAATACTCTAAAAATTTCTAAAAATTCTAGAATATTTTTTAAAGCATTTCTAAATATTTTTATGGACTTTTAAAACTCAAAATAGGGAAAATTGGGTCGTTACAATCCCCCATACCTTATAAAAAGTTCGTCCTCGAACTTAGAATAGCTCTGGATACTTTTGTCTCATCTGTCCTCCCGCTCCCAAGTGATTTCCTCGTGCTTCTGGTTCTACCAGATGACCTTCACTAGTGGTACTTCTTTGTTTCTCAATCTCTTAACTGCTCTGTCCACTATCTGTGTAGGTCTGCTCTCATAACTAAGATCCTCTTGGATCTGCACTGACTGAGGCTGAACCACTTGGCTCAGGTCATGGAGACACTTCTTTAGCATGGAGACATGAAATACATTGTGTATTGCTGACATGTCTTGTGGTAAGTCCAGCCTGTAAGCTACTTTCCCAATCCTCTCTATGATCAGGTAAGGTCCTACATAGCGAGGACTTAATTTGCCCTTCTTGCCAAATCTCATCACTCCCTTCATAGGAGCGACCTTGAGGAAAAATGAATCTCCTACTTGGAATTCCAATGGCCTACAGCGTGTGTCAGCATAACTCTTCTGTCTGCTCTGGGCAGTCTGATTTTTTGGATCGCCTGAGTGGTCTCGTCTATCAGTTCTGTCTGAATACCCAGCTCTACTTCCATTTCTTTTCTCTCTCCTGCTTCTTGCCAGCATATGGGTGATCTGCATTTCCTGCCATATAGTGCCTCATAAGGTGCCATCTTGATGGTAGCCTGATAGCTATTGTTGTAGGCGAATTCAGCTAAGCACAAATACTTGCACCAACTTCCCTTGAAATCCAATGCACAAGCTCTGAGCATATCTTCTAAAATCTGATTCACTCGCTCTGTCTGTCCATCAGTTTGTGGATGGAAAGCTGTGCTGAACTTGAGCTTGGTGCCTAGTGCATTCTGAACGCACTCCCAAAAGTGTGAGGTGAAGCGCCCATCTCTATCAGAAATGATAGATTTAGGAACTCCATGAAGTCTGACTACCTCTTTAACATATAGCTGGGTCAACTGCTCTATAGAGTGGGACACCTTAATGGCTAGGAAGTGAGCAGACTTGGTCAATCGGTCTACTATTACCCATATCGCATCATATCCATTGGTGGTTCTTGGAAGACCTGTTATGAAGTCCATGGATATATCTTCCCATTTCCATTCTGGTATTGGAAGAGGCTGAAGAACTCCTCCTGATCTCTGGTGCTCTGCTTTGACTCTCTGGCATGTCAAGCAGGTACTGACATATTTAGCAACGTCTCTCTTGAGTCCTGACCACCAGAACCTCTGTTTCACATCTTGGTACATCTTAGAAGAACCAGGATGTATATAGTATGGTGTGCTGTGAGCTTCTTCTAAGATCTTCTTCCTCAGTTCTTCATCATGGGGCACGCAAATGTGACTCCCTTGATAAAGAATCCCGCTATCCGTTACTCAAAACTCTGATTTGTCTTCTTTCTGTAACCCTTGCTTGATTTTCTGGATGTCTGGATCTTCACTTTGCTTTCTCTGTACCTCCTAAAGCAATGTGGACTCTAAGGTCAATGCAGAGAGTTGCCCTTCAATAATTTCAAGTCCAAAATCCGACAACTCCTTCTGCAGTGGCAGAGCTAATGTTGACAAAGACATCAGGGATGCACTGGATTTTCTGCTGAGTGCATCTGCCACTTTATTAGCTTTGCCTGGGTGGTAGAGGATTTCACAGTCGTAATCTTTGACCAACTCCAGCCACCTGCGCTGTCTCATGTTTAAGTCCTTATGAGTGAAGAAGTAATTAAGACTCTGATGATCTGTGAAGATTCTACACTGAACTCCATACAAATAATGTCGCCAGAGTTTAAGTGCAAAAATCACAACTGCCAGCTCAAGATCATGAGTAGGGTAGTTCTTCTCATAATCTTTGAGTTGTCTGGAAGCATAAGCTATGACTTTTCCTTCTTGCATGAGTACAGCTCCTAAGCCCATCTTGGAAGCATCACTGTAGATGTCGAAACTCTTGTCGCTCTGTGGAACAGTCAGAATGAGAGCACTGATCAATCTCTTTTTTAGCTCTTGGAAGCCCTGCTCACATTTATCTGACCATTCGAATCTCTTGTTCTTTCTGGTGAGGGCTGTTAGTAGAGAAGCTATCCTGGAAAAATCCTCCATGAACTTCCTGTAGTACCCTGCTAAACCAAGGAAGCTTCTGATCTCTCTGACGTTCTTGGGTTTACTCCAGTTGTTGACTGCTTCCACCTTGGTTGGATCCACTTAAATACCTTCTTTAGAAATAATGTGACCTAAAAACGCCACCTGATTTAACCAGAACTCGCACTTTGAGAATTTAGCATAAAGCTGCTTTTGCTGCAGAGTCTGCAGTACCATCCTCAAGTGCGTGTCATGCTCCTCTGGGGTCCTCGAATAGACCAGAATGTCGTCGATGAATACGATGACAAATTTGTCAAGATATTCTCTGAACACACTGTTCATTAAGTCCATGAAGACCGCAGGTGCATTAGTCACTCCAAAAGGCATGACCACAAACTCGTAGTGTCCATATCTGGTCCTGAACGTCGTTCTGGGTATATTTCTTTCTTTCACCTTCAGCTGATGGTACCTAGAGCGCAGGTCTATCTTTGAGAACACTGTTGCTCCTCTTAATTGATCAAATAAGTCATCGATCCTGGGAAGGGGGTACTTGTTCTTGATTGTCACTTGATTCAAAGCTCTGTAGTCTATGCACATCCGCATTGATCCATCTTTCTTCTTGACAAACAACACAGGAGCTCCCCAAGGTGAGTGACTGGGGCGAATGAAGCCTTTTTCAAGTAACTCCTGTAGTTGCTCTTGTAACTCCTTCAGCTCTGCTGGAGACATGCGATACGGAGCTTTGGAAATTGGACCGGTTCCAGGAACCAATTCAATCTCAAATTCCACCTCTCTGTTGGGAGGTAGTCCAGGTAGCTCTTCTGGAAATACTTCTGGATACTCGCATACTACCCGGACCTCCTCCTGCTTGAGTCCTTTCTGTTCTTCTGCCTTTACTATGTATGCAAGAAAACCTGCACACCCTTTAGCTAATATCTGGTGAGCTGCTAGAGACGAGAGAAGTTTCTGGGTCTTCTTCCTTGGCACTCCTGTGAACTCAAAAGTTGGTTCACCTTCTGGACTAAAAATCACCTTCCTTCTGCGGCAGTCCACCGAAGCACTGTACTTGCTGAGGAAATCCATACCAAAAATGATATCGAAATCCTGCATGGCGAGAACTATCAGATTTACATATAGCTCTCGGTCTGCAATTCTGACCAGTACGACTCGGAGCCACTGATTGGATTCTATGACTTCCCCAGAAGGTAGGGTCGTCAGGAACTTGGAGTTCGTACTCTCTGTAGGCACATGTAAACTACTGGCAAAAGGTATCGATACAAAAGAATGGGTCGCCCCAGTGTCAAATAGTACAGTAGCTATGTGCTGGAAAATAACGACTTGACCTGTTACGACCGTGGAGGCACTAGCAGCTTCTTCTTTGGTGAGGGAGAATACTCTAGCACCATCAAAGGCTGGAACTGGTGGGGCTTCTAACCTTCCTTGACTGATATAGGGTCCCTCCAATGCTGCTTCCATGTGGTGCAACTGTGCAGGCTGGCCTCCATATTGCAATGGTTGTGGCTGAGGTGCTTTGAATTTGTAAGGACACTCTTTAGCCATGTGTCCTTCCTGACCACAGGAGTAACATCCAGTCTTACCCAAAAGACAGGCTCCTGGATGTGTTCTCCCACATTTGGGACAGGGAGGAAACTTGGTCTGCTTGTTTGCTGGTCCTCCCTTCTGGCTACCTCCTGTGTTCCACTGCTTCCTTTTACCTTTGCCTTTCCAGTTCTGTTTACTTGACTGTGATTTCTAGCTTCCTGCTGTCTTGTCCTCTGTCTTCACTGGCTTATGTTGCGCTCGTTGTGCCTTGATGTTGTTCAGGTAGTGTTCAGCAATTAATGCTCTACTGATCAACTCTTCACCAGTCTGGGGCCGATGAGCTCCACTGCTCACATTTAGTGCTATCTGGGATCTCAGCATTCTGAGCATCAGCCTGACTCGCTCCTTCTCTGTACTTACTAGCTCTGGGTAGAGACGAGCTAGTCTGTTGAACTTCTTCGCTGCTTCCTCCACTGACAGGTCACCTTTCTTGAACTCTATAAACTCCTCGTAGTGCTTGTTGGTGATCTGCAGGTGGAAGAATTCTTCATAAAACTCTGACTGAAAATTAGCCCAGCTCATCTGATCAACCGCTCTCTTGGTCTTTATCCTCTCCCACCACATACGAGCATCTCTAGACAGGCAGAAAGAGGCACACTTGACCTTCTCAACTTCTGGCCAGTCAAGAAGCTCCATAGTGCTCTCCAGTGTTTTAAACCAAGCCTGGGCATCCCAGGGCTCAGTCGTGCCTGAGAAGCTCTCTGGTTTCAGCTTTAGCCACTTTATAAGGTAAGGTTCTGGTCTCTGAGGTGCTGTGACGGCTCCCAGGGCAGCTGGTGGAGTCTCAGTTACCATTGGATTCTCTGCAGTGACAGCTGGGGGAGGAACTACTTGCTGGTTTGCCATCAGATTGGCAATCACTTGCTGCTGCTCTGCTACTTGTCTCTGGAGCTGAGCAACCACTTCAGAAAGATTGGGCTCAGTTGCTCTAGGAACTTCGTTCTCTTGAGCTTGGTCCTCAGCCCGAACGGTACGGGGACGTCCTCTTCTTGCCATCTAGTCATGCAAGGAAAAAGACTTGATATTTTCTCTATCCTTCCTAACATACACATTTGTACAGGAATAAAGAAAACAGCAAAAACTCTTATCTGACTTAAGCACTTATAAGCAATTATTTTATACTGCAATTAGTAATAAAGAAAAGCAATAAAGAAAGAAATTAAATACTTTCTTACCTGAAGACGACAAGGATGATGTTGATGTGTGTGTGTGATGCTGGAGAATGGAACACTGCTCTGATACCAACTGTAGCGACCACACCCTTCTTACTACTATTCTCTAAGGGCGGCCGTTACCTAACTACTACTTTACTTACTAGTGTCACTGACGCTATTATTAGTAAGTACTTAGATTTGTCACGGTTCAGAGGAATTCCTATCGAAAAATTTCGGAAGAATCTCCCCTGTACCGGTGACCAAATCCATAGTACATAAGATATATACGCAGCCACAGGCGGCTGGAACTCATCTTTCACAACCACGCAGTTATAAAAATAACAGTAAAACAACCAACTATATCACTCCACAAATAATTAAAGTGACTAAATGCATATGCGGAAATAAACTCAACTACAATCTCACAAACTTCATAACAGTGTTAAAGAAAAGAACTAAAGCATAAACTCTAATCAAATAGGTCCTGCAGGTTTGATAACACTCTCTGGATCTCTCCATAGTCGTAGTCATCACACACCTTCATCACCACCACCATCCTGTCGCCTCCCTTTCATATCTTAGCTTTTCCTTTATCTGCAGTAGGAGGAAAGAAAACAAAACTATAAGCGAAAACGCTTAGTAAGTACTAATCTATCTCACAAAAACTTCGAAGTGCATAAAAGTAATGCAATAATACGGAAACTGAAATGCTAAAGCAAAGCTGCATGTACTCATGGTATACAGGAATAAAACTGAATACTAAACATGCTTACTAACTCACAGGAAAGTAATGAAACAACTACTGTAAGCTTAGAATTAAAGAACTAAACTTTTATTGATTCTAAGCATAAACTTGTTTCATTTTCTTATATCCTTATACTAGAAATTAATCTTTTAATTTCTCTTTCACTTTCTTCTTCCTGTTCTTCTTACTTTACTTTTCTTCTTTTCTTTTCTTTTCTTCTCTTTTCTTTGTTCTTTTCTTCTTTGGGCCCAGGCTTAGTACCATTTTTGTTTTGTGCGCTCTCTAATAGTGACTGAGGTAGCGAGCCTCTAGTCCTATGAGGTAAAGACCTTGGTCTTACCAGGGCCAAGACCTTGGAATTGGTCACCTGGATTTGTTTAACGACAACCTTGGAAGTCGGGTACTAGCCTCTTACTTTAGTTTACTTGTTATCTCTTTTTAACTAGACCTTGGTCTTTTTCTTTTTACTCAGTTTTCTCATAATCCTTAATTAGAGTTTATTGGAATCCTTTAGATATACCTAACAAGTGTAGGATTATAATTAACTAAGCATGCTATAAAAACAATACAAGGGAAACAAATCTAGACTCTCTCTAAGCATGTTATAAAACAAAGCAACAGAAAAGCAAATCTGAACTTTCTAAACATGCTGTAAAACAAAGGAAAAGAAGCACATCTGAACTTACTAATCATGCTCTAGAATAGAGCAAAAGAGAGCTAGTTTGAACTTTTAAAACATGCTGTGATAAGAGCAAAGAAAGCTAATCTAATCTTACTAATCATGCTATAAAATAGAGCAAAAGTAAGCTAATTCAAACTTGCTAATCATGCTGTAAAATAGAGCAAAAGAGAGCTAATTTGGACTTTCTAAACATGATGTAAAGTAGGGCAAAATAAACTAACTCTGAACTGTTATAACAAGGTTGTTCTCGCCCTTAAAACAGTACAAATAATCTATCCAAACTTACTAGTATACTAAGTTGTGCATGCTCATTTAGTGGCAAGGAAAACTAAACCGTGCAGGGTTGTTCATGCTATGCGGATACTGCTCATACTCGTATTACTGTTGGAATAACTCAGAATTCCTTCTAAAAGCATTCTAACACATAGTTAGTAATTAAGAGCAATACCCAACAACCTTTCTTCAGGTGTTCTAATACATAACGAGCAATAAATGAGCAATTCTCAAAAACATTGTTTCCTAATTCATTCTCTCTAAATTATTTAACAACAGTCGGAATGGACAAATCTGCACATGCACAGGGACGAATCCTCTAAGCAGGCTACCACAGCAACACAACCAACTACACAGCAACTCTAGTTTATCAACTTGGTACAGCCAATCTTAACAGGATTGAGCATATGTTTCTGTTGGAGTGTATACTGAAAGCCTAAGCTTTTGTAAACATTTGTCTTGAATAAAGAATCACATTTGGTCAAATTATCTACATTTGTTTGTAGTTGTTCAATTAATTTATATTGTAGATAACATAGCATGTGGTGTCATATGCAGAAGATAATGTTATCAGTACCTTATAAATTATAAACAGTAGCTCACGACCAAAATGTAAAGGAACAAACCATTAGAAGGTCGTAGTGTAATTAGGTATCAGTTTATCTTGACTGTATAATTACACTAGTACACTTAGAGTGTATTGAGTAGGACCATTTGAGGTCGTTTCTTTTATAATGATTTTATAAAGAAACAAAGACCTCGGTTATTATAGAAGTGTGTGCTCTTAATCCTAATATAATAACAAGCACATATATTTGATATTTATTTCTTTAGTTTATCAATGGGTGAGATTTAGTTCGATGAATCAATAAGCCCGATAAGTTGGGAAATGGTATCACTTATAGTGTGTGTTGTTGATTATAGAAGGAAACTGTGTCCTAGAGATACTAGGTTGAGAATGTCCCCAAGAGGAGCTCATAAGGATTGTCATGTTAAACCCTGCAGGTGGACTTAGTCCGACATGACGATAAGGTTGAGTGGTACTACTCTTGGACTAAGATATTAATTAAATGAGTTGTCAGTAACTCACTTAATTAGTGGACATTCGATATCTTAAACACAGGGAGACTAACACACTCATAATAAGAAGGAGCCCAAAAATGTAATTTGGGATTGGTGCGATAGTTCAATAATAGTTCTCTAGTGGAATGAATTATTATTGATAAAATTAAGTTGTGTGTTCGGGGCGAACACGGGATGCTTAATTTTATCGGGAGACCAAAACCAATTCCTCCTCTCGGTCCCTATCGTAGCCTCTTATTTATAGAGTTCTATACCCACCTATACCCACCTTATATACCCACCTATACCCACCTTATATACCCACCCAATAGGGGCCGGCCAAGCTAGCTTGGGAACAAGCTAGGGCCGACCTAGGTATAAGATTGGGTGGCCGGCCCTAGCTTGAACCCAAGCTAGTAGGGCCGGCCAAATTAAATTAAAAAAGAAATTTAATTTTAATTTTTATTATGTGGAAGATATAATTTATTAAAGAGAATTAAAATTAAAATATCTCTCTTGTAAAAGATCTACAAAAGATTAAAGAAAGAGATTAGATCTCTTTCCTTATTTGTAGATTGGTGAGATATTTTATTTTCTCTTTAAAAATTATTCACATGTTGTAAAATTAAAATTATAGAAATTTCCTTTTTATCAACCATGAAGAGATTTGAAGAGAAATTTTATTTTTTAAAATTTCCGGAAACAAATTAGGAAGTTTTAATTGTTGATTAAAACTTGTCCAATTTTGTTTTCATTGATGTGGCCGGCCACTTGATTTTAATTGGGGAAATTTTATTTTATTTTTCTCAATTAAATCATGTCAAGGAAATTAAGGAAATTTTATTGTAATTAAATTTCCTAATTTGCCTAGGCCAAGGAATATAAAAGAAGGGGTGAGGGTGCCTTCAAGAGACACAACATCTATTATTTCTCTCCCTCTTTTGTTCTTGGTGTGGCCGGTCATCCTCTCCCTCTCTTCCTCTTGTGGTGGCCGAACCTCTCTATCTCCCTTGGAGCTCTTGTAGTGGCCGGATACTACTTGGAGAAGAAGAAGAAGAAGGAGAGAAAGCTAGCATCTCTTGGAGCTTGGTTAGTATTTTGATTTTTCTCCTTGGTGAAGTTTTCCTTTGTGGCCGAACCTTGCTTGGAGGAGAAGAAGGTGGTTGGTGGTTTCTCATCTCGGTAGATCGTTGTCCACACAACGTCCGAGGTTAGAAGAGGAATACGGTAGAAGATCAAGAGGTTTTTCTACAAGGTATAACTAGTAATTTTTATTTCCGCATCATGCTAGTTATTTATGGAAATAATACCAAATACAAGAGGCTTACGTTCTAGAATTTCGAATATGTTTTTTCGATGCTGTGTTCTTTTGTTTTTTCTTTTCCTTGTGATTTGATTGTTCTCTTTGGTTAACCTAAAGTTATTTTAGGAAATTAAATATTAGCTTTCTATAAAAGGTTTTGTCTAGTCGGTGGTGGTTGCTCCCATATCCAAGAAGGTCATGTGCCTCGCCACGTCAGTACTGGGAACCAATTATGGAAATTAATATTTAATAGAATTAATAACTTAAGGAGACTTGGGTCGAACGTGTAAAGTTCCGCAGGAGATCCAAGTCAAAACCTAAAAGAACAAATAGATTAAGTTTTTGATCAAACGTGTTAAGTTCCGCAGGTGATCCAAAATTTAATTTAAAAGAACACATGGTAGCTAGGAAAAGGTTCAGACCTTTGTACAAAATTTTTGTACAGTGGAACCTATAGGTTTTCCGAGTAGCAACCAACAATTGGTATCAGAGCTAGGGTTTTGCCTCTGTGTATTTGGTATTTAGTTTAATTATGCACATGTCATACATAATTTAGGCAGGTTAATAGTAGGATGTGCTAACTTTGTGGATGCAGGATCCAACTATTATGGCTTTTAGTTATTATGTGTGTGGTTGGACCCTTGGACATGTCAAGGGCATTTATCTGTGTGTGCATGATTGTATTAAAATACAGCAGGAGCTGTATTTAGTTTTATTAGGATTTTATTTTTGATCTAGATACATGTATATTCCTTTTATGGAATATAGGATCAAAATGTAAAATTCTATTTATGTCGCGGATCGAATCTTGCAAAGCGTGGAACCTTCTAAGGACCAGAGGCGCAGCGGAACTAGGAGCAAGATGGATGCGACAGCTAGATCCGGTGGTGGTGGCCAAATATGGCAGCAGCTTGGGATGACAACACATGGAGGACAATAAGTGATAAAAGCCATAATAGTTGAAAATTAAATTTTCTATTTATTACTTTTATATTATGCTGTGTGTGCATGTTAGTTTACAAGTTTTAGTAGACTAGCATAGTTAAAATTCCTCATTTACAAATAACTAAGTGGGAGAGGAATTTTTAAATAAATCCCATGGTCTCCATTACTGGTTTGTAAGTGATGCAAACAAGCTTGCGCGTTGGCTTTGAGTGCCTTCCTCCATAACGGATGAGCTTGTTTGTGGATCACTAGAACAGACTTCCATTTTTGGATGACTATAGGAAGTTAATTAAGAGCGTGTGATCTTCCCCAATGGAAGGGGCATAATCTTATTAATGAACTTAGTGTCAAGTAATGGTATACACTTAGACACATCTAATAGTATCCTCCCCATCGGAGTCACTGCTACTATTTGTGTGACCAAAAGACACCAACTATTAATTTTATTTGTCAAAAAGTTAGGTTGACAAGATAATAAAATTAATGGGATAAAACCCTCTTTTTACAAATGTTGAATTTGTATACGTCCACACTAACGTGGCATACAAAATTCACGGTGTTTTGAGGTGTTGGTTAATTTAAAATAGTATTGTTTGAGGAATCAATATTATTCTAAATTTAGAGTTCTGACCAAAAGTTATTTGTGATTCTTAGGATGTCTTTCAACCCACTGTCCATCATACTTCAACAGAATAGACTTACTGGACCAAACTACATAGATTGGAAAAGAAACCTGGACATTGTTCTTATTGCTGAAAGCTATAAATATGTACTGACTGAGCAATGCCCTGATGCACCTACTGGTGAATCTACCCAAGAGGAGATTGAATATCATAGGAAATGGGTAAAAGCAGATGAGATGGCGCGGTGTTATATTTTGGCTTCAATGTCAAATGTATTGCAACATCAAGATTTACCAACAGCCTATGATATTATAAACAATCTCAAGGAACTCTTTGGTCATCGGGATAGGGCTTCTAGGCAAGAAGCCATGAGAAAGATAATGGCAGCCACCATGCAAGAGGGTACTCGTAAGGGATCATATCCTAAAGATGATGGCTTATCCGAACGAGATACGGATCCTTGGAGGAGAAATTGATGGGAAACCCAGATCGATATGATCCTCCAACGCTACCTAGAAGTTTTGAGCAGTCCCACGAACTATAATATGAATAAGAGGGTTTATTCATTAGCGGAACTACTGATGTCAAGCAGCAGAAGGATTATTTCGTCACAATGCTCAAATTCACTATGTTGAAAATGGTTCTACTTCTAAACCGAAGGAAAGAAGAAGAAGAAACAAGTGTTCAAAGAAAGAAAGTGAATAAATCTCAGTACTGGATTTAAAGTCGGAATGAAGAAGTCAAGGGCAAGTGCTTCATCCGAAGCGGTGACATTGGAAGGCTGTCCTCGTAGGAACCAAAACAAAGGTATATCTCATACTCTAGTTGTTGAAACATATTTAGCGGTGTTATCTACCAAGACCGGTGTGTAGATACGGAGCCATCGATCATGTCTGCAAATCCTTGCAGGGGTTCCAGAAACCCGACGACTAACTGAAGGAGAAATTACCGTCTACATGGGCAATGCTACTAAGGTGGCAGCTATTGCAGTGGGAGACGTCTACTTATCTTTTAGTAGAAATAGAAATTTGATTTTAAGAAATTGTCTTTATGTACCCAGTTTTAGAAAGAATTTAATTTCAGTTTCTAAACTGTTTTTAGATGGATATTCAGTTTCTTTCAGTAACGATGTAGTTATTAAAAGAAATAAAGTGATTATCTGTTCTGGTGCATTAGTTGGCAATTTGTATACTTTAAATCCAATTTCTTCCACAAAGCAAAACATGGAAATTTATAACTCATCTTCTAACTCTAATAAGAGAAAAGAACCTTCGGAAATGAACCAAGCATATCTTTGGCATCTAAGGCTTGGTCATATTAACTTAAGTAGGATTCAGAGGCTTATAGCCGATGGACTTTTGAGTTCATTTGAGTTGGAAAATTTTCCAACTTGTGAATCTTGCTTGGAAGGTAAAATGACCAAGAGGCCGTTCAAGGCCAAGGGGTATAGAGCCAAAGAAGTGTTAGAATTGGTTCACTCTGATTTGTGTGGTCCTATGTCTATCTAGGCAAGAGGAGGTTTTGAATATTTTGTCTCTTTTATAGACGATTATTCAAGATATGGATACATTTACCTAATGCGCCGCAAGTCCGAGTGCTTTGATAAGTTCAAAGAATACAAGGCTGATGTGGAGAAACGACTAGGTAAAAGTATCAAGACACGACGGTCAGATCGTGGTGGCGAATACCTCTTAGGAGAGTTTAGGAATTACTTATCAGAGGCCGGGATTCAATCCCAATTGTCTGCACCTGGAACACCCCAACAGAATGGTGTAGCAGAACGAAGGAATAGGACTCTTATGGAGATGGTTAGATCAATGATGAGCTATTCAGAATTACCAAATTCGTTTTGGGGATATGCTCTGGAAACAGCAGTATACGTTCTGAACATAGTACCTTCTAAATCAGTTTCTTGTACTCCCATAGAATTGTGGAATGGGCGAAAGCCCAGTCTAAGATATATTCGGATTTGGGGTAGTCCAGCACATGTGTTGAAACCAGATGTTGATAAGTTAGAATCTCATACAGAAGTTCGCGTGTTTGTAGGATATCCCAAAGGAACGAAAGGTGGTTTATTTTATAGTCCTAAAGACCATAAGGTCATTGTTAGCACCAATGCCCAGTTTTTAGAAGAAGACTATATAATGGATCACAAGCCCAGTAGCAAAGTTGTTTTAGAAGAACTTAGAGAGGACATGACTACTTCAGTACCAACAGTACAAGATGAAGTACCACAAGAGACTGCAACACGTGTCACACATGATACACAACCACAGACAGTGCCTCGTCGTAGTGGGAGGGTTGTAAGGCAGCCTGAAAGATTCATGTTTTTAGGAGAGTCTTCGGACTTGATCCCGGGTAAACATGAACCTGATCCACGAACATACGACGAAGCACTCCAAGATATAGATGCAGCATCTTGGCAAAAGGCAATGAATTCTGAAATAGAGTCTATGTACTCTAATAAAGTCTGGAGCTTGTAGAACCACCTGATGGTGTAAAAGTCGTTGGATGCAAGTGGATCTACAACAGGAAAAGAGGGACAGACGGGAAGGTAGAAACCTTCAAAGCTAGGCTTGTTGCGAAAGGGTATACTCAGAAAGAGGGAATCGATTATGAGGAGACCTTTTCACCGGTAGCCATGCTTAAGTCTATCCGGATACTCTTATCCATTGTTGCTCATTGGATTATGAGATTTGGCAAATGGATGTCAAGACAGCTTTCCTTAATGGAAGTCTTGAAGAGAACATCCATATAAAGCAACCAGAAGGGTTCATTGAAAAAGGCAAAGAGCATCTAGTGTGCAAGCTCAATCGGTTCATTTATGGACTTAAGCAATCTTCAAGGTCTTGGAACATCCGGTTTAATGAAGTAATCCAGCCATATGGATTTATTCTCTGTCCGGATGAGTCTTGTGTATACAAGAAGTGTAACGGAAACGTGGTGGTATTTCTTGTACTATACGTAGATGATATTTTGTTAATTGGCAACAATGTCAAGGTATTATCAGACGTAAGGGTATGGTTGTCCAAACAATTTGATATGAAGGACTTAGGAGAGTGTGCACACATTCTTGGGATCAAAGTGATAAGGGATCGCAAGAAAAGAATGTTGTGTCTGTCCCAAGCTTCATATATAGATACAATCCTTGCTCGTTTTAGTATGCAGGATTCCAAGAAAGGTTTCTTACCTTTTAGGCATGGAATAGCTCTATCTAAAGAGATGTCTCCAAAGACATCAAAGGAGATAGAAGACATGAAAGCAGTTCCTTATGCTTCGGCTGTAGGAAGCCTTATGAATGCAATGCTATGTACGAGACCTGATATTTGTTTTGCCGTGGGCATGGTCAGCAGATATCAGAGTAACCCTGGACAAGGACATTGGACTGCGGTAAAGCATATATTAAAGTACCTGAGAAGGACTAGAGATTGTTGGTGCAACCTTAGGTCAAGGTTGACCTGGTTGACCCGACTCGAGTTGACGTGACTCGAGTTGTATTTTGATGTTTGACTTGGGAAGATTGTCGGTGCAACCTTAGGTCAAGGTTGACCTAGTTGTGTTGCATGTTGATGTTTGACACTCGTGAGAGAGTTCTATTCTTGATGTGGGACAAGAATAGATGTTTGGGAGATTATTGGTGCAACCGCAGGTCAAGGTTGACCTGATTCGGGAAAAGTCCAAGTATGGAGACTTGGCACGGAAAAGTCCAAGCAGGGAGCTTGGCACTGGAAAAGTCCAAGTATGGAGACTTGGCACGGAAAAGTCCAAGCAGGGAGCTTGGCACGCGAAAAGTCCAAGTATGGAGACTCATGGAAAAGTCCAAGTATGGAGACTTAGCATGGAAAGTCCAACAGGAGTTGGCACGGGGAAAGTCCTGTAAGTGAAGCTGCATTGGGAAAATCCAGTGAGCAAGCGGTGAAAATCCTAGTGAGTGAAGCTAGGTGAATGAGAAAGTCCTAACTGGATGTTAGGCAAAGGTGGAGAACTCAGGTAGTGAAGCAGTGTGGAAAGTCCTCGTGAGTGAAGCGGGCAAGGGAAAACCAGATGGATCAGGGATGATCGGACTTCGGTGTTGAAAAGTCCAAGTAGGTCAAGGAGTGATCGGATACTTGGCACGAAGAGGAAAATCCAGATGGATCGGGATGATCGGACATCGGTGTGGAAAGTCTAAGTGGGTCAAAGGATTGACCGACACTTGGGGAGTGCTAGCATGTCAAGGGAGTGACCGGATGCTAGGCATGATGTACCAACAGGTCAAGGTTGACCGGATGTTGGTGTGGAAGCCTTAGGTTTAGGGTTGAGAAGTTTGGATCGTCGCAGATCGATCCAATGATATGGCTCATCCGACGGTCCGTGACCGATCGGTGACCGATCAAGATATATCGATGGTTATCTGATCGGACCGGTGACCGATCAGATATCAACAGAAGTTCTTCGTTGGTTACCGATCGGATCCGGTGACCGATCGCAGTAACAGAGGCGAAAGAAGTGCGATCGGTCCACGATCAGATCATGTCTTGATCGGTTCGTGAACCGATCGCAGACGAGCATCACGAGAAGGGAAGGAAGGATCGGTGCGTGAACCGATTCATTTTCTTCTCGATCGGTCCATGCACCGATCGAGACAATCCATTCCCGATCGGTTCGCAGATCGATCGAGTTCTGCTTGCGACGCAACGGCCAGTTTCTTCGCTATTTCTTCTTCGCAGGTATAAAGGGGCTGAGGGATTCTACAGGGCTCCTTCTTCTTCCTTAAGGAAGTACTCTTGAGCCTGAAGCTTCTGCTTCTTCTTCCTGCTGAGCTTTGTTGAGCTCGTTGGGTGCTAAAGCTTCGCGTGAAGCTTCTTCCTGTTGCTGGTTTTCTAGCTAGGCTTGGATCCGAGAAGCTGCTGCTTCACCAGGGTTCCTGCTGACTTCAAGAAGGCAAGCAAGTGTTGTTTACATTTCTGTTTTTGTTTTCTTGTTCCTATTTGTACTCCTATTGCTGTTGCAAAGATTGTGGTGAGGTTTCTCCACCCACAAGGAGTATCTATTAGCCGGGTTTCCGGGGACTCATCCACCGACGGATTGGTAGGCTTCGTCCACCTTACGGACACGCCGAGGAGTAGGAGTTCATCTCCGAACCTCGTTATATGGTTTGTCTTTCCTCTCCTGTTTTCTTTCTACTTTGTATTTCCGCTGCGCTAACCTAATCGTAGGAAGAAACGAGAAAGATTGGGGTCGGCTATTCACACCCCCCCTCTCTAGCCGAGTACGAAGAGATCCCAACAAGTGGTATCAGAGCGAGGTCGCTCTTCATCGGATCAGCACCCGTGGGAGCAAAGCTAGAGATGGATCTCTATGGAGAAGACATCACCATTCAACCCTTCTACGAGTCTCACGACAACTTCACATATTGGAAGGTAAGGATGATGTATTTTCTTAGAACTAATATGTTAAATTGGTTTTGTGTACAAGAAGGGTTTTCCCCTCCGATGGATGAGGAAGGAAAACCTATCAAGAAGAAGGAGTGGACGAAAGAGCAAATCCGACAATCCGAAATCAATGACGAGGTAACAAAAATTATTGAATTTGCTTTACCTAATAATGTTTTGTGCAAGATAGATAGGTACAACAATGCCAAGGAGTTGTGGAACAACTTGGCCAAACTCCATGAGGAGAGCTCCACTTCAAGCCATGAAGAGGAGTCTAGTGAGCCAAGTAGCTCACATCATGGAAGAAGCGAATTGGGAGTTGAGGGCTACTCAACATCCAAGGAAGAAGAGGAGGAGAGTTCTTCTTCAAGTTCGGAGCAAGAAGAAGAAGCTTCTACCTCCGGGAGGGATGAAGAAGAGAGCTCGCATCCACCCTCGACCCTAGGTAACTCAAGCAATTTAAGCTCAATTAAATTACACATTATGTGCTTTGAGTGTAGGGAACATGGACATTACAAGAGTAAGTGTCCAAAGAGGGTAAGAAAGACTCCACCGGCGCCAAAGGTCAAGGAAGCCGGAGTCCCGAAACGCAAGGGCAAGGAGCACATCGTGTGCTTCCAATGCAAGCAAAAGGGACACTATAGGAGCCATTGTCCAAGGGGGAGGCAACCTCATAAGGGCAAGAGACCGGGCACATCGATAGGGGGAGCTAAGGCAAACCCTAAGGTATCTTTTAAGGCTCATTCGTGCAATTCTAGTAGGATACATGCTAGTAATTTTATTGCATTAGTCAATAATGATAAGCATGTTAACACTAGAAATCAATACATGTGCTTAGGTGCTAAACATGTCAACCTAGATAGGGATACTACTAGGAATGCTAACCCTAGGATTAACACTTCTAAGGTTAAGGAAAACCTAGGTAGAAACCCTAAATCAACTAGACACATGCCTAGGAACACCTCAAGAAAGAATGACAAATCAAAACTTGAGGTATTAGAGAAAGAAAATCAAGCCTTAAGGTCAAGACTTGACTCTCTAGAAAAGACTCTTAAGGATTTGACTCTAGGGTCTAGGGGTCAAAAACCCAAGTCCAAGGACAAGAAAGGTTTGGGTCACAAACCTAAGTCCCAATTGGTCAAGCCCACCTATCATAATGTTCCATTCGATTATGGAACAAAACCTAGGGCTAGGAAGACCACTACCAAGGTGACAAGGGAAGTCACCCCTATAGTTGACCTTGATGAGACACAAATGACCAAGGCTTTAAAGCCTAAGAGGGTCATTAGGAGGGTTGCTAGGGAAGTTATCCCTAGTGAATATTTAGTGAACCCAATGAGCTCTAATAGGTATTGGGTTCCTAGGAGCATCTTCTCTACCCCATAGATGGGTTAGAGAGTGTCAACTCCAATAAGAAGGGTAGTTAACCCAACTTTGAGGAAATTGACACTCAAGGAGCATTTTCAAGGTGTTTGGGAACCTTTGAAAATGAAATGGAATAATCTTTGTCATTCACTCCTTGGAAGAGTAAGTTATGCCAAAGTGAGAATATATATTAATCTTACTTTAAATTGACACAATTTGGAAAAACCTAGAGAAATATCAAATTGGGATTTTGATATTCTCTTAGGTAATCAAGGCAATCCGGGCCTTAACTTAGAAGTGCTACTCTTGTAGAATTTTAAATGGTATAAATCAAACAAGAGATCAAGAAATGTCAATTTGGGTTGTGACATTTTCTTGGAGCACTTTGGGCAATCTAGGATTAGAATTTAAGTTAGCTAAGTGATTAAGGATACTTAGATAGGTAATCTAGGTATTTTATTTGTGTTAACTTACCATGGTTGTTTGCCATATGCCATGTCATGACATCATATTTTTTTTATGATCATTTGAAATGCCATGATAATGCTTAGGTTATTATATGTCATGTGTTAGTTTAGTTTCAAACTTTATGCCATGACATCATGACATTGGTACATGTTTTTACTTATGATATCATTATATGCCATGTCATCATCTCTTGCATTATAATCAATGAAATTGATTTAAGGACAAACATATAATTTGATATTGAGATCAAATTGATGTTTAGAAAATGCATGAGAACTTAGCCTAAGTTGACCTTAACCCATATCTCACATCAAATTGACTTGAATGTGGTTTGATACACCTTAGATGTGTGTGAGATATTAGGATCATGAGTTAGGATCAAGGTGCATAGTTTTTGTACCTAGATGAGCCTAATTCAAGAAAAGGAGGATCATAGGGAAAGCTTGTGTACAAGTCATGTACATCTAGCCCTAAGATTATGGTCCTAAATTCAAATGATTTTAAAAGCATTTTAAAATTGATTTGAAAAACCTTGATGAAGCTTTCCTAGTGATAGCATTCATCATTGAACATTGTGATACAAAGTTGAGTTAAACTTGAACTTTTTCAAAGTTTTTGAACTTTGTATCAAGATTGAAAATGGAAACTATTTTCATAGAAAATTATTTTCCGTGATAGTATATGGTATGAGGAGTGTATTCTCAAAATTTTACGATTTTGGAATTTTCTGGAATTTATTAGGAGTTTCGAATTTCCGGAAAGGAAATCGAAATCTCGATTCAGAGTGTGGATCGGTCACGGACCGATCCAGAAGAGTTCGATCGGCGGTGACCATCGCTGACGATCCGCGATCGATGAGCGTGGATCGGTCCGGGGACCGATCTGGGATTCGAGTCGGGGACCGATGCGCGTGCGTTTCGATTTTCACTGTTGGTCCAATTTCAGCGGAAGTTGGGTTTTGTGGATTTCTAAAGGTTTAAACTCGCCAAGACATTGTTGGTGCAATGGTCAAGGGGAGTTGACCTTTCGGGAAGTTTTACCTAATTGTCAAGGGGAGTTGAGTTTTAGGGGAGTTTTACTCCAAAAGACTTTTAAGGATTAGTGATATGGGATTATCACTAAGTTGATTGTTGAGTTTAGTATCAAGGGGAAATTAAGAGTTTCAAATGAAAGGTATGGGACTTTCATTAGGAAGAAACTCTTGACCTTGATACTTTCCTTTTTTTGATGTGTGTCAAGAGAGTGTTCATTGAGAATTATTGGAGAACCCAAGTTGGGTTATCGGGTTAACCTAAGCTAGGAAAGAATGTCAAGGAATGTTCAAGGAAGAACATTGGTAATCTTTTGATGTGTGTCAAAAGGGGAGAATTATTGAGAACCCAAGTTAGGTTATCGGGTTAACCTAAGGAGAATGTCCAGAGAATGTTCAAGGAAAGAACATTGGACATTGGAAGATGGTTGAAAACCTAAGTTAGGTTATCGTTAACCTAACTTGATTATGGTTTTGTCAAACATCAAAAGGGGAGATTGTTGGTGCAACCTTAGGTCAAGGTTGACCTGGTTGACCGACTCGAGTTGACGTGACTCGAGTTGTATTTTGATGTTTGACTTGGGAAGATTGTCTGCAACCTTAGGTCAAGGTTGACCTAGTTGTGTTGCATGTTGATGTTTGACACTGTGAGAGAGTTCTATTCTTGATGTGGGACAAGAATAGATGTTTGGGAGATTATTGGGGCAACAGGTCAAGGTTGACTGATTCGGGAAAAGTCCAAGTATGGAGACTTGCACGGAAAAGTCCAAGCAGGAGCTTGGATGGAAAAGTCCAAGTATGGAGACTTGGCACGGAAAAGTCAAGCAGGAGCTTGGCACATGAAAAGTCCAAGTATGGAGACTTGGCTGGAAAAGTCCAAGTATGGAGACTTGGGAAAGTCCAAACAGGAGTTTGCACGGGAAAGTCCTGGTGAGGGCAGCATTCGAAATCCTGGTGAGTGAAGCCGTGAAAATCCTAGTGAGTGAAGCTAGGTGAATGAGAAAGTCCTAACTGGATGTTAGGGCAGGTGAAATCCTGGTGAGTGAAGCCGTGGAAAGTCCCGTGAGTGAAGCCGCAAGGGAAAATCCAGATGGATCGGGGATGATCGGACTTCGGTGTTGAAAAGTCCAAGTAGGTCAAGGAGTGATCGGATACTTGGCACGAAGAGGAAAATCCAGATGGATCGGTGATGATCGGACATCGGTGTGGAAAGTCTAAGTGGGTCAAAGGATTGACCGGACACTTAGCGGAGAGTGCTAGCAGTCAAGGGAGTGACCGGATGCTAGGCATGATGTACCAACAGTCAAGGTTGACCGGATGTTGGTGTGGAAGCCTTAGGTTTAGGGTCGAGAAGTTTGGATCGGACTGCAGACCGATCCAATGATACATGGCAAAGTGCGATCGACAGGCGATCGACGACCTCGTTCTTCGATGGTTATCCCATCGACCGTCCAAATCCATAACCAGATCTGAGGAGGCCGATCGAAGCGAGGCGAAGAAGATAATAAATGAGCGATAGCGATCTCGACGAGGACGAGCTCCTCCAGATCGCGCTCAGGGAGCAGTCGGAAAGGGACGTCAACTACAAGAGGCCATCGGCCAAGAACTCCAAGCCCGTCGTCAACCTCGTCCGGCCTCCGCCTCCGCCGCATTTCATGGATCAGAGCCAGCCTCATCGGAATGTGAACTCGAATTCCAATCACCGGGGAAAGCAGTCACCGCCGCAGCAACAGAAGCAGAGGCGGAAGCCTAGCCTTGGAGGCTTTGACGACGACGATTCGGTGCTCAAGCTGCGTGAAGTTTCCTGCTGGTTTTCTAGCTAGGCTTGGATCCGAGAAGCTGCTGCTTCACCAGGGTTCCTGTTGACTTCAAGAAGGCAAGCAAGTGTTGTTTACATTTCTGTTCTTGTTTTCTTGTTCCTATTTGTACTCCTATTGCTGTTGCAAAGATTGTGGTGAGGTTTCTCCACCCACAAGGAGTATCTATTAGCCGGGTTTCCGGGGACTCATCCACCGACGGATTGGTAGGCTTCGTCCACCTTACGGACACGCCGAGGAGTAGGAGTTCATCTCCGAACCTCGTTATATGGTTTGTCTTTCTTCTCCTGTTTTCTTTCTACTTTGTATTTCCGCTGCGCTAACCTAATCGTAGGAAGAAACGAGAAAGATTGGGGTCGGCTATTCACACCCCCCCTCTCTAGCCGTACGAAGGATCCCAACAGAGATTATATGCTAATTTACCAAGCAGACGATTTGCTCCCTGTGGGTTACACGGATTCAGATTTCCAATCAGATAGGGACAATAGTAAGTCTACATCAGGCTATGTGTTTACTTTAGGAGGTGGAGCCATTTCATGGAGGAGTGTTAAGCAGAAATGCGTATCGGACTCAACCATGGAAGCTGAGTATGTAGCAGCCTCTGAGGCAGCTAAAGAAGCAGTATGGCTCAGGAACTTTCTAATGGACTTAGATGTGATTCCTGGTTTGCCCAAAATTATCACAATTTATTGTGATAATAGCGGTGCAGTTGCAAACTCGAAGGAACCACGAGCTCATAAGGCAAGTAAACATATAGAGCGCAAGTACCACCTGATACGAGATATCGTGAAGCGAGGAGAAGTTGTCATCGCCAAGATTGCATCAGCAGATAACCTGGCAGATCCTTTCACTAAGGCCCTTCCGGCGAAAGCTTTTGATCGGCATGTGGAGGGAATGGGAATCAGATGTATGGTAGAAGATATGGCAGCTTAGTCATTAGTATAAGTGGGAGATTGTTGGAGTGTATACTGAAAGCCTAAGCTTTTGTAAACATTTGTCTTGAATAAAGAATCACATTTGGTCAAATTATCTACATTTGTTTGTAGTTGTTCAATTAATTTATATTGTAGATAACATAGCATGTGGTGTCATATGCAGAAGATAATGTTATCAGTACCTTATAAATTATAAACAGTAGCTCACGACCAAAATGGAAAGGAACAAACCATTAGAAGGTCGTAGTGTAATTAGGTATCAGTTTATCTTGACTGTATAATTACACTAGTACACTTAGAGTGTATTGAGTAGGACCATTTGAGGTCGTTTCTTTTATACTGATTTTATAAAGAAACAAAGACCTCGGTTATTATGGAAGTGTGTGCTCTTAATCCTAATATAATAACAAGCACATATATTTGATATTTATTTCTTTAGTTTATCAATGGGTGAGATTTAGTTCGATGAATCAATAAGCCCGATAAGTTGGGAAATGGTATCACTTATAGTGTGTGTTGTTGATTATAGAAGGAAACTGTGTCCTAGAGATACTAGGTTGTCCTAGAGATACTAGGTTGAGAATGTCCCCAAGAGGAGCTCATAAGGATTGTCATGTTAAACCCTGCAGGTGGACTTAGTCCGACATGACGATAAGGTTGAGTGGTACTACTCTTGGACTAAGATATTAATTAAATGAGTTGTCAGTAACTCACTTAATTAGTGGACATTCGATATCTTAAACACAGGGAGACTAACACACTCATAATAAGAAGGAGCCCAAAAATGTAATTTGGGATTGGTGCGGTAGTTCAATAATAGTTCTCTAGTGGAATGAATTATTATTGATAAAATTAAGTTGTGTGTTCGGGGCGAACACGGGATGCTTAATTTTATCGGGAGACCAAAACCAATTCCTCTTCTCGGTCCCTATCGTAGCCTCTTATTTATAGAGTTCTATACCCACCTATACCCACCTTATATACCCACCCAATAGGGGCCGGCCAAGCTGGCTTGGGAACAAGCTAGGGCCGGCCTAGGTATAATATTGGGTGGCCGGCCCTAGCTTGAACCCAAGCTAGTAGGGCCGGCCAAATTAAATTAAAAAAGAAATTTAATTTTAATTTTTATTATGTGGAAGATATAATTTATTAAAGAGAATTAAAATTAAAATATCTCTCTTGTAAAAGATCTACAAAAGATTAAAGAAAGAGATTAGATCTCTTTCCTTATTTGTAGATTGGTGAGATATTTTATTTTCTCTTTAAAAATTATTCACATGTTGTAAAATTAAAATTATAGAAATTTCCTTTTTATCAACCATGAAGAGATTTGAAGAGAAATTTTATTTTTTAAAATTTCCGGAAACAAATTAGGAAGTTTTAATTGTTGATTAAAACTTGTCCAATTTTGTTTTCATTGATGTGGCCGGCCACTTGATTTTAATTGGAGAAATTTTATTTTATTTTTCTCAATTAAATCATGTCAAGGAAATTAAGGAAATTTTATTGTAATTAAATTTCCTAATTTGCCTAGGCCAAGGAATATAAAAGAAGGGGTGAGGGTGCCTTCAAGAGACACAACATCTATTATTTCTCTCCCTCTTTTATTCTTGGTGTGGCCGGCCATCCTCTCCCTCTCTTCCTCTTGTGGTGGCCGAACCTCTCTCTCTCCCTTGGAGCTCTTGTAGTGGCCGGATACTACTTGGAGAAGAAGAAGAAGAAGGAGAGAAAGCTAGCATCTTTTGGAGCTTGGTTAGTATTTTGATTTTTCTCCTTGGTGAAGTTTTCCTTTGTGGCCAAACCTTGCTTGGAGGAGAAGAAGGTGGTTGGTGGTTTCTCATCTCGGTAGATCGTTGTCCACACAACGTCCGAGGTTAGAAGAGGAATACGGTAGAAGATCAAGAGGTTTTTCTACAAGGTATAACTAGTAATTTTTATTTCCGCATCATGCTAGTTATTTATGGAAATAATACCAAATACAAGAGGCTTACGTTCTAGAATTTCGAATATGTTTTTTCGATGCTGTGTTCTTTTGTTTTTTCTTTTCCTTGTGATTTGATTGTTCTCTTTGGTTAACCTAAAGTTATTTTAGGAAATTAAATATTAGCTTTTTATAAAAGGTTTTGTCTAGTCGGTGGTGGTTGCTCCCATATCCAAGAAGGTCATGTGCCTCGCCACGTCAGTACTGGGAACCAATTATGGAAATTAATATTTAATGGAATTAATAACTTAAGGAGACTTGGGTCGAACGTGTAAAGTTCCGCAGGAGATCCAAGTCAAAACCTAAAAGAACAAATAGATTAAGTTTTGGATCAAACGTGTTAAGTTCCGCAGGCGATCCAAAATTTAATTTAAAAGAACACATGGTAGCTAGGAAAAGGTTCAGACCTTTGTACAAAATTTTTGTACAGTGGAACCTATAGGTTTTCCGAGTAGCAACCAACAGTTTCTGTACAATAGCAAAATCTGAGAATGGCATCTCAACAAGCAAGGAGGAAACCAAACAAGCAACACATGGCAGCAAACCCTAATTCCACTACCTTCACAGAAAAATTCGGAACTAAAAGAACAGGAAATTCCGAAACAATCCCACTGCAGGTGAGTAGTACTTACCTAGGGTTTCTTGCACTTACAACCGGAAAGGAGAGGAAGAAAGCTTCTAGGGTTCGGGTAGCTAACTTTTCCCGGCGATTCCTTCGTGCTCCCGAGTTCTCCTCTGTCGCGACAACCACCCGCGGATGAAGGATGGTCGGGAGAAACTTCGTCGGTGCCGGAGACCACGCCTGACTTCTTCTTCGTTGTCACCCGAGCAGGAGCACCGCACGGAGTCGAGATCGGGGAGAAGGCAGGGTTTTCCGGCTCGGGAAGGAAAAGAACTAGGTCCTTTAATAACTAGGGTTTTATTCCAAACTATACTATATCCTTAATTCTTTCTACATAGAGTTAACAAAAATCTCCTAGCTCAGTTGGTCAAGCCGGTTTTGGCTTGGGTCCGTCTGACCCGAGGTCGTGGGTTCGAACCTCGCTTCCAACGATTTTTGCCTAAACTTCCTTTGTTTCGTAAAAATACTAAACGACCTCCAAAAATTACGCAAAAATACTCTAAAAATTTCTAAAAATCTCTAGAATATTTTTAAAGTATTTCTAAATATTTTTATGGACTTTTAAAACTCAAAATAGGGAAAATTGGGTCGTTACAGCCTCGTCCCTCGGACGCACAGCATGCCGTCCTTCTCACTAGCTGCGTCTTCCGCTCGACTACCTGTGTTCCTAAGCTCCTGCACACTTAGACACAAGGTTAGAAACAAACATGACCTAACTTAACTTATTGATCACACCAAAACAACCTTGGGGTTCCAACATAAGTGTCGTCCGCGGTAACGAAGCTCACTTTGTCCTGATCTTCACGGGCGAGCGGCACATGATGGTAGCCCTGATATGCATCCAGCATGCATCTCAGCTCGAATCTAGCAGTAGAGTCTACCAGTTGGTCGATCCGGGGTAGAGGGTAAAAATCCTTCGGGCATGCCTTATTTAAATCCCGGAAATTGATGCAGACTCTCCATTTGTTGCCTGGCTTGGACACCAGCACCACATTGGCGAGCCAGCTAGGGAATTACACCTCCCGTATGTGGTCGGCCTCCAGAAGTTTCTCAACTTCAGCTCGGATGATGACATTCTGCTCGGCGCTGAAGTCCCTCTTCCTCTGCTTCACCGGTCGAGCGTCTGGCCGAACGTGGAGTTCGTGCTGCGCTACACTCGGCGAGACCCCTGGCAGCTCGTGGGTCGACCAGGCGAAGACGTCGCAGTTTTGCTGGAGACATCTGATCAGCTTCTCCTTCTGGCTCGACTCCAGGTCGGATGCGATGAACGTGGTGGCATCCGGTCGGACAGGGTGGATCCTTACCTCCTCCTTTTCTTCGTAAACTAAAGAAGGTGGCTTTTCAGTTATAGCATTTACCTCGACGTGTGGTGCCTTCCGAGCGGCCTTGGCTTCAGATCGGACCATCTCTACATAACAGCGTCGGGCCGTTAGCTGATCACCTCGGACTTTTCCCACCAGATCTTCCACGGGGAATTTGACCTTTTGGCAAAAGGTGAAGACGACCGCTCGGAACTCGTTGAGAGTCGGTCGCCCCAAGATCACATTGTACACGGAGGGAGTGTCGACTACAATGAAGTTAGCAGTCCGCGTTCTTCTGAGCAGCTCCTCTCCCAGTGAAATAGCCAGCCGGACCTGTCCGACCGGCAAAACTTCATTACCGGTGAACCCGTAGAGGGGGGTTGTCATCGGCAGCAACTCGGCTCGGTCGATTTGTAGTTGGTCGAAGGCCTTCCGGAAGATTATGTTGACCGAGCTGTCTGTATCAATGAAGATGCGGCGAATAGTGTAGTTAGCTATTACCGCTCGGATTATGAGGGCGTCATCATGCGGGACTTCGACTCCCTCGAGGTCCCTAGGGCCAAAACTAATCTCGGGTCTGCTCGCCCGCACCTGACTGCAGCCGACCACGTGGATCCCGAGCTGTCTTGCATGAGCCTTCCTTGCCCTGTTGGAGTCGCCTCCGGTCTGTTGGAGTGTATACTTAAAAGTTTAGCTTTTGTACACATTTATTTTGAAATAAAGAATCACATTGGTCAAATGTTTACATTTATTTGTTAAATGTAATTGTTCAATTAATTTATATAGTAGATAACATGGAGTGTGGAGTCACACTTAGAAGATCATGTTGTCGGTTCTCTATAAATTATAAACAGTTGCTCACGACTAAGATGGAAAGGAACAAGCCATCAGAATAGACGTAGTGTAATTAAGTATTAGTTTATCTTGACTAATAAATTACACTGATACACTTTAAGTGTATTGAGTAGGATCATTTAGGTAAGTTCTTTTTGTACTGACTTAGTAAAAGAACTAGACCTTAGTTATTATGAAAGTATGTGCTCTTAATCCTAATATAATAACAAGCATGTATATTTGATATTTATTTCTTTGACTTATCAAAGGGTGAGGTTTAGCTCGATAAATCAATATGCCCGATAAGTTGGGAAATGATATTACTTATAGTATGTGTTGTTGATTATAGAAGGAATCTGTGTCCTAGTTATCTAGGTTGAGAATGCCCCCAAGAGGAGCTCATAAGGATTGCCATGTTAAACACTACAGGTGGACCTAGTCCAACATGACAATAAAGTTGGGTGGTACTACTCTTGGAGCTAGATATTAATTAAATGAGTTGTCAGTAACTCACTTAATTAGTGGACATTAGTAATCTTAAACACAGGGAGACTAACACACTCATGATAATAAGGAGCTCATAATGTAATTTGGGATTGATGCGGTAGTGCGATAATAACTCTCTAGTGGAATGAGTTATTATCGATGAACTTGAGTTGTGTGTTCGGGGCGACCATGGGATACTCGAGCTCATCGGAAGGCCAAAACCAATTTCTCCTCTAGGTCCCTGTTGTAGCCTCAATAAAGCCTCAAGTCCATCCAAAGAAATGCCTATCTTGGTGTCCAAGAAGGGGACGGTTCATTGCTTGGTGACTAAGCAATGGCCGGCCACATATTCTCTAGAAGTGGCCGGCCCTTGCCTTGGGCAAGGGGGCCGACCGCAATATTTAAATTAGGAAGGTTGTTTTTGAATTTTTAAATTTCCTCAGATATTTACAATTTGTAAAAAGAGAGATTTTAAAAATTTATAAAATTTTCCTAATTTAAATTAGGCCACAAGGTTTTAAAAGAGAGTTGTAAAATTTATAAAACTTTCTTTTAAAAAAAAAATGTTATTAGAGATGTTTTAAATTTTAAAACTTGGTTTTAAATTTTAAAACTTTCCTTTTAATATCCACATTAGAAAAAAAGGGAGTTTGTAAAATTTTATTAGAAGTTTTCTTCTTTTAAATTTTATAAAAAGAAATTTCTTTCTTTCCCTTTTAATAAGTGGCCGGCCACCTTGCTTGGTGCCCAAGCAAGGGGCTGGTCAAATAATTAAACATCAACAAATAGTTGTTTAATTAATAAATCAATCTAGGATTGATTGATTAAAAGGAAAGAAAAAGAAAAAATTAAAAGAAAATAGGAATGAGTCTAATTTTTTATAAAACTCTTTCCATAATTTTTCGTTGGGAAACTAATATAAAAAGGGGGGAAGGGGAGGCCTTGAAAAATATAACAATTGATATTGTGTTGTTGGAGATCATCAAGTGGCCGACCCCTCTCCCTCTCTTCGCTTTGCTCTCTTTTGCTCCTTTGTGGTGGCGGTGGCCGAATTCTAGAGAAGGAGGAGAAGCTTTCCGGGTGGTGTTCGTCTTGAAGGATCGTCGCCCACACGACGTCTAAGAGGAGGCGAGGGATATGACAGAAGATCTCGAGGTTTTTACCATACAAGGAAGAGGTATAACTAGTATTTAATTTCCGCATCATACTAGTTAATTTTTCTTTGTATAAATACCAAATACAAGAGGCATTCGATTCTTGTTTTTCGAATTTAATTTCGATGTTGTGTTCTTTTTCTTTTTTCCTTGTGATTTGATTGTTCCTTTTGGTTAACCTAGAGTTATATAAGGAAATTAAATATTAACTTTTCTTAAAAGGCTTTGTCTAGTCGGTGGTAGTTGCTCCCATATCCAAGAAGGCCAAGTGTCTCGCCATGCAGTACTGGAAGCCAATTTTGGAAACTAATATTTAATTGAATTTATAACCTAGGTGATTTGGATCAAATGTGTTAAATTTCGCAGGAGATCCAAATCTAAACCTAAAAGAACATATAAGTTAAACTTGGAATCAAACGTGTTAAGTTCCGCAGGAGATACAAGTTTAACTTAAAAGAACACATGGTAGCTAGGAAAGGTTCAGATCACGTACAAAATTTTTGTACAGTGGAGCCATTGGGTTTTCCGAGTAGCAACAAACAATTGGTATCAGAGCGAGGTTTTTGCCTCTGTGTATTTGGTATTAGTTTAATTATGCACATGTCGTACATAATTTAGGCAGGTTAATAGTAGGATGTGCTAACTTTGTGGATGCAGGATCCAACTATTATGGCTTATAGTTCTTATTTGTGTGATTGGACCCTTGGACATGTCAAGGGCATTGATTATGTGTGCATGATTGTATTATAAAAAACAGCAGGAGCTGTATTTAGTTTTATTAGGATTTTATTTTTTTTGATCTAGATACATGTACATTCCTTTTATGGAATATAGGATCGATAGATGTAAATTTTATTTTATGTTCAATCTAGTTTACATGTACATTCCTTCGAGGAATATAGGATCGAAAAATGTAAAATTCTATTTATGTCGTGGATCGAATCTTGCAAGGCGTGCAACCTTTTGAGGATCAGAGTGGCGCAGCGGAACAAGGAGCAAGATGGATGCGACAACTAGACCCGGTGGCGGTGGCCAAAGATGGCAGCAGTTAGGGATGACGACACACGGAGGACAACAATATATAAAAGCCATAATAGTTGAAAATTAGTTTTTCTATTTATTGCTTTTGTATTGTGCTGTGTGTGAATGTTAGTGTACATGTTTAGTAGGCTAGCATCATCAAAATTCCTCACTTTAAATAACTAAGTGGGAGAGGAATTTATTTTAGTGAATTCCACGGTCTCCATTACTGGTTTGTAAGTGATGCAAACAAACTTGCGCGTTGGCTCTGAGTGCCTTCCTCCATATCGGATGAGTTTGTTTGCGGATCACTAGATCAAACTTCCATTTCAGATGACTATAGGAAATTAATTAAGAGCGTGTGAACTTCCCCATCGGAAGGGGCACAATCTTATTAATGGACTTAGTGTCAAGTAATGGTATACACTTAGGCACGTCTAATAGTATCCTCCCCATCGGAGTCACTGCTATTATTTGTGTGACCGAAGGAAACCAACTATTAATTTTATTTGTCAAAAAGTTAGGTTGACAAGATAATAAAATTAATGGGATATACCCTCCTTTTACAAATGTTGAATTTGTATACGTCCACACTATCGTGGCATACAAAATTCACGGTGTTTTAAGGTGTTGGTTAATTTAAAATAGTATTGTTTGAGGAATCAATATTATTCTAAATTTAGAGTTCTGACCAAAATTTATTTTATGATTCTTAGGATGACTTTCAACCCACTAGCCATTATTCTAAAAGAAAACAGAATTAATGGTCCCAACTATATAGATTGGAAAAGAAACCTGGATATTGTTTTAACTGCTGAGGGCTATAAGTTTGTACTGTCAGAGAAATGCCCAGAAACACCTAGCAATGATTCTACCCCAGAGGAGATTCAGCATCATAGTAAATGGGTAAAAGCTGATGAGATGGCGCGGTGTTACATCTTGGCTTCGATGTCAAATGTATTGCAACATCAGCATCAGGACTTACCAATAACCTATGATATAATGAACAATCTCAAGGAACTCTTCGGACATCAGAATCGGGCTGCTAGGAAAGAGGCAATGAGAAAACTGATGACAGCCACCATGACTGAGGGGACTCCCGTGAGGGATCATATTCTCAAGATGATGGCTTACTTAAACGAAATACAAGTTCTTGGAGGGGAAATTGATGGGGAAACCCAGGTCAATATCATCCTCCAAACGCTGCCCAGAAGTTTTGAGCATTTTCGCCTGAACTATAATATGAATAAAAGGATGTATTCATTGGCGGAACTTTTGACAGAACTTCAGGCAGTCGAAGGGTTGTTTCGTTAACATTCTCAAATTCACTATGCTGAAAATGGTTCTACTTCTAAGCCGAAAGGCAAGAAGAAGAAGAAACAAAATGACTCAACAAAGAAGGTGAATAAACCTCAAGGTGCAGGACAAAAAGTTGGAATAAAGAAGCCGAAGGGCAAGTGCTTTATTTGCAAGCAGACTGGACATTGGAAGGCGGACTGTCCTCGTAGGAAACAGAACAATAAAGGTATATCTCATACTCTAGTAGTTGAAACATGTTTAGCGGTGTTATCTACCAGCACCTGGTGTGTAGATACAGGAGCCACTGATCATGTCTGCAATTCTTTGCCGGGGTTCCAGGAAACCCGACGACTATTTTATAGAGAGATAACTGTCTACATGGGCAATGCTACTAAGGTGGCGGTTGTTGTAGTGGGAGACGTCTACTTATCATTTGATAGGAATAGGAAATTGGTTTTAAGGAATTGTCTTTATGTACCCAGTTTTAGGAAGAATTTAATTTCAGTTTCTAAACTGTATTTGGATGGATATTCAGTTTCCTTTAGTAACAATGTGGTTATAAAGAGAAATAAAGTGATTATCTGTTCTGGTACATTGGTTGGCAATTTATATACTTTAAATCCAATTTCTCCTACAAAGCAAAATATGGAAATTAATAACACATCTTCTAACTTTAATAAGAGAAAAGAACCTTCGAAAATGAACCAAACATATCTTTGGCATCTAAGGCTTGGTCATATTAACTTAAGTAGGATTCAAAGGCTTGTAGCCAATGGACTCTTGGGTCCATTAGAGTTGGAAAACTTTCCAACGTGTGAATCCTGCTTGGAAGGTAAGATGACCAAGAGACCTTTTAAGGCCAAGGGGTATAGAGCCAAAGAAGCGTTAGAATTGGTTCATTCTGATTTGTGTGGTCCTATGTCTATCCAGGCTAGAGGTGGCTTTGAATATTTTGTCTCTTTTATAGACGATTATTCAAGATATGGATACATTTACCTAATGCATCGCAAATCTGAGTGCTTTGATAAGTTCAAAGAGTACAAGGCTGATGTAGAGAAATGTCTAGGTAAAAGTATCAAGACACTACGGTCTGATCATGGTGGCGAATACCTCTTAGGAGAGTTTAGGAATTACTTATCAGAGGTCGGGATTCAATCCCAATTATCCGCACCTGGTACACCCCAACAGAATGGTGTGGCAGAACGAAGGAATAGGACTCTTATGGAGATGGTTAGATCGATGATGAGTTATTCAGAATTACCAAATTCGTTTTGGGGATACGTTCTGGAAACAACAGCGCACATTCTGAACTTAGTACCTTCTAAATCAGTATCTTCTACTCCCACAGAATTATGAAATGGGCGGAAGCCCAGTCTAAGACATATTCGGATTTGGGGTAGTCCAGCACATGTGCTGAAACAAGATGCTGATAAGTTAGAATCTCGTACAGAAGTTCGTATGTTTGTGGGGTATCCCAGAGGAATGAAAGGCGGTTTATTTTATAGTCCTAAAGACCAGAAGGTCATTGTTAGCACCAATGCCCAGTTTTTAGAAGAAGATTATATAATGGATCGCAAGCCCAGTAGTAAAATTGTTCTAGAAGAACTTAGAGAGGACACGTCTACTTCAGTACCAACAGTACAAGATGAAGTACCACAAGAGACTGCAACACGTGTCACACATGATACACAACCATAGACGGTGCCTCGTCGTAGTGGGAGGGTTGTAAGGCAGCCCGAGAGATTCATGTTTTTGGGTGAGTCTTCAGACTTGATCCCAGGCAAACATGAACCAGATCCCCGAACATATGATGAAGCACTCCAAGATATAGATGCAGTATCTTGGCAAAAGGCAATGAATTCCGAAAAAGATTCTATGTATTCTAATAAGGTCTGGGAGCTTGTAGAAACACCTGATGGTGTAAAAGCCATTGGATGCAAGTGGATCTATAAAAGGAAAAGAGGGATAGATGGGAAGGTAGAAACCTTCAAAGCAAGACTTGTTGCGAAGAGGTACACTCAGAAAGAGGGAATCGACTATGAGGAGACCTTTTCGCCGGTAGCTATGCTTAAGTCTATCCGGATACTCTTATCCATTGCCGCTCATATGGATTATGAGATTTGGCAAATGGATGTCAAGACAGCTTTCCTTAATAGAAGTCTTGAAGAAAACATCCATATGAAGCAACCAGAAGGGTTCATTGAAAAGGGCAAAGAGCATCTAGTGTGCAAGCTTAATCGGTCCATTTATGGACTGAAGCAAGTTTCAAGATCTTGGAACATCCGGTTTAATTAAGTAATCCAGTCATATGAATTTATTCAATGTCAGGATGAGTCTTGTGTATGCAAGAAGTGTAACGAAAACATGGTGGTATTTCTTGTACTATACATAGATGATATTTTGTTAATTGACAACAATGTCAAGGTATTATCAGACGTAAGGATATGGTTGTCCAAACAATTTGATATGAAGGACTTAGGAGAATGTGCACACATCCTTGGGATCAAAGTTATAAGGGATCGCAAGAAAAGAATGTTGTGTCTATCCCAAGCTTTATATATAGATACAATCCTTCCTCGTTTTAGCATGCAAAACTCCAAGAAGGGTTTCTTACCTTTTAGGCATGGAGTAGCCTTATCTAAAGAGATGTCTCCAAAAACATCAAAGGAGATTGAGGACATTAAGGCAGTTCCTTATGCTTCGGCTGTAGGAAGCCTTATGTATGCAATGTTGTATACGAGACCTGATATCTGTTTTTCCGTGGGCATGGTTAGCAAATATCAAAGTAACCCTGGACAAGGACATTGGACTGTAGTAAAGCATATATTAAAGTACTTGAGAAGGACTAGAGATTATATGCTCGTTTACCAAGCAGACGATTTACTCCCTGTGGGTTACACGGATTCGGATTTCCAATCAGATAGGGACAACAGTAAGTATACATCAGGCTATGTGTTTACTTTAGGAGGTGGAGCCATTGCATGGAGGAGTGTTAAGCAGAAATGCGTCTCAGACTCAACCATGGAAGCTGAGTATGTGGCAGCCTCTGAAGCAGCCAAAGAAGTTGTATGGCTCAGGAACTTTCTAATGGACTTAGATGTGATTCCTGGTTTGCCCAAGATCGTCACAATTTATTGTGATAATAGTGGAGCAGTTTAAAACTCGAAGGAACCACGAGCCCATAAGGCAAGTAAACATATAGAGCGCAAGTACCACCTGATACGAGACATCGTCAAGCGAGGAGAAGTTGTCGTCGCCAAGATAGTATCAGCAGATAACCTGGCAGATCCTTTCACTAAGGCCCTTCCGGCGAAAGCTTTTGATCGGCATGTGGAGGGGATGGGAATCAGATGTATGGCAACAGATATGGCAGCTTAAACTTTTAGTATAAGTGGGAGATTGTTGGAGTGTATACTTAAAAGTTTAGCTTTTGTACACATTTATTTTGAAATAAAGAATCACATTGGTCAAATGTTTATATTTATTTGTTAAAGGTAATTGTTCAATTAATTTATATAGTAGATAACATGGAGTGTGGAGTCACACTTAGAAGATCATGTTGTCGGTTCTCTATAAATTATAAACAGTTGCTCACGACTAAGATGGAAAGTAACAAACCATCAGAATAGACGTAGTGTAATTAAGTATTAGTTTATCTTGACTAATAGATTACACTGATACACTTTAAGTGTATTGAGTAGGATCATTTAGGTAAGTTCTTTTTGTACTGACTTAGCAAAAGAACTAGACCTTAGTTATTATGGAAGTATGTGCTCTTAATCCTAATATAATAACAAGTATATATATTTAATATTTATTTCTTTGACTTATCAAAGGGTGAGGTTTAGCTCGATAAATCAATATGCCCGATAAGTTGGGAAATGATATTACTTATAGTATGTGTGGTTGATTATAGAAGGAATATGTGTCCTAGTTATCTAGGTTGAGAATGTCCCCAAGAGGAGCTCATAAGGATTGTCATGTTAAACCCTGCAGGTGGACCTAGTCCAACATGACAATAAAGTTGGGTGGTACTACTTTTGGAGCTAGATATTAATTAAATGAGTTGTCAGTAACTAACTTAATTAGTGGACATTCGTAATCTTAAACACAGGGATACTAACACACTCATGATAAGAAGGAGCCCATAATGTAATTTTGGATTGGTGCGGTAGTGCGGTAATAACTCTCTAGTGGAATGAGTTATTATCGATGAACTTGAGTTGTGTGTTCGGGGCGACCACGGGATACTCGAGCTCATCGGAAGGCCAAAACCAATTTCTCCTCTAGGTCCCTGTTGTAGCCTCAATAAAGCCTCAAGTCCATCCAAAGAAAAGTCTATCTTGGTGTCCAAGAAGGTGCCGGTTCATTGCTTGGTGACCAAGCAATGGCCGGTCACATATTCTCTAGAAGTGGCCGGCCCTTGCCTTGGGCAAGGGGGTCGGCCGTAATATTTAAATTAGGAAGGTCGTTTTTGAATTTTTAAATTTCCTCAGATATTTACAATTTGTAAAAAGAGATTTTAAAAATTTAAAAAATTTTCCTAATTTAAATTAGGCCACAAGGTTTTAAAAGAGAGCTGTAAAATTTATAAAACTTTCTTTTAAAAAGAAATATTATTAGAGATGTTTTAAATTTTAAAACTTTCCTTTTAATATCTACATTAGAAAAAAAAGAGTTTGTAAAATTTTATTAGAAGTTTTCTTCTTTTAAATTTTATAAAAAAATTTACTTTCTTTCCCTTTTAATAAGTGGTCGGCCACCTTGCTTGGTGCCCAAGCAAGGGGCCGGTCAAATAATTAAATATCAACAAATAGTTGTTTAATTAATAAATCAATCTAGGATTGATTAATTAAAAGGAAAGAAAAAGAAAAAATTAAAAGGAAATAGGAATGAGTCTAATTTTTTATAAAATTCTTTCCATAATTTTCCGTTGGGAAACTAATATAAAAAGGGGGGAAGGGGAGGCCTTGAAAAATATAACAATTGATATTGTGTTGTTGGAGATCATCAAGTGGCCGGCGCCTCTCCCTCTCTTCCCTTTGTTCTCTTTTGCTCCTTTGTGGTGGTGGTGGCCGAATTCTAGAGAAGGAGGAGAAGCTTTCCGGGTGGTGTTCATCTTGGAGGATCGTCGCCCACACGACGTCTAAGAGGAGGCGAGGGATACGCCAGAAGATCTCGAGGTTTTTAGCATACAAGGAAGAGATATAACTAGTATTTAATTTCCGCATCATACTAGTTAATTTTTCTTTGTATAAATACCAAATACAAGAGGCATTCGATTCTTGTTTTTCAAATTTAATTTCGATGTTGTGTTCTTTTTCTTTTTTCCTTGTGATTTGATTGTTCCTTTTGGTTAACCTAGAGTTATATAAGGAAATTAAATATTAACTTTCCTTAAAAGGCTTTGTCTAGTCGGTGGTGGTTGCTCCCATATCCAAGAAGGACAAGTGCCTCGCCATGCAGTACTAGAAGCCAATTTTGGAAACTAATATTTAATTGAATTTATAACCTAGGTGATTTGAATCAAACATGTTAAGTTCCGCAGGAGATCCAAATCTAAACCTAAAAGAACATATAAGTTAAACTTGGAATCAAACGTGTTAAGTTCCGCAGGAGATACACGTTTAACTTAAAAGAACATATGGTAGCTAGGAAAGGTTCAGATCACGTACAAAATTTTTGTACAGTGGAGCCATTGGGTTTTCCGAGTAGCAACCAACACGGTCGGTCCTCCAGCGATGATGTTGATTTCACCCCTCGACGCATTGCCTCTATTCTCCTCCTCCCAAGCGGATGGTCGGGGTCGTTCATGCGATGCCCGAGGAATGGCCCTGTGCTGCTGGTTATGTTGCCGCTCGGAAGATCTCCTTTCTGTACGCCGGCCAAGACTTTGGTGTTGATGTCGTCGATTCGGCGAAGGTGATCGACGGCGATAGCTCCTTGGCGTAGGATGAGCGATTGGGGGGAGGCTCCGACAGTCACGGGTGTTGTGAGTTGCTGACTAATGGAGCGAACAAAACATGGGAGTCCATATCTTCCCTTTCGATTTAGGTCGATTGACCGCTACTTGTTGGACAGCATGCGACCTCTGATGAGGATGGGCTACCTCTGAGCAGGGTCCTCTTGGTGGTTGATAATTGGAAGGCGGCTTCCGCTCGGCATGAGCTGGTGGCTCGGATGGTGCTTCCTTTTTCCTCGCCATCTGAGCTTCCTCCACGTTGATGTACTCGTTGGCCTTATTCAACATGTGGTCGTAGCTGCGAGGCGGCTTTCTGATGAGCGAACGGAAGAAATCATCGTCCACAAACCCCTGTGTGAATGCGTTCATCATAGTTTCATAAGTGACCATCGGGATATCCATGGTCACCTGGTTGAAACGCTGGATGTAGGCTCGGAGCGACTCCTTCGAGCCTTGTTTGATGGTGAACAGACTGACGCTGGTCTTCTGGTAGCGCCTGCTGCTCGAGAAGTGATGGAGGAAGGTTATGCGGAACTCTTTGAAGCTCGTGATGGATCCGTTCGGTAGCCTCCGGAACCATCGTTGTGCCGATCCAGAAAGGGTGGTGAGGAATACCCAGCACTTCACACCATCTGCATATTGATGCAAAGTGGCTTTGTTGTCGAACTTACCCATATAGTCGTCCGGGTCGGCGGTCCCGTTGTATTCCCCGATCGCCGGGGGCGCATAATGCCTTGGTAGTGGGTCGCGCAGGATGACCTTGGAGAACTACCTATTGATCCGCTCGGGGGACGAGTCTGTCCGTGGTGCCTTGCCCTTCCTTGCGTCGCGGAGGGGCGCCTCATCGGATGAAGAGCCCCGGTCGAGGTTGGCTTGCGCGACATCCGAGGGTGTTTGGAACATAGCCCTATGGAAAGGTATAGGGGTGGGCGGTGCTTCCATCTGAGTGCCAGTCGGACCTTTGTTTTGCCCCCATATCGAGAGCTGTTCCGGTCGGACCTCTGGGGCTACCTTGCCTCCCGACGCAGAAGTCGCCTGCTGTACCATTCGCTTGGTTTGAGCTTTCTGCTGTTGCTCCACAATCTTCGCTGCTCGCGCTTGGATGAGTGTGTCGAACTCTTCGGGGGAGAGTGTCACCATGAGTTGTCGTCCAGCTTCTTCCATCTTCTCTACTCGGATTCATGTGCATTCCCACAGACGGCACCAATTTGATCCTGTCCGAGCGCTGAGTTGATGGACGCTGGGGACGTGACGCTCTTCGCTATCCTCTGATGATGGTGTAGACCTTCGGCGAACCTGCAAAGAAGCCGAGCCGGGAGGGGTTTCCCGGCGACGACCCTCCGACGCTCAAGTCAGACAGTGAAGAAGAAGAGGAGCAAAGTAACGCTACTGTGGCTACAGTGATGAGAATCGCATACCTCCGTCGAAGTCTGGAGGGTCCTTATATAGGACCCCGGGGAGGCGCGGGCATGCTTCTCGATACGTGCACGCATCCCCAAACATACCTCAGTAGGGTTGTGTCAAAAAAGCATTCCTGACGCCATTCCGCAATCGTCCGAGCATATCCCTGACGTAACAGTGGAAACTTCCACTGTACGATACTCTGTCCGCTCCGGCCGCCGACCATGCTGTTTGTCGGCGGTAGGTGTCTCGAGGATGATGTTACCAGCTGTCCCTTTTGTCCCTTTGCGCCTCTTGCCTATTCCCGGGCCGAGCGGACCGGTCGCTCGGCGCTCATGGCCTCCGGGAATGCGCATACCTCGGACCGGGCGGGGAAGCCCTGCTCATGTGCTCGGATGGGATTGCGCCTTATTGTCCTGTGGCTCGGCCGAGCGGCCTGCCCGCTCGGCTTGAGACTCTTTTAACTTCAGCATCGGAAACCCGACCCTTGGTCGGGCTGTCTTTCATCCTGCTTGGGAGACCCTTGGCCGGATGTTCGATCAGCCGGATGCTCGGTCGGCCCGCCAGTCCGCTCGGCACGACCTTGGGGTTGACCCTCTTGACCATTGACCTCCACGTGTCGTTGACCTCCCGCCAACGAGGGTCCCCCGTCCTTACCACCAGATCAGTATATATGTAATATATATACTAATGTGAGTATACTGATGTGCTCTTTTTAAGAGCACTTATACACACATTTAACTATATAAAATTAACCACACAAGTAGTAAAAGGATTATCAATGTACTTATTTCATTATCAATTTCCTTGTTTGAAGCTCCTTGAATGCCCTTGTTTGTCGATGACAATGATTTCATTGAAGCCTAAATAACTTAAAGAGGTTTAGGAGAAATTTGACTGAAATAAAACCTTGATCAAATAGAACTTTTACTAAACACTCAAAATTACAGGTCTACCTAATTTTATTTCATTGCAAAATGATTCAATTATGAACCTTCACGTATAGCAGTATGTTGGCAAAACAGAATGTTATTGTAGCTTGTTTGAAGATATGGATGCTGGTGATTAAACAAAATTGTTATATATATATATATATTTGAAGAAATTTAAGTAGATTAATGAATCTTAAATTAAAAGGTAGGATATGCAATTAGAGATTAAGATGCTAGCATGTGGATTGAAACCTTGAGCCAACAGTCCTATTAAAATTTATTGAATTTCTCCTTAGGTATATAATTTGAGTCTCTATGACAGTTACTTGCTCATATGGGGCTCCAAGATTCTATTTTTTTTGTCAAACTGTAGGATCCTCACATTCGTGAAACAAGATATTTAATTTAGTAAACACGGAAATATAGTCCAATTTACAATAATACTATTATGATTGCATATTAGTAAGTTGATTGGTAATCATCAAGGTATATAACAATGAGAATAATCACTGATCTGGTGATATTAAATCACATAAAAATTGTTCCAATGGAATTAGTTGTATATATGAATATGATGTGTTTAGTTTTGAGATAATTTGTTGAACCTGTTGTTTGAATTTTGGTTATTTGTATATATGAACATGAGGCTTGAACAAAGGATATGAATTGCAAACAACTTTAATTTCACATTGATACTTTGCATTTTATGTCATGATGATACTTTCCATGTTATGACAAATAATCTTATTAACAAATTTCATTCATGTATGTAAATGTTAGATACAAATATCATTAATATGTTTGATAGATTTTTTTAGTTATAAATGTTACTTATTGTTTGTTTATAATTTGACGTAGGAAAAGAAGCACGGAAGGCGACCGAAGCTCCGGAGACATGACGATATGTATTTTATTTTCCTTTGGATGCCTTGTTACATTTGTTGTTTGGATTATTATAGAACTTTCATGTTTGATATTATGAGTTGTTGAACTTGTTAGGATTTTGGTTAGTTGTATATATGAATATGATGTGTTTAGTTTTGGGATGATTTGTTTGGATATAAGATATATGGATTATGGATGTGTTGGATATGATGTATTTAGTTTTGGGATGATTTGTTTGGATGTCGTATATGGATGTATTGGATATAATTTGTTAAAGATGTTGTAATTGTAATATATGTAAACAGAAAAATCAAAAAACAGTTTTTGGATTTTTTTTTTTTTTGGGACAAATTTTGTGACAAATATATCTTTGTCGCAAATTTATTGTAAAATTCGTCCCAAACTTCGTCGCAGATTTAGGACAAAAATTAGTTTTTTGTCGCAAAAGAAACAAATTTTGCGATGAATCAAGATTTGTCCCAGAATTTGTCGCAGATTTAGAACAAAATTAGGTATTTCGTCGCCAATTAGGAACAACTTTTGGGACGAATTCAGATTCGTCGCAAATAGTATTTTTCTGCTCGACGTGGTTAAAGTGACATTTTTGGGAACCAGTCCCAAATGTTTAGGACGAATCTGGATTCGTCCCAAATTTGGGACGAATTCATATTCATCGCAAATTTGGGATGAATCCAGATTCGTCCCAAATTTGCGACAAATCCAGATTCGTCCCAAATTTGCGACGAATCCAGATTCGTCCCAAATTTGCGACGAATCTGAATTCGTTGCAGATTTGCGATGAAAATGTGTTTTTGTCGCAAATTCCCGATGAAAATAGGGTTTTTTCCTCTGGTTATTTGTAATTAGGCAACGTTTTTTGCGACGAAAGACAAAAGTATATGTTTGTCGCAGATATAAAATTATAAAATTTGCAACGAATAAATATTCGTTGCAGATTTGCAACGAATTCTGCGACGAAAATTTAAATTTGTCGTAAAAATTTCCAATTAACGAAAATTATGTATTTGTCGCTAACTTTTTGCAACACCATTTTTGGGACGAATATAATTTCGTCCCAAAATTCGTCGCAGAAAATTTTGCTATGAATTTTTTTATCAAATTCATCCAAATTTTGTCCCTAAATAGCAGTTTTTTTTTTTATTATAGTTGGACTAATTCAAAAAAACTCGGTCTATATAATATTAAAATAAAAAAGAACATAATTGATATCATATCATAACTTGAGATAAGAGGGACAATTTTATATTTTTGAGACAAAAGGTCAACACTTAGGCCGAACCGACTAAGGTCTAGTTGAGCCGAAAGAAGAATGAATATGCAAGTCTTTGCATTCACATATAGTACGGATCACATTAAATCATGTCAAATCTCAAAAATATATAATCTAATGTGATCTGTTCCGAAAAAGTGGAACAGAGGATCTCATCTCATCCTAATGGGAGTTAGGAATATTTATAATTTTCCTCATCAACGATGTATTTCACTCCACCACATCTCTAATTTTTTCTTAGAAAGTCTGAGGCATCGGAAGGGCCATGCCGGAGCAAGACTAGCACTAGGTGTTTACTTAGGATAGGAATTTATTTTTAAGACTTGGAGACGATCGAAGAGCTCTCCGGCCACAAACATCCAAATTTCTCCATAACGATAATAATTTGAAGAAACCAAGCCACAAAAGAATCCTTCCAAATAATGATCACTCAGCATCGATAACAGTTATATAATGGCAAATCCAATGACCAGCAATTAATACAAGTTTATTCCCAATTGAATCAATGAAGAAGAGACGTTCCTCGCCGCCGCCCGGATCGAGCTCGCTTCAGTTAACGCTTCCGTCGGGGGATGATGCAGGATTGCACGCACAAGTCGTGGCAGGAAGTGACGGTGTTGTCCCTTTCTTCGGGGCAGCGGGCGAAGCAGTCGCGTAAGCAGTGGGCGCCTTCGACGGCCGGCGCCGACGAGGCCACGAGCATGGCGACGAGGAGGAAGACAACCACAACCATCTTAGTCTCCGCCATTACTTATTAGCGATATATTAATTAATTAATTAATTAATGACGAGGGAAAATGGATATATTAAGCGAGGATTATGATTAATTAATCCCTCTGATCGATGGTTAAATAGTTGGCTTCGACGAATGAAGGGGAGGGGGAGGGGGGTTTTATAAGGTGTGGTGGGAGGGTGAAGAGGTGGTCGAGAGAGATCTTCGGATCAGATTACTTTAAGATTGACCGAGTCGAAGGATACTAAAGTTATCATGATCAAGTACAACCGTTGATGAGAGACGGATTGGTGCGGCGTAGAATTTAGCTAGGAACCTTAAACCCTTAATTCAAATAAAATCAAACAATAAACTTAAATTCAAATTCAAATTTAGTCTGGCGTATATGAACCTTAATTCGAGGATATGTGTACTAAAATTATATAAAAATAAATAAATAAATTTTTTAAAATAAATAATGAAATCTGAAAAATATTTTTTTCAATATTTATTTTTAAAAAAAAATAGGAATAAAATGCGTCTAATACTAAAATGACATTTAAGATAAACAAAAAAATATTTAAAGGGCAAAAAAAAAATATGAAAACCAATATTTACTTTAATTATCGTTTTTAAAAATTTCGATTCGATTTGAGTTACTTTTGTTAATATTTATTTGATTTCCCTTGACTCGTCCGAAATCCCAACAGAAACCCTCGAGTCCCCATCTCCGTCGCCTTCCCCGAACATCCCAACAGAAACCCTCGTGTTCTGAGGCACACACCAACGCATGACTCTTCTTTGTACGTAATTTCTTCTCCGATGTTGCTCTTCTTTGCACGCGATTTCTTCTCCGTCGTTCTTTCTACCAAGGCATGGATCCTCGGAACAAGTGGTAATCATAATCTTCTTCTTCAACCATCTTCTTCGTCTTGCAACATGTGACACTAATTATAACCTAATCGTGCAACAAGGATCATTTGTGTGACCTAATTACGTCGATTCTCGCAGTGGCTATCTCACTTGATGCGGGCTAACGGTTGACCTTTGCTCGTGTGACCTAATTGCATAGCACAGGGTTGTCACACACTACCTCAGTCGCTTGTGCGAACTGCGATCTAATTGCATGGTGGTTACTATTTGTCGTCTTACTACTGCTTGCGACCACCGCATTGGTCTCAATGTTTAGGATACACTAAATGAGCTATCAATGTTATCGATTAAGAAAAAAAGAGTTTGACTAGTAGTATTTATATAATTATTTACAATATTTATTACTTTTTATTGATGTAATATATTTATTTTTAGATTATTTATATATTTAGTATATATGTTACTTGTAAATTGAACTTCATTATTATTTACTATAGTAAAAGAGTCACATTTTAGTATGTGTTTCAGGCCCCGTCGAATATAGGTATGTCTCTATTTGTGAGTTAAGTCACAGGGTTCTCTGATCCTAGATACAAACAATAAAATACCCTCTAATTCTAAACTCAATCACAAGGAGAGTTATGCCTTGCACAAGCTTCCATGTAGTGTCCTAAATGACAAATTTGAAAGGTTAGACTGCTAGAGTATTCATTATGAGTACTTTCAAGTTTATCTTGATAGTCGGTTGAAATTTTTTATAGAATCAGATTGATTATTCTTAGGATTAATCAGTTTGAAGGGTTAGATTCCTTGTGTTAGCTAAAAAAATAAAAAAAACAACTAGAGCCATCAATTTAGATTTGTCCATCGAATTGATTTATCCTGCCAAATAATTAAAGTGAGTTAGGTTAAATTATTCAGCCTATTTAAAAGCAGACCTAAACATAGTAGTTTATGTGGATTGCGGATCTAGATAAATCAATCCGCGACGGACTCAGGTTGACTCGTGTTTGAGATTTTTTTTTTTCAAAACCCAAAACTACAGTGAAACTCGATCAATCCTTACTCAAATTTAAAAATTCCAATATTTCATATTTTTAAATTTTTATGGGCTCGTGGACTGATTTATCTAAATCGCAATCTACATTGATAAACACATCTCAATAAGTTGCCAGTAGCCCAGTAGGTTTTTTTGTCGTGGGATTCTCCCTTCTATCTAGTTGTAAATGGAATTATGAAACTCTCTCCCAGAGCTGCAGAATTAACCACTCTATTAGAAAATAAAGTAGAATTAGCAACTTTGGCACTCATCTGAAATTGAAATTGGATGAGATCCGTCGAGTGGTTGCTCAGTTGGAGATGGTATTGCACTTGTTTATCGATTGAACGAGATTCAAGCTCGGAAAATGGTTGGGAAAGGAATATTCTTAAAATCTTGAAATGCATTGGACTGATCCATCGTCCGATAGCTTTAACTACGAGAGCGAATTTAAATATATTTTGAAAGGTCTGTTTTCTGAATATAAGTAAATTATATTTTAGATTTATCCTATGAACACTAAAAAAAATTACAATTTAGGGACAAAATTTTGGGACGAATAAAATTCGTTGTAAATTTGGGACAGATTTTGCAACGAAAAAAACATTCATCGCAAATTAGCAACGAAAATAGACACGAAAAAAGTTCGTTGCAAATTCGCAACAAATACAATTTCGTCGCAAAAACCGTTGCCAATCAGCGTCAAAAAATAAATTTCGTTGGAAAAATTAAAAAATTTACGTCAAAAAATTTGTTCATCGCAGAATTTGAGATAAACAGATAAATTTTTGCGACAAATATCTGGTTTCATCGCAAATTGGCAACGAATATAAATTCGTCGCAATTATCGTCGCAAATTTGGGACGAAATGCCGAGTTCGTCGCAAATTTCTATTTTTTAAGTGAGACTTTAAATATTTGGAAGATGACCCTAGAGATCTCGGATTGACACGAAACAAGTTTCTATGGGTTCGTATCGTTCTCCTCATCTTACTAGTGGGCCCAAATCAAATTTTTAACCAATATTCTGACGTTTATAAATTTTCTAACCCGAACGAGTAATAAATATTAAAATCTTGATTCAAAAATTTATAAACGTCAGAATATTAGTTAAAAATTTTGTTTGGACCCACTAGTAAGATGGAGAGAACGATACAAACCCATAGAAATTTGTTTCATGTCATTCCGAGCTCTCTAGGGTTAGGGGTGTAATCGAGCCGAGCCGAGCCGAACTCTTGAATGTTTGAGTTTTGCTCGTTTATAATCGAGCCGAGCTCGAGCTTTATTTAACGATTATATTCATGGCTCATGAACTTATTCGAGCTATTATCGAGCCTAATCGAACTTAATAATTATAAATTATAAATTTAAATATTCATTAAAAACTAAATTATATATATTAAAAAAATTATAATATTCTTGTTAAAGTTTATAATTTTATTCTAATAAATAACTTTAATATATTTGTCTATGTTTATCATAAGTAGAGTGTAAAATCTATAAATTCAATATCAAAACTATTATTTTTTTATTTAAAAGTTGATTTATGAGCTTAGCGAACATGTTCACGAGCTAACGGGCCGAATATTGTGAAGCTTGAGCTTGGTTTGTTTATCTTAACGAGCCTCATTAAACGAGTTCAAACGAGCTTTTATCGAATCGAGCTTCGAATAGCTCACGAGCGGCTTGACTCATTTACACCCCTATCTAGGGTCATCTATCAATTTTTTAAAGTATCAATTAAAGAAACAATAAAAAAGAAATTTTGGGACGAAATTTGGAATTCGTCCCTAATTTGGGGCGAACCTGGAAGTTTGTCGCAAATTTGGGACGAATTCCCAAGTTCGTCGCAAAATTTAAAATTTTCAAAAATCAAAATAAATGCTTCCAAAATACGGGAGATGGACCTACAGAGCTCTGAATCACATGAAACAATTTCCTATGGGTTCGTATCGATCTCATGATCGCAACGATGTCCTCAAATATTTTTTAAAATTTTTTAATCGTAATAATAAGTAGAAGGAGTTCATAAAGCTTAAGAGTTAGTGAAAAAGAGTTAGTGTTTGAAAATGGTGAAGTGATTTTGGTATTAAAAAATTACTCACCTAAATATATTGTGTGAAAAAAATATTTGAGGTCACCGTTGCGATCAGGAGATCAATACGAACCCATAAGAACTTGTTTCATGTGATTCGGAGCTCTGTAGGTCCATCTCCAGTATTTTGGATGTATTTATTTTGATTTTTTGAAAAATCACAATTTTGCGACGAACTCGGGAATTCGTCCCTAATTTGGGACGAATTCCCGAGTTTGTCGCAAATTTCTATTTTTTTTAAGTGAGACTTTAAAAATTTGGAAGATGACCCTAGAGATCTCGGATTGACACGAAACAAGTTTCTATGGGTTTGTATCATTCTCCTCATCTTACTAGTGGGCCCAAACCAAATTTTTAACTAATAGTCTGACGTTTATAAATTTTCTAACCCGAACAAGTAATAAATATTAAAATCTTGATTCAAAATTTTATAAACATCAGAATATTAGTTAAATATTTTGTTTGGGCCCACTAGTAAGATGGTCAGAACGATACGAACCCATAAAAACTTGTTTCGTGTCATTCCGAGTTATCTAGGGTCATCTATCAATTTTTTAAAGTATCAATTAAAAAAACAATAAAAAAGAAATTTTGGAACGAAATTTGGAATTCGTCCCTAATTTGGGACGAACCTGGAAGTTCGTCGCAAATTTGGGATGAATTCCCAAGTTCGTCGCAAAATTTAAAATTTTCAAAAATCAAAATAAATGCGTCCAAAATACGGGAGATGGACCTATAGAGCTCCGAATCACATGAAATAAGTTCCTATGGGTTCGTATCGATATCATGAATGCAACGATGCCCTCAAATATTTTTTAAAATTTTTTAATCGTAATAATAAGTAGAAGGAGTTCATAAAGCTTAAGAGTTAGTGTTTGAAAATGGTGAAGTGATTTTGGTATTAAAAAATTACTCACCTAAATATATTGTGTGAAAAAAAAATTGAGGTCACCGTTGCGATCAGGAGATCGATACGAACCCATAGGAACTTGTTTCATGTGATTCGGATTTCGGAGCTCTGTAGGTACATCTCCCGTATTTTGGATGTATATATTTTGTTTTTTGAAAAATTACAATTTTGCGACGAACTCGGGAATTCGTCCCTAATTTGGGACGAATTCCTGAGTTTGTCGCAAATTTTTGTTTTTTTTAAGTGAGACTTTAAAAATTTGGAAGATGACCCTAGAGATCTCGGATTGACACGAAACAAGTTTCTATGAGTTTGTAGCATTCTCCTCATCTTACTAGTTGTCCCAAACCAAATTTTTAACCAATATTGTGATGTTTATAAATTTTCTAACCCGAACGAGTAATAAATATTAAAATCTTGATTCAAAAATTTATAAACATCAGAATATTAGTTAAAAATTTTGTTTGGACCCACTAGTAAGATGGTGAGAATGATACGAACCCATAGAAACTTGTTTCATATCATTCCGAGCTCTCTAGGGCCATCTATCAATTTTTTAAAGTATCAAACAAAAAAAAATAAAAAATAAAATTTTGGGATGAAATTTGGAATTTGTCGCAAATTTGGGACGAAATGCCGAGTTCGTCGCAAATTTCTGTTTTTTAAGTGAGACTTTAAAAATTTGAAAGATGACCCTAGAGATCTCAGATTGACACGAAATAAGTTTCTATGGATTCGTATCATTCTCCTCATCTTACTAGTGGGCCCAAACCAAATTTTTAACCAATATTCCGACGTTTATAAATTTTCTAACCCGAACGAGTAATAAATATTAAAATCTTGATTCAAAAATTTATATACATCAGAATATTAGTTAAAAAATTTGTTTGGGTCCACTAGTAAGATGGCGAGAACGATACAAACCCATAGAAACTTGTTTCGTGTCATTCCGAGCTCTCTAGGGTCATCTATCAAATTTTTAGATGGCGAGAACGATGATGATGAGGAGGACGAGGAGGAGGAGGACGACGACGACGACGACGATGATGATGACGAGGATGATAATGACAATGAGGACTTTGATTTTTTGTAATGGGTAAATTTTGTTATCTTATTAAAATAAATTTTATGATATTTTATTTTCATATATGATACTGATTTTTTAGGAGCAAATTTAGTTTTAATCTACAAATTACAAAACTCATAGCTCAATTAGTTAATCTGTCTCAATTAGTATATAATTATTTTCTTTTTTCATTTATATATTTTATATGTTAATACTATGTAGTTTTTTCTATAGGTGATTAGAAGTAATATCTCATCGTCGTCTCAGGGGTTTGTGCACTCTCTTATTTTTAGAAATTATGGTGATTTTTTTTTCAAATTAGTCATTAAGCATAATATTTGTATTTACTTTATCATATTTTTGAATTTTCATAATATGTTTCGACGGGGTGGCCGTAGACGGAGCTCTCCAATTACAGCACCTGCAGACACTGTTGCTACACCCCCAGTAGAGGATGCATACACCTATGCCAGTACCATCGCATACACCTATGTCAATCCCATCGCATATATCTATGCCAGTACCTTCCTCTACAAGATCGCCTTCTCCTTCGGCAGTGCCTTCTCCTTCCTCAGCACCTTCACCGATTAAGTCGCCAGTACCCTCTTTCGTTCCTTCTCGACACTCGGTTGCTGAGAGGCCAGACACTCGAGAGCCTATATCCCCTTATGGAGATTCATAAGTAGAATTAAACTATTTAATTTTTTTAACTATTTTAATTATTTAACAATTTTTTTTTAATTTTTAATAGATTTGATAATTCTGTCCGTGTTATTCACGAGATTAATAGAATCGTGAATAACCATTGGAGAGGAGACTCGATGAGTTATACAAGCACTCCAGCACCGACGAGAGAGCTATGGTGGAGTGAATTTAAGATATATCTCAATCATTTTATATCTTAAATAAAAGTGAATATATAAATATTTATTTTATTCTATTGTAGCGATCATTCACTTGGGACATGATTGATGAGATGGAAATAAAGAGGATTTTCATGAAAAAATGTGGCGATCACATTCGTCATGTACTCAATCATGCAAAGTTGAGGGGGAAAAAACCACCATTCATCACTGAGGAAAATTGGATAAGGATTTCAAATTTTTTGGAAAGTGAGGAGTTTAAAAAAAGAAATTACCAGAATAAAATAAATCAATCTTTTAATTCTGGAGAATTGTCTGCGACATATGCAGGAGGCTCTATCAATGTGGATAAGCATAGACGTAGATTGGTAATTTTTTAACTCTCCTAATATTTTCTTAATCTATTTTACACTATTTAATTATTTTAAGTATCTTTTTTAGACCAAAGAATTGGGAAAGGAGCCTAATTTTATAGATACTTTCACCCGCACATTTCAGAAAAAAGATAAGACTTGGAGCGGGGACAGAGCTAAAGCAATTAAGATTTGAATAAACTTTGGATCTTAATTTATAACTTAGAATCTATTATTAATGTATTTGCTCTAACTTTATACTCTTGCATTCCTAAAATTTTATTATTGTAAATTTGTTTTATTTTTTTTTACAATACAGGAAAAATATGTTGAGTTAGAGGTAGCACAGAGATGTTCAGCTTCTGCTAGTTCTGATATTGAGGGGTCTGAGTCATCTGTTGGTAGTGATTTCAATTTATGGCTACAGGCGAGTGGGGGGCCAAAAGGGGGAGGAAAGATATTCAGAATTGGTTCATTGAGCAGAACCCATAGAGTTGGTCGTATATCTTCTTCCTCCTCCTCACATACCCAGCACATGCATAACTTGACTGAAGAGATTTCCTAGTTGAAGGGCATTATAAAGGACAGGGATGAAGAAATGAGAGAAATGCGCCGACAACAAGATTTTATTATGCGACATCTTCAGTTAAGTTCTGTTCCAAGTCATATTCCTCCTGGTGACGACGATGATGGTGATGATGATAATGGCGGTGGTGGTGATTCTTGATAAATTTATGGTAAATTTTGTTGGGTTCGTCGGGCCGCGAAAACCGCTTTTTCGCGTCGCGGAAACCCCGAGTCACCCAAAGCCGTAGATCCGTGCAAAGATTCGTAAACAAAAACTTTTTCGAAAAACTTTTTCTTGTACGAGTTTGTAAAACTTTAGATCTACACTAGATGAAAGTTATACCTTCGAAGCGAAGCCCTTCGCTTATCCCGCTCATCCAAGGGGTTGCCGGATCTCTAGACCGTCAAGCGCCGGTCCTCTAGAAGTATCCACACGGACACGTAGGTGGAGAAAACCTCACACAAAGGTGTGCTAGCACCTTGGTGAGATTTGGTCAAGCAAGGAGGAGAGGGAGAGGGAGAGCTTGAGAGGAAGAAGGAGGAAGAGTCACCACACTTGAATGAAAATGAATTCACACCAAGAAACAAAGTGGCCGGCCACTTCTCAAAAACTCACAAAATTAATTGCATTAATTGCAATTAATATGAAACCATTAAGAGAGTGGCTTTGTAACTTCCATGAGGTGGCACCCATGATGATGTGGAACATCATTATTGGTCCACCTAATGCCAACTCACCAATGAGGTGGCAAAATGTCAAGTCAAAATTGACCTTTGGTCTTCCTTCTCTAGTCAAGTCAAACTTGACTCAATCTCTACCATGGTTGATCTAATCCAACCATTTGATTCAAGCCAATTTAATATAATGAATCTAATTCATTAAATTAAATTGATTTAATAAGTCATAATCTAAATTAGACTCATTAAATACATGAATCAACTTGAGTCGAACTCAAGTTAGCCCAATTAGGATTACTCTTAATCCAATTTGATTTATCAAATAAATCTAATCCTCTTGGTTCATCATATGAACCTAATCTCCATCTATTTGTCCTAAGTGTGTGACCCTGGTTCTTGTAACGTTGGCAATGCCCTAAACCCATTTAGGAGCATAAGTAATGAGCGGTATCTAGCAACACATCATTACTACCCAAGTTACAAGAATGTCGAGATCCGACATCACCTTGTGACTACCAATTGTGACTACTCACAAAATAATGACAAGTGTCCTTCTATCCTAGACATCTAGATGGATCAATGTGAGGCATAGACCGTGTCATCCTCTAATCAATCTAAATCTTGAACTCCAAGTAGACTCACTCGATCAAATGAGCTCAACATCTAATGTTGACTCCTTTGGGCATGGCCATGCACTTAGTGGTCTCACTCTATCAAAAATACCGATGTCGCTCCCGTCATATGGGAGGGATAGATCCCATCTACATCACTCACATCCCTCTACATAATTCGTTATATACCCAGTAATCGCCTTTATAGTCCACGGGTGACGTTTGACGAAACCAAAGTACATAACTCCTTATGTAGGGATCCATGGTAACTTCAGGTCTAAGGACTAATAGTCATACTAATAGCCATATGAGAAAGTATATGACACTCATATAACGATCCATGATACTTTCTCATGGCGGGTCATTCAGTATACATTCTCTAATGCATACCCATGTGTCAGCTTGATATCTCTATATCCATGACTTATGAGATCAAGTCATCGAGCTGACCTACATGCTAGTCTTATTGTATTAACATTGTCCCAGAATGCTAATACTCGACTAGGAATGATTTAGAGTAGTGTTCCCTATATCATCTCACTATCGATTCAACTAATCGATTGATATAGGTATGAACCTTCTACTCAAGGACGCTATTATACTTAGTCTATTTGGCACTAATATAAATAAGTATAATAACCAAACAAATGCCTTTATTAATATACAAGAATATGATATACATGAGTCCATACAATCATCAAATGATTGGCTCTAGGGCTCTAACTAACAAATTTTATGTTTGAATTTTTTTCATGTCATGTTATAGTTGATTCTATATTTTCATTTTACCTTGATACATTGCATCTTATGTCATGTTTGCTATCTATATAAGATAACGCTGCTAAACAAATTCTACTACATTATTATTAATTTAGCTTTGTATCTTCATGTCCTTGCTCTTTTGATTGTTTCTTTTGATTTTTTTTTAGAACACCTTATACTGTGATGCGTTATAATAATTCCATGCTGCCTTTGCATAATTTTGATGTTTGAGTTACAATTATGTCATCTTTTTGATGCAGTGACTAGTTTAATTTGGTGATCATTCTTTTAAACCTTTCATAGAGTAACTATCTCTAATATTGATTTGAGTTCTTTTGTGAATTCTTTTACCAACATTTATATTTTTGTTATTATTTTTGTTGGGACTGGAAATCTTGTTCTAGTATAATCACATTAGTATATGATCCTGTCCGAGCGCTGAGTTGATGGGCACTGGGGACGTGGCGCTCTCCGATATCCTCTGATGATGGTGTAGACCTCCGGCGAACCTGCAAAGAAGCCGAGCCGAGAGGGGTTGTTGGAAGATCGGTGGTCGGCTTGAAGGGGGGTTGGATAGCTAGGCCACCCCCAAGACGATTTCTTCTCTACAAAAGGTTAGTGCGTAGCGAAAATTCAAAAACTAAAACAATTAGAAACAAATAAAAATACAAACGCTAACACGCTCGATGTAACGTGGTTCGGAGATGATGCTCCTACTCCACGACGTGTCCTTGAGGTGGACGAGCCCTTGATCCTTCGGTGGATCAGTCTCCGGCAATCTCCGGCTAGAGCTTCTCCTTTTCGGTGGAGTAAACCTCTCACAAAGGTTCTCTTCCTCTTTACAAGATGGATTTTAGATTGGGAGGAAGAGAATTGACTTGGGAGCTTTGGGCACAAAATATGACTTTGGGCACAATGAGTAGTATGTCATCCACATACAATATGAGGAAGACAACTATGTCCCCTACAACCTTCTTGTAGACACAAGGCTCATCTTCGTTCTTGATGAAACCAAACTGTTTGATCGCATCATCGAATCAAAGATTCCAGCTCCGAGAAGCTTGCTTTAGTCCATAAATGGACCTATGCAGCTTGCATACTCTGCTAGTATGCTGTGGATCTACAAAACCTTCAGGTTGTGTCATGTACACATCCTCGAGTAGGTTTCCATTCAGAAACGCGGTTTTGACATCCATCTGCCATATCTCATAGTCATGGTAGGCTGCAATAGCAAGTATGATCCGAATAGACTTAAACATCGCTACTGGAGAAAAAGTTTCATCATAGTCAATACCATGAATCTGCTTAAAACCTTTATCTACCAAGCGACCCTTATAAATAAGTCCATCCATGTCAGTCTTTCTCTTAAAGACCCACTTACACCCAATGGATTTTACCCCTTCAGGTGGATCAACCAAAGTCCATACTTGGTTGGTGTACATGGACTCCATTTCGGATCTCATGGCCTCTAGCCATTTATCGGAATCTGGTCTCATCACAGCTTCCTGATAGGTGGTAGGCTCATCCTCTATGAGCATAACGTCATCATGGTCAGACAAGAGAAATGAATATCTCTCAGGCTGACGACGTACCCTATCTGACCTGCGAAGAGGTATGTCTACTTGAACCGGTTGTTGTTCCTCAACTCCTTGTGGAACATCATCATCCACAACACTTTGTGGTTCCAGTTCAATTTCCATCGAGGCATTACTGCTATTGTTCGCATCTTGAACTTCTTCAAGATCGAACGCGCTCCCACTAGTCTTTCTAGAAAAAAGTCCCTTTCTAGAAAGACCCCAGTCTTTGCCACAACTACCTTGTGCTGACTGGGAATGTAGAAATAATATCCCTTAGTTTCCTTGGGATATCCGATGAAATAGCACTTGTCGGATGTGGGTCCTAATTTGTCTGAGACTTGACGTCGTACGTAAGCCTCACAACCCCAAATCCTCATGAAAGACACCTGGGCATCTCTCCCAGTCCATATCCTATATGGTGTCTTTATCACGGCCTTTGATGGAACTCGGTTGAGTATGAAAGCTGCCGTGTCTAGAGCATATCCCCATAGATATGTCGGAAGATCTGTGTGACTCATCATAGATCGTACCATATCTAATAAGGTACGATTCCTCCTTTCGGATACACCATTCCACTGTGGTGTTCCAGGAGGAGTGAGTTGAGATAAAATCCCACACTCCTAAGTAGTCACGAAACTCATGGCTTAAGTATTCACCACCTCGATCTGATCAAGTACCTTAATACTCTTGCCAAGTTGGTTCGTACTTCATTCTTGAATTCTTTGAACTTTCAAAGGATCAGACTTATGTGTCATCAAGTACACATAACCGTATCTACTGAAATCATCAGTAAATGTGATGAAGTACCTATAACCGCCTCTAGCAGCAACATTGAAAGGGCCACATACATCACTATGTATGAGTCCAAACAAATCAGTTAATCTCTCGCTATGCCCACTAAAGGGCGTCTTGGTCATCTTGCCTCGTAGGCATGACTCGCATATCTCATATGATTCAAAATCAAATGAGTCCAGCAAACCATCCTTATGGAGCTGGGATAAGCGCTTGTCATTTATATGACCTAAGCGACAGTGCCAAAGGTAGGTTTGGTTCATGTCATTTGACTTGAACCTCTTGGTACTAATGTTATAGATAGGGCTCTCAAGGTCTAGAATATAGAGTCCGTTTATTAGTGGTGCACTACAATAGAACATATCTTTTAAATAAACAGAACAACATTTGTCTTTTATTATAAAAGAGTATCCTTTCTTGTCTAAACAAGAAACTGAAACTATGTTCTTAGAAAGAGCAGGCACATAACAACAATCATCTAAATCTAGTACAAGCACAGAGGGCAGAGATAGCTGATAAGTTCCTACAGCAACAGTAGCAACCCGTGCTCCATTGCCTACTCGTAGGTCCATGCCCTGCTATTTCTCAGCGCCTGCACATCAGTACAAATGTGAGAAGCACATCCAGTATCTAATACCCATGATGTAGAAATAGATAGATTGACTTCTATAACATATATACCTGAAGTGGAAGTCTCACTTCGCTTCTTCTTAAGATCTTCCAAGTATACCTTGCAGTTCCTCTTCCAGTGTCCGGTCTGACCGCAGTGGAAGCAGGTAGCATCCTTGGCGACCCCTCCTTTAGCCTTCAGTGCCTTGCCTTTGCCCTTGGTTTGGGACTTTCCCTTACCTTTGGGCTTGCCCTTGCCCTTGTGCTTCTGGATCATCAGAATGGGCTTAACCTTCTTAAGGCTAATCTCAGCAGTTCGTAACATGCTAAGTAGCTCGGGCAGTGGCTTGTCAATCTCGTTCATGTTATAGTTCAGAACGAATTGACTATAGCTATCCGGCAAGGATTGCAAGATTAAGTTAGTGGCCAGCTCTTGGCCAAGTGGGAACCCCAGTATTTGTAGGTTCTCTATGTACCCAATCATCTTGAGTACATAAGGACCTACAGGAGCCCCGTCTGACATCTTGCACTGAAACAGTGCCTTCGAGATCTCAAATCTCTCATGCCTTGCTTGTCCCTGATATAGTTGGCGAAGATGCTCAACCATATCGAAAGCGCCCATTAACTCATGTTGCTTCTGAAGCTCTGAGTTCATGGTTGCGAGCATTAGACAGGACACATCTAATGCGTCGTCTTGATGCTTCTTGTAAGCATCTTTGTCGGCTCACGGGGCATTGGCAGGAGGAGCCTCCGGAATGGGCTGCTCCAGAACGTACAGCTTACGCTCCTGGGTGAGAACTATTCTCAAGTTCCTGTACCAGTCCAGGAAATTCGCTCCGTTGAGCTTGTCCTTCTCAAGGACAGATCGCAGGGAGAAGGAATTCGTGTTCGACGTCATGGTTATCTACAACAGAAAATTTGCAGAAATAAATATCATATTCTTTAAAAATCATTTAATTAGGCCTTTAATTAAATGATGCTCCCACTGAATACTATAATTCTTGTGGGACAAGATCCACATCATACTAACCCTTGAGTTAGCTTTGGCTAATACGCCCAAGGCTTAGTATGATCGGTAGGTAACGATTACCAATTACATCTCTATGCAACTCTTGTTTATAGAATAAAATCCTCATTTATATTAAAACTCGAGTTAGCTTTGGCTAATACGCCCGAGAGTTAATATAGATGTGATTTTGACCTATCTTTCCAACTATTGGAAGAATGCCTATAGTTGACTCGATCCAACCGAGTAACTATGAATACTCAATCTAATTGAGTTTGTATTCACCCATGCGTTGATAGGCGGGACCAAGATTGTCCCTCCGTACCCTACCAAGATAATATGTATTGCTCTGCTTTGGCAGATTCAACAATACATGTGATCGAGGTAGTGATAGGTATCACGGCACAGTTAGGCATTTTAGAGTTGGTTCGATCTAGATCTAATCTAATCGAGAAGGATGCATCTTGTGCACGCTTTAGATCTAATCTAATCGCAAGGGTGCATCATGTGCACGACTTAGATCTAATCTAATCGTTAAGGCACTAATTAATTAATTAATTATTAAACATGCATCAAATACATAACAATTAATTAATTAATCTATTTGTGATTTAGTCATGGCCCTACTACGATCTTCTCAAGCCAATGAGAAGATCGAATGGTCAACCTAGGGTCAACAGCTTCTCCAAGCTCCTCCCTTTGACCACCTTGTGTTGCTCGTGCCCGCCTCGGAACTCCGTCTCGTGTGGACCCTCCACCACTCCAATTTGTACATTACAATTCGAAACTCGAGTTACATTCGAGTCTAAATCTAATTTACAACCAGAATATAAGAGAGAGGCACGACTCGCAGGTCGCGAAAATAAAATAAAATTACAAGCACGCACATCACATAACGGCACGCAGGCCGTATTATGAATTACAACACATTGTCCAATCAAATTGGGTCTTTGGGCCATGACTATCACAAATTTAATATATAATCCAAAATTATATATTTTCATAATTTTCTATAATTTTTAAAATTAATTTTTAAAATTTTTACGAGTAAAATCTCCCGGCGGTCCCGTTTAGCGGTTTCGGGCGCAATCGCGGAACGGATCCCCTTGCGGGGCCCAGGGGCAGCGCCCCTACCCGCGATCTAACCATCGCGAGGGTTCCTTTGCAATCCAACAGCGCCTAAACCCGCTGTCCCAAAACGATTTGGGCCGAGACATTGCCGTTTCGGAAAAATCTTCCCGGCGGGTTCGTTTTTAGCGATTTCGGGTGCAATCGCGGAGCAAATCCCCTTGCGGGGTTAGGGGCAGTACCCCTACCCACGATCTAACCATCGTGAGTTGCTCCTTTATGATCTAATGGCACCCGACCCCGCTGTCCCAAACGAATTTGGGGCAAAACGAAGCCGTTTACAAGAAAACTTTCTGGTAGCCAAAGCCTACAAGTGCCGAGACACTTGTGCTTCGCTTCTAAGGAAAAATTACTCATAAAAACTCAATTTTTACAGAAAATTACAGAAGGTATATTTTTCATAAAAATACAAACGAACTCGTACAAGTCTTTGCACGTGGCTCTGATACCACTAAAAGGTTCTCACGTCGCGGAAACCCCGAGTCACCCAAAGCCGTAGATCCGTGCAAAGATTCGTAAACAAAAACTTTTTCGAAAAACTTTTTCTTGTACGAGTTTGTAAAACTTTAGATCTACATTAGATGAAAGTTATACCTTCGAAGCGAAGCCCTTCGCTTATCCCGCTCGTCCAAGGGGTTGCCGGATCTCTAGACCGTCAAGCGCCGGTCCTCTAGAAGTATCCACACGGACACGTAGGTGGAGAAAACCTCACACAAAGGTGTGCTAGCACCTTGGTGAGATTTGGCCAAGCAAGGAGGAGAGGGAGAGGGAGAGCTTGAGAGGAAGAAGGAGGAAGAGTCACCACACTTGAATGAAAATGAATTCACACCAAGAAACAAAGTGGCCGGCCACTTCTCAAAAACTCACAAAATTAATTGCATTAATTGCAATTAATATGAAACCATTAAGAGAGTGACTTTGTAACTTCCATGAGGTGACACCCATGATGATGTGGAACATCATTATTGGTCCACCTAATGCCAATTCACCAATGAGGTGGCAAAAGGTCAAGTCAAAATTGACCTTTGGTCTTCCTTCTCTAGTCAAGTCAAACTTGACTCAATCTCTACCGTGGTTGATCTAATCCAACCATTTGATTCAAGCCAATTTAATATAATGAATCTAATTCATTAAATTAAATTGATTTAATAAGTCATAATCTAAATTAGACTCATTAAATACATGAATCAACTTGAGTCGAACTCAAGTTAGCCCAATTAGGATTACTCTTAATCCAATTTGATTTATCAAATAAATCTAATCCTCTTGGTTCATCATATAAACCTAATCTCCATCTATTTGTCCTAAGTGTGTGACCCTATAGGTTCTTGTAACGTTGGCAATGCCCTAAACCCATTTAGGAGCATAAGTAATGAGCGGTATCTAGCAACACATCATTACTACCCAAGTTGAATGTCGAGATCCGACATCACCTTGTGACTACCAATTGTGACTACTCACAAAATAATGACAAGTGTCCTTCTATCCTAGACATCTAGATGGATCAATGTGAGGCATAGACCGTGTCATCCTCTAATCAATCTAAATCTTAAACTCCAAGTAGACTCACTCGATCAAATGAGCTCAACATCTAATGTTGACTCATTTGGGCATGGCCATGCATTTAGTGGTCTCACTCTATCAAAAATACCGATGTCGCTCCCGTCATATGGGAGGGATAGATCCCATCTACATCACTCACATCCCTCTACATAATTCGTTATATACCCAGTAATCGCCTTTATAGTCCACCCAGTTACGGGTGACGTTTGACGAAACCAAAGTACATAACTCCTTATGTAGGGATCCATGGTGACTTCAGGTCTAAGGACTAATAGTCATACTAATAGCCACATGAGAAAGTATATGACACTCATATAACGATCCATGATACTTTCTCATGGCGGTCATTCAATATACATTCTCTAATGCATACCCATGTGTCAGCTTGATATCTCTATATCCATGACTTATGAGATCAAGTCATCGAGCTGACCTACATGCTAGTCTTATTGTATTAACATTGTCCCAGAATGCTAATACTCGACTAGGAATGATTTAGAGTAGTGTTCCCTATATCATCTCACTATCGATTCAACTAATCGATTGATATAGGTATGAACCTTCTACTCAAGGACGCTATTATACTTAGTCTATTTGGCACTAATATAAATAAGTATAATAACCAAACAAATGCCTTTATTAATATACAAGAATATGATATACATGAGTCCATACAATCATCAAATGATTGGCTCTAGGGCTCTAACTAACAAATTTTATGTTTGAATTTTTTTCATGTCATGTTATAGTTGATTCTATATTTTCATTTTACCTTGATACATTGCATCTTATGTCATGTTTGCTATCTATATAAGATAACGCTGCTAAACAAATTCTACTACATTATTATTAATTTAGCTTTGTATCTTCATGTCCTTGCTCTTTTGATTGTTTCTTTTGATTTTTTTTTAGAACACCTTATACTGTGATGCGTTATAATAATTCCATACTGCCTTTGCATAATTTTGATGTTTGAGTTACAATTATGTCATCTTTTTGATGCAGTGACTAGTTTAATTTGGTGATCATTCTTTTAAACCTTTCATAGAGTAACTATCTCTAATATTGATTTGAGTTCTTTTGTGAATTCTTTTACCAGCATTTATATTTTTGTTATTATTTTTGTTGGGACTGGAAATCTTGTTCTAGTATAATCACATTAGTATATGATCCTGTCCGAGCGCTGAGTTGATGGGCACTGGGGACGTGGCGCTCTCCGATATCCTCTGATGATGGTGTAGACCTCCGGCGAACCTGCAAAGAAGCCGAGCCGAGAGGGGTTGTTGGAAGATTGGTGGTCGGCTTGAAGGGGGGTTGGATAGCTAGGCCACCCCCAAGACGATTTCTTCTCTACAAAAGGTTAGTGCGTAGCGAAAATTCAAAAACTAAAACAATTAGAAACAAATAAAAATACAAACGCTAACACGCTCGATGTAACGTGGTTCGGAGATGATGCTCCTACTCCACGACGTGTCCTTGAGGTGGACGAGCCCTTGATCCTTCGGTGGATCAGTCTCCGGCAATCTCCGGCTAGAGCTTCTCCTTTTCGGTGGAGTAAACCTCTCACAAAGGTTCTCTTCCTCTTTACAAGATGGATTTTAGATTGGGAGGAAGAGAATTGACTTGGGAGCTTTGGGCACAAAATATGAGTTAATCTATATGCATCAGTAACCTCCTTAATGCCCCAAAGCTCCCCTTAAATAAGAGGAGAGAGTTGATCACAAATCAACTCAAACCCCGACACCAGTCGACTGGTCCAAGCTCCAGTCGACTGGTGTGCCGTTGGACCCAGCCAACGACTCTCTGCAGAAAGTCAAATTCTGCCAACGGCTATGTATTAGTCGACTGGTCTCAGGACCAGTCGACTGGTCCCCATAGCCGACAAGCAAAGAATGCTTCTGTGTATTCAGTGAAGCTGGATCAGTCGACTGGTCCCAGTACATTCACTCCTCTCATCCTTTCCAAAGTTGCCTTTAAAGTCCTCTTCCTCGGCCTTCGTCCCTCAGATGCACCCAAGCCCGCGGTTCCTCTCCGTGCCATCCTTCACGCTGCCTTGAAGTCAACTTCCCTCGGCTCCACTCTATTGCTCCTCGTCTTGCGGTCCCTCGGATGTCTTCCACACCACCCTTCACCAACTCAATGATCCGAGCCCTTGGATGAGCTTCCCACACTTGGTCGCACCAAGTTCTCATGTGTTCCACCAAGTCCTGCAAGACTCAAACACATATCAAATACATATGAAAGTCTAACTTAAACTCTTTGACACACACATCAAAACCTAGGTCGATTGCACCAACAGGGGTTTTTCAGCGACGACCCTCCGACGCTCAAGTTAGACAGTGAAAAAGAAGAGGAGCAAAGTAACGCTACTGTGGCTACAGTGATGAGAATCGCATACCTCCGTCGAAGTCTAGGGGGTCCTTATATATGACCCCGGGGAGGCGCGGGCACGCTTTTCGATGCGTGCACGCTTCCCCAAACATACCTCAGTAAGGTTGTGTCAGAAAACCATGTCTGGCGCCATTCCACAATCGTCCGAGCATATCCCTGACATAACGGTGGAAACTTCCACTGTACGATACTCTGTCTGCTCCGGCCGCCGACCATGCTGTTTTTCGGCGGCAGGTGTCTCGAGGATGATGTTACCAGCTGTCCCTTTTGTCCCTTTGCGCCTCTTGCCTATTCCCGGGCCGAGCGGACCGGTCGCTCAGCGCTCATGGCCTTCGGGAATGCGCATACCTCGGACCGGGCGGGGAAGCCCTGCTCATGTGCTCGGATGAGATTGTGCCTTATTGTCCTGTGGCTCAGTCTAGAGGTCATCCACTCGGCTAGAGACTATTTTAACTTGAGCATCGGAAACCCGACCCCTGGTCGAGCTGTCTTTCGTCCGACCTGGGAGACCCCTGGCCGGATGTTCGGTCGGCCGGACGCTCAGTCGGCCTGCTAGTCCGCTCGGCATGACCTCTGTCCGCTCGGCACGACCTTGGGGTTGCCCCTCTTGACCATTGACCTCCACGTGTCGTTGTCCTCCTGCCAATGAGGGTCCCCCATCCTTACCACCAGATCACATGCCTCCCCCTCAAGTCTAGTCGAAGGAGGCGCTAAGTCTGACTGACTGGACTATGAGTTTGGCCAAGCGACAGCCATCCTGCCACTCCCGAAAGTGTAGCTCCGCTCGGCCACTATGGGGTCGAATAGCGCCGGTCGGCTAATTGCCGAGGGCCGCCCAAGTGGCCTGTCAATGGGCTGTGATGATGTCCGCGGGATCTTCTCAGAATGCGTGCAAATCTCCGCCATTATGGTTGAGCACGTGGGTTCTGCCTCGTGATGGGGCTCATTAAATGCCCTACTCTAATGAGTGCCATGTGGCGCGGTTGACATCATGGTACGGCCGTTGCCTTACGCCCGATGCGACGTTCATCGGTTTGAAATGGATGGTTGGATGCGAGCCTCAGGTTATGTGACCTGCATCCGACGGCTCGGGCAGATCGAGCCCATCCTTATAAAGCTCTTGTCGCCTTCTTCCGTCGCACTTTCACCGTCACGTGCTCAGAAGCCTTTTCCTGCGCTCCTTGCTCCAGTGACCTCGTTCCTCGGCACTCCGGCGACCCCTTGCCCTCTTCTTTCGATCCTCATCTTTTCTGTAAGGTTCTCTTCCTTTCTCCCTTCGGTTCTCGTGTTTTCTTTGCGTTCCTTGCCGCGTTCTTGCCTTTCGGTCACTGTTCCGTTCGTCTTCCCTGAGCCTTTGCGTTTTCTTCCGATCCTTGCCTCCTCCACTGTTCCGGCGATGGCTAGCTCTTCCCAGCCCGCGGACCTCGCTCTTGACCCATGGTATACTACCATGGAGTCGCAGTTCGATCGGCGTAATGCCGAGAGTCTGATAAACACTTTTGACATCCTTTCTAATTTCGAACTGATTTTACCCTCGCCTTCCGCTCGGCCGCACAAACCGCCGCGCAACGCTATTTGTTTCTTCCGCGACCAATTCACAGCCGGTCTGTGGTTCCCTCTCCATCCCTTCATCGCCGAAGTTTTCCATTTCTTCGGCATTTTGTTCGCCCAGTTGGTTCCCAACACTTTTTGCCTTCTGTGCGGAGTTGTGATATTATTTAAGATACACAACAATCCCCTCCGCCCAGAAGTCTTCTATTATTTCTACTATCCCAAGCAGTCCGAGTCGTGCACTTATTTGTTTCAGGCTCGACCCTGTTTAGTCTTTTTTGATAAACTGCCCTCTTCCAACAAACATTGGAAAGAGATCTACTTTTTTCTTCGTATTCCTGGCCGACTTTCTTTCCAGACCAAATGGCAGGTCGGACTGTTGGTTAGACCTAGGAAAACGTACCGGTTCCACTGTACAAAAATTTTTTGTACAAGTGTCGAACCTTTCCTTAAATAACCTATTGTGTTCTTTAGAAGTTAAATTAGGAATCGCAGACGGAACTTAACATCATTGATTCCAAATTTAACTTATCTGTTCTTAATGGTTTAAATTTGAATCGCAAGCGGAACTTAACACTATTGATTCAAATCTACCTAAGTTATTAATTCCATAAATATTAATTTCTAAAATTGGCTTCCAGGACTGCATGGCGAGGCACATGACCTTCTTGGATATGTGAGGAACCACCACCGCCTAGGCAAAGCCTTTTAAGGAAAGCTAATATTTATTTCCTTAAATAACTCTAGGTTAACCAAAAGGAACAATCGAATCACAAATTCGAAAAAGAAGAAAACACAAACTCGAAAAATAAATTCGATAAACTAGATCTAATTGCCTCTTGTATTTAGAATTCTTACAAAGAAAATAACTAGTATGATGCGGAAGAAATTACTAGTTATACCTTCTCTTTGTAAGCTAATGACCTCGAGATCTTCTGCCGTATTCCTCGCCTCGCCTTGGACGTCGTGTGGGCGACGATCCTCCAAGATGAACACCACCCAAAAGAGCTTCTCCTCTTCTTCTAAAATTCGGCCACCAACACCACCAAGGAGAAGAGAGCAAAGGGAAAGGGAGAAGGGAGAGGGTCGGCCACCTAGAGATCTCCAAGCAAGAGAATAAGGGTTGTGTCTCATGAAGCCCCCTCACCCCTGTTGGATCGAAAAGAATTTAGATATCTCCGTAATTGCATGATATTGTCCACTTTGGGCATAAGCCCTCATGGTTTTGCTCTTGGGCTCTACCCAAAATGCCTCATACCAAATGGAGATATCTTTCTCTTATAAACCCATGATCTTTACCATGTGTTTTCAATATGGGACTATGTTTGCAACCTTGCAACCCTAACAATCCCCCCTCAAACAAAGGACCATAGACTTCCCACGTCCGATCCTCGACCCACCAGGTGTCGTGTCGCCACCTTGAGGCAGAAGTACATCTGCTCGACGAAATTTGCTGAGAAGGTCTACGACCGGATGGTCATTGCCTTCGAGTTGGCCATCACCGCCACGGCGGACTATCTGAAGTCCAAGGGTCAGCTCCCCGAATCCGTGGTCATCCCTGCTACGGAGCATGCGACGCTTCTCACCACCATTCCGAAGTATGTTTTCAATTATCTTGAATGAAGTGTTTTCTGTAATCCTCCCAATCGGCAAACTTATAACTGTAACTTTGGAATGCCAATTTTTGCTCTGTTAGCCTTCCGTAAAGTGTTTCTTATAACTGCACCGCTCGGTCGAACGACCTTCATTCCGCATGGAACTTCTGTTAGTTTTTCGTTGAAGTGTATTTCTCAACTGCGCCGCTAGGTCGAACGACCTTCCATTCCATTAGCTTTTCGCTGGTCGGCGTTGGTAGGCGCACACCATTGTTTTCTCCTTGTCCTTAGGATCAAGGATTGTTGATCATCGGCCCTAGACGCTGGGCCGTAGTATATCTGTGCGACGCTGTCCCGTCCTGGGGGTTTATAGTCGCCGGTTCGACTCTAGAGTCTAACGTCTCCGCTCGACGGTCTTCCGACCGGGGGGTTTATAGTCGCCGGTTCGACTCTAGAGTTTAACGTCACCGCTCGACGGTCTTCCGACCGGGGGTTTATAGTCGCCGGTTCGACTCTAGAATTTAACGCCGCCTCTCGACGGTCTTCCGACCGGAGGATTTATAGTCGCTGGTTCGACTCTAGAGTTTAACATCGCCGCTCAACGATTTTCGAGCGGGGTATTTATGGTTGCCGCTTCGACCCTAGAGTTTAACGTCGCCGCTCGACGGTCTTCGAGCGGGGTATTTATGGTCGCCGCTTCGACCCTAGAGTTTAACGTCACCGCTCGACGGTCTTCCGACCGGGGGGGTTTATAGTCGCCGGTCCGACTCTAGAGTTTAACGTCGCCACTCGACGGTCTTCCGACCGAGGGGTTTATAGTTGCGGGTCCGACTCTAGAGTTTAACGTCGCTGACTCTAGAGTTTAACGTCGTCGCTCGATGGTCTTCCGACCGGGAGGTTTATAGTCACCGGTCCGACTCTAGAGTTTAGCGTCGCCACTCGACGGTCTTCGAGCGGGATATTTATGGTCGCCGCTTCGACCCTACAGTTTAACGTCGTCGCTCGACGGTCTTCTGACCGGGGGGTTTATAGTCGCCAGTCCGACTCTAGAGTTTAATGTCGCCGCTCGACGGTCTTCGAGCGGGGTATTTATGGTCGCCGCTTCGACCCTAGAGTTTAACGTCGCCGCTCGACGGTCTTCCGACCGGGGGGTTTATAGTTGCCGGTCCGACTCTAGAGTTTAACGTCGCCGCTCGACGGTCTTCAAGGAGTTTTGCCGTTCGGCAACAAAAGCTCATATCCTTTGTCTTTTTTATTTTTTACTCCTGCAGCCAATGGATACAGACGAACAAGGCATACATGAGATAAATTACAATGGCACACCTTTTACCCCGCTTGGTACAGCTGGAGATGGTTTGTGCTCCATGGTCGTTCTAGCCGCCGTCCATCCTCATCTTCCGGATAGTATGCACCCGATCGGAGCTTCTCGACGACTCTGAAGGGCCCCGCCCAGGGAGCTGCCATCTTACTCACATCGCCGATCGGCTTCACCTTCTTCCATACTAGGTCGCCGACCTGGAATGCTCTGGGAATTACACGCCTATTGTAATTCTGCTTCATTCTTTGCCGGTACGCCATCAGCCGGACGGCTGCTTTAGCTCCTGCTTCGTCAACTAGGTCCAACTCCAGCTGTCTCCACTCGGTGTTGTCCCCATCGTAGTTCTGGATCCGATCGGACTCGACTCCGATCTCTACTGGGACGACCGCTTCGCCCCCATATACCAAGTGGAACGGTGTTACCCCCGTTCCCTCCTTTGGGGTTGTGCGAATGGCCCATAACACACCGGGCAGCTCGTCCACCCAGCTTCCTCCCATGCGATCGAGCCGAACCCGAAGCATTCGCAGGATCTCCCGATTGGCTACTTCGGCTTGACCATTGCTATGAGGATACGCCATGGAAGTGAAGTGTTGTTCAATGTCGTATCCCTTGCACCATTCTTCGAGCTCCTGACCAACGAATTGTCGCCCGTTATCCGAAATGAGCCGACGAGGAATGCCAAACCGACAAATTATATGTTACCAGATGAACTTTTTGACCATCTGTTCGGTTATTTTGGCCAGTGGTTTGGCTTCGACCCACTTCGAGAAATAATCGACCGCCACCAATAAAAACTTCCATTGCCCGGTCGCCATAGGGAAAGGCCCCACTATATCCATACCCCACTGGTCAAATGGACAGGACACAGCAGACGTCTTCATCTTCTCCGTTGGCCTATGGGAGAAGCTGTGGAACTTCTGACAGGAAAGCTAAGTAGCGACGGTCCGAGCGGCGTCTTCCTAGAGAGTTGGCCAGAAGTATCTGGCCAGCAGGATCTTCCTAGCCAACGATCGCTCGCCCGGATGACCTCCGCAAGATCCTTGATGTACTTCCTGGAGAATATATTCTGTGTCTTCCGAGCTGACACACTTTAGTAGTGGCGCGGGAGAACGCCTTTTTGTAAAGTTGGTCCCCAATGAGTGTGAACCGGCCGGCTCTTCTCCTCAATAGCTGGGCTTCCTCCCGATCGGACGGCGTGGCCTCCAAACGTAAAAATTTTATTATGGCTATTCTCCAATCACTCGGGAATGTGAGGCCTTCCATCCGGTCGATGTGCGCCACCAAGGACACCTGCTCAATTGGCTGTTGGATGACGATCGGCGATATTGAGCTAGCGAGCTTGGCTAACTCATCCCCTAACTGGTTCTCGGCTCGGGGGATCTTCTGTATGACAACCTCGATGAAGTTAGTTCTGAGCTTTTCAAAGGCCTCCGCGTAGAGCCGGAGCCTTGCGCTGTTTATCTCGAAGGACCCCGAGAGTTGTTGAGCGACCAATTGGGAGTCAGAGTACAGTATCACCCGGTGGGCTCCCACATGTCGCGCGGCCTGTAGGCCAGCTATAAGGGCCTCATATTCCGCCTCGTTATTTGTTGCTCGGTAATCCAGTCGGACGGACAGAAGCATCTGTTCTTCTTGAGGAGAGAGCAGTAAGATAACGATCCCACTCCCGAGCCGAGTGGACGACCCGTCCACAAATACCTTTCACAAAGCTTTGGGTTCAGGATTTTGTACCTCTGTTATGAAATCTGCCAAGGACTGCGCCTTGATCGCCGAGAGGGGTTGATACTGGATGTTGAATTCACTGAGCTCCATTGTCCACTTAATGAGCCGCCCGGATGCCTCAGGATTTAGGAGTACCCTTCCCAGGGGGTTATTTGTCATAACGATGATAGTATGCACCAAGAAATAAGGATGGAGACTCCGTGCGGCCAGGACTAGGGCGAACGTGAGCTTCTCGAGATCAGTATAGAGGGATTCAGCATCTTTTAAGATGTGGCTCAAGAAATACACAGGCTGCTCTTCTCCGCCTCCCCTCACCAGCGCCGAGCCGACAGCATGCTCGGTTGATGACAGGTATATACGGAGCGGCTCGCCTACATTCGGTTTAGCCAGTACGGGCAATGAATTCAGATAGGCTTTCTGCTCCTCGAATGCCCGGTCACACTCCTGATCCCATTGGAACTTGGTTGCTCGGCGCAAGATCTTGAAAAATGGCAAGTTTCGGTCGGCTGTCTTAGAGATGAATCTAGACAATGTCGTTATTCGGCCGGTGAGGCGTTGCACTTCCCTCAGATTCCTGGGAGGCGGCATGTCTTGTAGTGCTTTCACCTTGCTAGGGTTCGCCTCTATGCCCGGCTCGGTCATGATATATCCCAAGAAGCACCCGCCTTTTGCTCTAAACAGACATTTTTGGGGGTTCAGCTTGACTCCATACCACCTCAGTGTTCGGAAGGTTTCCTCTATGTCTGTATAAAGATCCGCCGCTCGGAGTGACTTGATCAATATATCATCCACATAGACTTCTAAGTTACGCCCGATCTGCTCCCAGAAAACTTTGTTCATTAGCCGCTGGTATGTGGCTCCGACGTTTTTTAGTCCGAACGGCATCATGTTATAACAATAAGTTGTAGGACCATTGGGCCAGCTAGAAGGGGGGGTTGAATAGCCCTGTAAAAAAAACAAAAGCAACCCTTCTCGAACTCTTAAACTAACACTTGTATAAAATTAGCTAAGCAGAAATACAAGAAAGAAACGAGGCACCGTGTTTGACTTGGTTACAACCAGGGAGGTTGTTAATCCAAGGAAAGTGATCGCACTAAAAACTCCTTCGGGCGGAGAAGCCTCTTACAACGATGAAAGCACAAAAACAGAAGCTAAACTAGAATAGTGAGCGCACAAGTGTTTAGAATGCAAATTACTGAGTTAATTGTAAGCTTCTGGACCAAGGCTATATTTATAGCCTTGGTAGGGCGCCTGAAAGGGTTCCGGGTGCCCTGGGGGAATAATTTTTATCCCCCAACGTTCAGATCGAGTCAAAGCTCGATCTGGTCAAAAACTGACTTCCGGGCGCCCGGAAGGGTTCCGAGCGCCCCGGGCTTGTCCGGGCGCCCCGGACAGTTCCAGGCGCCCCGGGTGTTGAGTCAACTCTAGTTGACTTTCATCTTGGTCCTTTGTTCCAGATCCGCCTGATTGGGTGATCTCTGCTATCCGGAATAGGGCTCACCCGAACCCAAGTTCCGGTCTTCTCAAGCGTGCTTCCCTCCGGCTTCTCGTCCCTCGGAATTGTCGTGTGTTTCCTTCTCATCCGCCAGCGTACTCATCCGCAGTATTCGTCCCTCGGTCGTCGACCTTCTCTCTAGCTGCGTCTCTTGCTCCCCGAGCAATCTTCTGCTCCGGCTTTCGTCCCTCGGAACCACCGCACACTTCCTTCTCGTCCGCCGGTGTACTCTTCCGCAGCACCTCGTCCCTCGGGCGCACAGCATGCCGCCCTTCTCGCTAGCTGCGTCTTCCGCTCGACTACCTGTGTTCTTAAGCTCCTGCACACTTAGACACAAGGTTAGAAACAAACAGGACCTAACTTAACTTTTTGATCACACCAAAACAACCTTGGGGTTCCAACAATCTCCCCCATTTTGGTGTGATCAACCTAAGTTAAGCTCGGGTAAAATAGATATGAAATTAAAAAATTTATTGCAATAACATGCAACATGATAGAAAAAATTAAATTTCAACCATTCCAAATTTTAATTTTCAATTTTCTACCTCCCCCTAGACTTATACTTCCCCTTCTCCCCCTTTGATCACAATAAAAATGGGGTACAAAAAGAATCTAAGGGTTAAAAATATATATCAATGATTTTCAAGGAAAATATTTCCAAGTCAAGGAAAATTTCTAAGTCAAGAAATAACTTTTGAAAAAAAATTTCAAGTATTTGTCATCAAAAAACTTTCTAAGCTGAAAAGTTTATGAAAGAAAATTTAAGAGAATTGATAACATTAAAAGAAATTTTCTATGCATTTATTTATTTATATATTCTAATACTTTTATCAGAAAATTTTAAATTTTCATTTTAATTTATCATAATTTCTTAACTTTGAAGCAAGAAACTTTGAGCATGTAGAAATTTCTGCAAATTGTAACATGTCATTTTCTATTGTATTTTGAATTCCTAATTTGCAAAGATACTTCGATAATATAAACTTGATAAAGTTTTTCAACAATACTTCTGATTTGCAAACTTCGTTCGACAAAATATTTTGTAATTTGCAAAAGTATTTTGACAACATAAATTTGCAACAATCTGTGGATAATAGATTTACTACTCCGAAAAACTCTTTCGATAATATCTCGAATTTGCGAACTTTGTTCGAAAAAATGTTTCGTAATTTGTAAGATTCTTTTGTCAAATCATTTTGCGATTCGAAAAACTCTTTCAACGAGATAATTTGTACTTCGGAAAAATTTTTAGATCCGGAAAAAGTTTTCGAAAAAATACTTTGTGATTCGCAAGAATCTTTTGTCAAAACATTTTGTAATTCGAAAAATTCTTTTGATGATTCAATTTTTGATTCGCAAAAATCTTCAGGTAATTTGATTAATTGAACCAGTTGTTTAGAGGTTCGAGTCCATACCTTACTTAACTCGTCAGTCGTTGGTTCTCCCCCTGTTGAATTACTTTCTTCCGAAGATTCTCCCCCTTCATTGATCTCGGGATGTACTTCAGTTGTTGGGGATGTCTCGGTAATTTCTTCCATCTCGGATTCTGATGACGGCTCGATGTCTATTGAGGGGACGACTTCAATCAGTTCTTCGTAGAGTTTTAAGAACTTTTCCCAAAGTTCTTTTGCGATGTTGTATTCGCCAACTCTATCAAAGTCTTTGTTTGGAATTGCGGTTAAAATGTGAAACTCTGCCCGACCATTTGCCATTGACTCATCACGTTGCTTCTTATTCCATAGGCGTAGATCGAGTTCTTCTCCATTCGTTGTCTTTGGTGCTTCATAACTTGTTTTCATTATTATAGAAATACCAATATCAGAGTTAAAAAATACCGTCATTTGTTGCTTCCAAGAAGCAAGCTCCCCCTCAAATGTTGGTGGGTAGTTGCTAGCTCCGGCCATTGTTTTGTTGCTTCAGATGGCGGTTAGTCCTTCTGATGCGTACTCGGCTCTGATACTACTTGTAGGACCGTTGGGCCGACTAGAAGGGGGTTGAATAACCCTGTAAAAAAAACAAAAGCAACCCTTCTTGAACTCTTAAACTAACACTTGTATAAAATTAGCTGAGCAGAAATACAAGAAAGAAATGAGGCACCGTGTTTGACTTGGTTACAACCGGAGAGGTTGTTAATCCAAGGAAAATGATCGCACTAAAAACTCCTTCGGGCGGAGAAGCCTCTTACACCGGTGAAAGCACAAAAACAGAAGCTAAACTAGAATAGTGAGCGCACAAGTGTTTGGAATGCTAATTACAGAGTTAATTGTAAGCTTCTGGACCAAGGCTATATTTATAGCTTTGGTCGGGGCGCCTAGAAGGGTTTCGGGCACCCTGGGGGGGATAAATTTTATCCCCCAACGTTCAGATCGAGTCAAAGCTCGATCTGGTCAAAAACTGACTTCCAGGCGCCCCGGTTGTTGAGTCAACTCTAGTTGACTTTCGTCCGGGTCCTCTGCTCCGGATCCGCTTGATTGGGTGATCTCTGCTATCCGGAATAGGGCTCACCCGAACCCAAGTTCCGGTCATCTCAAGCGTCCTTCCCTCCGGCTTCTCGTCCCTCAGAATTGCCATGTGTTTCCTTCTCGTCCGCCAGCGTACTCATCCGCAGTCTTCGTCCCTCGGTCGTTGACCTTCTCGCTAGCTGCGTCTCTTGCTCCCCGAGCAATCTTCCGCTCCGGCTTTCGTCCCTCGGAACCATCGTGCACTTCCTTATCGTCCGTCGGTGTACTCTTCCGCAGCGCCTCATCCCTCGGACGCACAGCGTGCCGTCCTTCTCGCTAGCTGCGTCTTCCGCTCGACTACCTGTGTTCCTAAGCTCCTGCACACTTAGACACAAGATTAGAAACAAACAGGACCTAACTTAACTTGTTGATCACACCAAAACAACCTTGGGGTTCCAACAATCTCCCTCTTTTTGGTGTGATCAACCCAAGTTAAGCTAGGGTAAAATAGATTTGAAATTAAAAAATTTATTGCAATAACATGCAACATGATAGAAAAAATTAAATTTCAACCATTTCAAATTTTAATTTTCAATTTTCTACCTCCCCCTAGACTTATACTTCCCCTTCTCCCCCTTTGATCACAATAAAAATGGGGTACAAAAAGAATCTAAGGGTTAAAAATATATATCAATGATTTTCAAGGAAAATATTTCCAAGTCAAGGAAAATTTCTAAGTCAAGAAATAACTTTTGAAAAAAATTTCAAGTATTTGTCATCAAAAAACTTTCTAAGCTGAAAAGTTATGCAAGAATATTTAAGAGAATTGATAACATTAAAAGAAATTTTCTATGCATTTATTTATTTATATATTCTAATACTTTTATCAGAAAATTTTAAATTTCCATTTTAATTTATCATAATTTCTTAACTTTGAAGCAAGAAACTTTGAGCATCTAGAAATTTCTGCAAATTGTAACATGTCATTTTCTATTGTATTTTGAATTCCTAATTTGCAAAGATACTTCGATAATATAAACTTGATAAAGTTTTTCAACAATACTTCTGATTTGCAAACTTCGTTCGACAAAATATTTTGTAATTTGCAAAAGTATTTTGACAACATAAATTTGCAACAATCTGTGGATAATAGATTTACTACTCCGAAAAACTCTTTCGATAATATCTCTAATTTGCAAACTTTGTTCGAAAAAATGTTTCGTAATTTGTAAGATTCTTTTGTCAAATCATTTTGCGATTCGAAAAACTCTTTCAACGAGATAATTTGTACTTCGGAAAAATTTTTAGATCCGGAAAAAGTTTTCGAAAAAATACTTTGTGATTCGCAAGAATCTTTTGTCAAAACATTTTGTAATTCGAAAAATTCTTTTGATGATTCAATTTTTGATTCGCAAAAAACTTCAGCTAATTTGATTAATTGAACCAGTTGTTTAGAGTTTCGAGTCCATACCTTACTTACCTCGTCAGTTGTTGGTTCTCCCCCTGTTGAATTACTTTCTTCCGAAGATTCTCCCCCTTCATTGATCTCGGGATGTACTTCGGTTGTTGGGGATGTCTCGGTAATTTCTTCCATCTTGGATTCTGATGACGGCTCGATGTCTATTGAGGGGACGGCTTCAATCGGTTCTTCGTAGAGTTTTAAGAACTTTTCCCAAAGTTCTTTTGCGATGTTGTATTCGCCAACTCTATCAAAGTCTTTGTTTGGTATTGCGATTAAAATGTGAAACTACGTTGCTTCTTGTTCCATAGGCGTAGATCGAGTTCTTCTCCATTCGTTGTCTTTGGTGCTTCATAACTTGTTTTCATTATTAGAGAAATACCAATATCAGAGTTAAGAAATACCGTCATTTGTTGCTTCCAAGAAGCAAGCTCCCCCTCGAATGCTGGTGGGTAGTCGCTAGCTCCGGCCATTGTTTTGTTGCTTCAGATGGCGGTTAGTCCTTCTGAGGCGTACTCGGCTCTGATACCACTTGTAGGACCATTGGGCCGACTAGAAGGGGGTTGAATAACCCTGTAAAAAAAACAAAAGCAACCCTTCTCGAACTCTTAAACTAACACTTGTATAAAATTAGCTAAGCAGAAATACAAGAAAGAAACGAGGCACCGTGTTTGACTTGGTTACAACCGGAGAGGTTGTTAATCCAAGGAAAGTGATCGCACTAAAAACTCCTTCAGGCGGAGAAGCCTCTTACACCGGTGAAAGCACAAAAACAGAAGCTAAACTAGAATAGTGAGCGCACAAGTGTTTGGAATGTTAATTACTGAGTTAATTGTAAGCTTCTGGACCAAGGCTATATTTATAGCCTTGGTCGGGGCGCCTAGAAGGGTTCTGGGCGCCCTGGGGGGATAAATTTTATCCCCCAACGTTCAGATCGAGTCAAAGCTCGATCTGGTCAAAAACTGACTTCCGGGCGCCCCGGGTGTTGAGTCAACTCTAGTTGACTTTCGTCCGGGTCCTCTGCTCCGGATCCGCTTGATTGGGTGATCTCTGCTATCGGGAATAGGGCTCACCCGAACCCAAGTTCCGGTCTTCTCAAGCGTCCTTCCCTCCGGCTTCTCGTCCCTCAGAATTGTCGTGTGTTTCCTTCTCGTCGGTCAGCGTACTCATCCGCAGTCTTCGTCCCTCGATCGTCGACCTTCTCACTAGCTGCGTCTCTTTCTCCCCGAGCAATCTTCCGCTCCGGCTTTCGTCCCTCGGAACCATCGTGCACTTCCTTATCGTCCGTCGGTGTACTCTTCCGCAGCGCCTCATCCCTCAGACGCACAGCGTGCCGTCCTTCTCGCTAGCTGCGTCTTCCACTCGACTACTTGTGTTCCTAAGCTCCTGCACACTTAGACACAAGGTTAGAAACAAACAGGACCTAACTTAACTTGTTGATCACACCAAAACAACCTTGGGGTTCCAACAATCTCCCCCTTTTTGGTGTGATCAACCCAAGTTAAGCTAGGGTAAAATAGATATGAAATTAAAAAATTTATTGCAATAACATGCAACATGATAGAAAAAATTAAATTTCAACCATTCCAAATTTTAATTTTCAATTTTCTACCTCCCCCTAGACTTATACTTCCCCTTCTCCCTCTTTGATCACAATAAAAATGGGGTACAAAAAGAATCTAAGGGTTAAAAATATATATCAATGATTTTCAAGGAAAATACTTCCAAGTCAAGGAAAATTTCTAAGTCAAGAAATAACTATTGAAAAAAATTTCAAGTATTTGTCATCAAAAAACTTTCTAAGCTGAAAAGTTATGCAAGAAAATTTAAGAGAATTGATAACATTAAAAGAAATTTTCTATGCATTTATTTATTTATATATTCTAATACTTTTATCAGAAAATTTTCAATTTCCATTTTAATTTATCATAATTTCTTAACTTTGAAGCAAGAAACTTTGAGCATGTAGAAATTTCTGCAAATTGTAACATGTCATTTTCTATTGTATTTTGAATTCCTAAGTTGCAAAGATACTTCGATAATATAAACTAGATAAAGTTTTTCAACAATACATCTGATTTGCAAACTTCGTTCGACAAAATATTTTGTAATTTACAAAAGTATTTTGACAACATAAATTTGCAACAATATGTGGATAATAGATTTACTACTCCGAAAAACTCTTTCGATAATATCTCTAATTTGCAAACTTTGTTCGAAAAAATGTTTCGTAATTTGTAAGATTCTTTTGTCAAATCATTTTGCGATTCGAAAAACTCTTTCAACGAGATAATTTGTACTTCGGAAAAATTTTTAGATCCGGAAAAAATTTTTGAAAAAATACTTTGTGATTCGCAAGAATCTTTTGTCAAAACATTTTGTAATTCGAAAAATTCTTTCGATGATTCAATTTTTGATTCGCAAAAATCGTCCGGTAATTTGATTAATTGAACCAGTTGTTTAGAGGTTCGAGTCCATACCTTACTTACCTCGTCGGCCGTTGGTTCTCCCCCTGTTGAATTACTTTCTTCCGAAGATTCTCCCCCTTCATTGATCTCGGGATGTACTTCAGTTGTTGGGGCTGTCTCGGTAATTTCTTCCATCTCGGATTCTAATGACGGCTCGATGTCTATTGAGGGGACGGCTTCAATCGGTTCTTCGTAGAGTTTTAAAAACTTTTCCCAAAGTTCTTTTGCGATGTTGTATTCACCAACTCTATCAAAGTCTTTGTTTGGTATTGCGGTTAAAATGTAAAACTCTGCCCGACTGTTTGCCATTGACTCGTCACGTTGCTTCTTGTTCCATAGGCGTAGATCGAGTTATTCTCCATTCGTTGTCTTTGGTGCTTCATAACCTGTTTTCTTTATTAGAGAAATACCAATATCAGAGTTAAGAAATACCGTCATTTGTTGCTTCCAAGAAGCAAGCTCCCCCTCGAATGCTGGTGGGTAGTCGCTAGCTCCAGCCATTGTTTTGTTTCTTCAGATAGCGGTTAGTCCTTCTGAGGCGTACTCGGCTCTGATACCACTTGTAGGACCGTTGGGCCGACTAGAAGGGGGGTTGAATAGCCCTGTAAACAAAATAAAAGCAACCCTTCTCGAACTCTTAAACTAACACTTGTATAAAATTAGCTAAGCAGAAATACAAGAAAGAAACGAGGCACCGTGTTTGACTTGGTTACAACCGGGGAGGTTGTTAATCCAAGGAAAGTGATCGCACTAAAAACTCCTTCGGGCGGAGAAGCCTCTTACACCGGTGAAAGCACAAAAACAGAAGCTAAACTAGAACAGTGAGCGCACAAGTGTTTGGAATGCTAATTACTGAGTTAATTGTAAGCTTCTGGACCGAGGCTATATTTATAGCCTTGGTCGGGGCGCCTGGAAGGGTTCCGGGCGCCCTGGGGGGGATAAATTTTATCCCCCAACGTTAGATCGAGTCAAAGCTCGATCTGGTCAAAAATTGATTTCCGGGCGCCCGGAAGGGTTCCGGGCGCCCCGAGTGTTGAGTCTACTCTAGTTGACTTTCGTCCGGGTCCGCTACTCCGGATCCGCTTGATTGGGTGATCTCTGCTATCCGGAATAGGGCTCACCCGAACCCAAGTTCCAGTTTTCTCAAGCGTGCTTCCCTTCGGCTTTTCGTCCCTCGGAATTGCCGTGTGTTTCCTTCTCGTCCGCCAGCTTACTCATCTGTAGTCTTCGTCCCCCGGTCGTCGACCTTCTCACTAGCTGCGTCTCTTGCTCCCCGAGCAATCTTCTGCTCCGACTTTCGTCCCTCGGAACCACCGCGCACTTCCTTCTCGTCCGCCGGTGTACTCTTCTGCAGTGCCTCGTCCCTCAGACGCACAGCGTGCCGTCCTTCTCGCTAGCTGCGTCTTCCGCTCGACTACCTGTGTTCCTAAGCTCCTGTACACTTAGACACAAGGTTAGAAACAAACATGACCTAACTTAACTTGTTGATCACACCAAAACAACCTTGGGGTTCCAACATAAGTGTCGTCCGCGGTAACGTAGCTCACTTTGTCCTGATCTTCACGGGCGAGCGGCACATGATGGTAGCCCTGATATGCATCCAGCATGCATCTCAGCTCGAATCTAGCAGTAGAGTCTACCAGTTGGTCGATCCGGGGTAGAGGGTAAAAATCCTTCGGGCATGCCTTATTTAAATCCCGGAAATCGATGCAGACTCTCCATTTGTTGCCTGGCTTGGAGACCAGCACCACATTGGCGAGCCAGCTAGGGAATTGCAACTCCCGTATGTGGTCGGCCTCCAGAAGTTTCTCAACTTCAGCTCGGATGATGACATTCTGCTCGGCGCTGATGTCCCTCTTCCTCTGCTTCACCGGTCGAGCGTCTGGCCGAACGTGGAGTTCGTGCTGCGCTACGCTCGGCGAGACCCCTGGCAGCTCATGAGTCGACCAGGCGAAGACGTCGCAGTTTTGCTAGAGACATCTGATCAGTTTCTCCTTCTGGCTCGACTCCAGGTCGGATGCGATGAACGTGGTGGCATCCGGTCGGACAGGGTGGATCCTTACCTCCTCGTTTTCTTCGTAAACTAAAGAAGGTGGCTTTTCAGTTATAGCATTTACCTCGACGTGTGGTGCCTTCCGAGCGGCCTTGGCTTCGGATCAGACCATCTCTACATAACAGCGCCGGGCCGCTAGCTGATCACCTCGGACTTTTCCCACCAGATCTTCCACGGGGAATTTGACCTTTTGGCAAAAGGTGAAGACGACCGCTCGAAACTCGTTGAGAGTCGGTCGCTCCAAGATCACATTGTACACGGAGGGAGCGTCGACTACAATGAAGTTAGCAGTCCGCGTTCTTCTGAGCGGCTCCTCTCCCAGTGAAATAGCCAGCAGGACCTGTCCGACCGGCAAAACTTCATTACCGGTGAACCCGTAGAGGGGGATTGTCATCGGCAGCAACTCGACTCGGTCGATTTGCAGTTGGTCGAAGGCCCGGAAGATTATGTTGACCGAGCTGTCTGTATCAATGAAGATGCGGTGAATAGTGTAGTTAGCTATTACCGCTCGGATTATGAGGGCGTCATCATGCGGGACTTCGACTCCCTCGAGGTCCCTAGGGCCAAAACTGATCTCGGGTCCGCTCGCCCGCTCCTGACTGCAGCCGACCGCGTGGATCCCGAGCTGTCTTGCATGCGCCTTCCTTGCCCTGTTGTAGTCGCCTCCGGTCTGTTGGAGTGTATACTTAAAAGTTTAGCTTTTGTACACATTTATTTTGAAATAAAGAATCACATTGGTCAAATGTTTACATTTATTTGTTAAATGTAATTGTTCAATTAATTTATATAGTATATAACATGGAGTGTGGAGTCACACTTAGAAGATCATGTTGTCGGTTCTCTATAAATTATAAACAGTTGTTCACGACTAAGATGGAAAGGAACAAGCCATCAGAATAGACGTAGTGTAATTAAGTATTAGTTTATCTTGACTAATAAATTACACTGATACACTTTAAGTGTATTGAGTAGGATCATTTAGGTAAGTTCTTTTTGTACTGACTTAGTAAAAGAACTAGACCTTAGTTATTATTGAAGTATGTGCTCTTAATCCTAATATAATAACAAGCATGTATATTTAATATTTATTTCTTTGACTTATCAAAGGGTAAGGTTTAGCTCGATAAATCAATATGCCCGATAAGTTGGGAAATGATATTATTTATAGTATGTGTTGTTGATTATAGAAGGAATCTGTGTCCTAGTTATCTAGGTTGAGAATGTCCCCAAGAGGAGCTCATAAGGATTGCCATGTTAAACCCTACAGGTGGACCTAGTCCAACATGACAATAAAGTTGGGTGGTACTACTCTTGGAGCTAGATATTAATTAAATGAGTTGTCAGTAACTCACTTAATTAGTGGACATTCGTAATCTTAAACACAGGGAGACTAACACACTCATGATAAGAAGGAGCCCATAATGTAATTTGGGATTGGTGCGGTTGTGCGGTAATAACTCTCTAGTGGAATGAGTTATTATCGATGAACTTGAGTTGTGTGTTCGGAGTGACCATGGGATACTCGAGCTCATCGGAAGGCCAAAACCAATTTCTCCTCTAGGTCCCTGTCGTAGCCTCAATAAAGTCTCAAGTCCATCCAAATAAATGTCTATCTTGGTGTCCAAGAAGGGGTCGGTTCATTGCTTGGTGACCAAGCAATGGCCGGCCACATATTCTCTAGAAGTGGTCGGCCCTTGCCTTGGGCCAGGGGGCCGACCGCAATATTTAAATTAGGAAGGTTGTTTTTGAATTTTTAAATTTCCTCAGATATTTACAATTTGTAAAAAGAGAGATTTTAAAAATTTATAAAATTTTCCTAATTTAAATTAGGCCAAAAGGTTTTAAAAGAGAGTTGTAAAATTTATAAAACTTTCTTTTAAAAAGAAATATTATTAGAGATGTTTTAAATTTTAAAACTTTGTTTTAAATTTTAAAACTTTCCTTTTAATATCCACATTAGAAAAAAAAAAGGAGTTTGTAAAATTTTATTAGAAGTTTTCTTCTTTTAAATTTTATAAAAAAAAATTTCTTTCTTTCCCTTTTAATAAGTGGCCGGCCACCTTGCTTGGTGCCCAAGCAAGGGGCCGGTCAAATAATTAAACATCAACAAATAGTTGTTTAATTAATAAATCAATCTAGGATTGATTGATTAAAAGGAAAGAAAAAGAAAACATTAAAAGGAAATAGGAATAAGTCTAATTTTTTATAAAACTCTTTCCATAATTTTTCGTTGGGAAACTAATATAAAAAGGGGGGAAGGGGAGGCCTTGAAAAATATAACAATTGATATTGTGTTGTTGGAGATCATCCAGTGGTCGGCCCCTCTCCCTCTCTTCCCTTTGCTCTCTTTTGCTCCCTTGTGGTGGTGGTGGCCGAATTCTAGAGAAGGAGGAGAAGCTTTACGGGTGGTGTTCGTCTTGGAGGATCGTCGCCCACACGACGTCTAAGAGGAGGCGAGGGATACTGCAGAAGATCTCGAGGTTTTTACCATACAAGGAAGAGGTATAACTAGTATTTAATTTCCGCATCATACTAGTTAATTTTTCTTTGTATAAATACCAAATACAATAGGCATTCGATTCTTGTTTTTCGAATTTAATTTCGATGTTGTGTTCTTTTTCTTTTTTCCTTGTGATTTGATTGTTCCTTTTGGTTAACCTAGAGTTATATAAGGAAATTAAATATTAACTTTCCTTAAAAGGCTTTGTCTAGTCGGTGGTAGTTGCTCCAATATCCAAGAAGGCCAAGTGCCTCGCCATGCAGTACTGGAAGCCAATTTTGGAAACTAATATTTAATTGAATTTATAACCTAGGTGATTTGGATCAAATGTGTTAAATTCCGCAGGAGATCCAAATCTAAACCAAAAAGAACATATAAGTTAAACTTGGAATCAAACGTGTTAAGTTCCGCAGGAGATACAAGTTTAACTTAAAAGAACACATGGTAGCTAGGAAAGGTTCAGATCACGTACAAAATTTTTGTACAGTGGAGCCATTGGGTTTTCCAAGTTGCAACCAACAATTGGTATCAGAGCGAGGTTTTTGCCTCTGTGTATTTGGTATTAGTTTAATTATGCACATGTCGTACATAATTTAGGCAGGTTAATAGTAGGATGTGCTAACTTTGTGGATGCAGGATCCAACTATTATGGCTTATAGTTCTTATGTGTGTGATTGGACCCTTAGACATGTCAAGGGCATTGATTATGTGTGCATGATTGTATTATAAAATACAGCAGGAGCTGTATTTAGTTTTATTAGGATTTTATTTTTTTTTGATCTAGATACATGTACATTCCTTTTATGGAATATAGGATCGATGGATGTAAATTTTATTTTATGTTCAATCTAGTTTACATGTACATTCCTTCGAGAAATATAAGATCGAAAAATGTAAAATTCTATTTATGTCGCGGATCGAATCTTGCAAGGCGTGCAACCTTTTGAGGATCAGAGTGGCGCAGCGGAACAAGGAGCAAGATGGATGCGACAACTAGACCCGGTGGCTGTGGCCAAAGATGGCAGCAGCTAGGGATGATGACACACGGAGGACAACAATAGATAAAAGTCATAATAGTTGAAAATTAGTTTTTCTATTTATTGCTTTTGTATTGTGCTGTGTGTGAATGTTAGTGTACATGTTTAGTAGGCTAGCATCATCAAAATTCCTCACTTTAAATAACTAAGTGGGAGAGGAATTTATTTTAGTGAATTCCACGGTCTCCATTACTGGTTTGTAAGTGATGCAAACAAACTTGCGCGTTGGCTCTGAGTGCCTTCCTCCATATCGGATGAGTTTGTTTGCGGATCACTAGATTAAACTTCCATTTCGGATGACTATAGGAAATTAATTAAGAGCGTGTGATCTTCCCCATCGGAAGGGGCACAATCTTATTAATGGACTTAGTGTCAAGTAATGGTATACACTTAGGCACGTCTAATAGTATCCTCCCCATCGGAGTCACTGCTATTATTTGTGTGACCGAAGGAAAGCAACTATTAATTTTATTTGTCAAAAAGTTAGGTTGACAAGATAATAAAATTAATGGGATATACCCTCCTTTTACAAATGTTGAATTTGTATACGTCCACACTATCATGGCATACAAAATTCACGGTGTTTTAAGGTGTTGGTTAATTTAAAATAGTATTGTTTGAGGAATCAATATTATTTTAAATTTAGAGTTCTGACCAAAATTTATTTTATGATTCTTAGGATGACTTTCAACCCACTGGCCATTATTCTAAAAGAAAACAGAATTACTGGTCCCAACTATATAGATTGGAAAAGAAACCTGGACATTGTTTTAACTACTGAGGGCTATAAGTTTGTACTGTCAGAGGAATGCCCAGAAACACCTAGCAATGATTCTACCCCAGAGGAGATTCAACATCATAGTAAATGGGTAAAAGCTGATGAGATGGCGCGGTATTACATCTTGGCTTCGATGTCAAATGTAATGCAACATCAGCATCAGGACTTACCAACAACCTATGATATAATGAACAATCTCAAGGAACTCTTCGGACATCAGAATTGGGCTGCTAGGCAAGAGGCAATGAGAAAACTGATGACAGCCACTATGACTGAGGGGACTCCCGTGAGGGATCATATTCTCAAGATGATGGCTTACTTAAACGAAATACAAGTTCTTGGAGGGGAAATTGATGGGGAAACCTAGGTCGATATCATCCTCCAAACGCTGCCCAGAAGTTTTGAGCATTTTCGCCTGAACTATAATATGAATAAAAGGATGTATTCATTGGCGGAACTTCTGACAGAACTTCAGGCAGCCGAAGGGTTGTTTCGTCAACATTCTCAAATTCACTATGCTGAAAATGGTTCTACTTCTAAGCCGAAAGGCAAGAAGAAGAAGAAACAAAATGGCTCAACAAAGAAGGTGAATAAACCTCAAGGTGCTGGACAAAAAGTTGGAATAAAGAAGCCGAAAGGCAAGTGCTTTATTTGCAAGCAGACTGGACATTGGAAGGCGGACTGTCCTCGTAGGAAACAGAACAATAAAGCTATATCTCATACTCTAGTAGTTGAAACATGTTTAGCGGTGTTATCTATCAGCACCTGGTGTGTAGATATGGGAGCCACTGATCATGTCTGCAATTCTTTGCAGGGGTTCCAGGAAACCCGGTGACTATTTGATAGAGAGATAACTGTCTACATGGGCAATGCTACTAAGGTGGCGGCTGTTGCAGTGGGAGACGTCTACTTATCATTTGATAGGAATAGGAAATTGGTTTTAAGGAATTGTCTTTATGTACCCAGTTTTAGAAAGAATTTAATTTCAGTTTCTAAACTGTATTTGGATGGATATTCAGTTTCCTTTAGTAACAATGTGGTTATAAAGAGAAATAAAGTGATTATCTGTTCTGGTGCATTGGTTGGCAATTTATATACTTTAAATCCAATTTCTCCCACAAAGCAAAATATGAAAATTAATAACACATCTTCTAATTCTAATAAGAGAAAAGAACCTTCGGAAATGAATCAAACATATATTTGGCATCTAAGGCTTGGTCATATTAACTTAAGTAGGATTCAAAGGCTTGTAGCCGATGGACTCTTGGGTCCATTAGAGTTGGAAAACTTTCCAACGTGTGAATCCTGCTTGGAAGGTAAGATGACCAAGAGACCTTTTAAGGCCAAGGCGTATAGAGCCAAAGAAGCGTTAGAATTGGTTCATTCTGATTTGTGTGGTCCTATGTCTATCCAGGCTAGAGGTGGCTTTGAATATTTTGTCTCTTTTATAGACGATTATTCAAGATATGGATACATTTACCTAATGCACCGCAAGTCTGAGTGCTTTGATAAGTTCAAAGAGTAGAAGGCTGATGTGGAGAAACGTCTAGGTAAAAGTATCAAGACACTACGGTCTGATCATGGTGGCGAATACGTCTTAGGAGAGTTTAGGAATTATTTATCAGAGGCCGGGATTCAATCCCAATTATCCACACCTGGTACACCCCAACAGAATGGTATGGCAGAACGAAGGAATAGGACTCTTATGGAGATGGTTAGATCGATGATGAGTTATTCAGAATTACCAAATTCGTTTTGGGGATACGTTTTGGAAACAACAGCGCACATTCTGAACTGAGTACCTTCTAAATCAGTATCTTCTACTCCCACAGAATTATGAAATGGGAGGAAGCCCAGTCTAAGACATATTCGGATTTGGGGTAGTCCAGCACATGTGCTGAAACAAGATGCTGATAAGTTAGAATCTCGTACAGAAGTTCGTATGTTTGTGGGCTATCCCAGAGGAACGAAAGGCGGTTTATTTTATAGTCCTAAAGACCAGAAGGTCATTGTTAGCACCAATGCCCAGTTTTTAGAAGAAGATTATATAATGGATCACAAGCCCAGTAGTAAAATTATTCTAGAAGAACTTAGAGAGGACACGTCTACTTCAGTACCAACAGTACAAGATGAAGTACCACAAGAGACTGCAACACGTGTCACATATGATACACAACCACAGACGGTGCCTCGTCGTAGTGGGAGGGTTGTAAGGCAGCCCGAGAGATTCATGTTTTTGGGTGAGTCTTCAGACTTGATCCCAGGTAAACATGAACCAGATCCCCGGACATATGATGAAGCACTCCAAGATATAGATGCAGTATCTTGGCAAAAGGCAATGAATTCCGAAAAAGATTCTATGTATTCTAATAAGGTCTGGGAGCTTGTAGAACCACCTGATGGTGTAAAAGCCATTGGATGCAAGTGGATCTATAAAAGGAAAAGAGGGATAGATGGGAAGGTAGAAACCTTCAAAGCAAGGCTTGTTGCGAAGGCGTACACTCAGAAAGAGGGAATCGATTATGAGGAGACCTTTTCGCCGGTAGCTATGCTTAAGTCTATCCGGATACTCTTATCCATTGTTGCTCATATGGATTATGAGATTTGGCAAATGGATGTCAAGACAGCTTTCCTTAATGGAAGCCTTGAAGAAAACATCCATATGAAACAACCAGAAGGGTTCATTGAAAAGGGCAAAGAGCATATAGTGTGCAAGCTTAATCGGTCCATTTATGGACTGAAGCAAGCTTCAAGATCTTGGAACATCCGATTTAATGAAGTAATCCAGTCATATGGATTTATTCAGTGTCAGGATGAGTCTTGTGTATACAAGAAGTGTAACGGAAACATGATGGTATTTCTTGTACTATACATAGATGATATTTTGTTAATTGACAACAATGTCAAGGTATTATCAGACGTAAGGGTATGGTTGTCCAAACAATTTGATATGAAGGACTTAGGAGAATGTGCACACATCCTTGGGATCAAAGTTATAAGGGATCGCAAGAAAAGAATGTTGTGCCTATCCCAAGCTTTATATATAGATACAATCCTTGCTCGTTTTAGCATGCAAAACTCCAAGAAGGGTTTCTTACCTTTTAGGCATGGAGTAGCCTTATCTAAAGAGATGTCTCCAAAAACATCAAATGAGATTGAGGACATGAAGGCAGTTCCTTATGCTTCGGCTGTAGGAAGCCATATGTATGCAATGTTGTGTACGAGACCTGATATCTGTTTTGCCGTGGGCATGGTTAGCAGATATCAAAGTAACCCTGGACAAGAACATTGGACTGTAGTAAAGCATATATTAAAGTACCTGAGAAGGACTAGAGATTATATGCTAGTTTACCAAGCAGACGATTTACTCCCTGTGGGTTACACGGATTCGGATTTCCAATCAGATATGGACAACAGTAAGTATACATCAAGCTATGTGTTTACTTTAGGAGGTGGAGCCATTGCATGGAGGAGTGTTAAGCAGAAATGCGTCTCAAACTCAACCATGGAAGCTGAGTATGTGGCAGCCTCTGAGGCAGCCAAAGAAGCTGTATGGCTCAGGAACTTTCTAATGGACTTAGATTTGATTCCTGGTTTGCCCAAGATCATCACAATTTATTGTGATAATAGTGGAGCAGTTGCAAACTCGAAGGAACCACGAGCCCATAAGGCAAGTAAACATATAGAGCGCAAGTACCACCTGATACGAGACATCGTCAAGCGAGGAGAAGTTGTCGTCGCCAAGATAACATCAGCAGATAACCTGGCAGATCCTTTCACTAAGGCCCTTCCGGCTAAAGCTTTTGATCGGCATGTGGAGGGGATGGGAATCAGATGTATGGCAACAGATATGGCAGCTTAAACTTTTAGTATAAGTGGGAGATTGTTGGAGTGTATACTTAAAAGTTTAGCTTTTGTACACATTTATTTTGAAATAAAGAATCACATTGGTCAAATGTTTATATTTATTTGTTAAATGTAATTGTTCAATTAATTTATATAGTAGATAACATGGAGTGTGGAGTCACACTTAGAAGATCATGTTGTCGGTTCTCTATAAATTATAAACAGTTGCTCACGACTAAGATGGAAAGGAACAAACCATCAGAATAGACGTAGTGTAATTAAGTATTAGTTTATCTTGACTAATAAATTACACTGATACACTTTAAGTGTATTGAGTAGGATCATTTAGGTAAGTTCTTTTTGTACTGACTTAGTAAAAGAACTAGACCTTAGTTATTTTGGAAGTATGTGCTCTTAATCCTAATATAATAACAAGCATATATATTTAATATTTATTTCTTTGACTTATCAAAGGGTAAGGTTTAGCTCGATAAATCAATATGCCCGATAAGTTGAGAAATGATATTACTTATAGTATGTGTTGTTGATTATAGAAGGAATCTATGTCCTAGTTATCTAGGTTGAGAATGTCCCCAAGAGGAGCTCATAAGGATTGTCATGTTAAACCCTGCAGGTGGACCTAGTCCAACATGACAATAAAGTTGGGTGGTACTACTCTTGGAGCTAGATATTAATTAAATGAGTTGTCAGTAACTCACTTAATTAGTGGACATTCGTAATCTTAAACACAGGGAGACTAAGACACTCATGATAAGAAGGAGCCCATAATGTAATTTGGGATTGGTGCGGTTGTGCGGTAATAACTCTCTAGTGGAATGAGTTATTATCGATGAACTTGAGTTGTATGTTCGGGGTGAGCACGGGATACTCAAACTCATCGGAAGGCCAAAACCAATTTCTCCTCTAGGTCCCTGTTGTAGCCACAATAAAGCCTCAAGTCCATCCAAAGAAAAGTCCATCTTGGTGTCCAAGAAGGGGCCGGTTCATTGCTTGGTGACCAAGCAATGGCCGGCCACATATTCTCTAGAAGTGGTCGGCCCTTGCCTTGGGCAAGGGGGTCGGCCGCAATATTTAAATTAGGAAGGTTGTTTTTGAATTTTTAAATTTCCTCAGATATTTACAATTTGTAAAAAGAGATTTTAAAAATTTATAAAATTTTCCTAATTTAAATTAGGCCACAAGGTTTTAAAAGAGAGTTGTAAAATTTATAAAACTTTCTTTTAAAAAGAAATATTATTATAGATGTTTTAAATTTTAAAACTTGGTTTTAAATTTTAAAACTTTCCTTTTAATATCCACATTAGAAAAAAAAAAAGAGTTTGTAAAATTTTATTAGAAGTTTTCTTCTTTTAAATTTTATAAAAAAGTTTCTTTCTTTCCCTTTTAATAAGTGGCCGGCCACCTTGCTTGGTGCCCAAGCAAGGGGCCGGTCAAATAATTAAACATCAACAAATAGTTGTTTAATTAATAAATCAATCTAGGATTGATTATTTAAAAGTAAAGAAAAAGGAAAAATTAAAAGGAAATAGGAATGAGTCTAATTTTTTATAAAACTCTTTCCATAATTTTCCGTTGGGAAACTAATATAAAAAGGGGGGAAGGGGAGGCCTTGAAAAATATAACAATTGATATTGTGTTGTTGGAGATCATCAAGTGGTCGGCCCCTCTCCCTCTCTTCCCTTTGCTCTCTTTTGCTCCTTTGTGGTGGTGGTGGCCGAATTCTAGAGAAGGAGGAGAAGCTTTTCGGGTGGTGTTCATCTTGGAGGATTGTCGCCCACACGACGTCTAAGAGGAGGCGAGGGATACGGCAGAAGATCTCGAGGTTTTTAGCATACAAGAAAGAGATATAACTAGTATTTAATTTCCGCATCATAATAGTTAATTTTTCTTTGTATAAATACCAAATACAAGAGGCATTCGATTCTTGTTTTTCGAATTTAATTTCGATGTTGTGTTCTTTTTCTTTTTTCCTTGTGATTTGATTGTTCCTTTTGGTTAACCTAGAGTTATATAAGGAAATTAAATATTAACTTTCCTTAAAAGGCTTTGTCTAGTCGGTGGTGGTTGCTCCCATATCCAAGAAGGCCAAGTGTCTCGCCATGCAGTACTGGAAGCCAATTTTGGAAATTAATATTTAATTGAATTTATAACCTAGGTGATTTGGATCAAACGTGCTAAGTTCCGCAGGAGATCCAAATCTAAACCTAAAAGAACATATAAGTTAAACTTGGAATCAAACGTGTTAAGTTCCGCAGGAGATACATGTTTAACTTAAAAGAACACATGGTAGCTAGGAAAGGTTCAGATCACGTACAAAATTTTTGTACAGTGGAGCCATTGGGTTTTTCGAGTAGCAACCAACACGGTCGGTCCTCCAGCGATGATGTTGATTTCACCCCTCGACGCATTGCCTCTATTCTCCTCCTCCCAAGCGGATGGTCGGGGTCGTTCATGCGATGCCCGAGGAATGGCCCTGTGCTGCTGGTTATGTTGCCGCTCGGAAGATCTCCTTTCTGTACGCCGGCCAAGACTTTGGTGTTGATGTCGTCGATTCGGCGAAGGTGATCGACGGCGATAGCTCCTTGGCGTAGGATGAGCGATTGGGGGGAGGCTCCGACAGTCACGAGTGTTGTGAGTTGCTGACTAATGGAGCGAACAAAACATGGGAGTCCATATCTTCTCTTTCGGTTTAGGTCGATCGGCCGTTACTTGTTGGACAGCATGCGACCTCTGATGAGGACGGGCTACCTCTGCGCGGGGTCCTCTTGGTGGTTGATTATTGGAAGGCGGCTTCCGCTCGGCATGAGCTGGTGGCTCAGATGGTGCTTCCTTTTTCCTCGCCATCAGAGCTTCCTCCACGTTGATAAACTCGTTGGCCTTATTCAACATGTGGTCGTAGCTGCGAGGTGGCTTTCTGATGAGCGAACGGAAGAAATCACCGTCCACAAACCCCTATGTGAACGCGTTCATCATAGTTTCAGAAGTGACCGTCGGGATATCCATGGCCACCTGCTTGAAACGCTGGATGTAGGCTCGGAGTGACTCCTTCGAGCCTTGTTTGATGGCGAACAGACTGACGCTAGTCTTCTGGTAGCGCCTGCTGCTCGCGAAGTGATGGAGGAAGGTTGTGCGGAACTCTTTGAAGCTCGTGATGGATCCGTTCGGTAGCCTCCGGAACCATCGTTGTGCCGATCCAGAAAGGGTGGTGAGGAATACCCAGCACTTCACACCATCTGTATATTGATGCAAAGTGGCTGTGTTGTCGAACTTACCCATATAGTCATCCGGGTCGGTGGTCCCGTTGTATTCCCCGATCGCCGGGGGCACGTAATGCCTTGGTAGTGGGTCGCGCAGGATGACCTTGGAGAACTGCCTATTGATCCGCTCGGGGGACGAGTCTGTCCGTGGTGCCTTGCCCTTCCTTGCGTCGCGGAGGGGTGCCTCTTCGGACGAAGAGCCCCGGTCGAGGTTGGCTTGTGCGACATCCGAGGGCGTTTGGAACAGAGCCCTATGGAAAGGTATAGGGGTGGGCGGTGCTTCCATCTGAGTGCCAGTCGGACCTTTGTTTTGCCCCCATATCGAGAGCTATTCCGGTCGGTCCTCTGGGCTGCCTTGCTTCCCGACGTAGAAGTCGCCTGCTGTACCATTCGCTTGGTTTGAGCTTTCTGCTGTTGCTCCACAATCTTCGCTGCTCGCGCTTGGATGAGTGCGTCGAACTCTTCGAGGGAGAGTGTCACCATGAGTTGGCGTCCAGCTTCTTCCATCTTCTCTGCTCGGATTCATGTGCGTTCCCACATACGGCACCAATTTGATCCTGTCCGAGCGCTGAGTCGATGGATGTTGGGGACGTGGCGCTCTTCGCTATCCTCTGATGATGGTGTAGACCTCCGGCGAACCTGCAAAGAAGCCGAGCCGGGAGGGGTTTCCCGGCGACGACCATCCGACGCTCAAGTCAGGCAATGAAGAAGAAGAGGAGCAAAGTAACGCTACTGTGGCTACAGTGATGAGAATCGCATACCTCCGTCGAAGTCTGGAGGGTCCTTATATAGGACCCCGGGGAGGCACGGGCATGCTTCTCGATAGGTGCACGCTTCCCCAAACATACCTCAGTAGGGTTGTGTCAAAAAAGCATTCCTGACGCCATTCCGCAATCGTCTGAGCATATCCCTGACGTAACAGTGGAAACTTCCACTGTACGATACTATGTCCGCTCCGGCCGCCGACCATGCTGTTTGTTGGCGGCAGGTGTCTCGAGGATGATGTTACCAGCTGTCCCTTTTGTCCCTTTGCGCCTCTTGCCTATTTCCGGGCCGAGCGGACCGGTCGCTCGGCGCTCATGGCCTCCGGGAATGCACATACCTCGGACCGGGCGGGGAAGCCCTGCTCATGTGCTCGGATGGGATTGCGCCTTATTGTCCTGTGGCTCGGCCGAGCGGCCTGCCCGCTCGGCTAGAGACTCTTTTAACTTCAGCATCGGAAACCCGACCCCTGGTCGGGCTGTTTTTCATCCTGCTTGGGAGACTCTTGGCCGGATGTTCGATTGGCCGGATGCTCGGTCGGCCCGCCAGTCCGCTCGGCATGACCTCTGTCCGCTCGGCACGACCTTGGGGTTGACCCTCTTGACCATTGACCTCCACGTGTCGTTGACCTCCCGCCAACGAGGGTCCCCCGTCCTTACCACCAGATCAGTATATTTGTAATATATATACTAATGTGAGTATACTGATGTGCTCTTTTTAAGAGCACTTATACACACATTTAACTATATAAAATTAACCACACAAGTAGTAAAAGGATTATCAATGTACTTATTTCATTATCAATTTCCTTGTTTGAAGCTCCTTGAATGCCCTTGTTTGTCGATGACAATGATTTCATTGAAGCCTAAATAACTTAAAGAGGTTTAGGAGAAATTTGACTGAAATAAAACCTTGATCAAATAGAACTTTTACTAAACACTCAAAATTACAGGTCTACCTAATTTTATTTTATTGCAAAATGATTCAATTATGAACCTTCACGTATAACAGTATGTTGGCAAAACAGAATGTTATTGTAGCTTGTTTGAAGATATGGATGCTGGTGATTAAACAAAATTGTTATATATATATATATATATATATATATATATATATATATATATATATATATATATATATATATTTGAAGAAATTTAAGTAGATTAATGAATCTTAAATTAAAAGGTAGGATATGCAATTAGAGATTAAGATGCTAGCATGTGGATTGAAACCTTGAGCCAACAGTCCTATTAAAATTTATTGAATTTCTCCTTAGGTATATAATTTGAGTCTCTATGACAGTTTGCTCATATGGGGCTCCAAGATTCTATTTTTTTTGTCAAACTGTAGGATCCTCACATTCGTGAAACAAGATATTTAATTTAGTAAACACGGAAATATAGTCCAATTTACAAGAATACTATTATGATTGCATATTAGTAAGTTGATTGGTAATCATCAAGGTATATAACAATGAGAATAATCACTGATCTGGTGATATTAAATCACATAAAAATTGTTCCAATGGAATTAGTTGTATATATGAATATGATGTGTTTAGTTTTGAGATAATTTGTTGAACCTGTTGTTTGAATTTTGGTTATTTGTATATATGAACATGAGGCTTGAACAAAGGATATGAATTGCAAACAACTTTAATTTCACATTGATACTTTGCATTTTATGTCATGATGATACTTTCCATGTTATGACAAATAATCTTAATAACAAATTTCATTCATGTATGTAAATGTTAGATACAAATATCATTAATATGTTTGATAGATTTTTTTAGTTATAAATGTTACTTATTGTTTGTTTATAATTTGACGTAGGAAAAGAAGCACGGAAGGCGACCGAAGCTCCGGAGACATGACGATATGTATTTTATTTTCCTTTGGATGCCTTGTTACATTTGTTGTTTGGATTATTATAGAACTTTCATGTTTGATATTATGAGTTGTTGAACTTGTTAGGATTTTGGTTAGTTGTATATATGAATATGATGTGTTTAGTTTTGGGATGATTTGTTTGGATATAAGATATATGGATTATGGATGTGTTGGATATGATGTATTTAGTTTTGGGATGATTTGTTTGGATGTCGTATATGGATGTATTGGATATAATTTGTTAAAGATGTTGTAATTGTAATATATGTAAACAGAAAAATCAAAAAACAGTTTTTGGATTTTTTTTTTTTTTTTGGGACAAATTTTGTGACAAATATATCTTTGTCGCAAATTTATTGTAAAATTCGTCCCAAACTTCGTCGCAGATTTAGGACAAAAATTAGTTTTTTGTCGCAAAAGAAACAAATTTTGCGATGAATCAAGATTTGTCCCAGAATTTGTCGCAGATTTAGAACAAAATTAGGTATTTCATCGCCAATTAGGAACAACTTTTGGGACGAATTCAGATTCGTCGCAAATAGTATTTTTCTGCTCGACGTGGTTAAAGTAACATTTTTGGGAACCAGTCCCAAATGTTTGGGACGAATCTGGATTCATCCCAAATTTGGGACGAATTCATATTCATCGCAAATTTGGGATGAATCCAGATTCGTCCCAAATTTGCGACAAATCCAGATTCGTCCCAAATTTGCGACGAATCCAGATTCGTCCCAAATTTGCGACGAATCTGAATTCGTTGCAGATTTGCGATGAAAATGTGTTTTTGTCGCAAATTCCCGACGAAAATAGGGTTTTTTCCTCTGGTTATTTGTAATTAGGCAACGTTTTTTGCGACGAAAGACAAAAGTATATGTTTGTCGCAGATATAAAATTATAAAATTTGCAACGAATAAATATTCGTTGCAGATTTGCAACGAATTCTGCGACGAAAATTTAAATTTGTCGTAAAAATTTCCAATTAACGAAAATTATGTATTTGTCGCTAACTTTTTGCAACACCATTTTTGGGACGAATATAATTTCGTCCCAAAATTCGTCGCAGAAAATTTTGCTATGAATTTTTTTATCAAATTCATCCAAATTTTGTCCCTAAATAGCAGTTTTTTTTTTTTATTATAGTTGGACTAATTCAAAAAAACTCGGTCTATATAATATTAAAATAAAAAAGAACATAATTGATATCATATCATAACTTGAGATAAGAGGGACAATTTTATATTTTTGAGACAAAAGGTCAACACTTAGGCCGAACCGACTAAGGTCTAGTTGAGCCGAAAGAAGAATGAATATGCAAGTCTTTGCATTCACATATAGTACGGATCACATTAAATCATGTCAAATCTCAAAAATATATAATCTAATGTGATCTGTTCCGAAAAAGTGGAACAGAGGATCTCATCTCATCCTAATGGGAGTTAGGAATATTTATAATTTTCCTCATCAACGATGTATTTCACTCCACCACATCTCTAATTTTTTCTTAGAAAGTCTGAGGCATCGGAAGGGCCACGCCGGAGCAAGACTAGCACTAGGTGTTTACTTAGGATAGGAATTTATTTTTAAGACTTGGAGACGATCGAAGAGCTCTCCGGCCACAAACATCCAAATTTCTCCATAACGATAATAATTTGAAGAAACCAAGCCACAAAAGAATCCTTCCAAATAATGATCACTCAGCATCGATAACAGTTATATAATGGCAAATCCAATGACCAGCAATTAATACAAGTTTATTCCCAATTGAATCAATGAAGAAGAGACGTTCCTCGCCGCCGCCCGGATCGAGCTCGCTTCAGTTAACGCTTCCGTCGGGGGATGATGCAGGATTGCACGCACAAGTCGTGGCAGGAAGTGACGGTGTTGTCCCTTTCTTCGGGGCAGCGGGCGAAGCAGTCGCGTAAGCAGTGGGCGCCTTCGACGGCCGGCGCCGACGAGGCCACGAGCATGGCGACGAGGAGGAAGACAACCACAACCATCTTAGTCTCCGCCATTACTAATTAGCGATATATTAATTAATTAATTAATTAATGACGAGGGAAAATGGATATATTAAGCGAGGATTATGATTAATTAATCCCTCTGATCGATGGTTAAATAGTTGGCTTCGACGAATGAAGGGGAGGGGGAGGGGGGTTTTATAAGGTGTGGTGGGAGGGTGAAGAGGTGGTCGAGAGAGATCTTCGGATCAGATTACTTTAAGATTGACCGAGTCGAAGGATACTAAAGTTATCATGATCAAGTACAACCGTTGATGAGAGACGGATTGGTGCGGCGTAGAATTTAGCTAGGAACCTTAAACCCTTAATTCAAATAAAATCAAACAATAAACTTAAATTCAAATTCAAATTTAGTCTGGCGTATATGAACCTTAATTCGAGGATATGTGTACTAAAATTATATAAAAATAAATAAATAAATTTTTTAAAATAAATAATGAAATCTGAAAAATATTTTTTTCAATATTTATTTTTTAAAAAAAATAGGAATAAAATGCGTCTAATACTAAAATGACATTTAAGATAAACAAAAAAATATTTAAAGGGCAAAAAAAAAATATGAAAACCAATATTTACTTTAATTATCGTTTTTAAAAATTTCGATTCGATTTGAGTTACTTTTGTTAATATTTATTTGATTTCCCTTGACTCGTCCGAAATCCCAACAGAAACCCTCGAGTCCCCATCTCCGTCGCCTTCCCCGAACATCCCAACAGAAACCCTCGTGTTCTGAGGCACACGCCAACGCATGACTCTTCTTTGTACGTAATTTCTTCTCCGATGTTGCTCTTCTTTGCACGTGATTTCTTCTCCGTCGTTCTTTCTACCAAGGCATGGATCCTCGGAACAAGTGGTAATCATAATCTTCTTCTTCAACCATCTTCTTCGTCTTGCAACATGTGACACTAATTATAACCTAATCGTGCAACAAGGATCATTTGTGTGACCTAATTACGTCGATTCTCGCAGTGGCTATCTCACTTGATGCGGGCTAACGGTTGACCTTTGCTCGTGTGACCTAATTGCATAGCACAGGGTTGTCACACACTACCTCAGTCGCTTGTGCGAACTGCGATCTAATTGCATGGTGGTTACTATTTGTCGCCTTACTACTGCTTGCGACCACCGCATTGGTCTCAATGTTTAGGATACACTAAATGAGCTATCAATGTTATCGATTAAGAAAGAAAGAGTTTGACTAGTAGTATTTATATAATTATTTAAAATATTTATTACTTTTTATTGATGTAATATATTTATTTTTAGATTATTTATATATTTAGTATATATGTTACTTGTAAATTGAACTTCATTATTATTTACTATAGTAAAAGAGTCACATTTTAGTATGTGTTTCAGGCCCCGTCGAATATAGGTATGTCTCTATTTGTGAGTTAAGTCACAGGGTTCTCTGATCCTAGATACAAACAATAAAATACCCTCTAATTCTAAACTCAATCACAAGGAGAGTTATGCCTTGCACAAGCTTCCATGTAGTGTCCTAAATGACAAATTTGAAAGGTTAGACTGCTAGAGTATTCATTATGAGTACTTTCAAGTTTATCTTGATAGTCGGTTGAAATTTTTTATAGAATCAGATTGATTATTCTTAGGATTAATTAGTTTGAAGGGTTAGATTCCTTGTGTTAGCTAAAAAAATAAAAAAAATAATTAGAGTCATCAATTTAGATTTGTCCATGGAATTGATTTATCCTGCCAAATAATTAAAGTGAGTTAGGTTAAATTATTCAGCCTATTTAAAAGCAGACCTAAACATAGTAGTTTATGTGGATTGCGGATCTAGATAAATCGATCCACGACGGACTCACGTTGACTCGTGTTTGAGATTTTTTTTTTTCAAAACCCAAAACTACAGTGAAACTCAATCAATCCTTACTCAAATTTAAAAATTCCAATATTTCATATTTTTAAATTTTTATGGGCTCGTGGGCTGATTTATCTAAATCGCAATCTACATTGATAAACACATCTCAATAAGTTGCCAGTAGCCCAGTAGGTTTTTTTGTCGTGGGATTCTCCCTTCTATCTAGTTGTAAATGGAATTATGAAACTCTCTCCCAGAGCTGCAGAATTAACCACTCTATTAGAAAGTAAAGTAGAATTAGCAACTTTGGCACTCATCTGAAATTGAAATTGGATGAGATCCGTCGAGTGGTCGCTCAGTTGGAGATGGTATTGCACTTGTTTATCGATTGAACGAGATTCAAGCTGGGAAAATGGTTGGGAAAGGAATAGTCTTAAAATCTTGAAATGCATTGGACTGATCCATCGTCCGATAGCTTTAACTACGAGAGCGAATTTAAATATATTTTGAAAGGTCTGTTTTCTGAATATAAGTAAATTATATTTTAGATTTATCCTATGAACACTACAAAAAAAAATTACAATTTAGGGACAAAATTTTGGGACGAATAAAATTCGTTGTAAATTTGGGACAGATTTTGCAACGAAAAAAACATTCATCGCAAATTAGCAACGAAAATAGACACGAAAAAAGTTCGTTGCAAATTCGCAACAAATACAATTTCGTCGCAAAAATCATTGCCAATCAGCGTCGAAAAATAAATTTCGTTGGAAAAATTAAAAAATTTACGTCAAAAAATTTGTTCATCGCAGAATTTGAGATAAACAGATAAATTTTTGCGACAAATATCTGGTTTCATCGCAAATTGGCAACGAATATAAATTCGTCGCAATTATCGTCGCAAATTTGGGACGAAATGCCGAGTTCGTCGCAAATTTCTATTTTTTAAGTAAGACTTTAAATATTTGGAAGATGACCCTAGAGATCTCGGATTGACACGAAACAAGTTTCTATGGGTTCGTATCGTTCTCCTCATCTTACTAGTGGGCCCAAATCAAATTTTTAACCAATATTCTAAAGTTTATAAATTTTCTAACCCGAACGAGTAATAAATATTAAAATCTTGATTCAAAAATTTATAAACGTCAGAATATTAGTTAAAAATTTTGTTTGGACCCACTAGTAAGATGGAGAGAACGATACAAACCCATAGAAATTTGTTTCATGTCATTCCGAGCTCTCTAGGGTTAGGGGTGTAATCGAGCCGAGCCGAGCCGAACTCTTGAATGTTTGAGTTTGGCTCGTTTATAATCGAGCCGAGCTCGAGCTTTATTTAACGATTATATTCATGGCTCATGAACTTATTCGAGCTTTTATCGAGCCTAATCGAACTTAATAATTATAAATTATAAATTTAAATATTCATTAAAAACTAAATTATATATATTAAAAAAATTATAATATTCTTGTTAAAGTTTATAATTTTATTCTAATAAATAACTTTAATATATTTGTCTATGTTTATCATAAGTAGAGTGTAAAATCTATAAATTCAATATCAAAACTATTATTTTTTTATTTAAAAGTTGATTTATGAGCTTAGCGAACATGTTCACGAGCTAACGGGCCGAATATTGTGAAGTTTGAGCTTGGTTTGTTTATCTTAACGAGCCTCATTAAACGAGTTCAAACGAGCTTTTATCGAATCGAGCTTCGAATAGCTCACGAGCGGCTTGACTCATTTACACCCCTATCTAGGGTCATCTATCAATTTTTTAAAGTATCAATTAAAGAAACAATAAAAAAGAAATTTTGGGACGAAATTTGGAATTCGTCCCTAATTTGGGACGAACCTGGAAGTTTGTCACAAATTTGGGACGAATTCCCAAGTTCGTCGCAAAATTTAAAATTTTCAAAAATCAAAATAAATGCTTCCAAAATACGGGAGATGGACCTACAGAGCTCTGAATCACATGAAACAATTTCCTATGGGTTCGTATCGATCTCATGATCGCAACGATGCCCTCAAATATTTTTTTAAATTTTTTAATCGTAATAATAAGTAGAAGGAGTTCATAAAGCTTAAGAGTTAGCGAAAAAGAGTTAGTGTTTGAAAATGGTGAAGTGATTTTGGTATTAAAAAATTACTCACCTAAATATATTGTGTGAAAAAAATATTTGAGGTCACTGTTGCGATCAGGAGATCAATACGAACCCATAAGAACTTGTTTCATGTGATTCGGAGCTCTGTAGGTCCATCTCCAGTATTTTGGATGTATTTATTTTGATTTTTTGAAAAATTACAATTTTCCGACGAACTCGGGAATTCGTCCCTAATTTGGGACGAATTCCCGAGTTTGTCGCAAATTTCTATTTTTTTTAAGTGAGACTTTAAAAATTTGGAAGATGACCCTAGAGATCTCGGATTGACACGAAACAAGTTTCTATGGGTTCGTATCATTCTCCTCATCTTACTAGTGGGCCCAAACCAAATTTTTAACTAATAGGCTGACGTTTATAAATTTTCTAACCCGAACGAGTAATAAATATTAAAATCTTGATTCAAAATTTTATAAACATCAGAATATTAGTTAAATATTTTGTTTGGGCCCACTAGTAAGATGGTCAGAACGATACGAACCCATAAAAACTTGTTTCGTGTCATTCCGAGTTCTCTAGGGTCATCTATCAATTTTTTAAAGTATCAATTAAAAAAACAATAAAAAAGAAATTTTGGAACGAAATTTGGAATTCGTCCCTAATTTGGGACGAACCTGGAAGTTCGTCGCAAATTTGGGACGAATTCCCAAGTTCGTCGCAAAATTTAAAATTTTCAAAAATCAAAATAAATGCGTCCAAAATACGGGAGATGGACCTATAGAGCTCCGAATCACATGAAATAAGTTCCTATGGGTTCGTATCGATCTCATGATTGCAACGATGCCCTCAAATATTTTTTTAAATTTTTTAATCGTAATAATAAGTAGAAGGAGTTCATAAAGCTTAAGAGTTAGTGTTTGAAAATGGTGAAGTGATTTTGGTATTAAAAAATTACTCACCTAAATATATTGTGTGAAAAAAAAATTGAGGTCACCGTTGCGATCAGGAGATCGATACGAACCCATAGAAACTTTTTTCATGTGATTCGGATTTCGGAGCTCTGTAGGTACATCTCCCGTATTTTGGATGTATATATTTTGTTTTTTGAAAAATTACAATTTTTGAAAAATTTGAGTTTGTCGCAAATTTCTGTTTTTTTTAAGTGAGACTTTAAAAATTTGGAAGATGACCCTAGAGATCTCGGATTGACACGAAACAAGTTTCTATGAGTTCGTAGCATTCTCCTCATCTTACAAGTGGGCCCAAACCAAATTTTTAACCAATATTCTGATGTTTATAATTTTTCTAACCCGAACAAGTAATAAATATTAAAATCTTGATTCAAAAATTTATAAACATCAGAATATTAGTTAAAAATTTTGTTTGGGCCCACTAGTAAGATGGTGAGAATGATACGAACCCATAGAAACTTGTTTCGTATCATTCCGAGCTCTCTAGGGCCATCTATCAATTTTTTAAAGTATCAAATAAAAAAAATAAAAATGAAATTTTGGAATGAAATTTGGAATTCGTCGCAAATTTGGGACGAAATGCCGAGTTCGTCGCAAATTTCTGTTTTTTAAGTGAGACTTTAAAAATTTGGAAGATGACCCTAGAGATCTCGGATTGACACGAAATAAGTTTCTATGGATTCGTATCATTCTCCTCATCTTACTAGTGGGCCCAAACCAAATTTTTAACCAATATTCCGACGTTTATAAATTTTCTAACCCGAACGAGTAATAAATATTAAAATCTTGATTCAAAAATTTATGTACGTCAGAATATTAGTTAAAAAATTTGTTTGGGTCCACTAGTAAGATGGCGAGAACGATACAAACCCATAGAAACTTGTTTCGTGTCATTCTGAGCTCTCTAGGGTCATCTATCAAATTTTTAGATGGCGAGAACGATGATGATGATGAGGAGGAGGAGGAGGACGACGACGACGACGATGACGATGATGATGACGAGGATGATAATGACAATGAGGATGATAATGACAATGAGGACTTTGATTTTTTGTAATGGGTAAGTTTTGTTATCTTATTAAAATAAATTTTATGATACTTTATTTTCATATATGATACTGATTTTTTAGGAGCAAATTTAGTTTTAATCTACAAATTACAAAACTCATAGCTCAATTAGTTAATCTGTCTCAATTAGTATATAATTATTTTCTTTTTTCATTTATATATTTTATATGTTAATACTATGTAGTTTTTTCTATAGGTGATTAGAAGTTATATCTCATCGTCGTCTCAGGGGTTTGTGCACTCTCTTATTTTTAGAAATTATGGTGAGTTTTTTTTTTCAAATTAGTCATTAAGCATAATATTTGTATTTACTTTATCATATTTTTAAATTTTCATAATATGTTTCGACGGGGTGGCCGTAGACGGAGCTCTCCAATTACAGCACCTGCAGACACTGTTGCTACACCCCCAGTAGAGGATGCATACACCTATGCCAGTACCATCGCATACACCTATGTCAATCCCATCGCATATATCTATGCCAGTACCTTCCTATACAAGATCGCCTTCTCCTTCGACAGTGCCTTCTCCTTCCACAGCACCTTCACCGATTGAGTCGCCAGTACCCTCTTTCGTTCCTTCTCGACACTCGGTTGCTGAGAGGCCAGACACTCGAGAGCATATATCCCCTTATGGAGATTCATAAGTAGAATCAAATTATTTTATTTTTTTAACTATTTTAATTATTTAACAATTTTTTTGTAATTTATAATAGATTTGATAATTCTGTCCGTGTTATTCACGAGATTAATAAAATCGTGAATAACCATTGGAGAGGAGACTCGATGAGTTATACAAGCACTCCAGCACCGACGAGAGAGCTATGGTGGAGTGAATTTAAGGTATATCTCAATCATTTTATATCTTAAATAAAAGTGAATATATAAATATTTATTTTTCTTCTATTGTAGCGATCATTCACTTGGGACATGATTGATGAGATGGAAATAAAGAGGATTTTCATGAAAAAATATGGCGATCACATTCGTCATGTACTCAATCATGCAAAGTCGAGGGGGAAAAAACCACCATTCATCACCGAGGAAAATTGGATAAGGATTTCAAATTTTTGGGAAAGTGAGGAGTTTAAAAAAAGAAGTTACCAGAATAAAATAAATCAATCTTTTAATTCTGGAGAATTGACTGCGACATATGCAGGAGGCTCTATCAATGTGGATGAGCATAGACGTAGATTGGTAATTTTTTAACTCTCCTAATATTTTCTTAATCTATTTTACACTATTTAATTATTTTAATTATCTTTTTTATACCAAAGAATTGGGAAAGGAGCCTAATTTTATAGATACTTTCACCCGCACATTTCAGAAAAATGATAAGACTTGGAGCGGGGACAGAGCTAAAGCAATTAAGATTTGAATAAATTTTGGATCTTAATTTATAACTTAGAATCTATTATTAATGTATTTGCTCTAACTTTATACTCTTGCATTCCTAAAATTTTATTATTGTAAATTTGTTTTATTTTATTTTTACAATACAGGAAAAATATGTTGAGTTAGAGGTAGCACAGAGATGTTCAGCTTCTGCTAGTTCTGATATTGAGGGGTCTGAGTCGTCTGTTGGTAGTGATTTCAATTTATGGGTACAGGCGAGTGGGGGGCCAAAAGGGGGAGGAAAGATATTCGGAATGGGTTCATTGAGCAGACCATAGAGTTGGTCGTATATCTTCTTCCTCCTCCTCACATACCCAACACATGCATAACTTGATTGAAGAGATTTCCTAGTTGAAGGGCATTATAAAGGACAGGGATGAAGAAATGAGAGAAATGCGTTGACAACAAGATTTTATTATGCGACATCTTCAGTTAAGTTCTGTTCCAAGTCATATTCCTCCTGGTGATGGCGATGATGGTGATGATGATAATGGCGGTGGTGGTGATTCTTGATAAATTTATGGTAAATTTTATGTTTGAATTTTTTTCATGTCATGTTATAGTTGATTATATATTTTCATTTTACCTTGATACATTGCATCTTATGTCATGTTTGCTATCTATATAAGATAACGCTGCTAAACAAATTCTACTACATTATTATTAATTTAGCTTTGTATCTTCATGTCCTTGCTCTTTTGATTGTTTCTTTTGATTTTTTTTAGAACACCTTATACTGTGATGCGTTATAATAATTCCATGCTGCCTTTGCATAATTTTGATGTTTGAGTTACAATTATGTCATCTTTTTGATGCAATGACTAGTTTAATTTGGTGATCATTCTTTTGAACCTTTCATAGAGTAACTATCTCTAATATTGATTTGAGTTCTTTTGTGAATTCTTTTACCAGCGTTTATATTTTTGTTATTATTTTTGTTGGGACTGGAAATCTTGTTCTAGTATAATCACATTAGTATATGATCCTGTCCGAGCGCTGAGTTGATGGGCACTGGGGACGTGGCGCTCTCCGCTATCCTCTGATGATGGTGTAGACCTCTGGTGAATCTGCAAAGAAGCCGAGCCGAGAGGGGTTGTTGGAAGATCGGTGGTCGGCTTGAAAGGGGGTTGGATAGCTAGGCCACCCCCAAGACGATTTCTTCTCTACAAAAGGTTAGTGCGTAGCGAAAATACAAAAACTAAAGCAATTAGAAACAAATAATAATACAAACGCTAACACGCTTGATGTAACGTGGTTCGGAGATGATGCTCCTACTCCACGACGTGTCCTTGAGGTGGACGAGCCCTTGATCCTTCGGTGGATCAGTCCCCGGCAATCTCCAGCTAGAGCTTCTCCTTTTCGGTGGAGTAAACCTCTCACAAAGGTTCTCTTCCTCTTTACAAGATGGAGTTTAGATTGGGAGGAAGAGAATTGACTTGGGAGCTTTGGGCACAAAATATGAGTTAATCTGTATGCATCAGTAACCTCCTTAATGCCCCAAAGCTCCCCTTAAGTAAGAGGAGAGAGTTGATCACAAATCAACTCAAACCCAGACACCAGTCGACTGGTCCAAGCACCAGTCGACTGGTGTGTCGTTGGACCCAGCCAATGACTCTCTGCAGAAAGTCAAATTCTGCCAACGGCTATGTACTAGGCGACTGGTCTCAGGACCAGTCGACTGGTCCCCATAGCCGACAAGCACAGAATGCTTCTGTGCATTCAGTGAAGCTGGATCAGTCGACTGGTCCCAATACATTCACTCCTCTCATCCTTTCCGGAGTTGCCTTTAAAGTCCTCTTCCTCGGCCTTCGTCCCTTAGATGCACCCGAGCCCGCGGCTCCTCTCCGTGTCATCCTTCACGCTACCTTGAAGTCCACTTCCCTCGGTTCCACTCTATTGCTCCTCGTCTTGCGGTCCCTCAGATGTCTTCCACACCACCCTTCACCGACTCAATGATCCGAGTCCTTGGATGAGCTTCCCACACTTGGTCGCACCAAGTTCTCATGTGTTCCACCAAGTCCTGCAAGACTCAAAACACATATCAAATACATATGAAAGTCTAACTTAAACTCTTTGACACACACATCAAAACCTAGGTCGATTGCACTAACAGGGGTTTTTCGACGATGACCCTCCGACGCTCAAGTCAGACAGTGAAGAAGAAGAGGAGCAAAGTAACGCTACTGTGGCTACTGTGATGAGAATCGCATACCTCCGTCGAAGTCTGGGGGTCCTTATATAGGACGCCGAGGAGGCGCGGGCACGCTTCTCAATGCGTGCACGCTTCCCCAAACATACCTCAGTAGGGTTGTGTCAGAAAAGCATGTCTGGCGTCATTCCACAATCGTCCGAGCATATCCCTGACGTAACGGTGGAAACTTCCACTGTACGATACTCTGTCTGCTCCGGCCGCCGACCATGCTGTTTGTCGGCGGTAGGTGTCTCGAGTATTATGTTACCAGCTGTCCCTTTTGTCCCTTTGCACCTCTTGCCTATTCCCGGGCCGAGCGGACCGGTCGCTCAGTGCTCATGGCCTCTGGGAATGCGCATACCTCGGACCGGGCGGGGAAGCCCTGCTCATGTGCTCGGATGAGATTGCGCCTTATTGTCCTGTGGCTCAATCGAGAGGCATGTCCACTCGGATAGAGACTATTTTAACTTGAGTATCGGAAACCCGACCCCTGGTCGGGCTGTCTTTCGTCCGACCTGGGAGACCCCTGGCCGGATGTTCGGTCCGCCGGACGCTCAGTCGGCCTGCTAGTCCGCTCGGCACGACCTTGGGGTTGCCCCTCTTGACCATTGACCTCCACGTGTCGTTGTCCTCCCGCCAACGAAGGTCCCCCATCCTTATCACCGGATCACATGCCTCCCCCTCAAGTCTAGTCGAAGGAGGCGCTAAGTCCGACTGACTGGACTATGAGTTTGGCCAAGCGACAGCCATCCTGCCACTCCCGAAAGTGTACCTCCGCTCGGCCACTATGGGGTCGAATAGCGCCGGTCGGCTAATTGCCGAGGGCCGCCCAAGTGGCTTGTCGATGAGCTGTGATGATGTCCGCGGGATCTTCTCAGAATGCGTGCAAATCTCCGCCATTATGGTTGAGCACGCGGGTTCTGCCTTGTGATGGGGCTCATTAAATGCCCTCCTCTAACCGAGTGCCATGTGGCGCAGTTGACATCATCGTACGATCGTTGCCTTACGCCCGATGCGACGTTCATCGGTTTGAAATGGATGGTTGGATGCGGGCCTCAGGTTATGTGACCTGCACCCGACGGCTCGGGCGGATCGAGCCCATCCTTATAAAGCTCTTGTCGCCTTCTTCCGTCGCACTTTCGCCGCCGCGTGCTCAGAAGCCTTTTCCTGCGCTCGTTGCTCCGATGACCTCGTTCCTCGGCACTTCGGCGACCCCTTGCCCTCTTCTTTCGATCCTCATCTTTTCTGTAAGGTTCTCTGCCTTTCTCCCTTTGATTCTCATGTTTTCTTTGCGTTCCTTGCCGCGTTCTTGTCTTTCGGTCACTGTTTCGTTCGTCTTCCCTGAGCCTTTGCGTTTTCTTCCGATCCTTGCCTCCTCCACTGTTCCGGCGATGGCTAGCTCTTCCCAGCCCACGGACCTCGCTCTCGACCCATGGAGTCGCAGTTCGATTGGCGTGATGCCGAGAGTCTGATAAACACTTTTGACATCCCTTCTAATTTCGAACTGATTTTACCCTCGCCTTCCGCTCGGCCGCACAAACCGCCGCGCGACGCTATTTGTTTCTTCCGCGACCAATTCACAGCCGGTCTGCGGTTCCCTCTCCATCCCTTCATCGCCGAAGTTTGCCATTTCTTCGGCATTCTACTCGCCCAGTTGGTTCCCAACACTTTTTGCCTTCTGTGCGGAGTTGTGATATTATTTAAGATACACAACATTCCCCTCCGCCCAGAAGTCTTCTATTATTTCTACTATCCCAAGCAGTCCGAGTCGTGCACTTATTTGTTTCAGGCTCGGCCCGGTTTAGTCTTTTTTGATAATCTGCCCTCTTCCAACAAACATTGGAAAGAGATCTACTTTTTTCTTCGTATTCCTGGTTGACTTTCTTTCCAGACCAAATGGCAGGTCGGACTGTTGGTTAGATCTAGGAAAACATACCGGTTCCACTGTACAAAAATTTTTTGTACAAGTGTCGAACCTTTCCTTAAATAACCTATTGTGTTCTTTAGAAGTTAAATTAGGAATCGCAGACGGAACTTAACATCATTTATTCCAAATTTAACTTATCTGTTATTAATTGTTTAAATTTGAATCGCAAGCGGAACTTAACACTATTGATTCAAATCTACCTAAGTTATTAATTCCATAAATATTAATTTCTAAAATTGACTTCCAGGACTGCATAGCGAGGCACATGGCCTTCTTGGATATGTGAGGAACCACCACCGCCTAGGCAAAGCCTTTTAAGGAAAGCTAATATTTATTTCCTTAAATAACTCTAGGTTAACCAAAAAGAACAATCGAATCACAAATTCGAAAAAGAAGAAAACACAAACTCGAAAAATAAATTCGATAAACACCACCCAAGATGAACACCACCCAAAAGAGCTTCTCCTCTTCTTCTAAAATTCGGCCACCAACACCACCAAGGAGAAGAGAGCAAAGGGAAAGGGAGAAGGGAGAGGGTCGGCCACCTAGAGATCTCCAAGCAAGAGAATAAGGGTTGTGTCTCATGAAGCCCCCTCACCCCTGTTGGATCGAAAAGAATTTAGATATCTTCATAATTGCATGATATTGTCCACTTTGGGTCTAAGCCCTCATGGTTTTGCTCTTGGGCTCTACCCAAAAGGCCTCATACCAAATGGAGATATCTTTCTCTTATAAACCCATGATCTTTACCATGTGTTTTCAATATGGGACTATGTTTGCAACCTTGCAACCCTAACAATCCCCCATCAAACAAAGGACCATAGACTTCCCACGTCCGATCCTCGACCCACGAGGTGTCGTGTCGCCACCTTGAGGCAGAAGTACATCCGCTCGGCGGAATTTGCTGAGAAGGTCTACGACCGGATGGTCATTGTCTTCGAGTTGGCCATCACCACCACGGCGGACTATCTGAAGTCCAAGGGTCAACTCCCCGAATCCGTGGTCATCCCTGCTACGGAGCATGCGACGCTTCTCACCACCATTCTGAAGCATGTTTTCAATTATCTTGAATGAAGTGTTTTTTGTAATCCTCCCAATCGGCAAACTTATAACTATAAATTTGGAATGCCAATTTTTGCTCTGTTAGCCTTCCGTGAAGTGTTTCTTATAACTGCACCGCTCGGTCGAACGACCTTCATTCCGCATGGAACTTCTGTTAGTTTTACGTTGAAGTGTTTTTCTCAACTGCGTTGCTCGGTCGAACGACCTTCCATTCCGTTAGCTTTTCGCTGGTCGGCGCTGGTAGACGCACACCATTGTTTGTTCCTTGTCCTTAAGATCAAGGATTGCTGATCATCGGCCCTAGACGCTGGGCCGTAGTATATTTGCGCGACGCTGTCCCGTCCGGGGGGTTTATAGTCGCCGGTTCGACTCTAGAGTCTAACGTCTCCGCTCGACGGTCTTCCAACCGAGGGGTTTATAGTCGCCGGTTCGACTCTAGAGTTTAACGTCGCCGCTCGACGGTCTTCCGACCGGGGGTTTATAGTCGCCGGTTCGACTCTAGAGTTTAACGTCGCCGCTCAACGGTCTTCCGACCGGAGGGTTTATAGTCGCTGGTTCGACTCTAGAGTTTAACGTCACCGCTCGACGGTCTTCAAGCGAGGTATTTATGGTCACCCCTTCGACCCTAGAGTTTAACGTCGCCGCTCGACGGTCTTCGAGCGGGGTATTTATGGTCGCCGCTTCGACCCTAGAGTTTAACGTCGCCGCTCGACGGTCTTCCGACCAGGGGGGGTTTATAGTAGCCGGTCCGACTCTGGAGTTTAACGTCGCCGCTCGACGGTTTTCAAGGAGTTTTGCCGTTCGGCAATAAAAGCTCATATCCTTTGTCTTTTTTATTTTTTACTCCTACAGCCAATGGATACAGACGAACAAGGCATACATGAGATAAATTACAATGGCGCACCTTTTACCCCGCTCGGTACAGCTGGAGATGGTTTGTGCTCCATGGTCGTTCTAGCCGTCGTCCGTCCTCATCTTCCAAATAGTATGCACCCGATCGGAGCTTCTCGACGACTCTGAAGGGTCCCGCCCAGGGAGCTGCCATCTTACTCACATCGCCGATCGGCTTCACCTTCTTCCATACTAGGTCGCCGACCTGGAATGCTCTGGGAATTACACGCCTGTTGTAATTCTGCTTCATTCTTTGCCGGTACGCCATCAGTCGGACGGCTGCTTTAGCTCCTGCTTCGTCAACTAGGTCCAACTCCAGCTGTCTCCGCTCGGTGTTGTCCCCATCGTAGTTCTGGATCCGATCGGACTCGACTCCGATCTCGACTGGGACGACGACTTCGCCCCCATATACCAAGTGGAACGGTGTTACCCCCGTTCCCTCCTTTGAGGTTGTGCGAATAGCCCATAGCACGCCGGGCAGCTCGTCCACCCAGCTTCCTCCATGCGATCGAGCCGAACCCGAAGCATTCGCAGGATCTCCCGATTGGCTACTTCGGCTTGACTATTGCTCTGAGGATACGCCATGGAAGTGAAGTGTTGTTCAATGTCGTATCCCTTGCACCATTCTCCGAGCTCCTGACCAACGAATTGCCACCCGTTATCCGAAATGAGCCGACGAGGAATGCCAAACCGCCAAATTATATGTTACCAGATGAACTTTTTGACCATCTGCTCGGTTATTTTGGCCAGTGGTTTGACTTCGACCCACTTGGAGAAATAGTCGACCGCCACCAATAAAAACTTCCATTTCCCGGTCGCCATAGGGAAAGACCCCACTATATCCATACCCCACTGGTCGAACGGGCAGGACACAGCAGACATCTTTATCTTCTCCGTTAGCCTATGGGAGAAGCTGTGGAACTTCTGACAGGAAAGCCAGGTAGCGACGGTCCGAGCGGCGTCTTCTTATAGAGTTGGCCAGAAGTATCTGGCCAGTAGGATCTTCCTAGCCAACGATCGCTCGCCCGGATGACCTTCGCAAGATCCTTGATGTACTTCCTGGAGAATATATTCTGTGTCTTCCGAGCTGACACACTTCAGCAGTGGCGCGGGAGAACGCCTTTTTGTAAAGTTGGTCCCCAATGAGTGTGAACCGGTCGGCTCTTCTCCTCAATAGCTGGGCTTCCTCCCGATCGGACGGCGTGGCCTCCGAACGTAAAAATTCTATTATGGCTATTCTCCAATCACTCGGGAATGTGAGGCCTTCCATCCGGTCGATGTGCACCACCAAGGACACCTGCTCAATTGGCTGTTGGATGACGATCGGCGATATTGAGCTAGCGAGCTTGGCTAACTCATCCCCTAACTGGTTCTCGGCTCGGGGGATCTTTTGTATGACAACCTCGATGAAGTTAGTTCTGAGCTTTTCAAAGGCCTCCGCATAGAGCCGGAGCCTTGCTATGTTTATCTCGAAGGACCCCGAGAGTTGTTGAGCGACCAATTGGGAGTCAGAGTACAGTATCACCCGGTGGGCTCCCACATGTCGCACGGCCTGTAGGCCGGCTATAAGGGCCTCATATTCCGCCTCGTTATTTGTTGCTCGGTAATCCAGCCGGACGGACAGAAGCATCCGTTCTTCTTGAGGAGAGAGCAGTAAGATAATGATCCCACTCCCGAGCCGAGTGGACGACCCGTCCACAAATACCTTTCACAAAGCTTTGGGTTCAGGATTTTGTACCTCTGTTATGAAATCTGCCAAGGACTGCGCCTTGATCGCCGAGAGGGGTTGATACTGGATGTCGAATTCACTGAGCTCCGTTGTCCACTTAATGAGCCGCTCGGATGCCTCAGGATTTAGGAGTACTCTTCCCAGGGGGCTATTTGTCATAACGATGATAGTATGCACCAAGAAATAAGGATGGAGCCTCCGTGCGGCCAGGACTAGGGCGAATGCGAGCTTCTCGAGATCAGTATAGAGGGATTCAGCATCTTTTAAGATGTGGCTCAAGAAATACACAGGCTGCTCTTCTCCGCCTCCCCTCACCAGCGCCGAGCCGACAGCATGCTCGGTTGATGACAGGTATATACGGAGCGACTCGCCTACATTCGGTTTAGCCAGTACGTGCAATGAATTCAGATAGGCTTTCAGCTCCTCGAATGCCCGGTCGCACTCCTGATCCCATTGGAATTTGGTTGCTCGGCGCAATATTCTGAAAAATGGCAAGCTTCGGTCGGCTATCTTAGAGATGAATCTAGACAATGCTGTTATTCGGCCGGTGAGGCGTTGCACTTCCCTCAGATTCTTGGGAGGCGGCATGTCTTGTAGTGCTTTCACCTTGCTAGGGTTCGCCTCTATGCCCGACTCGGTCACGATATATCCCAAGAAGCACCCGCCTTTTGCTCCAAACAGACATTTTTGGGGGTTTAGCTTGACTCCATACCACCTCAGTGTTCGGAAGGTTTCCTCTATGTCTGTACAAAGATCCACCGCTCGGAGTGACTTGATCAGTATATCATCCACGTAGACTTCCAGGTTGCGCCCGATCTGCTCCCAGAACACTTTGTTCATTAGCCGCTGGTATGTGGCTTCGACGTTTTTTAGTCCGAACGACATCATGTTATAACAATAAGTTGTAGGACCGTTGGGTCGGCTAGATGGGGGGTTGAATAGCCCTGTAAAAAAAACAAAAGAAACCCTTCTCAAACTCTTAAACTAACACTTGTATAAAATTAGCTAAGCAGAAATACAAGAAAGAAACGATGCACCGTGTTTGACTTGGTTACAACCGGGGAGGTTGTTAATCCAAGGAAAGTGATCGCACTAAAAACTCCTTCGGGCGGAGAAGCCTCTTACACCGGTGAAAGCACAAAAACAGAAGCTAAACTAGAATAGTGAGCGCACAAGTGTTTGGAAAGCTAATTACTGAGTTAATTGTAAGCTTCTGGACCAAGGCTATATTTATAGCCTTGGTCGGGGCGCCTGAAAGGGTTCCGGGCGCCCTGGGGGGATAAATTTTATCCCCCAACATTCAGATCGAGTCAAAGCTCGATCTGGTCAAAAACTGACTTCCGGGCGCCCGGAAGGGTTCCAGGCGCCCCGGGCTTGTCTAGGCGCCCCGGACTGGTCCGAGCGCCCCGGGCTGGTCCGGGCGCCCCGGGCTGGTCCGGGCGCCCCGGACAGTTCCAGGCGCCCCGGGTGTTGAGTCAACTCTAGTTGACTTTTGTCCGGGTCCTCTGCTCTGGATCCGCTTGATTGGGTGATCTCTGCTATCCGGAATAGGGCTCACCCGAATCCAAGTTCCGGTCTTCTCAAGCGTGCTTCCCTCCGGCTTCTCGTCCCTCGGAATTGCCGTGTGTTTCCTTCTCGTCCGCCAGCGTACTCATCCGCAGTCTTCGTCCCTCGGTCGTCGACCTTCTCGCTAGCTGCGTCTCTTGCTCCCCGAGCAATCTTCCGCTCCGGCTTTCGTCCCTCGGAACCATCGCGCACTTCCTTATCGTCCGTCGGTGTACTCTTCCGCAGCGCCTCGTCCCTCGGACGCACAGCGTGCCGTCCTTCTCGCTAGCTGCGTCTTCCGCTCGACTACCTGTGTTCCTAAGCTCCTGCACACTTAGACACAAGGTTAGAAACAAACAGGACCTAACTTAACTTGTTGATCACACCAAAACAACCTTGAGGTTCCAACAATCTCCCCCTTTTTGGTGTGATCAACCCAAGTTAAGTTAGAGTAAAATAGATATGAAATTAAAAAATTTATTGCAATAACATGCAACATGATAGAAAAAATTAAATTTCAACCATTCCAAATTTTAATTTTCAATTTTCTACCTCCCCCTAGACTTATACTTCCCCTTCTCCCCCTTTGATCACAATAAAAATGGGGTACAAAAAGAATCTAAGGGTTAAAAATATATATCAATGATTTTCAAGGAAAATATTTCCAAGTCAAGGAAAATTTCTAAGTCAAGAAATAACTTTTGTAAAAAAATTTCAAGTATTTGTCATCAAAAAACTTTCTAAGCTGAAAAGTTTATGCAAGAAAATTTAAGAGAATTAATAACATTAAAAGAAATTTTCTATGCATTTATTTATTTATATATTCTAATACTTTTATCAGAAAATTTTAAATTTTCATTTTAATTTATCATAATTTCTTAACTTTGAAGCAAGAAACTTTAAGCATGTAGAAATTTCTGCAAATTGTAACATGTCATTTTCTATTATATTTTGAATTCCTAATTTGCAAAGATACTTCGATAATATAAACTTGATAAAGTTTTTCAACAATACTTCTGATTTGCAAACTTCGTTCGACAAAATATTTTGTAATTTGCAAAAGTATTTTGACAACATAAATTTGCAACAATCTGTGGATAATAGATTTACTACTCTGAAAAACTCTTTCGATAATATCTCTAATTTGCAAACTTTGTTCGAAAAAATGTTTCGTAATTTGTAAGATTCTTTTGTCAAATCATTTTGCGATTCGAAAAACTCTTTCAACGAGATAATTTGTACTTCGGAAAAGTTTTTAGATCCGGAAAAAGTTTTCGAAAAAATACTTTGTGATTCGCAAGAATCTTTTGTCAAAACATTTTATAATTCGAAAAATTCTTTCGATGATTCAATTTTTGATTCGCAAAAATCTTCAGGTAATTTGATTAATTGAACCAGTTGTTTAGAGGTTCGAGTCCATACCTTACTTACCTCGTCGGTCATTGGTTCTCCCCCTGTTGAATTACTTTCTTCCGAAAATTCTCCCCCTTCATTGATCTCGGGACGTACTTCGGTTGTTGGGGCTGTCTCGGTAATTTCTTCCATCTCGGATTCTGATGACGGCTCGATGTCTATTGAGGGGACGGCTTCAATCGGTTCTTCGTAGAGTTTTAAGAACTTTTCCCAAAGTTCTTTTGCGATGTTGTATTTGCCAACTCTATCAAAGTCTTTGTTTGGTATTACGGTTAAAATGTGAAACTCTGCCCGACCATTTGCCATTGACTCGTCACGTTGCTTCTTGTTCCATAGGCGTAGATCGATTTCTTCTCCATTCGTTGTCTTTGGTGCTTCATAACTTGTTTTCATTATTAGAGAAATACCAATATCAGAGTTAAGAAATATCGTCATTTGTTGCTTCCAAGAAGTAAGCTCCCCCTCCAATGCTGGTGGGTAGTCGCTAGCTCCGGCCATTGTTTTGTTGCTTCAGACGGCGGTTAGTCCTTCTGATGCGTACTCGGCTCTGATACCACTTGTAGGACCGTTGGGCCGACTAGAAGGGGGTTGAATAGCCTTGTAAAAAAAACAAAAGCAACCCTTCTCGAACTCTTAAACTAACACTTGTATAAAATTAGCTAAGCAGAAATACAAGAAAGAAACGAGGCACCATGTTTGACTTGGTTACAACCGAGGAGGTTGTTAATCCAAGGAAAGTGATCGCACTAAAAACTCCTTCGGGCGGAGAAGCCTCTTACACCGGTGAAAGCACAAAAATAGAAATAAACTAGAATAGTGAGCGCACAAGTGTTTGGAATGCTAATTACTGAGTTAATTGTAAGCTTCTGGACCAAGGCTATATTTATAGCCTTGGTCGGGGCGCCTGAAAGGGTTCCGGGCGCCCTGGGGGGGATAAATTTATCCCCCAACGTTCAGATCGAGTCAAAGCTCGATCTGGTCAAAAACTGACTTCCGGGCGCCCCGGGTGTTGAGTCAACTCTAGTTGACTTTCGTCCGGGTCCTCTACTCCGGATCCGCTTGATTGGGTGATCTCTGCTATCCGGAATAGGGCTCACCCGAACCCAAGTTCCGGTCTTCTCAAGCATGCTTCCCTCAGGCTTCTCGTCCCTCGGAATTGCCGTGTGTTTCCTTCTCGTCCGCCAGCGTACTCATCCGCAGTCTTCTCGCTAGCTGCGTCTCTTGCTCCCCGAGCAATCTTCCGCTCCGGCTTTCGTCCCTCGGAACCATCGCGCACTTCCTTATCATCCGCCGGTGTACTCTTCCGCAGCGCCTCGTCCCTCGAACGCACAGCGTGCCGTCCTTCTCGTAAGCTGCGTCTTCCGCTCAACTACCTGTGTTCCTAAGCTCCTGCACACTTAGACACAAGGTTAGAAACAAACAGAACCTAACTTAACTTGTTGATCACACCAAAACAACCTTGGGGTTCCAACAATCTCCCCCTTTTTGGTGTGATCAACCCAAGTTAAGCTAGGGTAAAATAGATATGAAATTAAAAAATTTATTGCAATAACATGCAACATGATAGAAAAAAATTAAATTTCAACCATTCCAAATTTTAATTTTCAATTTTCTACCTCTCCCTAGACTTATACTTCCCCTTCTCCCCCTTTGATCACAATAAAAATGAGGTGCAAAAAGAATCTAAGGGTTAAAAATATATATCAATGATTTTCAAGGAAAATATTTCCAAGTAAAGGAAAATTTCTAAGTCAAGAAATAATTTTTGAAAAAAAATTTCAAGTATTTGTCATCAAAAAACTTTCTAAGCTGAAAAGTTTATGCAAGAAAATTTAAGAGAATTGATAACATTAAAAGAAATTTTCTATGCATTTATTTATTTATATATTCTAATACTTTTATCAGAAAATTTTAAATTCCCATTTTAATTTATCATAATTTCTTAACTTTGAAACAAGAAACTTTGAGCACGTAGAAATTTCTGCAAATTGTAACATGTCATTTTCTATTGTATTTTGAACTCCTAATTTGCAAAGATACTTCGATAATATAAACTTGATAAAGTTTTTCAACAATACTTCTGATTTGCAAACTTCGTTCGACAAAATATTTTGTAATTTGTAAAAGTATTTTGACAACATAAATTTGCAACAATCTGTGGATAATAGATTTACTACTCCGAAAAACTCTTTCGATAATATCTCTAATTTGCAAACTTTGTTCGAAAAAATGTTTCGTAATTTGTAAGATTCTTTTGTCAAATCATTTTGTGATTCGAAAAACTCTTTCAACGAGATAATTTGTATTTCAGAAAAATTTTTAGATCCGGAAAAAATTTTCAAAAAAATACTTTGTGATTCGCAAGAATCTTTTGTCAAAACATTTTGTAATTCGAAAAATTCTTTCGATGATTCAATTTTTGATTCGCAAAAATCTTCAGGTAATTTGATTAATTGAACCAGTTGTTTAGAGGTTCGAGTCCATACCTTACTTACCTCGTCGGTCGTTGGTTCTCCCCCTGTTGAATTACTTTCTTCCGAAAATTCTCCCCCTTCATTGATCTCGGGATGTACTTCGGTTGTTGGGGCTGTCTCGGTAATTTCTTCCATCTCGGATTCTAATGACGGCTCGATGTCTATTGAGGGGACAGCTTCAATCGGTTCTTCGTAGAGTTTTAAGAACATTTCCCAAAGTTCTTTTGCGATGTTGTATTTGCCAACTCTATCAAAGTCTTTGTTTGGTATTGCGGTTAAAATGTGAAACTCTGCCCGACCGTTTGCCATTGACTCGTCACGTTGCTTCTGGTTCCATAGGCGTAGATCGAGTTCTTCTCCATTCGTTGTCTTTGGTGCTTCATAACCTGTTTTCATTATTAGAGAAATACCAATATCAGAGTTAAGAAATACCGTCATTTGTTTCTTCCAAGAAGCAAGCTCCCCCTCAAATGCTGGTGGGTAGTCGCTAGCTCCGGTCATTGTTTTGTTGCTTCAGACGGTGGTTAGTCCTTCTGAGGCGTACTCGGCTCTGATACCACTTGTAGGACCGTTGGGCTGACTAGAAGGGGGGTTGAATAGCCCTGTAAAAAAAACAAAAGCAACCCTTCTCGAACTCTTAAACTAACACTTGTATAAAATTAGCTAAGCAGAAATACAAGAAAGAAACGAGTCACCGTGTTTGACTTGGTTACAACCGGGGAGGTTGTTAATCCAAGGAAAGTGATCGCACTAAAAACTCCTTCGGGCGGAGAAGCCTCTTACACCGGTGAAAGCACAAAAACAGAAGCTAAACTAGAACAGTGAGCGCACAAGTGTTTGGAATGCTAATTACTGAGTTAATTGTAAGCTTCTGGACCGAGGCTATATTTATAGCCTTGGTCGGGGCGCCTGGAAGGGTTCCGGGTGCCCTGGGGGGGATAAATTTTATCCCCCAACGTTCAGATCGAGTCAAAGCTCGATCTGGTCAAAAACTGACTTCCGGGCGCCCGGAAGGGTTCCGGGCGCCCCGGGTGTTGAGTCAACTCTAGTTGACTTTCATCCGGGTCCTCTGCTCCGGATCCGCTTAATTGGGTGATCTCTGCTATCCGGAATAGGGCTCACCCGAACCCAAGTTCCGGTCTTCTCAAGCGTGCTTCCCTTCGGCTTTTCGTCCCTCGGAATTGCCGTGTGTTTCCTTCTCGTCCGCCAGCTTACTCATCTGCAGTCTTCGTCCCCCGGTCATCGACCTTCTCGCTAGCTGCGTCTCTTGCTCCCCGAGCAATCTTCCGCTCTGGCTTTCATCCCTCGAAACCACCGCGCACTTCCTTCTCGTCCGCCGGTGTACTCTTCCGCAGCGCCTCGTCCCTCGGACGCACAGCGTGTCGTCCTTCTCGCTAGCTACGTCTTCCGCTCGACTACCTGTGTTCCTAAGCTCCTGCACACTTAGACACAAGGTTAGAAACAAACATGACCTAACTTAACTTGTTGATCACACCAAAACAACCTTGGGGTTCCAACATAAGTGTCGTCCGCGGTAACGTTGCTCACTTTGTCCTGATCTTCACGGGCGAGCGGCACATGATGGTAGCCCTGATATGCATCCAACATGCATCTCAGCTCGAATCTAGCAGTAGAGTCTACCAGTTGGTCGATCCGGGGTAGAGGGTAAAAATCCTTCGGGCATGCCTTAGTTAAATCTCGAAAATCGATGCAGACTCTCCATTTGTTGCCTGGCTTGGAGACCAGCACCACATTGGCGAGCCAGCTAGGGAATTGCACCTCCCGTATGTGGTCGGCCTCCAGAAGTTTCTCAACTTCAGCTCGGATGATGACATTCTGCTCGGCGCTGAAGTCCCTCTTCCTCTGCTTCACCAGTTGAGCGTCTGGCCGAACGTGGAGTTCGTGCCGCGCTACGCTCAGCGAGACCCCTGGCAGCTCGTGGGTCGACCAGGCGAAGACGTCGCAGTTTTGATGGAGACATCTGATCATCTTCTCCTTCTGGCTCGACTCCAGGTCGGATGCGATGAACGTGGTGGCATCCGGTTGGACAGGGTGGATCCTTACCTCCTCCTTTTCTTCGTAAATTAAAGAAGGTGGCTTTTCAGTTATAGCATTTACCTCGACGTGTGGTGCCTTCCGAGCGGCCTTGGCTTCGGATCGGACCATCTCTACATAACAGCGTCGGGCCGCTAGCTGATCACCTCGGACTTTTCCCACCAGATCTTCCACGGGGAATTTGACCTTTTGGCAAAAGGTGAAGACGACCGCTCGGAACTCGTTGAGAGTCGGTCGCCCCAAGATCACATTGTACACGGAGGGAGCGTCGACTGCAATGAAGTTAGCAGTCCGCGTTCTTCTGAGCGGCTCCTCTCCCAGTGAAATAGCCAGCAGGACCTGTCCGACCGGCAAAACTTCATTACCGGTGAACCCGTAGAGGGGGGTTGTCATCGGCAGCAACTTGGCTCGGTCGATTTGCAGTTGGTCGAAGGCCTTCTGGAAGATTATGTTGACCGAGCTGTCTGTATCAATGAAGATGCGGTGAATAGTGTAGTTAGCTATTACCGCTCGGATTATGAGGGCGTCATCATGCGGGACTTCGACTCCCTTGAGGTCCCTAGGGCCAAAACTGATCTCGAGTCCGCTCGCCCGCTCCTGACTGCAGCCGACCGCGTGGATCCCGAGCTGTCTTGCATGCGCCTTCCTTGCCCTGTTGGAGTCGCCTCCGGTCTGTTGGAGTGTATACTTAAAAGTTTAGCTTTTGTACACATTTATTTTGAAATAAAGAATCACATTGGTCAAATGTTTATATTTATTTGTTAAAGATAATTGTTCAATTAATTTATATAGTAGATAACATGGAGTGTGGAGTCACACTTAGAAGATCATGTTGTCGGTTCTCTATAAATTATAAACAGTTGCTCACGACTAAGATGGAAAGGAACAAACCATCAGAATAGACGTAGTGTAATTAAGTATTAGTTTATCTTGACTAATAAATTACACTGATACACTTTAAGTGTATTGAGTAGGATCATTTAGGTAAGTTCTTTTTGTACTGACTTAGTAAAAGAGCTAGACCTTAGTTATTATGGAAGTATGTGCTCTTAATCCTAATATAATAACAAGCATATATATTTAATATTTATTTCTTTGACTTATCAAAGGGTGAGGTTTAGCTCGATAAATCAATATGCCCGATAAGTTGGGAAATGATATTACTTATAGTATGTGTTGTTGATTATAGAAGGAATCTGTGCCCTAGTTATCTAGGTTGAGAATGTCCCCAAGAGGAGCTCATAAGGATTGTCATGTTAAACCCTGCAGGTGGACCTAGTCCAACATGACAATAAATTTAGGTGGTACTACTCTTGGAGTTAGATATTAATTAAATGAGTTGTCAGTAACTAACTTAATTAGTGGACATTCGTAATCTTAAACACAGGGAGACTAACACACTCATGATAAAAAGGAGCTCATAATATAATTTGGGATTGGTGCGGTAGTCCGGTAATAACTCTCTAGTGGAATGAGTTATTATCGATGAACTTGAGTTGTGTGTTCGGGGCGACCACGGGATATCGAGCTCATCGGAAGGCCAAAACCAATTTCTCCTCTAGGTCCCTGTTGTAGCCTCAACAAAGCCTCAAGTCCATCCAAAGAAAAGTCTATCTTGGTGTCCAAGAAGGGGCCGGTTCATTGCTTGGTGACCAAGCAATGGCCGGCCACATATTCTCTAGAAGTGGTCGGCCCTTGCCTTGGGCAAGGGGGTCGGCCGCAATATTTAAATTAGGAAGGTCGTTTTTGAATTTTTAAATTTCCTCAGATATTTACAATTTGTAAAAAGAGATTTTAAAATTTTATAAAATTTTCCTAATTTAAATTAGGCCACAAGGTTTTAAAAGAGAGTTGTAAAATTTATAAAACTTTCTTTTAAAAAGAAATATTATTAGAGATGTTTTAAATTTTAAAACTTGGTTTTAAATTTTAAAACTTTCCTTTTAATATCTACATTAGAAAAAAAAAAAGAGTTTGTAAAATTTTATTAGAAGTTTTCTTCTTTTAAATTTTTTAAAAAAAATTTCTTTCTTTCCCTTTTAATAAGTGGTCGGCGACCTTGCTTGGTGCCCAAGCAAGGGGCCGGTCAAATAATTAAACATCAACAAATAGTTGTTTAATTAATAAATCAATCTAGGATTGATTCATTAAAAGGAAAGAAAAATAAAAAATTAAAAGGAAATAGGAATGAGTCTAATTTTTTATAAAACTCTTTCCATAATTTTCCGTTGGGAAACTAATATAAAAAGGGGGGAAGGGGAGGCCTTGAAAAATATAGCAATTGATATTGTGTTGTTGGAGATCATCAAGTGGTCGGCCCCTCTCCCTCTCTTCCCTTTGCTCTCTTTTGCTCCTTTGTGGTGGTGGTGGCCGAATTCTAGAGAAGGAGGAGAAGCTTTCCGGATGGTGTTCATCTTGGAGGATCATCGCCCACACGACGTCTAAGAGGAGGCGAGGGATACGGCAAAAGATCTCAAGATTTTTAGCATACAAGGAAGAGATATAACTAGTATTTAATTTCCGCATCATACTAGTTAATTTTTCTTTGTATAAATACCAAATACAAGAGGCATTCGATTCTTGTTTTTCGAATTTAATTTCGATGTTGTGTTCTTTTTCTTTTTTCCTTGTGATTTGATTGTTCCTTTTGGTTAACCTAGAGTTATATAAGGAAATTAAATATTAACTTTCCTTAAAAGGCTTTGTCTAGTCGGTGGTGGTTGCTCCCATATCCAAGAAGGCCAAGTGCCTCACCATGCAGTACTGGAAGCTAATTTTGGAAACTAATATTTAATTGAATTTATAACCTAGGTGATTTGGATCAAACGTGTTAAGTTCCGCAGGAGATCCAAATCTAAACCTAAAAGAACATATAAGTTAAACTTGGAATCAAACGTGTTAAGTTTCGCAGGAGATACAAGTTTAACTTAAAAGAACACATGGTAGCTAGGAAAGGTTCAGATCACGTACAAAATTTTTGTACAGTGGAGCCATTGGGTTTTCCGAGTAGCAACCAACACGGTCGGTCCTCCAGCGATGATGTTGATTTCACCCCTCGACGCATTGCCTCTATTCTCCTCCTCCCAAGCGGATGGTCGGGGTCGTTCATGCGATGCCCGAGGAATGGCCCTGTTCTGCTGGTTATGTTGTCGTTCGGAAGATCTCCTTTCTGTACGTCGGCCAAGACTTTGGTGTTGATGTCGTCGATTCGGCGAAGGTGATCGACGGCGATAGCTCCTTAGCGTAGGATGAGCGATTGGGGGGAGGCTTCGACAGTCACGGGTGTTGTGAGTTGCTGACTAATGGAGCGAACAAAACATGAGAGTCCATATCTTCCCTTTCGATTTAGGTCGATCGGCCGCTACTTGTTGGACAGCATGCGACCTCTGATGAGGACGGGCTACCTCTGCGCGGGGTCCTCTTGGTGGTTGATAATTGGAAGGCGACTTCCGCTCGGCATGAGCTAGTGGCTCGGATGGTGCTTCCTTTTTCCTCGCCATCTGAGCTTCCTCCACGTTGATGTACTCGTTGGCCTTATTCAACATGTGGTCGTAGTTGCGAGGCGGCTTTCTGATGAGCGAACGGAAGAAATCACCGTCCACAAACCCCTGTGTGAACGCGTTCATCATAGTTTCAGAAGTGACCGTCGGGATATCCATGGTCACCTGGTTGAAATGCTGGATGTAGGCTCGGAGCGACTCATTCGAGCCTTGTTTGATGGCGAACAGACTGACGCTGGTCTTCTGGTAGCGCCTGCTGCTCGCGAAGTGATGGAGGAAGGTTGTGCGGAACTCTTTGAAGCTCGTGATGGATCCGTTCGGTAGCCTCCGGAACCATCGTTGTGCCGATCCAGAAAGGGTGGTGAGGAATACCCAGCGCTTCACACCATCTGTATATTGATGCAAAGTGGCTGTGTTGTCGAACTTACCCATATGGTCGTCCGGGTCGGTGGTCCCGTTGTATTCCCCGATCGCCGGGGGCGCGTAATGCCTTGATAGTGGGTCGCGCAGGATGACCTTGGAGAACTGCCTATTGATCCGCTCGGGAGACGAGTCTGTCCGTGGTGCCTTGCCCTTCCTTGCGTCGCGGAGGGGAGCCTCATCGGACGAAGAGCCCCGGTCGAGGTTGGCTTGCGCGACATCCGAGGGCGTTTGGAACAGAGCCCTATGGAAAGGTATAGGGGTGGGCGGTGTTTCCATCTGAGTGCCAGTCGGACCTTTGTTTTGCCCCCATATCGAGAGCTGTTCCGGTCGGTCCTCTGGGGCTGCCTTGCCTCCCGACGCAGAAGTCGCCTGCTGTACCATTCGCTTGGTTTGAGCTTTCTGCTGTTGCTCCACAATCTTCGCTGCTCGCGCTTGGATGAGTGCGTCGAACTCTTCGGGGGAGAGTGTCACCATGAGTTGGCGTCCAGCTTCTTCCATCTTCTCTGCTCGGATTCATGTGTGTTCCCACAGACGGCACCAATTTGATCCTGTCCGAGCGCTGAGTCGATGGACGCTGGGGACGTGGCGCTCTTCGCTATCCTCTGATGATGGTGTAGACCTCCGGCGAACCTGCAAAGAAGCCGAGCCGGGAGGGGTTTCCCGGCGACGACCCTCCGACGCTCAAGTCAGGCAGTGAAGAAGAAGAGGAGCAAAGTAACGCTACTGTGGCTACAGTGATGAGAATCGCATACCTCCGTCGAAGTCTGGAGGGTCCTTATATAGGACCCCGGGGAGGCGCGGGCATGCTTCTCGATACGTGCACGCTTCCCCAAACATACCTCAGTAGGGTTGTGTCAGAAAAGCATTCCTGACGCCATTCCGCAATCGCTGACCATGCTGTTTGTCGGCGGCAGGTGTCTCGAGGATGATGTTACCAACTGTCCCTTTTGTCCCTTTGCGCCTCTTGCCTATTCCCGGGCCGAGCGGACCGGTCGCTCGGTGCTCTTGGCCTCCGGGAATGCGCATACCTCGGACCGGGCGGGGAAGCCCTGCTTATGTGCTCGGATGGGATTGTGTCTTATTGTCCTGTGGCTCGGCCGAGCGGCTCCGCTCGGAGACTCTTTTACCGAGCATCGGAAACCCGACCCCTGGTCGGCTGTTTTTCATCCCGTCCGGGAGACTCTTGGCCGGATGTTCGATCATCGGATGCTTGGTCGGCCCGGTACTCCGCTCGGCACGACCTTGGGGTTGACCCTCTTGACCATTGACCTCCACGTGTCGTTGACCTCCCGCCAACGAGGGTCCCCCGTCCTTACCACCGGATCAGTATATATGTAATATATATACTAATGTGAGTATACTGATGTGCTCTTTTTAAGAGCACTTATACACACATTTAACTATATAAAATTAACCACACAAGTAGTAAAAGGATTATCAATGTACTTATTTCATTATCAATTTCCTTGTTTGAAGCTCCTTGAATGCCCTTGTTTGTCGATGACAATGATTTCATTGAAGCCTAAATAACTTAAAGAGGTTTAGGAGAAATTTGACTGAAATAAAACCTTGATCAAATAGAACTTTTACTAAACACTCAAAATTACAGGTCTACCTAATTTTATTTCATTGCAAAATGATTCAATTATGAACCTTCACGTATAACAGTATGTTGGCAAAACAGAATGTTATTGTAGCTTGTTTGAAGATATGGATGCTGGTGATTAAACAAAATTGTTATATATATATATATTTGAAGAAATTTAAGTAGATTAATGAATCTTAAATTAAAAGGTAGGATATGCAATTAGAGATTAAGATGCTAGCATGTGGATTGAAACATTGAGCCAACCGTCCTATTAAAATTTATTGAATTTCTCCTTAGGTATATAATTTGAGTCTCTATGACAGTTACTTGCTCATATGGGGCTCCAAGATCCTATTTTTTTTTGTCAAACTGTAGGATCCTCACATTCGTGAAACAAGATATTTAATTTAGTAAACACGGAAATATAGTCCAATTTACAAGAATACTATTATGATTGCATATTAGTAAGTTGATTGGTAATCATCAAGGTATATAACAATGAGAATAATCACTGATCTGTGATATTAAATCACATAAAAATTGTTCCAATGGAATTAGTTGTATATATGAATATGATGTGTTTAGTTTTGAGATAATTTGTTGAACCTGTTGTTTGAATTTTGGTTATTTGTATATATGAACATGAGGCTTGAACAAAGGATATGAATTGCAAACAACTTTAATTTCACATTGATACTTTTCATTTTATGTCATGATGATACTTTCCATGTTATGACAAATAATCTTAATAACAAATTTCATTCATGTATGTAAATGTTAGATACAAATATCATTAATATGTTTGATAGATTTTTTTAGTTATAAATGTTACTTATTGTTTGTTTATAATTTGACGTAGGAAAAGAAGCACGGAAGGCGACCGAAGCTCCTGAGACATGACGATATGTATTTTATTTTCCTTTGGATGTCTTGTTACATTTGTTGTTTGGATTATTATAGAACTTTCATGTTTGATATTATGAGTTGTTGAACTTGTTTGGATTTTGGTTAGTTGTATATATGAATATGATGTGTTTATTTTGGGATGATTTGTTTGGATATAAGATATATGGATTATGGATGTGTTGGATATGATGTATTTAGTTTTGAGATGATTTGTTTGGATGTCGTATATGGATGTATTGGATATAATTTGTTAAAGATGTTGTAATTGTAATATATGTAAACAGAAAAATCAAAAAACAGTTTTTGGAATTTTTTTTTTTTGGGACAAATTTTGTGACAAATATATCTTTGTCGCAAATTTATTGTAAAATTCGTCCCAAACTTCGTCGCAGATTTGGGACAAAAATTAGTTTTTTGTCGCAAAAGAAACAAATTTTGCGATGAATCAAGATTTGTCCCAGAATTCGTCGCAGATTTGGGACAAAATTAAGTATTACGTCACAAATTAGGAACAACTTTTGGGACGAATTCAGATTCGTCCCAAAATTCGTCGCAAATAGTTTTTTTCTGCTCGACGTGGTTAACGCGACATTTTTGGGAACCAGTCCCAAATGTTTGGGACGAATTCATATTCATCGCAAATTTGGGACGAATCCAGATTCGTCCCAAATTTGCGACAAATCCAGATTCGTCCCAAATTTGCGACGAATCCAGATTCGTCCCAAATTTGCGACGAATCTGAATTCGTTACAGATTTGCGATGAAAATGTGTTTTTGTCGCAAATTCCCGACGAAAATAGGGTTTTTTTCCTCTGGTTATTTGTAATTAGGCAACGTTTTTTGCGACAAAAGACAAAAGTATATGTTTGTCGCAGACATAAAATTATAAAATTTGCAATGAATAAATATTCGTTGCAGATTTGCAACGAATTCTGCGACGAAAATTTAAATTTGTCGTAAAAATTTCCAATTAACGAAAATTATGTATTTGTCGCTAACTTTTTGCAACACCATTTTTGGGACGAATATAATTTCGTCCCAAAATTCGTCGCAGAAAATTTTGCTATGAATTTTTTTATCAAATTCATCCAAATTTTGTCCCTAAATAGCAGTTTTTTTTTTATTATAGTTGGACTAATTCAAAAAAACTCGGTCTATATAATATTAAAATAAAAAAGAACATAATTGATATCATATCATAACTTGAGATAAGAGGGACAATTTTATATTTTTGAGACAAAAGGTCAACACTTAGGCCGAACCGACTAAGGTCTAGTTGAGCCGAAAGAAGAATGAATATGCAAGTCTTTGCATTCACATATAGTACGGATCACATTAAATCATGTCAAATCTCAAAAATATATAATCTAATGTGATCTGTTCCGAAAAAGTGGAACAGAGGATCTCATCTCATCCTAATGGGAGTTAGGAATATTTATAATTTTCCTCATCAACGATGTATTTCACTCCACCACATCTCTAATTTTTTCTTAGAAAGTCTGAGGCATCGGAAGGGCCATGCCGGAGCAAGACTAGCACTAGGTGTTTACTTAGGATAGGAATTTATTTTTAAGACTTGGAGACGATCGAAGAGCTCTCCGGCCACAAACATCCAAATTTCTCCATAACGATAATAATTTGAAGAAACCAAGCCACAAAAGAATCCTTCCAAATAATGATCACTCAGCATCGATAACAGTTATATAATGGCAAATCCAATGACCAGCAATTAATACAAGTTTATTCCCAATTGAATCAATGAAGAAGAGACGTTCCTCGCCGCCGCCCGGATCGAGCTCGCTTCAGTTAACGCTTCCGTCGGGGGATGATGCAGGATTGCACGCACAAGTCGTGGCAGGAAGTGACGGTGTTGTCCCTTTCTTCGGGGCAGCGGGCGAAGCAGTCGCGTAAGCAGTGGGCGCCTTCGACGGCCGGCGCCGATGAGGCCACGAGCATGGCGACGAGGAGGAAGGCAACCACAACCATCTTAGTCTCCGCCATTACTAATTAGCGATATATTAATTAATTAATTAATTAATGACGAGGGAAAATGGATATATTAAGCGAGGATTATGATTAATTAATCCCTCTGATTGATGGTTAAATAGTTGGCTTCGACGAATGAAGGAGAGGGGGAGGGGGGTTTTATAAGGTGTGGTGGGAGGGTGAATATGGTCGAGAGAGATCTTCGGATCAGATTAGTTTAAGATGGACCGAGTCGAATGATCCTAAGTTTTCATAATCAAGTACAACCGTTGATGAGAGACCGATTGGTGCGGCGTAGAATTTGGCTAGGAAAATTCAAATAAAATCAAACTATAAACTTAAATTCAAATTTAGTCTAGCGTATATGAACCTTAATTCGAGGATATGTATACTAAAATTATATAAAAATAAATAAATAATTTTTAAAAAAATAAATAATGAAATTTGAAAAATATTTTTTTCAATATTTATTTTGTAAAAAATAGTGAATAAAATGTATCTAATACTAAAATGATATTTAAGATAAATAAAAAATATTTAAAAAGCAAAAAAAAAAAAATCAGAGTGTGAAAACCAATATTTACTTTAATTATAGTTTTTAAAAATTATTCGATTTGATTTGCTTTGGTTAATATTTATTTGATTTTCCTTGACCCGTCCGAAATCCCAACAGAAACCCTCGAGTCCCCATCTCCGCCGCCTTCCCCGAACCGGAGCGGCTCTCATCGACGGCGTTCCACCTCCCCACCGCCTTCGCTCGCGTCTGGTCGGTGCTGTCCTCCATCCGAAGCTCGGCGATTTCCCGGCGCCGGTCGCCACCACCGCTCGCGAGCGCCGCCTAATTTATCTGAAGAATAATGGAAGGCGGAGGAGGATGGGGAGCAAAGGACGAAGATGAAGACGAAGAGCACCATCGAAACCCTTTCCTTTCTAATAGCGTCAACAAGCCTTCACCTTCTAAGCATCAATTCCGGTAAAGTTCCTTGTACCCTTGCAAAACGTTTGTCGATGCAATTAAGAACTACAGCCGACTTGTGCTGCATTCGTTTTAATTGAAGGAGTGAAGTATCCAAGGCTCTTTGGGTTGAAGAGATGGGTATGGGGGAGATAGTGGAAAAGAAGGGAAGCTTGTGGTCCACCACTGGTGTAGCAAAAACTAACAAGCTCTATTGCCACATTGAAGAAATATTGTGAGTCTCTTTTTTCGGTTGGGTTATTTTTCATGGATGAGATTTTTTTTATCGTCTATAACTTGTTGGTAATCAACCTTTTTGTTTGGTTTATTTAGACTGTCAGGCAAAGTTTCCTGATTAGATAAAAGGACAATAAAGTTACATTTTTGGGGGGTATGAAATCTCTACATTCACCTTCAGTAGCCTTTTTTCAAAGTTGTTGGACTAATCTCAAAAAGGAGCGTATATTGTCCTAGAAAATTTACCATTTAATATATCTGCATTTCATTTTCCTTTATATGTTACTATCTGTTCTGGCTTAGCAAACTTTAGATGGAAGAAGCTAGATATCATTCTATGCCATTTATTGCCCCCATGGCAGTCTCACTACTCTGATCTTCATCTGAATTGCATGATTATTATTTTTTCTGAGTCATTAGATTCTCAAAGTTTAGCAATAAAGACATCCATTTTTTCATACTGAAAGCAATTTGTTCTTCAAGTAAATTAATTATTTTTTTTTCTACCTTTATCTATCTCTCAGAGCTATTTGTTTTTTATAGGTTTTTGGCTGAAAAAGGGGCATTAATTCTCACAAGTCCTAATGATAAGAAACTCAGTGTTGGAGATATTTATGAGAAGGTCATAGGAGCTAAATTTGGGTGTTCATGGGAGTCTTTTCAGGCATATAAGCATCTGAAATCCCTTGGCTACATAATTCAGCGATGTGACACCTCTTGGACATCTAAGAATGATCGAATCTCTTGTAGCTTCAATTCTTCAACATATAAAAATAAGGGAACTTATGATGGCCTAGATTTAATTTCTGACTTGTTAGAAGGAATGCGAATCAACAACCTGAAGCCATTGTATAATGTTTACTTGCCTAACAGCAAGTTCAGAAAATCTTCCCCTGGTGATCCAGATTTCCTGCTGTGTTTATTAAGGTACCTAATATAACATGTATCTATTTGAAGTATTTATTCGATAAGTTATCTGATACTTTCAAATTTCCATTCTATATTTGATTAATTTCTATTGAGAAATCATGGTATTACCAATTGTAGAGTTAGCTATCTTCATTCAAATATATAGTAATTGCTAGATACTAAAATCTTGAAGCAGTGTTTCATTATTTCCTGAAAACAATTTTATATTGGCTATCTATGCATGAGCAAATATGCATATAGATCAGTAAACTTATTCTTTTACTAATCCAAGATAATATACTTCTTGTCCATCCAACTCGACTACTTGCTGCTTTACATTAATCCCTTTTGCCATTTGAAGTTTGAACATGCATTCATGAATTGCATCATTGTGTCTTGACAAGTGGTCTCTTAGTTTTTCAAATTTGACTTCTCATTTAGCATTTGAACCTTGTTCCAAAAACTAGTTAACTAATTGCTATTTTTATTAAGTCGTGCAAACTTTGTTGTCTTTACTCATATTTGACTTAAAGTTCACCTTTTGTGATCTCTGCTGTTTGTTTTGCCCACCGAGCAATGAATCATGGTCAAAGGCCTAATCATACAAGTCAAATATATTTAAACACTTGGAAAGATAATGTGTCTACGATATTAGGTGGTACATACCAAATGCCTCTTTTCCTGTATTGTCATAGATATTTAGGATACTTCTTGTTTGGAATCCTCTAAGAAAGAAGCGGTCATTTGGTTTGCTATTTTTTGTTCATTTTACTAGTTTTTCATACAGAAATTTCCAACTTCTAATTATATACTGCATGCAGTAAGCAGTATATTAAGTCTCTTTCAACATTATCCTCAAATGATTCATGATTTTCTTTTACGTTTTCTATTTTTAAGAGACAATCCACCTTCAATATCAGAATTAGAAAACCTGGAGGAGGAGTGTGATGGTTTCCGGTTGAAGTATTGCTATGTCAACAATGGACGGGCAAGCTTCTTTTCAATGGAGAAAGGATCAATTCCAACCTTGCCATGATGAGGTAGGTTCTGTTCATAGTTCCTATATTTATGTGTACAATAATAGTTTAAGTGGATGTAGCCTGTAGGGTTAGCCATACATTACAATTTCACCATATGTACTACGCTCATCATAGGACTAAATTCCACGCCTGGTGTGAATTGTAAGTCACACAGAAGAACAATCAGTGCCCCCGAGCTTTGGGAAATCTTATTCCACAAGGATGTGATACTCTGGGCTTGCTTTCGTTCTGCTACCCCACTTTCAACATCACTACATATGGCTTCTTCGAAAAGAAATATTCAAATGATGAAGGGGAGCTTTGGCACAACTATAAAGTTGTTATTATGTGATCTTGAGGTTACAAGTTTAAGTCATGGAAACAAACTCTTGCAATGCAAGATAAGACCATTTTTCTGGAATCCATTTTAACTGAACTCGAGCACCCGACTGCCCTATTAGATATCTTACAAATGAAGAATGCAAGCTTACGAGGTCAGTTGCCTCAGAGGACTTTGCTTTTAACATATTCTACGAAGTAAATAATTTGTTCCAACTGATAGAAGTTATCTTGAAAGCATTCATCTATTTTTGCACTAGTAAACAAATTATTTGGTAAAACTGTTTGAATTATATGACGGAAAATTTGTTATTGTACATTTTGAATATTCTATTATTATGTTTTGAGTGTAAGAGAATTTGATGATGAAAGAAGAATAGTTTGTTGCTAAGCAGAGAGATTAAAGAAAGTTGAATTTAACATTTCTAATGGGGTTGGCCTCGACTTTTGAGGTTGACCTTTAACGGAGTGCTATGATCCTGCCCTCACTTCAATTTCCGTTAGAACTACTCGATCGAGTAGTTCTAAGCGGAAGAATAGTTTGTTGCTAAGCAGAGAGATTGAAGAAAGTTGAATTTAACATTTCTAATGGGGTAGGCCTCGGCTTTTGAGGTTGGCCATTAATGGAGTGCTATGATTCGCCCCTCACTTAAATGCCATTTAGAATTACTCGATGGAGAGGGCAAGTCCGCGAGCGTGAATATTGTCCTTGTTTAGGTACCGTAGTAGAAGATGATAGTTTTTATTTTGGGATTTTTTTAAGGATGGGTTTATACGATTTATAAGGGAGGGAGGTAAATTATAAGAGATTTTGTGTACAGTGGGCTTTTATTTGGGATCAAGTGACTCATGATGTATTTTACACACGCACATCAAGAGGGCAACATGGTCCCTCAGTCAAGATTATGTAAGATAAGTACATAATTTTGGAACTCAAATCACATTAACCATCAATGCAGTGACGGTGCAAAATTTAAGCTTGTCTGCTTCTCAAATGAAAATTCAAACAGATCTTATGAACATGGCCAACCTGTAGGTGCCAAAATTTCATTAAAAAAAATTACAATATATTGTTAGTAAGTTGCACGTGGGGTCTAATAATTAATATTTAAAAGTAATTAGGTGTTAATCTAAAAGAGATATCTTTGTTTTTTTACTAGGATATCTAGTTCTCGTGATCTAATTATTTTTGAATATGGATGGCTCTACTTCGCGGATCCATCACTAGGTAAATTTGTATAGTATAGATAAATTTGAACGGATGATCGAACAGTATGAGTAGTTCAAGTATTGTAGGTGTTTGATATCTCCTGGAAAAGAATTGAACTATAATTGTATGGGCACACTGCTTACAAATAATGATGATCGATTTAGATTTATAAAAAAATTTATCGATCATCAAAATAAATTAAAAAATATTTATGAGAATTTATTCAAATAATAGTATTCTTAGATTTGTTATCCTATTAGAGAAAAATTATTATAATATATTACAAGTTGATATTTAAATCTTAAACGTCTAATTGACTATTTAGAGGTCTAATTGTGGCACCATCACTCTTGGGCAATTAAGAGACTCATTGATATATATATGCTAGTTAATTTATAATTAAGTGTGATCACTACTTAATGCGGTATTTATTAATATGCTTGTTTTATTGCCACGTCATTTTCCCTCCCTAAAATTATGTCGCTTGAAGTCGTGGTTATTGTCTGGAATTGACACTCGTACACAAGACCGGCCCCACCTACTCCTTTGTGTGGCTCGCGGGTACAACAATGGGTCGTCGTGTAGAGGGCCTTGAATTGGAGAAATCGCTTTCCTTCCTCTTTGATTTCTTTCCGTGGAGAAGACTCTTCGCCACCTTTCTTTTCCCATCCTCCGCTCCGCCTCATTTCTTTCTTCGCCTATTGCATTCGCAGGGCGATTTCTCAATTTCTTCTTCGTTTCGGATCGGTAATTGAGAGAGAGAAGAGAGAAAGGGGGAGAGTGAGGGGAAGGGATGAGGTGGGAAGGCGTGGACGATGAGCTCGCGAGGATGGTGTCGGAGACGAAGCTGAACGACGCGCGCGACCGCCGGAGGATCCGCGAAGCCTTCAAGGGCGTCCAGCTCGGGATCGACCATTGCCTCCTCAAGGTACTTTTCGCATCGGGAACTTGTTAGCTGATAGTAGAGATCTTCTTTTGCCTCCTCGCCTGTTTGGTGATGATATACGACAATCTATCGGTCTTAGGGTTTGTTTATTGTTGAAAGTTGAAACATGTGGGTTTTGAGTTTTGAAAAGACAGAAATGCAATTGTAACGTGATTTAATTGTGACGCGTTGTCTCTCTGATTTGTTCGAGCGAGAAAGCACTGGGCTTTCAATAGATTTGACGGCACTTAACCACAGATTCTGCTTTATTTTGAACTCTTCCTCTGGAGATGGGGCCTCTGGATGCTTCCAAGAGGAATGAGTTTTTCTATAGTAATTCATTTTTTATTCTTTTAAGTATGCTTTTTAATTAATGTGTTTGAAAACAGATTTTTGCACATACCGTACCTTCCCTGTAGCAATATATTTTGCTGCAATATGGAGAGTAAATCTCCACAAGTAGTCAATTTAGATTGATTTTTCTTCAAATATTTCATGATTCAGTTCAGTTCTTCATGAAGAAAGTTTATTTATAACTTCTTTGTGTCATTACTTGCAGGCACAGTATGATGGATTAAAGACAGAAGAGGTGAGATCATTTTTTTTTTTGCTTGAAAATAGAATCCTTTGCAGGTTTGCTTCTGCTTCAATTTTCATCTTCTTGTCCTCTTTCCTTTCCTTCTTTCTCTGTATGCTTGGCTTATGCTTGTTACTATGGATTGCTAGATCTTTACATCTTCAGCGTTAAAGAGTAAACTGTAAATTATCCCTCAATATTAGTATTCTACATTCTTGCTTATTGGTAGATTGGATTTCATGTCAATCCTGAACTTTTGGTATCTGTTAGATCTTTCGATATTAATTAGAGGTCATGTTCATCCTATCTTATTTTAGGGAATGAACATTGTAGTATTTCTATGCAGTTATATGAGGTGAACTCTAGAGGAGTAGAAATTTTCTCCAAAAGCTGGCTTCCTGAAAATTCTTCTATCAAGGCTCTTGTTTGTTTCTGTCACGGCTATGGAGACACCTGTACCTTTTTCTTCGAAGGTTTGCTTTCTGTCTGTATTTATCTCTGCCATGTTTCTGGCAATGATTTACTTGCCTTCTAATTGTCTGCATGTTGCAATACTCAGGTGTTGCCAGGAAGCTAGCATCATGTGGCTTTGGAGTTTTTGCTATGGACTACCCTGGATTTGGTCTTTCAGAAGGACTTCATGGCTATATACCAAGCTTCGATAGTCTTGTAAATGATGTCGTGGAGCACTTTTCCAAAATCAAAGGTGGGTCACCTTTACTCTTCAGTTTTTGAAGTGCTCAATTTTTTTGCCACTAGAAATTTGCTACCTTTGAAATTGCAAATTCGTGCTTTATTTGGATGGCAGAGAAGCCTGAGTACCATGGCCTTCCGAGCTTTCTGTTTGGTGAGTCAATGGGCGGAGCTGTGGTTCTCAAGGTGCATTTCAAACAACCAGATTCTTGGACTGGTGCAATTTTAGTAGCACCAATGTGCAAGGTAAAATATTTGACATGAATCTTTTGGACTTTCATCGTTCGACCTGTGTTCCCTAAAATGAAGTATTTAATATTAGATAGCAGATAATGTTATTCCTCCATGGCCTGTGAAGCAATTCCTCATCGGTATAGCTAAACTTCTACCAGAAAGGAAATTAGTTCCTCAAAAGGATTTAGGAGAAATGGCTTTTAGAGATCCAAAGAAATTACAGCAGGTCAGTCTGAAACTTTGATCAGATTATTCATTCATCTCTTATTGCTTCCCATATGATTCTTGGTATTATTCTATAAAATTCTCGATTCTTTTGTCCAATTTGTCCTTTTCTCAGAACCACATAACATATAAGTGATACATAAAACAGTGTCTTTTGATTGCAGACCAAATATAATGCCATTGCTTATAAGGGAAATCCGCGCCTGAGAACAGCAGTGGAAATGCTGAGAACAACCCAGGAGATAGAGCAGCGATTGCATGAGGTATGAGCATGACTAATAATTTTGTTTACAGGTTTTGCTATTACTTTTAATACTCCATCTAGCATTTGTCGAAATATGAATTACAAATGTTATTTATCTAATAAGACGTATCCCTAGATTATTCTTGTAGTGAATTTAGGGCAAAAATGGAAAATCCATTGAAGTGATACCAATTAATGGACATGATATTCCATATGAATTCTAGATTTATTAGAATCTAATCTGCCAAGACAGTGACACTCATTACTTGGAGCAACAGTAGGTGATTGAAGAGAGGAGCTTCTAGATGTGAACATTATGTCTCCTTGTACTAACAGGAAATAGAAATAAGGATGTGAAATGATCCATCATACTTTATTCAAAGTGTTGGATGGTTAGGAAACTTCACATGAAAAAGTTAATGTAGTAAAGTAAATATTACAGTGCTAAGAGCCTAAGATGGATGCGTGAGGTTTCAAGAAAAATAAGAAATAATTGTATACATGGGCAACTAAGAAACAAGAGATGGACTCAGTCATCTTTCTTTAAAGTTCAAAATTTGATATATATTTGATTAAATGGACTCAGTCATCATAGAGTAAAACCATGTACTAACAATAGGAACTAAGAAACAAGAGATGAACTCTAAAAATTTTTGGACAAAAATCCAAAGGATGCCCCAAATTCTGTAAATAATCAAAAAGGAAGCTTCTTTTTTTAAAAAAAATAAATCAATCAATCAAAGGAACACTTCATCAAAAATTTTATTCCCAGAATATTCCTTATTTGATAGTCTTATAATAGTTATGATGCTATGCTATAATGTGTAAAAGTTATTAAGTAGCTTCTATAATTATTTTCAAGTGATTTTAGAATTTAAGAATTAAGATTTAACTAGCACCTACGTTGTAGGATAGTATGCTCTCATTTGTAACATCTGAATTTAACACCAATCAAGTTTCTCGTCAGGTATCTCTACCACTACTAATCCTTCACGGCGAGGCTGACATCGTGACCGATCCTTCAGTTAGCAAGGCTCTGTATGAGCAAGCTCGCAGCACCGACAAGAAACTGCATCTTTACAAGGATTCATATCATGCGCTTCTAGAGGGCGAGCCTGATGAGATTATTTATCAGGTTTTTGGCGATATCATCTCTTGGCTGAACAATCACGTTGAAAAAATTTAACACCAAAATAATTAATACTAGGGTATAAACAACGTTGGGAGCCGAGGGTAATTCATATCGAAAACTGCTCATTCTTATATGATTCTCCAGCATTTATTAATGTTAATTCTGAATTATTCGATGTGTTACAGTGACCGCGATACCATAATAAGACCAAGTGAAGAAATTAAATTTAATTCCATTCTAAATTGAATTTTGGCCGGAATTAATTCAATTCCTTTTGGAATGGATTAATGAATAATAGAATAGAATTAAATTCTTTAATTTGGAATCTATTTGAATTGAATTCTATTTTTATACATTTATCATTTTATCCTCATAATTAATGTATTAGAAAATAGAAAGAAGGGATTGCACAATTAAGATAGCAGTATGAAGAAGGTGACGCATGAGAGAAACGGTACAAAGAGAAGTTTTTGACACAAAGAGAAACGACGCACAGGGAAAAAAACAGGAGAAAATAAGAAAGTCAACAGATGGATAAAAGGATTTTAAGTTAAAAGGATAATGGTAAATTTCTATCCAAATCTAATCTGATTTACTATTCACGTTTTAAATGGAATTTGAATTGAATTTCATATTAAATCAATCTCAAAAATTCATTCTAAATTATGGAATTGAATTCCAATTATAATAGGAATTCAATTCCGGATTTCAAACAGACTGTAAAGTTTATGTACAAATTTTCCGAGCTACATTTTATGAGATAAATCATGAACACTAATAATTTGTTTTAAAATAACAAATAATTTCGAGACAATTACAAAGAGAGAAATTTAATGATTTTGTAAGGAAAAAAATAATGATGATGATGGTAACGAATGAGTTTAGCAATTTGATCATTTGGGCGAGGGCAAAAGCGGTGAATTCTTCTCCCGCCACGTTTCCACCACTAGCGGCGACCGGCCCCTTCTCAAGTCCGCCGCCGTAACAACCCCGTCGTCGTCGCCCATGTAAATCCTCCCCTCCCCGCCGGAAACTCCCACCACCCGCCGCCAACGGGTGGTCCGCCACTCGGCGGAGGCCGCGGGGGTCTGCTCGCCGGACGCCCTGGCGTCCCACACTCTGACCGCCGCCGCCGCCGCGCCCTGAGCCGCCGAGAGGACGACCGCGGGGGACGCCAGGCTCGCGGCCGCAGCCGGGACATGCGCGAGGAACGATCGGAGCACCTCGCCGCGGTTCAGGTCCACGAGCGAGATCAGGCCGCTTCCGGCGCGGTCGAACCTTAAGCCCAATCCCTCCCACGTCCTCACCACCGCGCCGCCTAACGGCAGATCTAAAAACCCGCCATCCCACCTCCAGTCCACGCCGCTGTTGCCCAACGCCGAATCGTCGAAGAGCGATGACGGCGGATCATCTTCCTCCTCGTCCTCATCTGACGGCGATTCTGAGGACTCGTCATCGTCCTCGTCATCATCGCCGGAGAAGGAGAAATTGGAGTGCAACGAAATGGCCGATGCGGAACGGCGGAACCTGAGAAGCGCGAGCTTGGCGCGGGCGAGCAGGAACCCATAGAAGGCGGCTAACCCAGCGACGAGGAGGGCGACGGAAGTCCAGGCGCCGGCGAGGTCGGAGAGAAGGCGCGCGGCCAGTCCGGGAATCCGCAGCGCCTCCGCCACCACAGGTATCTCCATCAAATCCCTAACCCTAATGCAAAATTATCGGAAGAAAAGAAGAGACGCAGCGTAGCGGGGTGGGTTTACCTTAAATACACCTGCGGAGTAGCTTAAGGAAAGAGGCACGAGGTTTCTTGGCGGAAATGGATTGGGATGCTGCGTCAGCACGTGTTCACCTTGGGGTAAGGCCGGCGAGTATCCGCTATCGAATTTCAAACAGCGAATGCGCTTATCCGTCCAGTTTGTAAGCAACTGACCAATAGTAAGCTGCTCCCTGATTGGAGGTGACAGCGATATCCCGTCCCGGTGAGGGATGCGCGGTCGCGGGAAATGATGGTCCATGCGCGCGACACGTGTGGGTTGGTACGCAGCGCCGTCAGAATTAAAGAGCAGAGGAACGAAGACGGGCTACGCGTGGTCAAGATTCAAAAGTAGAATTAAGTATAATTTATATTTTTAAAAAAAAAAATCAGACATTTACTGAACCGATGATCAGGATTCAAAAGTTCGAAAAATTAAGTAGTGCTTTTTAATACAAATTAAAGGTTTAAATTTATTACGGTAATTTAACTCGGGCCAAAACTTGAGAAAATGTGATGAGATAAAATATAGAGAGAGAATGATAAAAGAGATTGAAGAGAGAAAAAAATGATGAGAGAGAAAGTAAGATGAAAAAATGAGAAGAGAATGAAGAGAGAAAATAATAAGAGAGTGTGTGTGATGAAAGAAAATACAAAGAGAAAATAATAGAGAATGTATGATGAAAGAAAATGAGGAAAGAGAAAATACGTTGAGAGAGAAAATGTAATAATAGAATGAGGAGAGAGAAAGTATGATGAGAGAGAGTGAAATGAAAAAAAATGAACAAATATATTAATAGTATTTTCGTCCAAAACTTAATTTTTATTCTCATTCCATCAAAATCCAAGGGAGGGGGTGAGTTTCATCCATACCTAAATTTTTTGGTTTCATTCCAAAATCTTGATTCCATTCCCATCAACCAAACACAATGTTTGGGAATGAATCCATTCCCTCATTCCTAAACCTCTAAACCAAACATCACCTTACTTTCTCTTTCTTTCCTCTTGCTCAACTTCTCTCTTTCCTTTGTTTTGTTTATATCGGATCGTTGGCGTTTAAAGTTTAATATTTTAATATATATTTTTTATGAAAAATAATAAATATTGAAAAATATGATTGGACTTTTTATTGTCCTAGAAATTCATAGGACTTGAAATGTTAAAATCCTTACCATCTCAAAAATTTATAAAATCTAAAATCTAAAATAATTATAATATGAGGTCTATAAGTCAATCAATAGATTTTGATCAAAATCTATTGATTGGCCTAGATATATTCGATTAAATTCATTTTAGATCATGTGGATTTCTGAGATAGCAAGAAGTTCAACGGTGCTTCCATTACTTATTTCGATTTATCCGGGGATGTTAAAATTTAATAAGAAAAAATAGATAAGAAATCCTACGTTGGGCCTAATGTAGTATTTCTTACCGATTATTTCTTATTCCATTTTAATACCTCCAAATAAATTGAAATAAGAAATGGAAGTATTGTTGGACTCCTTGTAACCTTAGAAATTCACAGAACCTAAAATGATTGCAATTTGAGTTCTCTAGGTCGATTGATGGATTTTGATCGAAACCCATTAATTGACCTAAACATATCTGATTGGATTCATTTCAGGTCCTGTGAATTTCTTAGATTGCAAGGAGTTCAACGCTGTATTCCATTGTTTATTTCGACTTCTCCAAAGATGTTAAAACGTAATAAAAAAATTTGACAAGAAACCCTACATTGGGCCTAATATGAAGAATCGGTAAAAAATTCCACATTGGCCTGATATGATTCATATCAAACTCACGTTGGATTGATATAGAATCATTACATACCCACGTTTAGGGTTTAGCTAATTCATTTGATAAACATTTTAACACCTCTAGATAAGAAGAAATAAGTCATGAAGTGCACCGTTGAACTCCTTACCGCCTCAAAAATCGACAGAATCTGGAATGGTTCAATTTGAGATCTCTAGGTTAATTAATGGATTTTGACCAAAAACCAGTGATTGACTTATAGAGGTCTGATTGGAACCATTTCAAGTCTTATGGATTTTTTAAGTTACAAGGAGTCCAACATATCAAGTCCAACGTGGATTTTCTTACTGATTTTTCTTTATTACATTTTAACACCTTTAGAGAAATTGAAATAAGCAATGAAGTGCACTGTTGGACTCTTTGCAACCTTGGAAATTCACAAAACCTAAAATGATTGTCATATGTGATATCTAGGACGATTAGTGAGTTTTAATCGAAACTCACTGATTGATCTAGACATGTTCGATTGGACTCATTTTAGGTCTTGTGGATTTTTAAGGTTGCAAAGAGTTCAACGGTGCCCCTTATTGTTTATTTCGGCTTCTCCAGAGATGTTAAAATATAATAAAGAAAAATCAATAAGAAACCTCACATTAGACTTGATATGATTTGAAACTCACTGATTGATCTAAATAGGTCCAATTAGATCCATTTCAGGTCATGTGGATTTATGAGGTTGTAAAAAAATCCAACTGTACCTCCATTGTTTATCTCGGCTTTTCCGGAGGTATTAAAATGTAATACGGAAGAATCGACAAGAGGTCTGATATGAAGAATTGGCAAGAAACACCACGTTGGGTTTGATATGATTCATATAAGGCCCAACATGAGATTTCTGACCGGTTTTTCCTTCTTAAATTTTAACACCTCGGGAAAATCGAAATAAGCAATGAAGAGGACCATTAGACTCCGTATTGTTGGAATCTTGACGCCGTTAGAGGGAGGGTGAATAGCGTCTCTCCCAAATCGTTACTTCTTACACTTGTTAATACGCAGCGGAAAACAAAATACAAACTAACAAGAACAAAACTAAACCCTATAAACAATAAGGAAAGATAATAAACCAAAAACAAACCGTAACACAAGGCGTTTACGTGGTTCGGAGATTAGGGCTCCTACTCCACTACTGTCCTTAAGGTGGACGATCTCAATCCGTCGGTGGATGACTCCCCGGAACCTCTTGGGTAGCTCAAACCTCTTTCTCGGTGGAGAAACCTCACCACAACCTTGATCCAAACACTCTTAGATCACAAGAAGAGTTTGGAGGCTTTGGAAGACTACTAATAGGGATTAACCATTTCTATTTCGTCAATCATTCCCAAGTACCCCGAGCTCTATTAAATAGAGCTCAAGAGGAAAACATTAAGCTGTTTTCCCGTTACCAATCGACTGGTATATGCACCAGTCGACTGGTCCTTTAAGTGAAACTGACCGTTACCCAACGACCGACTACCAGTCGACTGTTACACTATACCAGTCGACTGCTACAGTAACTAGTCGAGTGCTACAGTGCTGCTACAATGTCGCAACATTGCTGCTGCAATGTCGCTACAATACTGCTACAGTATCGCTACAATACTTCTATAGTAAATCCTAAAACTATAGGATTTTGTCCCGAGTACAATCACTCAGCATTCGTCCTCGGCTGACCAACCTAGACCTAGCCTTCTAGCCTCCTCCATCAGCCTCGCGTCCCTCGGATGTCTCCCCATCCTTTACGTCTTGCCTTCTGGTGCTTCCTTCGGCCTTGTCCTTATTTTCGGGTCTTCCTTTGCCAAGAGGCTCCTCACCTCCGGGACTTCATCCATTGTCAAGTCACACTTGAATTTACGTTGTCAAGACTACATACTTGGACTTACACCGCCAAGACTCATCCTTGGATTTTTCTCCTCTGCCAAGATTACACTTGGACTTTCGTTGTTGTACCTGTATCCTGCACACTCACAATACATATTAAATACAATAATAAACCTAACTTAAACCTTTGTCCAAACATCAAAACCTAGGGCACCTAGATTGCTCCAACACTTGTAACCGCAAATATTCATAGGACATGAAATGGTTGCAATATGAGATCTCCAGGTCAATTAGTGGGTTTCAGTCAAAATTCGTTAATCAATGTAGAGACCTCATATTGCAACAATTTCATGTCTTATGAATTTCTGATATTACAAGGATTTCAATGGTGCCCTTCATTGTTTATTTCATTTTAGCTGGATGTGTTAAAATCTTATCGAATGAATTAGCTAAACCCTAAACGCTAAGAGTCTGATATGATTTGCATATTAGACTCACGTTATGCATGCAAAAAAAGAGAAAAGAGAGAAGAAAAGAGAGTTTGCACGCATAGGAGAGAAGAAAGATAAAAGAAAAAGTTAGTTTAAACATAGGGGTAGAATGAAAAAATCACATAATTGAGTGTGCATTTTGGTAAATACTAAAGTAACGTATGTCTTTTGGTCAATTCAGAAATCTACTTACATTCTTGATAAATTGTTGAATTTTTTACTATATCCATTTAAGTTGTCGAATTCAAATATAAGAATATATATAGTAAGGACGGAATCAAGAATTTCATATTAGAGGGAGGAAAAAGTTTGTATGTTTACACTGAGGGGAAGGTTTGGCTGTGTTATTATTCGACCTTCACTTTATAACTCTAATACTTTTTTACTATAAAACGAAATCCATCAATTATTTTAGATAAAATTGGTTGATGAACTTAAATTTTTTTTGAATTACTTTAAATTAAAATTAATATATTCCTGCAACCCTCCTTAATATATCTATGTCATCATATTTAAATTTGGAGAGCAGATCTCCTGGACCATTTTTTTGTAATCCAGGGGATGTGCCACTCGTATTTACAGTTGGATCGTGATCGTGATCCACCCGTAATTAGTTGCGATTTCTTCTTGGGTTCACTGTCCCCACCAGGTTATAGTTTGATTCGGAGCGGGCAGCCGGAGGCCGCCCGAAGGCCTCCGATGGTGGATAAGTGGCCAGGTTACTTGGCGCCGAGCGAGGGTGTCCTTCGGGCAGCCTCCGACCGTCCGCTCTGAACCAAACTATAACCTGATGGGGGCGGTGAACCCAGGAAGGGATCACAACCAATTGCGGTCGAATCACGATCACGATCTTACTATAAATATGAATGACACATCCCCTGAACCATAAAAAGTGGTCCAAAAAATCCTGCCTCTTAAATTTGATAGTGTAAATTGAGAGTAATGAATTTATAAAAATTTAATTAAATTTGTCACACACTCCTAATAAGTTTTTATGACAATGATAATCAATGGGTTCATAGACTCTCCTAATTTAAAAAATATCAAAATTTTAAATTTTTAAATGAGTTTGAGAAAAAATTTATTGATAAATATAGAAAATATTAAATCATTTTCAATCAAAATTAATGTAGTTTTAATTTTTTTTTTAATGTATCTATACTTTCAGATTTAGATTCGATAGCTTAATAGTAAATTTCGGAATGGACTGAAAAAAAAAATTTGAACGCGGAAAGAAAAAATTTAAACTCAGAAAGAAACAGAGGTATAATGAAAAAGTATACACTATCAAATTTAATCAAATTTTTATAAATTCAAAATTCATTACTTCAATTTACTCTATCAAATTTAAATATGAGAATATAGATATATTAAGGAGGGTTGCAGGAATATATTATCTGTTTTTAAAATTTTAAAATTTAGATAAATGAAATGAGTAATAGCTCCGTCTTCAAGTCCAGTTACACTATCAAATTATCGAAACAACTTGGTCCAATTCTAGAGAAAGCATTTTTAACAAAAATACACTTCAACGTTCTTCATTCTCACCCAAATGCTTCTAATTGTAACAACAACTTTACTGATCGAAGCCGCTATTTTATTTTATTTTCAATTAGCTACTTCTAATTCGCTCAGTGATATAGCTGAGGCACTGGTTTCTTCTTTCTTGCCTCTGCTTCAATTAATCCACCAACTCGTAGACCCACCTAATGTCCGGCTCCTCCGCCCTCTCCTCCGCCCTCCCACCCACCGCCGGCGCACCCGCCGCCATCTCGCCGCCGCCTGACTCGGGGCGCAGTTCCTCGACGGAGTGTGCGAAGAAGCATATCTTCCGGGCGCAGGCGGCGCCGGAGACGCACATCCGCGTCCGGTACCGCGTGGGATGGAGCCAGAACTCGAACACCCCGTGCGCTAACTCGCAGCGCTGCCCCCGCCGGCAGGCCCCGCTCTGCCGGAACTCCGAGCACGGTACGCCGTGGTTGGGGAACTTCCTCGGGTCCCGCCGCCGCGCCTTCTCCCCCCGGTGCGCGTACGGACACGTCATCCACTGGTGCGGGTACGTCTTCCCGCACCGCCGCACCTTGAACTCGTACATCAGGAACTCGTCCAGCTCCGCCCGCGTCACCCCGTACGCCAGCCGCGCCGCCTCCGACAGCCGCAGGTACGCGCACGGCACAGCCAAATAAGGCTGCTGCCCCTCCATCAATTACCCTACATTGCCAATTTGGGTCACGAAATCGACGTATTTGTAGGGGAATCCTTTTGTTTGGTTGCGCATGCATGTTAGGCAAGTGTAACCACGGACTCTGCCACCAACTCCAGTGGTTAAAGTCACTCGAGGCTCGGAGAACGGTAACGAGTTAACTTTGACACCGCCGAAGTAATTGCGCAGAGGAGCTTCGTCTCAGGGTTGGTGGAGATAAGGCGCCACCGGGGGAGGAGGTGGAAAGCGAGGGGCGGCGGCCGCGTGGAGAGGCTTCATTTGAGAGGTTAGGGGAAGAAACGGCTGGGAGGTTCGTTTGTCGGAGCTCGCCGGCCGGCAGCTGACAAAATGTCTATGAACTCGATTGTTATTTCTAGTGGGATGGAAGAAACCGTTATAATTCAGGAAACAAATCGGGGCCGATACGCTACATAGTTATATCTGCTGCTACGGCAAAAACGCTGCGTGTTGATTTTGCTATTTTCCACATTGTACCGCTTCGGCCCCATTTCGGAACTCTACGACCTCGATTCATCGTCTCGCTTTGGATCGATCGGAGAGCGAAGCGGCCCGAAGGTTAGGAATTTGTGCTCTTCGCCATGGAGTTGGATCTGTGGATCTCCAAGGTGAAGGAGGGGCAGCATCTCGAGGAGCACGAGCTTCAGCTTCTCTGCGAATATGTACGCTAGGGCATTGTTTTCGTCGTTCCTCTTGATCGCAATTTATGTATTCTTTTTCGAATTCTTTTTCTTATTAGTACCGTTTCTGTTGATTGTTTGTTCGCGTGTAATCCAGCCATACGTCCCTCTGCAACTTTTTGGATCGCTTGGAAAGGAAATGTTCCGTTTCAAGGTTCACACTTTAGATGCTTTGGGAAGGTCTAACTGTTTGGAAATAAACCTGAACCTGTAGCTTTGGGAAGGAATTGTCAGTTTTGTAAGATTATCATAGGAGCTGAAGTTCGTGTAATCTAACGTAATTGTCCATGGTATGCGATGTCATTATTATACGTTTTTTTTTTAATTGATGTGAGTTGGAGAGTGCATTCATGGAGGACAGTTGGCTATACCAGTGCACATTTCGAACTTATCATTGATTGAGAGAAAACTCAAGATTGACTTTTTTGTGACCCCAAATATTCAGGTCACTTTTTCTCTTGTCTGTCTAGGTCATACTTCCTCTTTAGCATCCTCCCATCTTCACTGTAGGTCACTTGAAAACGTCATGTGACCTTGACAAACATCTTGAGAACTGTAAGTAATGAGCTCAGATTTGTTATGGCTGACTAGTTCCTTACACCTTATGCTCAAGTTCCTGTCCTCACACCATCCAACCATGGTATCCTGAGGAAATGGTAGGTTGTCCAATTCTTTTGCTATGTAATGGAAGTTTGATAAAGTGAGTTTGTGAAGAAGTTTTAACCTTTCTAATTGATGCATTCTCTTTCCATCTCTTGTAGCATAGTTCTCACTTATAATTAAACAAGTTTCATCAAAAAACTTATTATTAAACAAGTCGTCATCATTGTTAAGATGCACTTTGCCAACTCTTTGGGGTAGCCTGCATGAATCTTATACCTCCATTGAGCACTACACAATACTATATCACTACTAACAACAGAAGTAAAAAAGATATTTGTGCCAGAAACCATGCATTAGATCTCCCTTCCCTGGCTATATATAGTATTCTTTTACTAAAACTATATCTTTCTTGGATAATATTTTACTTCTTTATGTTTGTTAGACTAAGCTCTTAAAAGGCAACGTCTTACTTCAAGTAAAGTTTTAGAATCTGCTAGGATAGTGTTATATTTTAATGATCATAATTGTTGTCCCCTTTTCTAATTAATTTCCTTGACAGGTCAAAGAGATACTTATTGAGGAGTCAAATGTACAGCCTGTTAATAGCCCTGTCACTGTTTGCGGTGACATTCATGGTCAGTTTCACGATCTAATGAAGCTATTTCAAACTGGTGGTCATGTTCCTGAGACAAATTATATTTTTATGGTAAATTTCTCATTTTATAAAGCATATTGATCCATTTTGATTGATTATATTTGTGCGAGAATACCTACTATAAATTTTTTTCTCAATATCATTGTTAGGGTGATTTTGTAGATCGCGGTTATAACAGTCTTGAAGTTTTCACAATCCTTTTGCTTCTAAAAGCCAGGTAATCAGTACATGTTTGTGATGCTGTTTGTCATTTACTTTCTTAGCCTCTTTTTTCCCTTCCTTTCTCTGTGCAACATGCCATAGTTGAAAGTGTTTGTTTTGCAAAAATAACAAGTTACTGGGCATTGGATTGGAAATTGGAATGATCTGGAACTGATGTCAAAAGCCTAAACGTGTTATTGGTGAAATATAAATATGATTAAAATTAGTCAATATATTTTTTGAATTAGATTTTGGCCATTGTACATTTGTGGCGGTGATAGATTACAGCATATTAGTCCCTCTCTAGAAATTCTTACCTTCCTTTGTGTTCCCTTTCATATTCCTCTTGTTCCTAATAAAACTGCAGACAATGAGTTACATAAATTTCTTTAGCAAATTTGGGCTTACTAGTTATGGAAATTTGTGTATATCATGTTCCTGAACAACTTGGAAAAATGTATTCTCAAAGAACTTAAATGTTCTCGTAGCCATATAACGTGACGAATTTGTTCCTTTATGAATACTGAAGTCAATCAGCTTGGAATCTAATATTCCAAACATATACGACATCTCCTGGCCACTAAAGATAGATAAATGCTCGACTAGTACTCACTGCTCTTCAAGCTGATTTGGTATTAGAGTTTATATTAGTAAAAGTTGAGCTCTATAAATACAATTTACAAGGCTACAAGCCATGTGCATGCTGCATTCTTTTTCTTGTTTGTGAAGTGTTTCTGTTTAAATACCTTGAGCCTACTTTTTTTTGCTTACTTCCCCTTGGAAGTGATACAAAGGTCTAATTCATGCCTTTTATTTTGTAGAATATGTTTATAATTTTCACCTAGGGAATTTACTCTTATGTATAGCAGTTTCAATATTTTCTTAAACTGACCTCTGGAACTAATCTTTTTTATTCCTTATTATGAGCTACTTTCAGTCACTTTACTGAGTTTTGCGAAGCACTTCAAGCTCATCTTATTTGATTTTTAATTTCTTGTATATCAGATACCCTGCAAATATCACCCTTTTACGGGGCAATCATGAGAGCAGGCAGTTAACTCAGGTACTTAATTTGGTAGCATGTTTTGCATATTATGGAGTCAATCATGAGCTTAAACCACCGATTCATTTGTTCCTTTAAAATTTGGTTAATTCTCTAATTCATCCATTTCAGGACTTAATTAATTGTATCTCTTTTATATATTTTAAGTTTGAGTGTGTTTTTTTTAGGTATATGGATTTTATGATGAATGTCAGAGGAAGTATGGAAATGCAAATGCGTGGCGCTATTGCACAGATGTGTTTGACTACCTTACTCTATCAGCAATTATAGATGGCACTGTAAGCATTTTTACACTTGAATGCACATAAATTTTGTATATTGTGAATTAGATTTCCCCTGCTCTGTCTCAGATTGCTTGATTGACATAGTAATTGAATGCAGGTGCTTTGTGTCCATGGTGGTCTTTCTCCAGATGTGAGAACAATTGACCAGGTTTGTCTTTTCTTGTCTTTAAATTGCGTGCAAAATCTTAAACAATGTCTGATTTCTATGCTTTTTTCATCATTTGAACGGTGTCCTAAGTTTGCATAAACTTTTAAGTATGACCCTTGTTTTGGGCTGAAGCACCTTGTTGCCGCTTTTGTTACCTTAGTGGAAGATATATTATTTCTAGATATGCAGAACTACATTTAGTAGTGAAAAAGTGAAAAATGCAAGTAGATGTAAAAAGATGCAAGTCTGTGGGAAATGATTTCTGAGATTAATTTATTTTGTATTAGTAATATCCTCATTCTTTTTTTTTTTCCTTTGGTGAGCAGATAAGGATTATTGATCGCAACTGTGAAATTCCGCATGAAGGTCCTTTTTGTGATCTCATGTGGAGTGACCCAGAAGAAATTGATACTTGGGCTGTTAGCCCTCGAGGTGCTGGTTGGCTATTTGGATCAAGGGTTACAACAGAAGTAAGCAGATATTTCTTTGGTTTTTTCAGCTGGTTTGTAGCTAAGCTGGTTGGACTGATCAAATGTTCTGTATTCACAGTTCAATCAAATAAACAAACTTGATCTTGTTTGCCGGGCTCATCAGCTAGTCCAGGAAGGTCTCAAGTATATGTTTGACAAGGGGCTTGTAACTGTAAGTTATTCACTAGCACAAACTGCACTCTTCCCTTGTTAACTGCAACAAAAGTTTCTCAACCATCAATTGGAATCTTTCTTTTTCTAATTCCGCAGAGAGCTTTATGGATTTTTATCATGCAGCATAATTTCACAAATTCTAATTCCAGTAGATTGCATAATCTTTTCCAGGTTTGGTCTGCCCCTAATTATTGTTACAGATGTGGGAATGTGGCTTCAATATTGAGCTTCAACGAAAACATGGTACGACAACCACACTTATATATAGCTTTGGTTTGTTTGTGAACTTGCTAGCAAAGAAACGTATAAAGCTTTCTGAAGTTGCCTTGCTAACTCATATTGGACACTCTGAACCACTTTTGAGTTTCCTTATTGGTCATTGCAGGAAAGGGAGGTGAAGTTCTTCACAGAAACGGAGGAGAATAATCAAATGCGTGGGCCGAGGTCTGGAGTCCCCTATTTTCTTTGAATGAAATGGCATTGGCGGCTCAAGTACATTTCCATACCTCAAAGAGTCTGGTCAGTAAGATGAAAGATCTTCGTGGGTATTTGCTGATCAGATCCCAACCCATTGGCAGCTACACCTTGTACACGTCTTATGCCACACAGTAGAGATTGTTGGTGTTCCGTATTTACTGTTGTTTTCTTACATTTATAGGTTGTGATTTACAATTGTTATTTTGATTTAGGAGTTCTTGGTGAGCTAATTTGTTGTTGATACTTCATAGGTTATATTTAAATTTTCTAAGTTGTTTCCACTGACTCTTTTATTCTGTCACTATGCATCTGCTTCTTCTAGAGAGTAATCTGATTGAATCAATTGATTTTCTTTTGCATAAAACTAGTGACATTTATTGGAATTAGGGTTTTGGCTATTATTTTTTTTGTTAATCTAGGATTAATAGCGGCCTTCCCCTCTGGTTGGTCTACCCGGTAAATTCAAAAGCGCTCATCGTAATTCGTCCAGCACTCAACTTTTACAATTGAAAATCCACGGTAAGGTAAAGTTTGTTCTGGCCCCAGTAGAGTTTCGGGCCATGGTATTCTGAATGTGTAACTGTTGCACCGTGTGGGATGAAACTGAGCTTCCATCCCTCTTTAATTTAACAAAATTAAGCCGTTGGACGAGCATTCTCAACCTTGAGCCCGAGGGCCTGTTCATTTACACAAATAAAGAAATATAAAAGATGCAATTCAATAAAATCCCCAATTTCATTTGTTGTGCTAACGGCTATTTCTTAGATTCCATTCCCCAACTTTCCTTGTTGGACGTATTAATATTTAGATTGCATCGGTGGGCCCAAATCTCACCGACGGTCGTGCTATAGTAATGGAATAAACAACTAATGCCCTCTTTGTATTTATGTAATATTGTTAAATTACAATCATACGATTGACTGCTCTATTTTTTTTTTTAAAAAAATAAATATTGAGATCTTACGGTTCAATTAATTTTAAAGTTTTTAAAGTGGACTGTTCAATTTAGTTTAAATTTTTTATCGACCAAAATACATGACTCCGGACGATGAGTTCTTAGATCATTCTTACCCGTTTCTCTATCTAAAATGTATAATTTAAAATAAAAAAATTATTTTATTAAATTTAGATATCAACTTTTTAATATATCATATATCAACTTTCCTAATAGAATTCATTCTCTAAATTTAGAGAAGTATTGTTCATAAATATATAATTTAGAGAATCAATAGGATAAATGATGTAAAATTTTTTTAATTATTCTATTCAAAATTTAAAATAAAATTTTTAAATAGAATAACTGATGTGGATGTTGTCACCATAAAAACTGAGACGGAATTCCTAAATAAAAAGTGTTCAAATTTAACCCAACGCACTCAACCGTTCGCATAAAATCGAATCCGTAATCTCTAGATTAATCTGATTGTACGAGTTGGAAACTTGATTATAAAAAAAAAATGAATATGCAAAATAATCTAATAACTTTCTCTTTTTTAAAAGTCTTCGACCAGGGATTTAGCAAATATTTTGTGACATTTGTAATAGTAATTACAGTCATAAGATAATAAAAAAAGGTTTTTTTATCAGAATCAAACAGTTAGGCATAAAGTAAAGATACTTTGTAAAAATAAAATAGAATGTGATAAAGAAAAAAATAATTATATACACATGCCACAATTTTTCTTTGGTATTAAAATTTAGTACTTTTTAATCAATTACTCTTAGAAATATTTTGAAGGACAAATTGCATAAATCACCCTACATGTCAGAATATTTTGAAGACAATTGTTTTAGCCAGATGAGTCCATGCACACTGCAACTTCCTTTCTATTCTATTTTCTCTCCCTTTCGCTTTCTGCTTTCTCTTCTCAGATTCCTCTGTTTTTTTTTCTCTCTCACTCCTCTCTCCTCTTCTTCCCCAACTGATCGCTCCAAAGCTCTCGCCTTTGTTCGGCTGAAGGTCTCATTGCCGATTTCACTTCTACGTTTCATAATTCTTGCGCGCGCTGTGCTCTCCGACGGTCAAGTTCAGTCCTTGGAGTCATCTCCCTCATGGCCTCGCCGCCGCCGCCGCCATGCCCTTCCCCTTACTTGCTCCACTTCCTTCTCTGCACAACCTCCTCGCTTCTCCTCGTCGGCGGCCTCAACAGTGAAGGCACCGCCCTCCTCTCCTTCAAAGCTGCCGTCCGAGACGACCCGAGCGGCTCCTTGGCCAACTGGAACTCCTCCCACTCCGACCCCTGCTCCTGGAACGGCGTTACTTGCAGGGGCGGCTCGGTGGCCGCCCTGAGCCTGCCTAAGAAGAAGCTGGTGGGCTTCCTCCCCTCCGCCCTCGGCTCGCTCCAGTCCCTCAGGCATGCTAACCTCAGGAACAACAGACTCTTCGGAGGCCTCCCCGCCGGCCTGTTCGCTGCCCGTCGGCTCCAAAGCCTGGTGCTTTACGGCAACTTCTTCTCCGGTTCTGTCCCGCAGGAGATCGGGGACCTTTTGTACCTCCAAAGCTTGGATCTCTCCCGCAACCTGTTCGCCGGCTCCCTCCCGAGCGCCTTGACGCAGTGCGAGCGGTTAAAAACCCTAATTTTGAGCCACAACAACTTCACCGGACCTTTGCCCCTCGGTTTTGGCGGCAGCCTGGCTGGTCTGCAAAAACTTGATCTTTCTTACAATGGATTCAATGGCTCAATTCCTAGCGACCTTGGTAATCTTTCCAACCTTCAAGGAACCCTAGATTTGTCCCACAACAGGCTCTCTGGTTCGATCCCGCCGGGACTCGGGAACTTGCCGGAGAAGGTCTACATCGACCTCACTTACAACGATCTCAGCGGCCCAATACCTCAAAATGGGGCTCTGGAGAACAGAGGACCGACGGCCTTCATCGGAAATCCCAATCTCTGCGGGCCGCCATTGAAGAATCCCTGTCCTTCTGATTCTCCATCGACTAATCCCTTCTTGCCTAACAATTATTCTCCAATGGCACTCGAAGGAAATGCCACAAATGGCGGAAGAAGAACCAACACTAGAGGGCTGAGCAAAGCTGCAGTCATCGCCATCGTCGTGAGCGATTTGGTAGCAATTTGTCTGATTGCATTGCTGTTCTTCTACCTTTACTCCAAGGCAACTGCTTCACTTGGGATCAAAGAGGAAACATGGAAATCCGATTCGTGTTCTAAGTCGAAGAAGGAGTGCATATGCTTTAGAAAAGAGGATTCAGAGACCTTATCAGACGACATCGAGCAGTATGAGCTAGTGCCATTAGATAAGCATATGGCATTCAATCTCGACGAACTTTTGAAGGCTTCGGCCTTTGTTTTGGGTAAGAGCGGCATTGGTATCGTCTACAAGGCTGTCCTGGATAGTGGCCTTTCTATGGCTGTCAGGAGGCTTGGGGAAGGAGGATCACAAAGGTTTAAAGAGTTCCAAACTGAGGTAGAAGCAATCGGTAAGGTTCGACATCCCAACATTGTAGCCCTGAGAGCTTATTACTGGTCGATCGATGAGAAGCTTCTCATATATGACTACATTCCTAATGGCAATCTCTCCACTGCTATTCATGGTACTATTTCAACTCCAAATTCAGTGTGTTCTTCGTATGCAAGTAAAAATTACTTTGGTGGAGATCATTAGTTGCTAAGTTCATGTAACAAGATCTTAAGATAGCATTCATTTATCCATTTGATGCCAAATTCATCTCCACTTCAATCGAAATTTACATGAATATTTTGTTTTTCGCCTTTTAGTATCTTCACTCGATTACCTCGGCTTATGACAGGGAGATCTGAAGCAATGAAGTTTTCACTCTCATGGGAGGTGCGCTTGAAGATCATGAAGGGGATAGCAAATGGCTTGGCTTTCTTGCACGAATTCAGCCCAAAGAAGTATGTTCACGGGGATCTTAAACCGAACAATGTGCTTCTTGGATTAGACATGGAACCCCACATTTCTGATTTCGGTGTCGGTCGGTTGGCAAACATTGCCGGAGGATCTCCATTCCTGCAGTCTGATCGAATAGCCACCGAGAAGACTCAAAACCAACAACAAGATGTTGGATTTAGTCCCATTATAAGTAAAGGATCTTGTTATCAGGCTCCAGAGGCATTGAAGACCCTGAAACCATCGCAAAAATGGGACGTTTACTCGTATGGAGTAATTCTGCTGGAGCTCATCTCCGGCAGGTCGCCAGTTTTCCTACTGGAGACCTTCACAATGGATTTGGTGTGTTGGATCCAATTCTGCATCGAAGAGAGAAAGCCACTCTCCGATGTGCTCGACCCTTCTCTATCGCAGAATTTAAATCGACAAGATGAAATAATTGCAGCCCTGAAAATTGCTCTGGCTTGTGTTCAAGCTACCCCCGAAAAGAGGCCGTCAATGCGATACGTCAATGATACTCTGGAAAGGTTGATCAATGGGAGCTAGTTTCTGTAAGAATGCTTTGGTTAGAATTGAATCGATGAACTGGAAAGGGTAAGAGAGGCCACTAAATTGAGATATGTTGCTTAATCATCCTTTCGCTTACATATTCAAACATGCTTGTCTTCATTATGAATGTTATAGTCTTTTAGTATGTTATTAAATATGTAAAAGTTTCTCTTTTCCTCTTCTCTAGTAAGGGGAGTCTAGTCTCGATATAACGGTGAATAATATCATGTGATTTTGAAGTCACGAGTTAAGACTGAAAATTGATTCAATGTGTCCGATTCTTCCTCAAAATTCTGAACTAATGGGAGATTTGTGTATCAAACTATTTTTTTTTTCCTATTCTCTAAGAAAATGCTGCAGTAACTTTATATCATAGGTTTGTACAAGCTTGAAATCATCATCTTTGTTTGACATCTGCGTCCTCTTTTATGATGGCTGGAGCCCAATGTGAGTTTCAGATACAGTGAGGCAGGCAGGCAGAAAGGGGCCACCTTCATCTCCTTTTTCTTTCAACCTCTGATCTATTACTGGATGTTATGTATCAAAAGGTCGGCATGATACCAGCACTCTTGCTTAAAATTTTGAACTTTGGGTAAGAGGTGTGCGGTTTGAATGATCTGGAGAGCCATGCCATGGAATCTTGTGCACTTTACGATGATGATGAATCGTTTTCAGTCAGGAATCTAGCTCTTTAGTGTATGACAGTATGAGGCCAAAGGAGATCCTTAAGAGAATCCTATGCTATCTTTATCCACTTTCACATAGCTAAGGAGGAGCTTTGAAGTTATCGTTAATGCAAAGAGGAAGGCGACGCAGGAAGAAGAGTTGTAAGAGAAGTTATTATCATGGGTGTTACGGTGAAATTCAGATATCAGCTACTATTTCCGGACTCGGCCAGTCATAGGGTGTCGATCTATTCAGCCTGGTAAAATGTATAGGTGATGGAGCGAAGAAGATTATTAAAAACAGAATCATCATATCAAAATCTCTACTTATCTACTCTATTCAGTAATGGTTATGATGTTCCTCTTTATGCATCAGCTTTTCTAATTACAGAATTTATTTTAAATTTTATTTTTTATATGGAAAGATTTTTTACATAAGTTGTTCTATCCATTTACTAAATTTATATTTTATAAATAGTAATTCTCTAAATTTAAGAATATAATAAAATTATATTACAATAAAAATAAATTTTTATATATTTTTTTAAAAATAATATAATAATCTTGAACTCTGGAAAATCGTGATAAATCGTGCATAAACCATGAATTAACGATTCTAAATTGTGAACCGTAATTGTCTTAAATGGTTACGGTTAAGGGTTGACCCTTCAAGAACGTTCGAACTAACAGTTTCAAACTATCGAACCGACGATTCCAAATCATTAAATCATGGATTCCAAATCAAGGTCGGATCTACCCCCTCCCTCCCTATCAAACTTCTATTATGAACACTTAGTACCTTCATTTAGGAGCCACAAATCCTTTTGCATCAAATGCCTGAGTGTCAAATCATTTCTTCATATTGGGCTAGACCCTTATGATCAAATTATTCTGCGACAAAACTTGCATACCCCGATACTCAAGCTTTCCGCCTCCCCTAGCATGGATTCTTTAGGGAGTATTAATTGTCTCAGGATAGTAGGTACATCATATCTCTGACGTAATAGTCAAAAGTCGATTCCTAAGAATTGACGACTTGTAGTCACTCCATCATGCGCCTAACATTTGTGTCTTATGTACCTATATTTATCTCTTTCTATATTTGTGAAATCGATACTAAAAGGATGGTTAAGATAACATATCTATTATTTTGTAGGGAATATTAATTGGAGATATTAAGTAAATATTGATAATATTTAAACTCATTGAACATCCATGTTAAATTTATCATAAATTTATTATATTATTTATTTAAATTTTACATAATTAATTATATTATTTTTTAAGCCATTAAATTTAATCAAGTTTGTTTTTATCTTCTCACTTAATTTGCTTATTTGACATGATTTGTTATCATCATAGCATTTATTATGCCCAGGTTTTTTTAGTTATGTTTGAGTCATCATCCAACATTAAACTCTATAACATTTTATATCTAATTATTATTTTATAAAATTTCTTTTTAAATTTTATTCGTGTCTCATCTATAGTAATTTTGTTATAATTTTATATGAGATTATTTATGCCACTTTTTTTTTTTTGTTGTTAATTACGCTCACCAAACGTCTCTTCCTTTTTATACACACACATATGAATTATATATTTTAAGATAAATGAAAAATATCAAAATTCTATGACCATGAACTGAAAACTTTATTGAATACTTATCTCGAATAAGTCTCTCTTTTTTTTTTTTTTTTGGTATTTTTACATTTTCTAAAAAACGATTTAATGATTTATTTTAAATAAATATAATTGTGATTGCGCCTTGTCAGAATTTCGGGATAAGTGGTAATTTTGTATTTATGCGCTCAGTTCTCTCCGCTGCTGCTCGCTTTCCAGTTTTGACTACGATGTCCCCGATAGCGGCCGTCCTCTCTCTCCGACCACCGCCTCCGGCCCTCTCCGCCGCCGCCGCCCTGAGGAGCATCTCCACGACGTTGCTCTCCATCCCCTTCCAATCTCCCTTCGCTTTCTCCTCGCGGGTCCTCCTCCCTTCCCGCCTCCTCTCTCGCCGGCTCCCTGTCCGCGCTTACGCCGACGGCGGAAACGGAGCCGCCGACTCGAACCAGTTCGATTTCGACCTGCTCACTATCGGCGCCGGCAGCGGAGGCGTCCGCGCCTCGCGGTTCGCGGCGGCCTATGGCGCCAAGGTGGCCATCTGCGAGCTACCATTCTCGACGATGTCTGCGGACAATGCCGGCGGGGTCGGAGGAACGTAAGATTCCGATTTTATCCATGTACTTCATGTGATTGACTGAAATTTACCATTGATTCATGCTGTTTTCCTTTTTAATGTGGAAGTAGCATCCGCTGTTAAAATTTGTAGTTCAGATCGATGATCATTAATCTATTGAAATTTCCGCTTTCATCCACGTGTTTCATCTAATTGACTGATTTTCTCCTGATTAATATGTTGCTCTCATACTGTGAAAGTAGCATCTCCTGGGAGATGATTTGGCTGTTCAACTTCATGATATCAATGAGTAAAGAAGTTTTGATCTAGGATTGCTTTATCAACCTGTTAGAACTCAATCTGTTTTTTAGTCAATCTCACTGATTATGAAAACCACACATCCAAAGCAAGTGACTCATACTGGTTCCTCGAGTTAGAACACACAAAAGGAAGCATATTTATTTCGTGTGTTTCTTTCTGTTATATAGATGCGTGCTTCGTGGGTGCATCCCCAAGAAACTTTTGGTGTATGCATCCAACTATTCTCACGAATTTGAAGAGAGTCATGGCTTTGGATGGACCTATGAAGCCGATCCAAAACATGACTGGAGTACACTTATTGCTAACAAGAACGCAGAATTACAACGTCTCACAGGAATCTACAAAAATATCCTTCAAAATGCTGGTGTCGCTCTAATTGAAGGCCGTGGGAAGGTTGGATGTGCTTTTGAAATCAGTTTAAAATTTTCATTCACTTTACCGCATAAGATTTTTGATCGCTAATAATTTATTTGTTTTCATGGTCCTACTGGTGCAGATAGTTGATCCACACACTGTTGATGTCGATGGGAAACGCTATACATCTAGGCATATACTTCTCTCAGTTGGTGGGCGCCCTAATCTTCCTGATATTCCTGGAATAGAATATGTTATTGACTCAGATGCTGCATTAGACTTGCCTTTAAAACCAGAAAAGATTGCAATAGTAGGAGGTGGATACATTGCTTTAGAGTTTGCTGGTATCTTCAGTGGATTGAAAAGTGAAGTTCATGTATTTATACGACAAAAGAAGGTGCTGAGGGGCTTTGATGAGGAGGTGAGAAAGCTAAATTGAACTAAGAGGAACATTTTTCTACTTTTAATTGCGAATCCATTCCCTCACAGTTTGGTTCCTGCAGATTAGAGACTTTGTTTTGGAACAAATGTCATTGCGGGGCATTGAGTTTCATGTAGAGGAGACTCCTCAGTCAATTCTTAAGTCAACGGATGGAAAGTTATCACTTAGAACTAACAAAGGAACAGTTGATGGTTTTTCACATATAATGTTTGCAACAGGTCGAAGACCAAATACAAAGGTTTGCTATTTGGGGCTTGAATTTATCTTTTATATTATGGTACACCCTACTATAGTGGCTACATACAGTTTTTTTTTCATACATGTAGAACTTGGGACTGGAGGATGTTGGAGTAGAATTGGCTAAGAATGGTGCCATTCTGGTACCTTTACTATGCTCTTTATTTACTTACTGGGAAGTCTTTCCAAAACATCTTTGACCCTATGTATTTGTTTCCTCTAGGTTGATGATTACTCTCAGACATCAGTTGATTCCATCTGGGCAGTTGGAGACGCTACAGATAGGTTAAATTTAACTCCTGTTGCACTAATGGAAGGAGGGGCATTTGCTAAAACTGTCTTTCTTAATCAACCAACAAAGCCAGATTATAGGTATGTATTTACAGCATTTCAGGGGCAATTTAAAGAGTGATAGAACTATGATATCTGGAAGAAGAGTCACAACAAGAGAATGTTCAGAATCTTTCATATTGTAGTTAAGATCCAGTAACTAGATAGTTGTTCTTCTAAGTTTATCTAGTCATTTACTTGTCTAGATCCAGTAGTTAACTAAATAGTCATTTTTCTGAGTTTTAGTTATCCCTATTAAAGATGGATCAGTTTGTTTACAGTTCATATTTGATTTTTTATTGTGTTTTTTCACATTTATTCTAGTAATACTTACTGTATTTTGTTGGTTGTATTTGGTCGTACATATGATACTAGCATTTTGCCGCCTAACATTATTGTTAGAATAGTAAAGTTCAGAATGGCTTTGTGAAGAGTTTCTTATCCAAATTGTAGATATCAGTATTCAATTTAAAGGTTGCTGGGAGACACATTCTGAATATTCAAAGTTAAGACATAGCTGAAGAAGAATCTCATCGCAGATGAAAAATTTACTGAACTTGATAACTTTGTTTCAGAAAACTAATTGCATCAATAAACAATGAAATGTTTTCATATGCCCTGAGGTCAAAAATTTCAGACATATGGTAACCATGGCAATATCTCCTCATCAGCACTTATGGAAATGCTTTTGGGACAAATGAATTTGTTTGAGAATGCTTTAGTAGCTTGAAGTCTTTCATCAAGTCTAAGCTGTAGAATGCAATGAGGTAGTTTACTGGTGAAGTTCTGTTACAAGCACAGGGCATATTAGTTAGCGATTAGAAATCATTTATATGTTTATGCCAAATTTGTACATGTAGCCTTAAGGAAAATTGATTTTCTAACTCCCATTCTGTCCATGGGAAATTAGGTAGATCTCAATGCTCCTCTTTATTCCTTTACAAGATCAATGTTCTCCTGTTCATAACAAACATCAGAGTGATGGGTTCTCTCTTGTAATGGGCTTGCAATTTTTTCCTTCTCCCATGGGAATGATCCTTGTTTGTATCACCTATGTTGTTTCCCTTCTTTTAAGGCACATAGTCTTTGACGATGAATTCAGGTAGGTTTATTCAATCCTTAAGCTTCCCACAATTTTAATGTGTGGAACATGTTCCGCTGGTTATTTGCAGGAAGATCCGAAGAAACCTTCAAAAGTGTTAGAGCTTCTAATCATTGCTACTTCCAAAGCTTGACCCACAGTAGGAAGGTTAAAATATAATACCGTAATTCATGGAGTGCTCTGGTTCTAGGTTTGTCTGGTTGATCTTTAGCACCAAACTATTTGTAGTCCTGATATTGTTCAATGGTTTATATGATACTTGCTAACAGAATAAGAAACCTTCACATATGCTTCACTAGACCTCAGGGCTTCTTTTCTGTTCCTGAGGATTAGGTGCTACATGTGCATTGCCTGTTTAAACGGAAGATTACCTGTGATCTTTGATAATTACCTTGGAGTTTTGAGTATGCTACAGTTTGACAGGTAATATTTCTTGTCATCCTTGTGTACTTGATCAACCAACAGAAATGCAATAGTGGATATTGAAGATGAACCTTCCTTTATGCCACCTAATTTTAATAGCATGCCAATATGTACTTCTAGGCTCCCCGCTCCAGTTTATGATTCAAACACTCAAATAACATTACACAGAAATCTTTTAGTTTGGTAAAGTTGATGAATTTATCTAACTAATTCTTTTGTACTAATGGCAGAGCTGTGCCTTCTGCTGTATTCTGTCAACCTCCAATTGGGCAAGTTGGTCTAACAGAAGAGCAGGTGAGGCACACTATATATGTAATAATAGTACTTACGAATGAGCTTTCGTGTTTATTTCCATATGAACAATTCAACTGATGTAGGCTATCCAAGAGTATGGTGATGTTGATATTTATACCGCCAACTTTAGGCCTCTTAAGGCTACCCTTTCTGGTCTGCCTGATCGTGTGTTTATGAAACTCATTGTGTGTGCAAATACAAATAAAGTATTAGGTGCTCACATGTGTGGGGACAATGCACCAGAGATTATACAGGTTAGTACCTTTACTTCAATTGCATTCTTCACTAATTCCCGGTTGCCTCATATTTTAGCCTACAAAATTCAGTTTCTTTCTTGCTCAGGGAATTGGTATTGCTGTAAAAGCTGGACTAACAAAAGTAGATTTTGATTTCACTGTTGGAGTTCACCCGACTTCTGCAGAGGAATTTGTGACAATGAGGAACCCAACTCGGAAGATCCGGAAGGAGACAGTTCCAGCCGTGGTATGCCAATTACTATTATTGAAGTCTTATTGCCCATAAAAATGAATTTTTTAGGCTTTTTTTCCCCCACTAGGCTAAGCTGGTATGGACGTTTTGATCTTTGTTTCTTCTGAAGGCTGATCATGTTCCTTCTTGCATGTTTTATAGGAAAGGAGTGGTGACAAGATAGAATCAGCAGGATAAGTAGCACATCCACATCAAGTAGGTCATCGTATTTGCTTATTTATGGTTTGAAAATAGTTGCCTGAATATAATTTTATCCATCACAATTCTTGGAAGGATAGTTACTATGGTTGGTTATGCAACTGTACAAGTATATGTTTGTTTTGAAATCACAACGCTTACATATACCTTTGTTTCACTGTTCTTTTGAACTTGATAAATCGACATGTTGATCATGAACCAACTCCATTGTGCTTTAAACTGCTATTTTCCTTCATGTGATTTCAAAGTTTGAACTGAATTTAGGTTGGTATTTCAATTCTTTGTTCTAAGGAAGAACATTGATCGGGTAGACTCTACCACTCACACTCACACGTTGTTTCTCTTGCAGGAGAAATAAGATCTTACCATCACTAAAGGGATTGGCTGTACATATGGGGCCTTTACTCAATGGAGATCCAGATTTCTTCTACTCTATACGGTGTCAACCAATTCCACATATGAAACATATTTGGCTGTAAATTTTTTTCTTCTTTTTGCATTTTGCCGAAACAAAATCTTTACTTGTACATATCTTAGACTATATATGTTTCCTGTAGAGTTTTAATTTTAATTGTTGTTGTTCATCAGTTTTGGAAGCCTATTGTGTTCATGTATAAGGCAATCCACACTGACAGAGAGAAACCAAACAAATGATTTTCATGAGATAATTTTATTTACTTCCCAGATTTTTAGTGCTTTTTAAAATATGCCCTCTGTACTTTCAGTATTATCGTTGCACTCTTCGCTTTCAGTGTTATCAAGTCAGCCATTTATATATCCTTAATGATATTTGTGTCACGTGTTGACGCAGTTGATATTTACATAAGTATTTATTCTAATAAATTTTCAGTAGGTAAAATACTTTGTTGATATCTTACCTTCCTATATCTTGTCATGTGATTGGCGATACTGAGTTGTTTTGGGTAAGTAGTATCATCTTTTACTCCAATAATAAAAGTACAAACTGAGATCAATTCTCAATTGATATAAAATATCTCACTAAGTGTCTGACTTCCTCATTGTGCTAGGATAAATGTTCCTCATGATTTATCGAAAATATCTCATTAAGTGTCTGACTTCCTCATTGTGCTAGGATAAATGTTCCTCATGATTTATCGGTCATCTTAGAGGGGTCGTTAAGATAACAGCTTCATCTTTTACACCAATAATAGAGGTGCAAATGAAATGATTTTGTTCACTAATTTTTCAAGTCGGTTTGATGAATATTGATTTATATTTAAAATTATCAAATTTAAACTGAATTTGAATATATTTAATAATTTTTTTAAGTTGAATTTGAATTCATACTATTCTGTTTGATCGCTTGTAAGTTGCACATGAATCCAACTTGAATTGTGATTATTTTTACATAATTTTAATTCCAATATGCTTGAATTGTGATTATTTTTACATAATTTTAATTCCAATATGCTTGAATTGTGATTATTTTTATATAATTTTAATTTAAATATGCTAAATTTTAGGTCCAAATTATACGAATTTCAATCATTTCAAATTACAATTTGCTTCTTGGATCAAGATTTGAATAATTCGAACTCAAGGTTAAATTGTATTTTAAATCGAGCTCAAGTCAAAATTAATTATATTTTCAGGTTTTGAATCAAATTAGAATATAATATATATTTTTTAAACTCAAAACCCAGATATCAATATTTTCATATTATTCGATTAAATTCCGTTCATCTACCCCCCTAATCCATAAATAATGGGGAGGCGAATCGATATCATTTATAAAAGTGCCAGGGGTGATTAAAAATCACAGGATCATTTCAGAATAGCAATACTTATAAGGGTGAAAATAAAAGTTTAAAAGTTTCCCTAATTATTTTCATTTTTCATATTTGACTTTGACGAGAGATGTGTTGCTCTTCATCCTTTCGAGTAAACATGTCTTTAATGGCTTAATCTTCATCCTTACCAATGTCGAAAGTACAAACAAAGTAAAAATAGCCCCCTAACAAGAAATATGATTCCTACTAAACTCATTAACAAAGCAATTTAGCTAACCGAGTTATAGATTCTCTGAAGGATTAGTCAAACACAAACTGGAAAACCATACAGAATTGTCCATCAATACGCAAGTAATCCAGGAATTTCGTCGAAGAACTTCCCAGAAAAGAAACTTCTTCTTGGTGGTCAGTAAGCAGCAAACTCACAGAAGTTTAAACATACTCCAGAACAGCATAACTATCGTTTCGGCAACAGTTCGTATCTGTTTTCCTCGAATTTCTTGAACTAGGAAATCGATCTAATGGTGCACAATCTGATAAGATATACTAGCAAGTCTAACAAAGCATGATGGGTTGGGCCATTTATTTCTCTCTGGCGCACAGATTGATTCAACAGTGAGAAAGAGGTATGAACAAGAACTTGCAAGTGTAGCAACAAAGAAGTGATACAACTTGTTTCAAGTAATTAACCAGAGAAGAACTTCATGGTGAAAGCAAGAGCAAGGACCAAGTTTATGATTTAGAACTACTTCAATACTAGTAGTAACTCAATAAAGCAGAATTACAGATTGTAACCAAACTCACGATTACAAATGATGAGGATTATTCCACAAGAAGACAAATTAATAGACAAACTGTAACTACATGTTTTTGAATTTTTTTTTTCAGATGCATTATGTTCCTCAAAGCATCAAATAAGTGAACTACAAATTCTGATGAACCATGGCAACAAGAACATGAACATTAATTGGTCTGTTTGCTATGACTTGGAGTACCTTGGCAACAAAAGACCTTAAATTTTTTTACACTTCTTGTTTCTCAAAACCTTCAATTTGATTCAAAAAAGTTCTGTAGCGCAAGATACATGCAGTTGTTCCTGATCCAGATGTCAAGAACACATGCTGGACAATGGACAACAGTATAAAATTCAGACACAATTGGACAACTTAACAACACTCTCAATCATGTTGGATTATAAAAGGAAATTCCAAAGAAGAAAAATAATCCAAGTGAGGCCAGACGAACGATCACATTTCTGTGCTATAAACTAATCTGTTATAGCAAAAACATTTATAAGCTATGAGATCTCCATTATATGTATAAGAAAACAGTATGAAGAAGAAAACTATATATAGATTAACTCAGACTGTAGCAATCTGAACTGAAGAGTGAGGAACTCCAACGATTCTCAAATCCGACTAAAAAAAGAAGACAAATTCAAGTAATAAAGATTGCTCCATCCATTTTCTACTCAATCTCCTCGAAATCGATCAATCCGATAAAGTCGCGTAGAAGAGGCAGTAGCAAAACCCCACCTTTGGGCTCAATCGGTTCCCTTCTTCTTGACTACTCGGCGCCTCGTGCTCCGCTTCCATGGCTGCATCACGGAATCGTGGAACCTCGAGGGCATTGCCGATGGCCTCTTCCTCCCCTTCCCCTTCGAACAAGATTCAACTCCGCGGTCCACCTCTCGCTCCGCGTCCATAGCTCTTTCCCCGAACACTTCGATGACGGCCAGCACCAAGAGATCGAGACCCTCGCAGCGGCTTGCGGGATCACTAGAAGCGGCCATCGAGGGAGCGAGGTCGGAAATGGAGCTCAAAGGTGGAGTCTTGGATGCTCGAATTCTCATTGGAAAAAAAAAAGAAAAGCCGCTTTGTCGAATTGGAATACTGACCGAGAATCGGCAGAGGAGGAATCTGAGATGGCAATCGGATGAGAATTGCGCGAGGAGATTGGAGAAGGCAGAGCAAAGGAGACGCGAGATCGAGAAGAAGAGTAGAGGAGGCAAATGGTGGAATAGATGGCCTGCGATATATGAAAGAGGGCTGTGCGCGAGAATATGTTTCTTTTGTGGGGTTGCATTGTTATATAGATATATATAAAAATTGAACCGGACCAGTTTCGATACCAATTTAGTTGTCGGACCGGTGAATCAAGCGGTCGAACTCCACTGACCTAGATCAATTGACTAAACCGAGTTGGGTTTTAAGAAACTTTGACTCTACTCAAGTTTAACTTTGGAATTAAAAATTTAGGAAATAAAATTTTATATATATATATATATATATATATATATATATATATATATATATATATATATATATATATATATGACATTTTAATAAATCGTGTCAAAATTTTGGAATTACTATCGTATTCAATTTTCATACATCCAAAATATGTATCATAATCATGTTATACTCCATTTTTTTCACTTCTAATATTTACTTATTCATTCAAAAATTTATTATTCTCGATCTACATTTTCAAATTAAGATTTGATAGTATGAATACATTTATTTGAAAGAGTATATTGGTCTTGGTATAGAGTGGTTGAAAATTTTCTAGATCAATCTACAATTTTAGATAAAATTGAATGATAAATCTGAGAACTCTGAATCACTTCAAACTATAATCAATATACTTTTATAAATCTCATAAATGTATAATATCATTACAACGTAAATATAGAACAATGAATTTTTAAACTTACAAATACTTCATAAAATTTGTTACAAACTCATTATAAAATCTATGACAATAATACTCATTAATTAACAATACCAATGTATTTCTATGACTCTTCTAATTTAAATAAATATTAAACTTTTAAATTTTAGAATATTGTAGATTCATTAATCAATTTCAAATAAAACTAGTTGATGGACTTAAAGAACATCAAATTATTTCAAACTAAAATTAATGTACTTCTGGAGACCTCCGACCTCCTTAATAGATCTATACCATTGTAAATTGATAATATTAAATTTTTGAATTGGTAAGTAAAAATTTGAATATAGAAAGAAGAAAGAGCATGGTGAAAATATGATATGTACTTCTGAAATTATAAAAATTAGATATGTGAAATGAATAATATTAAACTAAGTAAAATGTCAAACAAATATGTAATAATTAGTGAGTTAAATGGCAACTTAAAAGTTAATTTATTAAATTTAGAGCACTCAAAAATATTAATAAATTTTGTGGATTTCAATAGCCTGTTATTTGTAGAAGCAGATCTCAACCTTATAGCCCAATTAAGTGTAAATAAAATGGCTTTCCCTCATAGGCATTTGCTTTCTAGGTTTTTTCGATTCGATTTAGCCAGTTTCGAAGCTCGCTTTTCGGGGTCTCTCTCTTTGCATCATGTACGCCTCCATGGGAGGCTTGTGCACGCATACAAAGAAAACTCACAAGAGTCACTATGCTCCGAAAGCTTCTTATTAGCTCCATTGGACCTCTTTGCATTGATAAGTTGGAGTGAATAAAAGTTCAGTTAAACTAAACAAATCGATCGAATTTAAAAATTCGGTTCGATTATTTCATTTTTTTAAAAGAATCGGTCTTTAGGTTAATTCATTTCAGTTTTAAAATTTCGTACTTGGTTAAACCGGATAAAATTTTAAAAAAAAATTGAATTGGTAAATCTTCCATGATTTCAAAAAAGTACAGGTTCAATTTCAATTAAATTTTCCATAATTTCAAAAAATTAAATTAATTCAGTTAATTCTATTTTTACCGAACTAATCGATATTTTATCGATTCAATTTTTTCAGATTTTACAAGCTTGATAATTTTTTTAATAAATATTTCATAAACTATGTACGATAATTTAAGAAAATTTAAGTTTTATTTAATGACTAAACTAACCTGATTATAAGCTCTGTTGATAAGATAACAAAAGCACTTAACTTAAAATCAGAATCTTGTACGTCAGATTGTAGTGTTTCTGTGAGGATTATGTTTGTTGTATGACTATGTCATTACCTTCATCATTCAAAGCATCGACAAGCGGTTAATGGTTAATGGTTAATAGTTAATAGTTAATATATATAGTTAGTCAAGTTCACATTTTATATGTGTTACTTTCGCTTGTCTTGCATATGCACTCAAGTTTTGGATTTCGATTTGGTACTTTATTAACTGACTCTCAGTGCAAATACAAATAAAGTATTAGGCGCTCACGTGTGGGAAGGAATACATACAAAGCATCCTTTACTGCAAATTGCATTCTTCACTTATTCAGCAGATTTTGATTTCACCGTTGGAGTTCACCCTACTTCCACAGAGGAATTTGTGACAATGAGGAACCCAACTCGGAAGATCCAGAAGGAGATAGTTTCTGCTGTGGTGGCTTTTTTTCCCAAGGCTATAAACAGATATGGACGTTTTGATCTTTATTTCTTCAAAAGGCCAATCATGTTTCTTCTTGCATGTTTTATAGGAAAAGAGAGACGACAAGATAGGATCAGTAGGATTAGTATCATATCCACATCAAGTAGGTCATCGTAATTTACTCATTTATGGTTTGAAAAACATTAATTTCTTCTGTTGGTAATAAACATTTTACTTGTACCTTATCTTTGCACTTATTCTAAGCATGATGCAACTAATTTTATCCATCATTGGTTATACCACTGTACAAGCAAATATTTGTTTTGAAATGGCAACACTTACATATACCTTTGTTTCACTGATCTCGACAAAAAGGGATAAATTATCTGAAATTAGAGTTTTAAAAAAATATCTCTAAAGATACACAATTAGATTATGCAATTCAAGATAATTAATATTAATGGAAATACTAACAAAGTAAAAAAGAATAAGTAAGAAGGTTCGGATTTACTTGGTTAATAAGTTGGTTGTTAATCCAAGACAAATGAAAATATTAAAAAAAATTTCTTCGATGAAGGTGGAGAAATCTTTTATACTCTTTGATAGCTTAAAAAAAGTTTAAAAATGAATACAGAGGTTATTGTTTATTTCCTAACTCCAGGAGTCTTTTTATAGTCCCTGGAAAATTCTATCCGTAGTTTGAAGGCGCCTTCAAGTGGGTCCAAAGTGCCTTCAATAAGCTCAGGTTTATCCGTTGAAGATAAAGTTTTATACTAACGGCTATGGAAGGCGCCTCCAATATGTTAGAAGGCGCCTTCAATACTGTTTATGGAAGACGTCTTCCAAGCAATTAAAGGCAGCTTTCCTAAGCTAGATCAGCTCCTTAGCTAATCTTTTTCGCGTGGGTGATGCTCTGATCTACCGGAGTTGAGCCCATCCAAATCCAACTTTGACCTTCTCTTCAAGCAAGCTTCCTTCCCGGCTTCTCATCCCTTGAATGTCGCGTACATCCTTCTAGTCCGCCCGCAACACCTCATCCCTTGGATGTACCAAGTTCGTCGACTCCTTTCCGGTGTCATCTTTCTCGCTAGCTACTTCCTCCACATGACTTTTTGTGCTCCTAAATTCCTATACACTTAGGCACAAAACATCAAAAATAAACAGGACTTAACTTAACTTGGTTGACCATATCAAAATTACCATAGAGTACTTACAATCTCTCCCTTTTTGATGTGCATCAACTAAGTTAAAGTTAGGGTTAAAAATAAAATGCAATAACATAAGTAAATTGCAATTATAACAAAAAAAAAAAATTGCAATACAATTAATTAAAGGATTTTGTAAACTAAGTACAAGGATAAAAATTCTAAATTCTAAAAATATCCCAATTCTGCTTAACTTATAATATTTCTTCCTCTTTGATCACATTAAAATAGGGATTTAAATATCGAAAGTAGAGTTGATAAAAATTCTAAGGAATACATAAGCAGTGACTAATACTCTGAAAAATTATAAAAATTATTTTTTAAAAATTTAAAGTTTTTCAATTTAAAAGATAATTTTCTGAAAAGATAATTTTAAAATTATTTTAAATTGTTTAAAAATTCTATTTTTTTATGATAGTTTAATACATTTATTCAAAATAGTTATAAAATTTTTACGAATAAACAAAATTTATACAAGTAGTAAAAAATTATTTTACATAGAGGGATGTATTTGCAAAAAAATGCTTAATAAATAAATTTTGAGCTCTAAAATTCTTATAACTTTTTCTCAGTGTAAAAGAGATAGTCTATCTATAGAAAAATAAAGCTTTCAAAAATTGACTTTTAAAAAATATTTAATATTAAAATTAGCATTTTAACAAAAAAAATCATAGAAATTAAATTAATGATAAAAGAATTTTGGAAAAAAAATTATAGACAATATAATATTTTATCATAGAAAAATAAATTTTTTTTAAAAAATAAGTCTGTAGAATAATTTTAAATTTCAAAATATGATTTTCATTAATAATTTCATAGAAAATAACTCAATGGTTTAAATTTTTTTTTTTTAAATTTATGCTTGTAGATAATATTTCCATTTTGTATAGATAAAATTTTAAGTAGAAAAGATGACCAGAAAGTTTGAAATAATTGAAAAATTAAATAAATTAAGTAAAATTTTCTAGCATGCGAAAAAAAATTAATTTATTAAGTTAAGTATGATTTTGATATCCAAAATAAATTATTTATTAGTAGATTAATCAAAAAAAAAATTGTGGTATATGATTTCTAGATATTTTTTAATTTGACCCTTGTGAAATCGTAAATACCAGTTTAGTCCTCTACAAAATCTAAAATTATTTTATAGAATATTTAAACATGCATGATTTTTTTTTTTAATTTTTCTTTTAATTCTCCATTTTCAATTTTTATTTTTTTCATACATTTCTAACGGACATAAATGTGCTAAAATTACTTTCAAGTCTAAAATTTTCTTTTTCAAATTATTATTATTTATTTTAATTTACATAATGATTTAGACATGCACTTAATACCTTCATAAAGTTGATTTGGAGGAAGTAGACATGCCTCACTTACCATATCAGCTTCGAAGTTTGTCTCTTCCCATCACTGCTCTTTCCTCTAAAGTGAGTCCTCCTTCGTCGATGCTCTCCTCTTTCTAACTTACCATCAGTGCTAGTCTGACATACTCTTCAACTTCAGACTCCGATGATGGCTCATCCCATATTGCCTTTAAGTTTTTGTGCCTTAATTTTGTTGGCTATTTCTTCTTCTCCTTCGTCTTAATTCAGCTTTGGGCAAACATCCTTGATGTGTCCTTCTTCATTATAGTTGTAGCATCAAACTCATCTTTTGTTTCGTGTAGACTTCTTATCCTGACACTCATTGAATCTATTAGTTTTAAAATTTTTTGAGAATTTTTTTACCACATAAGCCTTTTCGTCTTCATCGAATGAAGTGTCGGTGTCTGACTCAACCCTTCTTATGTTCAGGGCGACGTTGTTGTTTGGCTCCTTGTTCTTTTTGATTCCTGCACATCTAGATTCATATAGCAAAGGTAGAAAATAAATTTTCTAAACTACTTACCTCTAGGTCCTTGGATGTATAGAAGGTGTATACGATCGATGTCCGTTTAGCAGTTCTCGAAAATGCATTCAATGCGTACCTTAATGAGTCTCGATTTGTTATGTTTTCTCTGAGATTCATGAGTTCGGTGATCAATTCTTTGATCCTCGAGTGTAGATGTGCAACTGTTTCACCTTCTTTTATTCGTAGGTTATTGATTTGGTTCCAGAGCATATCCTATCATGCGAACTTTGCCTTGGACGTTCCTTCGTATAGTTCTAGGAACTTCTCCCAAAGTTCCTTTACCGATTCGTAAGCTCCGATTCAACTGACTTCTTGGGATGGAAGTATGCTCAGCAGGTGGAACTCGACTCATTCGTTCTCTATAAAGTCGGCTTATTTTTTTTGGTCCATTGGTACTCTTCTTTTTAGGCTTCTTGTTGGTCCTTGGGGGCTAAAAAAAAATCATATTTAATTATTAAGAGTATTTCAAAATCTATTTTGAAAATGCCTCCATGTGTTTCTTTCATATCGCAAATTCCCTCTCAAACTTCAATGGGTAAATACTCGATCTGGCCATCATCTTATTTGGTTCGGTCGGCGGTTAGTCCTTCTGAAAGGTTGAGCTCTGATACCACTTGTTAGTCTTGTGTGACCGACAAGAGGAGGGTGAATTGCTTGAAATCAAAGTTTTAAAAAAATATCTTTTGCTTTGCTTAATAAGGATGCACAATTAGATTAAGAAATTCAAGACAATTAACATTAATGGAAATAATAACAACTTTAAAAAGAATAAGTAAGAAAGCAGGGTTTACTTTGTTGCAACCAACGTGGTTTTAATCCAACCTCTAACACTCTTTGATAGCTTGGAAAGATACTAGGAAATAAATACAGAAGTTGTTATTTATTTCCTAGATTTAGGGATCTTTTTATAGCCCTTGGAAAACTCTATCCGTAGCTTAAAGGCGCATTCAAGTGGGTCCAAGGTGCCTTCAATAGGCTAAGGTTTATCCATTGGAGATAAAGTTTTATCTTTGGCTAACGACTATGGAAGATGCCTCCAACAGGCTGGAAGGCGCCTTTGATACTATTCATGGAAGGCACCTTCGAAGTCATTGAAGGTGCCTTCCTTAAGGTAGATCAGCTCCTTAGTTAATCTTCTTCGCGTGGGTGGTGTTCCAGTCAACCAGAGTTGAGATCATCCAAACCCAAATCTGACCTTCTCCTCGAGTAGGCTTCCTTCCCAGCTTCTCGTCCCTCGAACGTTGCATACGTCCTTCTAGTTCACCGGTGTACTCTTTCGCAGCACCTCATCCCTCGGATGCACCGAGCCATCGACTCTTTTCCCATGTCATTCTTCTCGCTAGTAGCGTCATCCACTCGACTTCTTATGCTCCTAAGTTCCTGCACACTTAGACACAAGACATCAAAGACAAACATGACTTAACTTAATTTGGTTGACCATATCAAAATTATCACGGGATACTTACATCTTGAACTTGATAACTTGACATGTTGATCATGAACATGTGTGAAGCCAGGAAAATAGCTTGGGGGAGGGGGCAAAAGTCAATGGTATATAATTTCAAAATAGTCAATAAATAAACCAAAAATTTTTTTACATTGAAACTATAATTGTTCATGACGATAAGTCATGATCTGAAATCATTGCATAATAGCTTCATTGTCAATTCTAAAAACATCTTTCTCAATGTACGAAACCATACAAGCATAAGTCAATCATCTTCTATTTGGTTGTGTAGTCGATTTTTTATAATCTTCATCGCAGAAAATACTCTCTCTACACTTGTTGTAGCAACTGACAAAGTTAATGCTAAAGTAACAAGCATATAAACCAAACGATAGACCACATGTTTTCTTGTTTACACCATTTTCGTAGTAAGATCTGTGATCCCATCAACTGTTGAAAATTCACTGCTTGTATGCATATCAATAATATAATTCTCAAGTAACACAATATCGTATGCAGAAAAATTCTTAGGATATAATCTAGCAAAACTAATTATTTTCCTTATTAAAAATAGAGAATGAATCTCTAGGATTAAGGCATCTCACAAAATGAAGTAATTCAGTATTTGTCTCAGAGAAACAACTATTAATATGGCAAAAGGCGATTCGCTCACCTCCAGCGCCCTCGTAAATCCGTCCCTATGCCAACATAGAGAAGGTTAATCAGGGTGACTACTAGTCATTAGTGCAGTGACCAAGGGATGAGGAAAGGCATGCTCGGACAGAGTGAGTTTTGACCCCATGACCTAATGTGGCAACACCCCATACATTAACCATTTCACCACCCGAGAGGGCAAAGAAACAACTATTAAGTGTAGGATCATAGCGCACGTGAGAGGGGGGGGTAAATCATGTGATTTTAAAAATATATCTTTTTCAGTTTTATAAAATGAGTACGCAACGGAAATAAACAAAAAAATACAAGTACGTGATTGGTTACTTGGTTCAGAGCTTCCGATAATTCCAACTCCAAGACGCACGATCCCTCGGAGCTTATTGATGGGTAATCCACTATAAACCTCTTTCAGAACTACTAGAAGAGGAAATTGAATACAAGAACGATGTAAAGGGCAGTGTAACAACCTACCCTGCCCTAATAACAAAAATAAACAACTTAAATAAAATTGTTACCAACACAAGGTTTGTCGAAGTTGAGCGTTCGAGTGTTAGTGTCGGTCTGTCAGTAGTGGTCGAAAGTAGCAAAGTGGTAGAGCGGTAGCAGCACAACAAATTTGAAATAGTCGAAGTAGCAGAAGGATCGTCCAAGCTCGTATGGAAGTTCTTTATCTTCTGATGGTTAAATACCCCTTTATAAGGTATTGGAGGTGCCTCTAATGCTACTGGAGGCGCCTTCAACCCCAAAACTCATCCCCGAAGAAGTAGCTCCTCATTCTTAATGAAGCCTTCTGCCTTATCCACTCAAGGGTGCCCTCATTGAATTCTGAGGAGCCTCCAACACTCTGAGGTGCCTCCCCTCAGCTAGTTTAACGCAACAATTTTCCAAAGCTCATATTTTTTGACTCCGAACTCAAAATCAAACTCTGTCAGTTGTCATGCGTGTAGAATTCGAAGATCTACATTTGTCTCTACATCATAGAGTTAGAAAAATATATGCATGAATAATTTATATATATTTATGAGTTAGATCATGTCTTACCAAGACCAAGATCTAGTCACGGTCTCACTCTAGTTTTCCAAAATGAGCCCAAAGTGGACCTGCGCCTAAATTCCCTAATTGGGGCTCGTTTTCACTGGGCACTCTCCTCCAGTGACTTATGTTGGTCCTGGTGCGGCCAACAAGTGGGGGATGAATTGCTTGCAAGTTATAATTTGACACTTCTATTGCTTTTCAGCTTACCAATGAACACACGTTAGCTAATTCAAAAATAATGACATAAAAATAAGTAAGAGAAACAAAATTTTACTTGGTTTGCAACCAAGGATGTTGCTAATCCAAGACAATGGAAGCTCACTAAGATTCTCCTTTCGTCGTAGGCGAAGAAGCCTCTTACAAGCGTTCAAAGCTCAGAAATTAAAGATATAGTTCATAATTGAAGTACATAGTGTGTTGTGTTGAAACTAGGTGAACCAGAGCTCTATTTATAGTGCTTTGGTCAAGTCCGTCCATTGCTGACGTGGTGGACTCCGGGCGCCGCCAGCAAGACAAACTTTATCTCCACGCAACGACTGGAAGATGGAATTTTTCTATGTCCAAGCGCTTGGACCATGTCCGAGCACTCAAACTGTTGCTGATGTGGATCTAAAAGTGATTCACAGCAACGACCCTATGACAAGATGCCTGTTAGGCGCCTTGGTGGTCCGGGAACTCGGAGCAGTCAGCCACGTGCTGACCATCTAGCACCTTCTCCGGTTGTTGGCTTCTTCTCTTGTCACTTGAGTGATCCTTCGGTCTGCTAGAGTTGAGCTCAACTGAATCCAACTCTAGCCTTCTCCTCAAGCAGTTTTCTGCTCCAGCTTTTCGTCCCTCAGAAGCCCCGTGCACGTCCTTCTCGCTCCACCGGTATACTTTTCTGCAACTTCTCATCCCTTGGATGCACTGAGCCCATCAACTCGATTCACGTACCATCCTTCTCGTCCGCTGCATCTACCGCTCAACTTCTTGGGTTTCTAAGTCCCTGCACACTCAGACGTAAGCTATCAAATACGCAAAGCTTAACTTAACTTGGTTGACCACATCAAAACTAACACAAGTGTTAGGGTATATACTAAAAGCCTAGTTTTTTTGCATAAACATTTATCTAGAAATAAGAATCACATTGGTCAAATGTCTACATTTATATGCTAAGTGTAGTTATTCAATTAATTTATATTGTAGATAACATGGTGTATGGTGTCACGCACGGAAGATCATGTTATCAGTTCCTTATAAGTTATAAATAGTAGCTTACAATCGAGATGGAATGAGACAAACCATTGGAATGGTTGTAGTGCAATTAGGTATTAGTTTATCTTGACTAATAAACTTCACTAGTACACTATGAGTGTATTGAGTAGGACCATTTGAGGTAGTTTCTTTTTATACTGACTGCATAAAAGAACAAGACCTCTGTTATTATAGAAGTGTGTGCTCTTAATCCTGATATAATAACAAGCACATATATTTAATATTTATTTTTTTAATTTATCAAAGGGTGCGATTTAGTTCGATAAATCAATAGGCCCGATAAGTTGAAAATAATATTATTTATAGTGTGTGTTGTTGATTATATAAGGAAATTGTTGTTGGTGCGGTTAGCACTAACGGTCTAACTCAGGTTTTGATGAATGACAAATTAGGTTAAGTTAGGTTTGTCATTGTCTAACACTCTGATCGAGTGTGCAGGCGAAATCCAGACAGGTCGACGGGTTGACCGGATGACTGACACGAAGCTCAGCTAGGTCAATGAGCCGACCAGATAGCTGGCACGAAGTCCAAGCGGGTCAATGGGCTGACCAGATGCTTGGCACGAAGTCCATCTAGGTCGACGGACTGACCGGATAGCTGGCGAGAAGTCCAGACGGGTCGAAGGATTGACCGGACGTCTGGCAAGTGAGTAAAGGTAAGTCACTGGAAGGGGGTGATTGTGAGAACGCATTCCCCGGAAAGGAACTTAGGCGCCGATCTGACTTAGAACCATTTCGGAACTCTAAGTCGAGATCTTGACTAGATTCCGGTCTCGGAAAGACGGAATCTAAGTTACACTCTTTATGTCAAATTATAAACTGTGCTAACACTTTGTTTTGCAGGATATACATTTCCTCGGACTAACCTTGTCTTGCAGGAAAAGGAGCTTCTGGAGAAAAGGGGGTCCGGGCTCCCGGAGGGGATCTGGGCAGCCAGATCCCCTCCGGGCGTCTGGAGGCAAGTTTTATCCAAGACGCGGCGTCGACACGTCGAGCTCGCTGGTTGGGACTGCTACGTCACGCCAGGGCGCCCGAAAGGGATCCAGGCGCCCCGAGCATCCTATAAAAGGATGGTCAAAGGCAGAGCTCAAGACACAACTCAAAATTGATGATCTACTCTCCTGTGCTCCTGCGACGTTGCGACGCTACTCCGACAAAGCTCTGTTCCTTTCTATTATTTTATATTTGTCGGTATTTTCTTTCTATCAATTCCTATACTTTAATCTTGTAATTCTATTTTCGAATTGATAGTGATTGCCCATCGAAAGCACCCTCGTGTGTGGGTCTTGGAGTAGGAGTCGTCAAAGGCTCCGAACCAAGTAAATCCTTGTGTTCTCTTTGGCTTATTCTTTCTTTTCCGCTGTGTTTACTCGCCTTCAAACGTTTTTCGATATTCATCCCCCTCTATTGTTTCTTCACGATCCAACAAGTGGTATCAGAGCAGGTACCGCTCTGATTTGGTGCAACCACCAATCAGACAAGGGGGTGATCTGTTTTAAATTTTGTTTCTTTTTTTTTCAGATTTTAGTTTTTCGTATAATTCCAAACTGGTATTATTACCTTTTTGAAAATCTCTTTATGTTGTAATTAAATCTAAATTGGTGCAACACCAATTTAGCTATTCTTTTTTAATTCTTCCCGCACTATTAATCCAAGACCAAGTCTTGGAACCTTTCTTGTGTGTTCTCCTGTGTGCAGATTAAAATGTCGCAGCTTGAGGGCTTCAGTACAGTGTGACCTCCCCTATTCAACGGGGATGATTTTCCATACTGGAAGAAGTGGATGGAGGTGTATCTCAAGACAGATTTCGACCAGTGGCTTAGCATCATGAAAGCTTACAAACCGCCAGTTGACAACTCCGGAAATCTGCTTGATCCAGAACAATGGACGGCAGACATAAAGAAGAAAGCGTCGACGAAAAACAAGACGATCAACACGTTGCAATGTGGACTGACAAGGGAAGAGCTGAACCGGGTCGGACCGCATCAGAACGCGAAAGAGCTATGAGATAAGTTGATCGAGCTGCACGAAGGAACTAGCGACGCTAAGGTAACAAAAAGGGATTTATTATTAAATAAAATATTTAATATAAAAATACAGGAAGGAGAAACAGCGAGTCAACTGCACGCGAGGATCAAGGATATCCTCAACGGGCTCCACGCGATAGGCCACCAGATGAACAACAGAGACCTAATTAGGTATGCATTAAATGCGTTTCCACGCAATAGTTTGTGGGCATCCATCGTGGATGCCTACAAAATTTCTAAGAATTTAACTAAACTTAAATTAGATGAATTGTTTTATGAATTGGAGTTACATGAGCAGACTAACACCAGACCCGAGAAAGGTGTTGCTTTATATGCAGGTTCCTCTAAGAAGAAACAGCCTGAACCCGAAGAAGACTCTGACCAAAGCTCTGAAGATGAAGAGCACCTGGTGAACCTGGTAAGGAAGATGTTCATCAGGAGGAAGAGAAGCTTCAGCAAGAAGGATCTACAAAAGATCAGTTCTCCAGCCGATTCGAGGAACGTAACATGCTTCGGATGCAACAAAAAGGGGCACTACAAGAACGAGTGTCCAAGACTGAAGATTGACAAAATGAAGCCGACCAAAAAGAAGGCCCTCAAAGAACGTGGGATGACTCCTCCTCGGACGAATCGGAGGCCGAAGAGCAAAAGCACCAGAGCCACCTCGCGCTGATGGCCCGCGAAGCAGAGTCGGAAGACGAATCGGAAGACGGGTCCGAACCCGAATCGAGCCACGAGTCCGTACTCGTTTCCGAAGGTTCCGAAAAGATATACCTAACCTTAAATAGTAAATTTTTTAAAATTATTTCTTGCTTGAATAGTAAATTAATTAAATTAGAAAGTGAAAACAAAATACTCCTTCAGGAAAATCAAATCCTCAAGGAACAAATTGTAAATAATAATCCAACTCAAGATCTAACACTTGAGGAGGAAAATTTATCACTAAAATTAGAAATTAATAACTTAAAAGAAATGTTAGAAAAATTTACAACAAGATATAAAAACTTAGATCTAATTTTAAATAATCAAAAAGCATGTTATAATAAAACCGGACTCGGATATAAGTCAAACTCAAATAAAACTTTTAAATCATTAATAACCCAACACAAACCAACGAGTAAAGACTGGGTTCCGAAAGTATGTTTGACCACGCAAGTAGAACTTAACCAATATTACATACCTAAAGATAAAATATATTATGTAAAGTCAAATAAACCAAATCAAAAACCAGAATACACACCTAAACAAAACATTCAAAATCTAAATATTTTAAAACTCACCAAAACTTGGACTATCACCAAGTAAATTATAACTATAAAAGAAATAGACATAAACCTAGAACTAAAAATTAAATTAACGACCAATAATTCAGGGGGAGACTCCAGAATAGCTGGCACCTCCAAAACTAACCTACCTGACAGGGTAACCCTAACCAACCTACCCGACAGGGTAACTAGGACTAGTTAAAAAGGGTTTAAGTTTAACTTGAAAAATGGTACTGGTGAAGTTTTGGATGATAGTACGTTAGGAAAACTTAGTCTATGTATGTCTAGGAAGATATGGCTTCGACCTGGTGCATTTGGCTAAGTGGAACTTGTTGGGTTTTTCGGGCCGCAAAAACCGCTTTTTGCGTTGCGGAAACCCCGAATCCCATGCCACCGGATCCGTGTGAAGTTATAAAATAAAAATTTTCTACGTGTACGAGTTTCTCTAACCTAGATCTACACTAGATCTACAAAGAAAAAGAGTTTACCCTTGATGTGATGCCCTTCGTAAATCCCGCTCGTTCAAGGTTTCGCTGGATCTCAAGGTTGTCAAGTGTACAACCCTCTATGTGTCAACTTGACCACTTCTCTCCCATGGTTGATCAAATCTAACCATTGGTTCAAGTAAATTTTTAATTTAATGAATCTCTATTCATTGAATTAAATTGGCTTAATGAGTCTAAGTCCAAATTAGACTCATTTAACACATGAACCAAATTGAGTCCAACTCAATTAGTTTACTTTGGATTACTCTTAATCCAATTTGGTTCATCACATGAACCTAATCCTCTTGGTTCATCATATGAATCTAATCTCCATCTAATTGCCCTTTGTGTGTGACCCTATAGGTTCTTGTAACATTGGTAATGCTCCTAAACTCATTTAGAAGCATAAGTAATGAGCGGTGTCTAGCAACACATCATTACTACCCAAGTTACAAGAATGTTGAGATCCAACATCACCTTGTGACTACTAATTGTGACCCCTCACAATATATGACAAGTGTCCTTCTATCCTTGACATCTAGATTGATCAATATGAGGCATAGACCGTGTCATCCTCTAATCAATCTAAATCTTGAATCCCAAGTAGACTCACTCAATCAAATGAGCTCAACATCTCATATTGACTCATTTGGGCATGACCATGCACTTAGTGGTCTCACTCTATCAAGAATAATGATATCACTCCCGTCATATAGGAGGGATAGATCCCATCTACAACACTCACATTCCTCCGCATAATTCGTTACATACCCAGTAATCACCTTTATAGTCCACCCAATTACGGGTGACATTTGACGAAGCCAAAGTATGTAACTCCTTATGTAGGGAACCATGGTGACTTCAGGTCCAAAGACTAATAGTCATACTAATAGCCACATGAGAAAGTATATGACACTCATATAACGATCCATGATACTTTCTCATGGCGGGTCATTCAGTATACATTCTCCAATGCATACCCATGTGTCAACTTGATATCTCCATATCCATGACTTGTGAGATCAAGTCATCGAGTTGACCTACATGCTAGTCTCGTCGTATTAACATTGTCTCTGAATGTTAATACTTGACTAGGAATGATTAAGAGTAGTGTTCCCTATATCATCTCACTATCGATTCAACCAATCGATTGATATAGGTAAGAACCTTCTACTCAAGGACGCTATTATACTTAGTTATTTGGCACCAATACAAGTATAATAACCATAAACAAATCCCTTTATATACATAAGAATATGATACAACGAGTCCATACAACAATCATCAAATGATTGGCTCTAGGGCTCTAACTAATAGAACTGACCGAAGCTACCCTTTATGGATCCTAACCAGTTAGACCAAGGTTTTGTACTAAGTCCAGTGGATAGGACAATTTGGAAAACCTCGAAGGCATGGTTACTTTAATGATGTCCGAGTGACTCACCATAGCCTAGAAGTTTATCCAGATAACGCCTATTTGTTGAACCCAAAGCTAAACCTGAATCTAACACAAGTTAAAAACCAACCCTAAAATTGAACCTAATTCATCTCACAAAATTATAGGATTCCCTGATTGAAAACATAGATAGGGTGAGATGACTAAGAACCTAAAATGAAATGGAATTAATTAAAACTAAATTAAATTAAATTAAAATAAATTAATTAAATCAAATTACAATTACAATTATTTTTTTTTAACTTAAAAACTTTATTGAATTAATTTTAAAGAAAACTTAAAAATTTATTTTAAAATTTAAATTTAAATTTTGTTTAAAAATTTATTTTAAAATTAAACTCAACTTTTTAAACTTAAAAATCTATTTTAAAATTAAACTTATTTTTTTTAACTTAAAAATTTATTTTAAAATTATTTTTTTTACTTAAAAATATATTAAACTTAATTTTTCTTTAATTTAAAAATTGTTATTAAACTTAAAAACTTTCTTAAAGTTTTTTTTCCTTTTAACTTAAATAACTTTAATTAAAAAAAATCAAACCTGGAGTCAAAAACCAGGGGCGGGTGCCCCTGGTATACTGACCCGGGGCGCCCGGAAGGGACTCCAGGCGCCCCGCCCTACTTGATCCCCGGTGCCCGGAGCCCCCTATATATATGGGGGTAGGGGCGCCCCCTCCATTTGCACCACAAAATTCTCACTTTCATCAAGGCTCCTTCCGAGCATTATTTCGAGAGTGATTAAAATTAAATTTTACTTCTTTCTGCGGTTAATACGCTGTTGCGAATCAACCAAGGTCGTCATTTCTAAATATATTTTGCGATGACTCCTCGGTAAAATTCTTGTCTTCTGTGTAAATTTTTTTTTTTTGTTCTCTTTAATTAGTATAATTTTTTTTATAATTTAGGAAACGTTCTAAATCTGGTGCTGGGTCTTCCACTGTTAGCATTGACCCTAGGTTTCCTACTGACGAACTTAGGGTTAAGTTTGAGTCGACCATTTATATGGCCATTAGGACTAAATGTCTAGATAGAGAGTTCTTTTTACATTCTAGTGTTCCAGTTATAGAGGTTATTAGCCACTATAACTTGCAGAAACTAGTTTACTGTACTAGTTCAGTAAACATAGGACTATGTGCTGAGTTTTATAACAACCTAGTGAAAGTAGATTACCTCACCTATACTACTAGGGTAGCTGGTTCTGATATCACGCTATTCCCTAGTGTCATCCAGGACTTTTTAGAGTTACGGCCGTCTACTTGTCTCTTTCAGTGCTATCCTCCTAGGGTTCTACCATTTGGAGATCCCTACTCGCATATTACTCTTGATACGATTTATTCGTATTTTTTTTTTGGGCGAGCGAGTACCCACTGTGACCCAGTTTAGGTCAGTTGCTCTTCGAGTCCAGGACTACGCCCTTTATAGGGTCTTAGTCTTTTGCATTCTACCATTGACCACTCGCGATATTGCGGTGATGCGTCCTTTCCACTCTTTTCTTCTCTATGCCTTGTGTCATAGGTTAGATATTGACATCAGTTTACATATTTTTTTCTACCATTATCTACTCGACCGGATTTGTGACTAGTGGACGAGTTCATATGCCGTACTGTCATATTTTGACAGCATATATTACCTACTTGGGCATTGATGTCACCAGAGGTGATATTCGCCCTATGACCGAGTTTGACGTTATAGGAGCTAGGAACTATTCTCTAGCTGGTGTCCATATAGATGATGAGGGTATCATGTCTTGGCAGAGGGGGGCACAGCACCAGCCCGACCCAGATGCCCAACAGGAGGAGGCAGAGCAGGATGAGTTTTTTCTCGCACTGTTTCTTGACGAGGCCGCTCCTGCCCCACCACCAGCTTGAGCACCACGTCTCGCTCGTCACATCTAGCCGATCGAGTATCTGGACTAGAGAGAGCTATGTCGAGCCTCCAGCAGGAGTCCTCCGAGTTTCACCGAGACATACGGCGAGAGGTCTCCGACCTACGACAAGAGGTGCGACAGGAGGTCTCCGATCTACAACGAGATGTGCGACAGGAGATCTCCGACCTGCGACGAGACCTACGAGAGGATGACCGGACCCGTCACACTGAGTTGTTGGCACTACTTCGTTCTTTGGGTTCCAGATCACCTCCTTCATTATCTCAGTAGTTGTGATTGTTATATAGTTCTGTTATGACTCTATTACAGCTCTTGTAGTACATCTTGATCTATTGATTATCATTGTAGATTTGATTGGTTCTGCTCTAATTTAGTAGATTATGATCATTAAAATTTAAACTGCTTTCAAAATGAGTGTTTTAAATTCTAGGTTAAAATTGTTTTATTTTTCAAAACTTTCCTACTTTTAGAATTTCAAAATAATTTTAGCCTTAGATTAGAAAAATCCCTTAGAAATCATGTTCCCCTAGGACTAGTACTTGAGCATCTCACCAACACCCTAGGTTTACCTTGCTTGTGATTGACACACATAGAAAGGGGTGAGATGCATAAGTCAGTTGCTTGGACTTAAGATGCTTATGTCAGTGCATCGATATAAGTCTGGGCGTTAAATACCGAACATATATTGATCAAGTTAAGTTATTCAGTTTAGTCAAACACTAACTGATTACAATGCACTTAACTTGACTAACTAAGTGAAAGTTGTTATCTTCTGATAGTTAGTAAGTACCTAATTTGTTAGACAACTATTTTAAATATCAGGTTTAGGGGGAGGATTAAATCAACTTATTTTCACACTGAGCACCAAAATTATTTTCTCCGCTTTAAATTCTTTGGAAATTTAATTTGATAAATATATTTTTGAAAACTAGCTTTTATAAACTAAGCTTTTAAATTAGATCCTTAAACTAAGGTGTTGAAAATTTAATCTTCTACAAACTTAGTGTTGAAAAATAAAAATTTTAATTAGTTTTGAAAAGTAGATTTTCCAAACTTAGTTAAAAAAGTATTTCAAAGTTGAAACTTATTTTGAAAATTTAAAACCTTGATCTTAAATTTTGGTTTTGAAAAACTCATGTTTGAAAAGTATTTCAAAGTTGACATTTATTTTGAAAATTTAAACCTTGATCTTAAAGTTTTGGTATTGAAAACTCATGTTTGACAAATGTTTCAGGGTTGAAACTTATTTTAAAAATTTAACTTGATCTTGAACTTTGGAACTTATACACTTATGTTTAAAACTTAAACTTGAAAATTAGCTTTTTAATTGTTTTTAATTGGAAAATTCTTTTTAAGATTGCAAATTCACTTTGAAAATTAAATTAATTTGGCAAAAATTATCTTTCAAAATGCACTAAGTTATCTTGCAACAATTAGCTACTTCTCAAAAACTTAGTTATTTTCTAAAGGCTAAAAGCTAATGCTTTAAACAAGTTTTCAAAAGTTTAAACTCCCCTGAGTTAACTTGACTTCATTTCTCAATTTCTATTTTTTTTCTGTATTCTGTACTTGACCTATATTCTTATTTGATGAATGTCAAAGGGGGAGGGATATGTGGTTAAGTTAGAGCAAAAAAAAAATCAAACTTAAAAACTAACTTAAACCTTAAATATCATGCTTGTTTTTTTACTTGCATATTTTTTCACCAACTTAATCAGGTTGTCATTCCATCAAAAAGGGGGAGATTGTTGGTGTGGTTAGCACTAACGGTCTAACTCAGGTTTTGATGAATGATAGATTAGGTTAAGTTAGGTTTGTCATTGTCTAACACTCTGATCGAATGTGCAGGCGAAGTCTAGACAGGTTGACGGGCTGACCGGATGTCTGGCACAAAGCCCAGCTAGGTCAACGGGCCGACCGGATAGCTAGCACGAAGTTCAAGCGGGTCGACGGGCTGACCAGACGCTTGGCACGAAGTCCAGCTAGGTCGACGAGCTAACCGGATAGCTGGCGAGAAGTCCAGACGGGTCGAAGGGCTGACCGGACGTTTGGCAGGTGAGTAAAGGTAAGTCACTGGAAGAGAGTGACTGTGAGGACGCATTCCCGGGAAGAGAACTTAGGCGCCAATCTGACTTAGAACCATTTTGGAACTCTAAGTCGAGATCTTGACTAGATTCCAGTCTCGGAAAGACAGAATCTAAGTCATATTCTTTATGTCAAATTATAAACTGTGCTAACACTTTGTTTTGCAGGATATACATTGCCTCGGACTAACCTTGTCTTGCAGGAAAAGGAGCTTCTGGAGAAAGGGGGTCCGGGCACCCGGAGGGGATCCGGGCGCTCGAAGATAAGTTTTATCCAAGACGCGACGTCGACACGTGGAGCTCACTGGTTGGGACTGCTACGTCACACCAGGGCGCTCGGAAGGGATACAGGCGCCCCGAGCATCCTATAAAAGGAGGGTCAAAGGCGGAGCTCAAGACACAACTCAGAATTGACGATCTGCTCTCCTGTGCTCCTGCGACGTTGCGACGCTACTCCGACAAAGCTCTGTTCCTTTCTATTGTTTTATATTTGTCAGTATTTTCTTTCTATCAATTCCTATATTTTAATCTTGTAATTCTATTTTCGAATTGATAGTGATTGCCCATCGAAAGCACCCTCGTGTGCGGGCCTTGGAGTAGGAGTCGCCAAAAGCTCCGAACCAAATAAATCCTTGTGTTCTCTTTGGCTTATTCTTTCTTTTCCGCTGTGCTTACTCGCCTTCAAACATTTTTCGATATTCACCCCCCTCTATCGATTCTTCACGATCCAACAACTGTGTCCTAGAAATCTAGGTTGATGATGTCCCCAAGAGGAGCTCATAAGGATTATCATGTAAACCCTGCAGGTGGACTTAGTTCGATATGACAATAAGGTTGAGTGGTACTACTCTTGGAGTTAGATATTAATTAAGTGAGTTGGTGAGTTGTCGGTAACTCATTTAATTAGTGGACGTTCGATATCTTAAACACAGGGAGACTAACACACTCATGATAAGAAGGAGTCCAAAATATAATTTGAAATTGGTGTGGTAGTTTAATAATAATTCTTTAGTGGTATGAATTATTATTGATGAAATTAAGTTGGGTGTTCGGGACGAACACGGGAAGCTTAATTTCATCGGGAGACCAAAACCAATTCCTCCTCTTGGTCCCTATCATAGCCTCTTATTTTAAAAGCCTTATATCCACCAAATATCCAACTTCTTACCCACCCTTAGGTGGTCAGCCAAGCCAAGCTTGGAGCTCAAACTTGGGTCGGCCAAGCCAAAGGGTTGAGCCAAGTGGGTGGTCGGCCAAAGCTTGGAGCCCAAGCTTAGGTGGCCGACCATAATTAAATAAAAGGGATTTTATTTTAAAAGCTTTTATTATGTGGAAGTCATGGTTTTAAAAGAGAGTTTAAAATTTAAATCTTTCCTTTTATAGCTTTCTACAAAGGATTAAGAGAAATGTTTGATATCTTTCCTTATTTGTAGATGAAAAACAAGATTTTAATTATGGAGAAAACTTTCCTTTTTGTAATCATCCACATGTTTTAATAGAGAGATTTTAATTTATAATAGTTTCCTTTTATAACCAACCATGAAGGGAATTTTAAAGAGAAATTTTTATTTTAAAAATTTCTGAAAACAAATAAGGAAGTTTTAATTTTGTGTTTAAAACTTTCCTTATTTATGGAGCTAGAGGTGGCCGGCCATGATAAAGGATTAAAGGAAATTTTAATTAAATTTTCCTTTTTATTCAATGGCAAGGAAAATAAGGAAGTTTTAATTATGTCTAAAACTTTCTTTATTTGCCATGACCAAGGATTATAAAAGAGAGGGAAAAGTTGTCCCATGAGATATAACTCTCTTCTATTCTTCTTTTTTCTTCCTTGGTGTGGCTGACCCTTAGTCTTCCCTTTCTCTTCTTCTTTAGTGGCCGACGACATCCTCTCTTAGAGTTCTTGTGATGGTTGAATCTTGCTTGGAAAAGAAGGAGAGAAAGGAGGCTTTGTTCTAGCATCCCTTGGAGCTTGGAGGTTGGTGGCCGAAACTTGCAAAGAGGAAGGAGTCTTGGTGGTTCTCATCTTGGTAGATCGTCGTTCACACGATATCCGAGATAAGGAGAGGAATACGATAGAAGATCAAGAGGTTGTTGCTTACAAAGAAAGGTATAACTAGTAATTCTATTCCGCATCATACTAGTTTTCTTTGTATGAATTTTGAAATACCAAACACAAGAGGCTAGTGATTCTAGATTTTCGGATTTGTGATTCGAAGTTGTATTTCTTTGTTTTTCAATCTTGTAATTTGATTGTTCTTTTTGGTTAAACCTAGGGTTACTATAAGGAGATTAAATATTAAACTTCTTTGAAAGGCTTTGTCAAGGCAGTGGTGGATGATCCCATACCCAAGAAGGTCAAGTGTCTCATCATGTTTGACTTGGGAGCCGATCTCTAAAATAAATATTTAAACAAATTTATAACATGGGCGGATTTGGATCAATAATGTTAAATATCGTTTGCGATCCAAGTATAAACCTCTAAAAACAGATAAGTTAAATTTGGAGTCAATAATGTTAAGTTCTATTTGCGATTTCTAATTTAATTTCTAATTTAATTTCTAATTTAATTTCTAAATAACACAATAGGTTGTTAGGAAAGTTCAGGACTTGTACAAAATTTTTGTACAGGGGAACCGGTACGATATTCCGAGTAGCAACCAACAACATAAGTTTTAAAGATAGTTTTGCAAAATAAAATTTTCAAACCAAGTTTATCAAATTTTTAATACTAATTTTATTTAATTTTCAAACTAAGTTTGAACACTTTTCAAACATAAGTTTATAAGTTCCAAATTTCAAAACCAAGCAGAAAAATCAAATTTTCAAAACTAGTTTATTACATTTTCAAAATATATTTGAAAAATCAAATTTTCAAATCTAAGTAAAATCTATTTTTCAAAATCAATTTTCAAAACTAAGTTGGATCCAATTCTTAAAAATAACTTAGTTTTATATGAGTTAGTTTTCAAATATAGGTTTATCAAATTAGATTTGCAAAAATAAGTTAGATTTTCCAAACACATTGAAAATATTTTTAAGAAAATATTTTCCAAAAACTAATTTCAAAATAAAGGGAAAATAAGTATAAAAAAAATTAATTCTCCCCCTGAACCTGACATAATTTTTTAAGTAAATATATTAAAAAAATTTGAACTTCCTCCTGAATTTGATATTCCCTTAATTTATTACTCTTCCTTAATTTATCTTTCCCTGATTTTTTTACTCCCCCTGAATTTATTACTCCCCTTAATTTAACATTAATGTTTGGGTATGTTAAATTTAACACATTTTAGTGCCTAAGTGTTTTAGGGGATTTAGAAATACTTTTATTATTTATATAATTATTTCTATATCCTTGGTATAATTGTTCATTTAAGTTTGATTAATCAATTATTCTAAAATTAGTTGACTTTAGATTCAGTTGTAATAAGTTAAACTTTAGTTTAAGGTTAAATAAGAGAAGTTGTTATTAATTCAATAACAGTTAATCAATAATTTATTGATTAATTTTTACTAGATTCAATAATTTAATACTTATTTAATTAAAATAATTTAAATTCCGTATTAAATGATTGAGTTGATTAATGAAAGTGTTCGTTATAATTTAACTTTTCATTTACTTCCTTTTAAATAGGATTAACTTAGTTTAAGGTTAGTAGTAATTTAAAGTTAAAGTTATTAAACAAAGTTAGGTAAGGTTCAATTTAGGTCGATCTTTAATTATGTTTTAATTAAAATAGTTAAAATTTTCATTAATATTTTAATGTAAAGTCAAGGTTGATTGAAAAAAAAATTTAGAGTCAATTTAATGTTTTTATTTAGGCTAAATCTAGCTCCTAATCAAGTCAACCTTAGTTCTCAAATAAGGTTAGACTTAAACAATTAAGTTTTAGTTATTTACTTATGAATTACATAATTAAATTTAAATTTTAAATTTTGAGTGATTTAATTTAAATTATAATTATTATTATTTTTAAAACTTTTAAAATAATTTTAAAGAAATTTAAGATGATTTAAAGTCATTTAAAAAATAATAAAAAGATTTAAGTTTAATTTTAATTTTAAATCTTACATTATGTTTAAATTTTAAGTTACAATCTAAGTTTTAAAATTTGAGTTTTAATTAATTTAAGTGTCTTAGTTTTAAGTTTTTCATAGAATTTTTAAAAGTTTTAAAGAATTTTTAAAAGAATTTCTAATAAGATTTTTAATGTTTTTAAAAGATTTTTTTAAATGATTTTAAAAAAATTTTAAAAGAATTTTTTAAACGATTTTTAAATAATTTTTAAAATATTTTTTAAAAGAAAATTTAAATAATCATTAAAATATTTTAAAATAATTTTTAAAAGTATTTTCAAAAGATTTTTAAAAGAATTTTTTAAATGATTTTTAAATAATTTTTAAAATAATTTGTAAATAATCTTTAAATTATTTTTAAATAACTTTTAAAAGTATTTTTTAAAGATTTTTAAAATAATTTTTAAAATAATTTTTAAAATAATTTTTTAACAAAAAATTAAAAGACTTTTTAAATAATCTTTAAGCTATTTTTAAATAATTTTTTAAAGTATTTTTAAAAGATTTTTCAAAAGAATTTTTAAATGATTTTTAAACTAATTTTAAAATATTTTTTAAAAGAATTTTTAAAATATTTTTAAAAGTATTTTAAAAAGATTTTTTAAAAAGAATTTAAAATATTTTTAAATAATTTTTAAGAGTATTTTTAAAAGAATTTTTAAAATAATTTTTAAAATATATTAAAAAGATTTTTTAAAAAATTTAAAATATTTTTTAAATCATTTTAAAAATATTTTTAAATAATTTTTAAAAGTATTTTTAAAATATTTTTTAAAAGAATTTTTAAATAATCTTTAAAATATTTTTAAATAATTTTTAAAAGTATTTTTAAATAGTGGTTTCCATCCAATTAAAAAATTAAGCAAGTTGCAATCTCACAAGATATTTACCTATTCTAACTCTCACACTCAAACATGTGTAAAAATATAGATCACTCAATGCAACTCACAACATTTCACTACCATAAGCTTGCTTATTTTCTAATTCTCCACACTATAAGAATAGCATACATGAATCAAAAGGATTTTATCAACAAGAAATGAAATGGAATCAAAAAGAACAATGAAAGTGAATGAAATAGACAAAAGAAAAGGATTCAATGAAAATTTGAAAAGATAAGAGTATTATAGAAATATACTTGATGAGTTGATAACTTTGATGTGAAAATAGATGAATAACATTTGTTGCTACCAATGATAAGAGCATTGTAGAAATATCTTTTCACATCAACCATTTGATGTGAAAAGATTTTTTTAAAAGAATTTAAAATATTTTTAAATAATTTTTCAATGATTTTTAAAATAATTTTTAAAATAATTTTAAAATAATCTTTAAAATATTTTTAAATAATTTTTCAATGATTTTTAAAATAATTTTTAAAATAATTTTAAAATAATCTTTAAAATATTTTTAAATAATTTTAAAAGTATTTTTAAAATGTTTTTAAAAGAATTTTTTAAATAATTTTTTAAATAATTTTTAAAACATTTTTAAAATAATTTTTTAATGATTTTAAAATAATTTTTAGAATATTTTTTAAAATAATTTTTAAATAATCTTCAAAATATTTTTAAATAATTTATAAAAGTATTTTTAAATAATTTTAAATAGAATTTTTTAAATAATTTTAAAAATATTTTTTAAAATATTTTTTAAAAAGAATTTTTAAATAATCTTTAAAATATTTTTAAATAATTTTTAAAAGAATTTTAAAAAGATTTTTTAAAAGAATTTTAAAAGAATTTTTAAATAATTTTTAAATGAATTTTCAAAATGCTTTTAAAATACTTTTTAAAATATTTTTTAAATAATTTTAAGAGAATTTTAAAAAAAAAAATTAATTTTTGAAAATGATTTTTAAATCATTTTAAAAAGATTTTTAACAGAATTTTTGAAATAATTTTTAAATAGTTTTTTTTTAAAATAACTTTGAAAAGAACTTTTAAAAGATTTAAAAAGATTTTTAAAGGATTTTTTGTATGAATTTTTAAAGAATTTAAACACTGATTTTTAATTTTTGAAAATAATTTTGAATAATTTTGAAAATATCTAATGTGTTTTTTAAATAATTTTTCAAAGGATTTTTAAATACTTTTTCAAAGTATTTTTAAATAATTTTTAAAAGGGTTTTTAAATAATTTCTAAAAGAATTTTTCAAAGGATTTTTAAAATAATTTTTGAAAGCATTTTAAAATTTTTAAAAGGATTTTTAAATAATATTTAAAAGATTTTTTAAATAATTTTTAAAGAAATTTTCAAAGGATTTTTCAAAGGATTTTTAAATAATTTTAAAAAGACTTTTTAAAAATAATTTTTAAAGGAATTTTTAAATAATTTTTAAAATGTTTTTTTAAAATAATGTTTAAAGAATTTTTCAATTAATTTTTAAAAGGTTTTTTAAATAATTTTTAACGGACTTTTCAAAATTTTTTCAAAGGATTTTTAAAATAATTTTTCAAAGGATTTTAAAATATTTTTAAATAGATTTTTAAATAATATTTAAATGGGGTTTTAAAATAATTTTTAAAAGTATTTTTAAAAGGTTTTCTAATATAATTTTTAAAAAGTTTTTTAAATAATTTTTAAACGGATTTTTAAAATATTTTTTTGAAATAAATTTTTTTAGAAAAAATAAATTTTAAAAATAATTTTTTTTTGAATTTTTAATTTAATATATTTTAATTTAGCTTAATTTGATTTAAATTTAATTTAGTTTATCTTAATTTATTTTAATTTAATTTAATTTTATGTTTAGTCTTTAGTCATCTCACTCAATCTAAATTTTTAATTAGGAAATTCTATAATTTTGTGAGATGAGTTAAGTTCAGTTTTAGGGTTTGGTTTAATTTTATGTTAGATTTAGGTTTAGCTTTGGACTCAACAAATAGGCATTCTTTGCATAAACTTTTGGGATATGGTGAGTCACCTGAACATCATTAGAGTAACCATGCATTCGAGATTTTTCAAATAGTCCTATCCACTGAACTTAATACAAAACCTTGACCTAACTAGTTAGGATTCGCAAAGGGTAGCTTCGGTTTGTTCCACTTAGTCAAATGCACCAGGTCGAAGTCATATCTTCCTAAACATGCATAGACTAAATTTCTCTAACGTACTATCATTCAAAACTTCACCAGTACTGTACGCCAAGTTAAACTTTGTCCCTTTTTATTTTAATCTTAATTATCTTGCCGGATAGATTAGTTTCGGTTATCCTGTCGGGTAGATTACTTTTGGCTACCCTGTCGAGTAGATTATTTTTGAATGTGCCAAGTAGTTTGGAGCCTCTCCCTAAATTTAAGTTTTTAATTTTGAATTAATTAGATGAGTCAAATTGTCCTTCTTTAAAAGAGTGTATTTAAAGTTTAAATTTTCATTCAATTTTAATTTTATTGAGTTAATTGAATTATCTTTCTTTAATAGCTTATTTTTAAAATTTAAAATTTTATTAATTTTTAAATTTGAATTAATTAAATTATTTGAATTATATTTCTTTAAAGGTTTATCTTTTAACCTTTTATTGCTTGTTAATTTTGAATTTTCTAGATTATCTTTGTTTAATATGTTATTTTTTAACATTTAATTTTAAGTTTGTTAAATTTAATTTTGATTTTGTCAAAGTGTTTGATTTTATCCTTATAATTTTTTTGCCTTTTAAGTTGCTATGATTAGTGGAATTTATTAGATTAACCTTATCATTAAAATTTAATTTTTTTGTTAATTAAATTATCTTCAGGTTGGATAGAATTTTCTAGATTGATATTGTCTAGATTATTAAATAATTTATTAAGAAATTTATTAATTTTATCTAGATCAATATTGACCTTGTCATCATTTGAAATTTCATATTTGTTTAGGTTTAAATTTGAATTTTTAGGTTTATTAATTATTTTCAGATTTTTTGTATTCTCTAAATTAATTAGATTTGTTTTATCAGAAAATATCCTAGGGGTATTTTTGTAAGTATTGTCAACTATACTATTTTCACATAAATTTTCAAAAATATCTAAATTAACATGCATATTATTTAAACTACTATTAGTAGAGGTATTTTGGTAAACATTACTAACCTTGAGTGCAACCCCTAATTCAGTAGGTTTTTCCGTTGGATCTGACTTGAGTCCGGATTCAATTTTGACTTAATCGTTTAACTCCAACTGCTCTTTGTGAAGCTTGGTTAGACAAGTCCAAAACCCGTGGGCATCTTTGACTTTTTCTATCCTGCAATTAACTTTGTTAGGTAATAAATCTGAAACTAACTTTATTACCCTTTGGTTTGCTTCTGAGTTTTGTGTTGATCTTCTCAGTGTCAAGCCACTATCAAAGTCGTTCATGAAAATAAAGCTTTCCATCTGCATCCTCCACAAATTAAATTCATGTATCTCGTACATCTCATATGGAGGTGGTTCGTTGATGCTCCGTCCTTCAAGAAGAGACATTGGTCTTGCACATAAGGAAACAAAAGAAAGATCCCAAGACTTGGTCTTGGATTAGCAGTGCTGGAGAAAAAATATAATATTTCACCAATTTTTTTTTAATAATAAAATATTTAAAAAATATTATTTCAAATTTTGGAAAATATGATATTTCACTAATATTGACCAACGGTGAAAAAAATGAAAATGAACTTTTTAAAAATATTTTTGGAGGCAAAAATGATATCTAATTTTTCTTTTAAAAGGACCTCCTTTTGTCTGATTAGTGGTTGCACCAAATCAGAGTGGTACATGCTCTGATACCACTTATTGGATCGTGAATTTCGCTAGAGGGGGGTGAATAGCGATTTTAAAATTTGGAAAGAGTACGCAGCGGAAAGAATAAACAAAAAGAAAGAGCAACACTAACACAAGTATTTTTTACTTGGTTCGGAGCCTTCGGCGACTTCTACTCCAAGGCCCCGTACTCGTCGAGTGATTTCGTTGGGCAATTCGGAAGATTGATTACAAATTGAATTACAGGAATGCTAAAAATAATAATACCGACAATGTAAATAAGGAAACGGAAAAGCACTCTGTCGGTCGTGGAGTCGCAAGAGCACAGCAGAGCACTAAGGCTAGCGTTGAAGGATCTTGTCATTGTTCTTCTTGCTCCAGCCTTCACCCTCCTTATATAGGAGGTTTGGGGCGCCTGGATACCTTCAGGGCGCCCTGAATGTGATGTAGCCCAGCCAATCATGAAGCTCCATGTGTCGACGCGCGTTGGGGATAAAGTTTGCATTCCGGGCGCCCGGATCCCTTCCAAGCGCCCAGACCACTGTTCTCCAAAAAATCCTTCTCCTGGAAGAAAGGGTTAGTCTGAGGTAAAATACAAATAATATTATCCTGCAAAACAGAATGTTAGCATAATTTATAGATAAACATAATAGTAATTAGATTCCGTCTCCTCGAGACTGGAATCTAGTCACGATCTTGACCTAGGTATCCGAAATAGGTCTAAGTCGGATCGACGCTTAATGTTCCCTTCCCGGGAACGCGTCCTCATAGTCACTTCCCTCCAATGACTTACCTTCACTTACCTGCTAGACATCTGGTCAGCCCTTCGACCCGTCTAGATTTCGTGCCAGCTATCCGATCGAACTGTCGATCATCAAAACTTAACCGTTAATGCTAACCGCACCAACAAACTAGACTCAATACTAGGCAAGGGACGTCTTAGAAAATCATGGAACCAGGTAGAAAGTCCAGATGGGTCAATGTACCTGACATCTGGTAGGACCCGATATCGAGTCAAGTGGAAGTCTTGACAATTAATCTGATGCTAAGCGATTAAGTCCAAATAGGTCTGGAGAATATGATATTTGACAGGTGAGTTGAGTTGAGCTAATGGAGGTAGTACAGTGAGGTCGTATCCCAATAAGTAGGCCTGTTCAACCGGTCGGTTAACCGGTTTACCGGTTTATCGGTTCCGGTTAATTCCGGTTTATCATGATTTATTTAAAACCGGTTAACCGACCGGTATCTTACCGGTTCTACCGGTTCCGATTGAACCAGTTCCGGTCGGTTAACCGGTTCCAACCGAGAACCGGTAAAAACTATTGGACTTGGATAAGTTGACTTAGTGAAATGGATTATTGGGCATTTTTTTACAAATTAATTAATTAAAAGCCCAACTAAAAATTCTCTAAAAAAATTATATTCTTATCGATCAGCAACAGAACAAATGTTTAGGCCGAGCTGAAAAATATAAATCATGCTCTTTAGTATATGTAGCATACTCCCACGAAGAAATCTTCCAAATTGTCACTGATAGTAGGCGGCCAGCATCTTCTAGGTGTTAGTTCCCACAAGTCAGAAATGCATACAGAAGTTGCGGTTGCATACTAAGAATCATATCATGTTAGCCTTTAATGAGATAAGCCTTTGAAATTTTAGTAGATACTAGTAGTTTATTCTAGAACCTATTGCACTGCCGCAACGTGCATTTTCCTTCCCAGGTATTAGTTGTTGCTCAAGACTAGGTCCACTTTGGCACCAAATCCAACTCTTATAAACATTTCTAATGGGAAGACTAACTCGTCCAGATATCTATAATATAAAGCAAAACAACTAATTGGAAAACTTGGCTTCCTACCTTCTTCTCAATTATGTTTAAGCTTTGAAATCAATGCCCAACTGTCAACTCATAATATCCATGTGTTATTATCATCAGATTAATTCATGATGAACCTTGCCATCAAATTGATGTACGTTTCAGTACAAATATGATTGTCAACCTTTGAATAAGTAAAAGAAATTCACAGGCTACTTGTTAATTGTTCCCAGTTTTACCGGTTTACCGGTTAAATCGGTAAAAAAAAATCCAAAACCGGGAATCAACCGGTAAACCGGTTAAAACCGATTAACCGGAACCGGTTAAAACCATACCGGTTAACTGGTTAACCGGTAAATCGAAACCGGTAAGCTATCGGTTCCGGTCCGATTTTCGGTTTGTCGGTTTTTTTGCACAGCCTTACCAATAAGGGTAAACCTTAGGTGTTGATCCAATTGAAGAAACAAACGGATGTTTCTAAGTTGAGATCAAGACAGTCCTAACTATCTTATTCATGTATATATATACACAGGACTATTATTATATTATTGTTGCGCTAACTTTATTTTATAGATTGAACAAAATTTGATTTGGCCGAGGGTTCGATCGACTGAACAGCAGGTTCGGTCAATCAATCCGACCAATGTGGCACATATATGATCGTGGTCTATAAAATTGGAAACATAGACTTATGGTGGTTTAGTCGACCAATCCAATTTTGGTAAACGATAGATATCAGATCGAATCGATGTAGAATTGGTAAATTTAGGTTTGGTCGATCGATAATCTGGATCAGTTGCTCAAATAGTGTGATTAGATAGGGGCAAAGAAGGAAGGGTGCAAAGTCCAGTCGACCGATAGAAGGCTCAATCGATTGATAGGTTCAGTCGACTGAATGAGGTTTCAGTCGACCTAACAAAGCCTATAAAAGAAGGCCTTGAGGTTTGAGATGAGTACGACAATTTTTCACCTTGCTTCATTCTGTTCGTACATCTACTGCGTGTGCAAGCTCCAACTACTTCGACTTTCCTACACCTGACGCTTCATCACATTCATTCTTTATCGATATATTTATTATACTTGCATACTATTGTAATTACACATTTTACTTGTACAATTTATGCATATAGTGAATTAACCGATCGATACAATCCAACGGATCGTAGGTTCTTGGAGTAGTAGTCGGCTGAGCTTCGAACCAAGTAAAAACCTATTATATCTCTGAGTTTTTATCTCTTTTTATTCTGTTCCAAACTATACTTTGATTCATTTTTATTATTACAAAAAGAAAAGATTTCGAACGAACGAGATTGACCTCTTCCCCTCTCTCATCTTTCACGATTCAACACAAATCTTCTTTTTACATTTCCTATTTCATCGTGGAAAGTTATAAAGAACAAGCTAACAAGGTCTCTTTAATAAATACGCCTTTCTCAGTCGATCCCTGTCATTAGTATTATAACTCCATATTATTGTTCATTATTGATCCTGTCCGAATCAGGAGTCAAGGGACGCTGGGCACGTGGCGTTTCCTGCGGAATCCTCGAATGCTCCGGTGAACCTGCAACAAAACCGGGCCGGGAGGGGTGTCCCGGCGACGGCCCTCCGACGCTCAAGTCAGGCGAGGAATAACAAAAAGGTGGTTCCCAAAATCAAGATTTTTCATACCTCCGGTGAAGAAATGGAGGCCTTATATAGACCTTTGGAGGAGACCCGAATGCCCCGGTCAAATCAACAACATGCCTTTGACCATGCTCAAGTATGGGTCTGTCAGAAGGGCCATGCCCAAATATGGATCTATCAGGAAGATGTTCATGAGACCATACTGCTACTGTACCGACCATTTCACGATGTGACGGCGAGATCCTCCATCGTGCGATTTTGTGTACGGCCTAATCATCAGACATGCTCCTGCTAACATCCTAGATCCAGGGCCGAGCGGACTACCGCTCGGCCCTTCGATCTCCCAGCCTTGACGTCGGAAACCCAAGCCCTTGGATGGGTTAACTCTAGCTCCGCTCGGACCTACCCCAGCTGCTCGGCTCGCTTAGTTAGCCTACCCTGGGTCTACTGCCGGATCACTTGCCTTCCCTTCAAGTCTAGTCGAAGGAGGCAGTAAGTCCGACTGACTGGACTGCGTGTCCGAGCGGGTAGTCGTCGCCTATAATATTCTTTGAGCCGTTCGGTCCTTACATCAGGTTAGGCCGTTCGGCTATTCAATTGGGATGCCTTGTCGTTCCCGATAAATGTTTATTCGCCTGCATTTCCCGAAAATCGCGCAAAATCTTTCTCATTAAATCACAGCATGCGCGGTATGACGCGCATTAATTGCACTCGGTGACAGAGCGCCACGTGTCGATCCTGGTGTGGCGGCGACGTCACTTACGAGGGGATGCGCCCGTTTGAAATGGACAGCCCGATGGCGTCCTTGTTTCTCGTGCCCTGGATCGGACGGTGGAGGCTGACCTGCCTCTGCAGTATAAAGTCTTCCTCTCCTTCCTTCGCCGCACGCTTGTTTGCGTGTTGCCTTCTGTTCCATTCCATTGCTGCGGCCTCCGGTGATCTAGTGTCTGGGTTTAGGCGGCGATCCCCTCATCGGTGATTCTTCCGACCTCTTTCCTTCCCCGTGAGTCCTCTGCCTTCACTTATTAGGTTTTTCCTGCTCCTTTCGCCCCTTTCCTTCCCCTTTCTTCAATTTCTCGCCATTCTTCCGCTTTTCTGAGATGGCAAGCTCCTCCGCACCCGCTGGTAGCGCTCTGGGCCCTTGGTACTTGACCATGGAGAGCCGATTCGATGAGGAGCACGCCCGGCGCCTCATCCGGACATATGAGCTTCCTGATGACCACGAAATAATCCTAGCCGACGCGACCGATCGGCCACATGACCCGCCGACCGGCTCTATTTGTCTCTTTTTAGACCAATTCCAGGGCGGCCTCAGATTTCCCACTCATTCTTTTATTTTGGAAGTTTGCAACTACTTCCGCATCCCGCTCGGCCAGCTTGTGCCGAATTCCTTTAGGTTGCTGAGCGGGATGGTCGTCCTCTTTAAGTTGCACAGCATTCCTCTCGACCCTAAGATATTCCATTTCTTCTTCTACCCCAAACAATCAGAACCGGGCACTTTTATCTTCCAAAGCAGAATAGGCTTCAAGTTTTTTGATAACATGCCGACCTCCAACAAGCATTGGAAGGAGTTCTTCTTTTACATTCGACTCCCCGATCGGCCAGCATTCCGAACTAAATGGCAAACTGCTGTGCCGACCCAGCCGGAGCTCGGCAAATTCAGAAGCAACCCGGCCTACCTTCATGCGGCCAACTGGTTATCTGGGTTGTCTCCCGTTTGGGCCAATCTCCCATACCGCATGGGTAAGGATTCTTCATTCCCTTCGCATTTTTTGTCTAACTGATTTTAATTTTTTCCCCTGCAGCTGAAGTCATGTGGCGCTCTAAGGCTACTGCTCATTTGAAACTGAAGTCCAATGAGATTGAAGCGGCCACCAAAAAGGAGCTCGCCGAGCGGGGTCTTATCCCTAGCCGCCCGGCAGGTACAGGAGAGGGAGGGGCACAGTCCGCCCCTGAAACAGAAGCTGCCTCTTCCGATTCTGCGGCGGTTGAGGCGGAAATCGATCCTGTTTCCTCGGCTCCCGCCGAGTTGGGCGTTCCGCATGTCGAGGATCCCCCATTGGAGATGCGCGGAAACGTCGAAGAGACCTGAACCCTCCACGACCCGGGAGGAGGGACTCTGCGCCGATCGGCGTGACGCCCGACCGCCGCCATCACGGATCGGGACCCTATGGGCGTCGCCACCGGCCGACCTGGTTCTCCTCCCGGACTCGTCGTCGCTGCGGCGGTTCGTGAAACTTCCACTATAGGGGTCTTGGGCCGAGCTCACTTGCGAAGCGGCGTCCGGCCATCCAACCATCAAGACCACCCTCCGATTCCCATCGGAGGTATTCTATCCATGATCGGCGTCGAGCCCTGTTCACGAAATAACCTTGGGTCTCGCTAAGCTCTTCGAGGGCGCCCAGATTGAGGCTGATGGCCTAAGCACTCGGCGATAATAATATCGGCGGTGACGAATAAACCCATCTTCATTCCCGTGTCATGCTATTGTTTGATTCCTGATATTATTATTTCCCTTACAGCGCTGGGCTGAACAAATTGCCACTAGCCGTCGGCTGGCCGAGTTAGAGGGCCTTCTGGAAAAACTTCAAGTGTCGGAAGGTTCCACGGCCGAGCGGGAGAAACGAATCCTCGAGGCCGAACAGAAAAAGGCTGCCGACCTGGCTAATGAGGTGGCCAGGCTAGAGGCCTTGGTGAAGAAGCGCGACAAAGAGGTGAAGCGCGCTGGTAGCCGGAAGAGGCAGGCGATCGCTGACCTGGACAAAATGAAAGTGGAGGTCCGTGCGCTAGGTCAACAATCCAAGGATCTGGAGGCCCAGCTGAACGCCGAACAGGAGGCCCGTTCGGCCGAACGCACAAAGGCTGAAGCAAACTTGAAGGCCCTCCAAGATTCTTTAACTGGCTCCCGGGCGGTCCTCAAAAAATATAAGGAGGAAGAACCGAGTCGCCTGGCTGCAGCGCGCCAAGAATACCTTCAGTCAGAGAGGTTCGGCGTAAAGTTTGGGGGCCACATCTCTTCTACTTTCGCCGAGGCGGTTAAGGTCACCGTGGCGTATCTGAAGAAGAGCGGCCACCTTCCTGAAGGCATGCATATTCCCGCCTCCGACCTGACGGCCCTGCTTGATGATATCCCCGATGCTTTCTTTAATTTCGAGGACCCGGAGTGATGTGCGTCATTTAAGCACTCTTTGTATTTCATCCGCTGGGCGGATGTTAAATTTTTGTAATTGCCGCTCGGCGCAACGGCCTTTGTTAAAATTGTTTACCCTTCATTGCCTTTGTATTCTTGGTGCTCGTTCGTAGAGTCAGTTAAGCTCTATTCGTTTAAATCGCTTAGAGGATTCACACTGCTTGTATTCAGCAAATGCCAAGTGTTGGCAAACTGAAAACCGGTCGGTGAGGCTCTCGATGTCTAACGACAGTTTGTCGGTCTCGAGACTACACTCCCGACGGCACGGGGTCTTCCCATCGGGCTCGGTCCACCTCCCGGCCGAGCGGCTCGGGGTCTTGGCATCGAGCCGTGGCTCGGACATAATCCTCGGCCGATCGGCTCGGGGTCTTGACATCGAGCCGTGGCTCGACATAATCCTCGGCGATCGGCTCGGGGTCTTGACATCGAGCCGTGGCTGGACATAATCCTCCGTGAGCGGCTCGAGGGCCGGTGATAACGCGACCTCGAGCGGGGAGAATATATGATATCTTGGTCGTGAGAGGTCGGCCGGGAGGTTATAGTCGCCGGTCCATTGCGTCCCGACTCTTGGTCGATCGCCGTGATTTATAGTCCTGATCCGTGCGTCCGACTCTTGGTCGGTCGCCCGTGTTTATAGTCGCCGGATCCTGCGTCCGACTCTTGGTCGATCGCCGTGATTTATAGTCGCCGATCCGTGCGTCGACTCTTGGTCGGTCGCCCGGCGGTTTATAATCGCTGTCCGGTGCGTCGACTCTTGGTGGTCGCCCGTGATTTATAGTCGCCGATCCGTGCGTCCGACTCTTGGTGATCGCCCGGTTATATCGCCGGTCCGACTCTCGATTTTTAACGACGGTGCTCGTCGGTCTTCAAGTGATACCATATACCCGGCCGAACGGCTCGGGCCTTCACATCGAGCGCTGGCATATAATCCTCCCGAGGTAGTCTCGGCTATAATGTACCTTGCCGAGCGGCCCTTCGCTCCTAGGCAATAACCTCCCTCTATCACCCTGATCAGCAGGGTTTTAGTTTCCCATCCCGCCATAATAGTATGCGGCCCGTGGCGGCACGGGGTCTCAGAACAACGATGCTTATGTTCTATCTGGCCAGGCGGCTGGGGTCTTCTAAGCGACGATGCTTATGTTCTATCATGGACCGGCGGCTGGGGTCTTCTAAGCGACGATGCTTATGTTCTATACGCAGCCCGGCCGAGCGGCCTGGGGTCTTCTAGGCGACGATGCTTATGTTCTATCCCGGCGGCTGGGGTCTTCTAAGCGCGATGCTTATGTTCTCTTGACCGTAGGCGGCTGGGTCTTCTAGGCGACGATGCTTATGTTCTATCTGGCCGGCGGCTGAGGGTCTTCTAAGCGGCGATGCTTATGTTCTATCGCGGCCGGCGGCTGGGGTCTTCTAAGCGGCGATGCTTATGTTCTATCTGACCCGGCGGCTGGGGTCTTCTAAGCGACGATGCTTATGTTCTATCTGCGGCCGGCGGCACAGGGTCTTCTAGTCTTGATGATCGGTCTTATTTACGCTCCTCGGTTTTTCATTTGCATTTTCAATAATCGGTCGAAAAATGTACACGTAGTGGTTCTGATGATACCCTTTCACCCCGGTGGAGGTGGTTCGCTCCGGCCTATCTAGTTGTCGGCCGCCTCATCTTCTAAATGAGTGGAGCTTTTCGATGATTTTGAAAGGACACGCCCATGGAGCCTCCGACTACAAGCGTCGCCGGCCAAGCTTGGCCTTTCGGACAAGATCGGACTTGGAATGCTCTGGAATGGCGTCGGTTGTAGTTTTGTTTCATCCGATGACGATATGCCGTACGGACGCCTTTGCCCTTTCCTCTTCGACCAAATCTAGCTCCATGTTTCTCCGCTCGGCGTTGCCCTCATCGTAGCATTGTATCCGAGCGGATTCAACGCCGACTTCAACCGGGATGACGGCCTCACCGCCATATACCAAATGGAACGGTGTGACTCCCGTCCCTTCTTTCGGCGTCGTCCGGATGGCCCACAAGACGCTCGGCACTTCATCGGCCAACTTCCTCCCAAATGATCGAGCCGTAGCGTCTGAAGGATTTCGGTTGGCGACTTGACTTGACCATTGCTCGAGGATAGGCCACGGATGTGAAATGTTGCTCAATCGTAGCTATTGCACCAATCTTCTAACATTTTCCCTGTGAACTGCTGCCCGGAGTCGACGCGGGATATCGAACCGACAAATGATGTGTTGCGGATGAATTTTTTCACCATTTGTTCCGTAATCTTTGCGGCTCGGCCTCCACCCACTTGGAGAAGTAATCTACCGCCACTAGTAAAAATTTCCTCCCTGTCGCCATCGGCAATGGACCTACAATATCCATTCCCCACTGATCGAACGGACATGAGATGGTTGATGCCTTCATCTCCTCTGCCGGTCGGTGGGAGAAGTTGTGATACTTCTGGCATGAAAGGCAGGTAGATACTGTCCGAGCGGCGTCTGCTTGTAAGGTTGGCCAAAAGTACCCGGCCAAGAGGATCTTCTTGGCTAACGAGCGCCCGCCCGGATGACCGCCACATGATCCTTGGTGTACTTCCTGAAGGATGTACGCCGAGTCTTCTGAGCTCACACATTTCAACAAAGGGCGCGAGAAAGCTTTCTTGTACAGTTGATCTCCGATGAGTGTAAACCGACCGGCCCTCCTCCTGAGAAGTTGGGCTTCATCCCGATCGGCAGGTGTTTTTCCCGAGCGGAGGAACTCTATGATGGATGTCCTCCAGTCGTCTGGAAATGAGAGCCCCTCCATCCGATCGACGTGCGCCACCAGCAGCGTTTTTTCAATCGGCTGTTGAATGGCGATCGGCGTTATTGAGCTCGCAAGTTTGGCTAATTCATCGGCCACCTGGTTCTCCGTTCGGGGAATCTTCTGAATAAGCACTTCTCGAAAAGTAGCCTTGAGTTTTTCAAAGGCTTCAGCGTAGAGCTTAAGCCGAACGCTATTGATTTCAAAGGTGCCAGAAAGTTGTTGAGCGGCCAACTGTGAATCGGAATAGAGGATCACCCGACCGGCACCCACATGCCGTGCTGCCTGTAATCCGGCTATAATGGCCTCGTACTCTGCTTCATTGTTGGTGGCCTTGTAGTCCAGCCGGACTGATAGGTGCATCTTTTCTTCTTGCGGTGAGATGAGCAATATCCCAATCCCACTTCCGAGCCGAGTGGAAGACCCATCCACATATATCCTCCATAGAGCTTCCAATTCTGGCCTCTGTACCTCGGTCACAAAATCAGCCAAGGATTGGGCTTTAATCGCCGGGCGGGGCTGGTACTGGATATCAAATTCGCTTAACTCTGTTGTCCACTTGATAAGTCGTCCGGACGCTTCCGGATTCAACAGGACTCTTCCGAGTGGACTGTTCGTCCGGACAATGATTGTGTGGGCTAAGAAATACGGTCGAAGGCGCCGAGCGGCTAGAACCTCGAGTCCGGTGTAGCGAGATTCAGCATCTTTCAAAATATGGCTCAGAAAATACACCGGCTGCTCTTCGTCACTTGCCCTCACAAGTGCTGAGCCTACAGCATGCTCAGTTGATGACAGATACATATACAGTGATTCCCCGCCGATCGGCTTGGCAAGTATAGGCAGGGAATTTAGGTATGTCTTCAACTCTTCAAATGCTCGGTCACACTCCTCATCCCACTGGAACTTTGTAGCTTTTCGCAGGATCTTGAAGAAGGGCAGGCTCCGATCGGAGGTTCTAGAGATGAATCTGGATAAAGCAATTATCCGACCGGTCAACCTTTGCACTTCTCTTGTATTTCTTGGGGGCGGCATGTCTTGCAGGGCTTTCACCTTGTTGGGATTTGCTTCGATTCCCCGCTCAGTCACTATATACCCCAAGAAACGCCCTCCTTTAGCTCCGAACAGGCATTTTTGGGGATTTAGCTTGACTCCATATTTGCGCAGTGTTTGGAAGGTTTCTTCCATATCTTTGAAAAGATCAGCCGCTCGGACGGATTTGATAAGGATGTCGTCCACATAAACTTCTAGATTCCGCCCGATCTGCTCCTTGAACACCTTGTTCATCAAGCGTTGATAAGTGGCCCCGGCATTCTTTAATCCGAACGGCATCACGTTGTAATATGTGCCGTCATTCGTTACAAAGCTTACTTTTCTTGATCTTCCCGGGCGAGCGGCACTTGATGATACCCTTGGTAGGCATCAAGCATGCAAATTAATTCGCAGCCGGCCATAGATCTATCAAGGCAGAGGATAAAAATCCTTGGGGCATGCTTTGTTCGGTCTCGAAAGTCGATGCAGACCCTCCACTTGCCCGGCTTGGAGACCAAGACTACGTTGGCCAGCCGGCTCGGGAGCGTACCTCGCGTATGTGGCGGCCTTAAGTTTTCTACTTCCGGATAATGGTATTACGCTCGTGAAGTCCCTTTTTGTTTCAGCGGCGTCCGGTCGGACATGCAATTCATGCAGCGCAGGCTTGGCGAAATGCCGGGCAACTCATGTGTCGACCAGACAAAGACATCATGATTTTCTGGAGGCATTGGATCAGCCTCTCCTTCGTTTTTCCCCCGGATCCGCAGCGATGAAAGTGGTGGCTTCCGATCGGGTCGGATGGATCTGAACTTCCTCCTTTTCATCATAAATTAAAGCAGGGGTTTCTCGGTTATGGCGTGCACCTCAATTGGGGACCTTCCGAGCGGAAGAAGCTCTGCTCGGATCATCTCTATATAGCACTAGTTGATCTCCCGCACTTCTCCAACTTTGTCCTCCACGGGAACTTTTATTCTGGTGGAAGGTTGAGACAACCGCTCGGAATTCGCCGGTCCAGAATGACATTGTAAGATGATGGAGAGTCGACCACCACGAAGTTTATTGTCACGGTCCTCGGGCGGTTCTTCTCGATGAGATGGCCGGTAGAATCATCCGGTGAACTTCATTGCAGTAAACCCGTAGGCGGGGTTATCATGGGCAGCAGCTCGGTTCGATCAATTTGCAACTGATCGAACGCCTTCTTGAATATGATGTTGACCGAGCTCCCTGTGTCAACAAATATGCGGTGAATGGTGTAATTTGCTATTACCGCTTTAATGAGCAACGCGTCGTCATGGGGTACTTCTACTCCTTCTAAATCCCCGGGCCCGAAAGTGATTTCTGGTCCGGTCGCCCGCTCTTGGCTACAGCCGACCGCGTGGATCTGCAGCTGCCGGACGCCCGCCTTTCTTGCTCGGTTGGAGTCTCCTCCGGTCGGCCCGCCAGCAATAACGTTGATTTCGCCCCGGGAAATATTGCTCCTGTTTTCTTCCTCCCGAGTGGATGGTCGGGACCGTTCCCTAGACGCCCGACGATTCTCTTGTCTGGGTGATCGGTGCCGATCGGGCGTCTGGTGATGTTGCCTCTCCATGCGGGTCCGGTCGGCTTCCTGAGCCCTTTGCCTCCTGTCACGGGGGGGAGACCGGCGTTCAGCCCTCCTGGGAACGGGATTAGTCACGAAGGGAAGACTCCGGCAATCTCTCGTGTTGTGCGTATCTGACTGGTGGAAGGAGCAGAACATAGGAGTCCACCTCTTCTTTGGCTTGGGCCGAGCGGCATCCACTTCTTGTACATGCGATCTGGTGTGGGGAGATCGAATTGCTTCAGCCCTTGGTCCTCTAGGTGGTTGCTGAGCGGAGTGCTGCTTCCGCTCGGCATGAATAAGTGCACGCTCGGTTGGAGCTTCTTTTTTCCGAGCGGCTTGCGCTTCTTCCACGTTTATGTATTCGTTAGCCCGATGTAGCATGTGATCATAGTCTCGGGGCGGCTTTCGGATGAGCGATCTGAAGAAGTCCCCATCAACAAGGCCTTGTGTGAAGGCGTTCATCATCGTTTCCGATGTGGCTGTTGGGATGTCCATCGCCACTTGGTTGAATCGCTGGATGTAAGTTCGAAGCGATTCCTTTGGCTCTTGTTTGATGGCGAACAAGCTGACGCTTGTTTTCGTATAACTCCGACTGCTGGCGAAGTGGTGGAGGAAGGCCGTTCGGAAGTCCTTGAAGCTTGTGATGGATCCGTCCGGCAGCCTACGGAACCACCGCTGAGCCGATCCCGAGAGCGTGGTAAGGAAGACTCGGCACTTCACTCCATCAGTGTATTGGTGGAGCGTGGCGGTATTATCAAACTTACCCAAATGATCATCCGGGTCCGTTGTTCCATTATACTCGCCGATCGTAGGGGGCACGTAGTGCTTGGGCAAAGGATCTCGCAGAATGGCTTCCGAAAATTGGCGGTTGGTCCGCTCGGGAGATGAGTCCGTCCGGGGGGCTTTCCCTTTTCTGTCATCCCGTCTTGGCATTTCGTCTGAGGAAGAGCCTCTATCTCTTCGAGCTGGTGCTGCTTCAGGGGTGCGAAATAGGGCCCGATGGAATGCGATGGTGGCTTGAGGTGCTTCCGCTCGGCCACCAGACGCAGATGTCGCTTGTTGTTCCGCTCGCTCGGCGGATGCTTTTTGTTTTTGCTCCACGAGTTTGGCGGCCCTTATCTCGACCAGAGCGTCGAGTTCCTCCCTTGAAAGCGTCACCGTGTGCTGTCGTCCAGCCTCGTCCATTGTTTCCGATCGGAAGCAGGAGCGTTCCCAGACGGCGCCAATTTGATCCTGTCCGAATCAGGAGTCAAGGGACGCTGGGCACGTGGCGTTTCCTGCGGAATCCTCGAATGCTCCGGTGAACCTGCAACAAAACCGGGCCGGGAGGGGTGTCCCGGCGACGGCCCTCCGACGCTCAAGTCAGGCGAGGAATAACAAAAAGGTGGTTCCCAAATCAAGATTTTTCATACCTCCGGTGAAGAAATGGAGGCCTTATATAGACCTTTGGAGGAGACCCGAATGCCCCGGTCAAATCAACAACATGCCTTTGACCATGCTCAAGTATGGGTCTGTCAGAAGGGCCATGCCCAAATATGGATCTATCAGGAAGATGTTCATGAGACCATACTGCTACTGTACCGACCATTTCACGATGTGACGGCGAGATCCTCCATCGTGCGATTTTGTGTACGGCCTAATCATCAGACATGCTCCTGCTAACATCCTAGATCCAGGGCCGAGCGGACTACCGCTCGGCCCTTCGATCTCCCAGCCTTGACGTCGGAAACCCAAGCCCTTGGATGGGTTAACTCTAGCTCCGCTCGGACCTACCCCAGCTGCTCGGCTCGCTTAGTTAGCCTACCCTGGGTCTACTGCCGGATCAATTATCTAGGTTTTGCTGGAAGGTTTTCAAAATCAATAATCCTATTTTGATTAGGAGGTGCAAAAATTCAATCACTATAGATTTTCTTTTGAAAAATTTCTCCATATATAATACAATTCTTCAACTCATCAATGATCAAACCTGAATGTAAATTACAATTTTCAACTCAAATGTAAATTACAACTAAATATAAATAGATAAAAACTTCAATAAAATTTAAAAGAGACAAGAAAAATAAAAGAAAATCCTATCGATGGAGAGTTGAGACAACAGTTTCATACAAAAAGAAGAAATTTTTTCCCTTTTCTCATTTTCCTCACCTTTTTATCATGTGTATCTTTCAAACAAAAAGAAGACCGTGCAACTTTTTTTTTTTATTATGGACCGACTCTTCTTCTCACAAAATGGGTGATTAATATTGAAAATCAATTAAATTTGACATAAAAATTAAAATATACCTAAAAAATTAAATTTCACTTAAAAATAAAAATATACTGAAAAATATATAAAATTATTGAATTTATGTCAGGGGCAAAATGTATAAATAAGAGGGGAAAATTATAAACTACTAGCGATCGTTCACATACGTTGCATGAACTAGGCGCCATATATCAGGTGGGGCAATACAGAGAGATTAGTCGGAAGAAAAATTGGCCTATAGAAAAATAATTTTAATTTTTTAATATTGTCCTTACTTTTATTTTTTTTTTAGTAGGACAAGACTCTAATATTTTTATAATTTTATACACCTCTATGGGTACTTACAAAAAATTGAGGCGGGGCAACTATCCCACTGAAACTATACGTGGCTTCGTCCCTAGTTACGTGTGTAATATAATACATGAACACAATGAACGCATGTGGGTAACAAACTCTCCTTCATAAAAAAATTAATTTAATTTTTTATATCAAATATTAAACTGATAAAAATAAATATTATACTTAATCTTAGCCAAAAGGTTGCTCATAAATTGGTTAAGGGTGCGCCAAACCCATGCAATATTGTAATGTTAAGGTGACACTCGAGAATCCCAGCAGCAAATTGTTGGTGCAATCGACCTCTATTCAATGTTTGACAATGTATCTAAGTCTGGTCAGTTTAACCAAGGGTTGATTCAAATAGGACTATATGTTTGGAAGAGAGAAGTTTAGTCAGGACTAAATTACTAGCAAGGGTAAGTTCTAACCAAATGATAGGTAGGTGAGAAGTCTACTGAGTGACTAATCCTAACTGGAGGTTAGGCAAGGGAAAGTCATGGTGAGTGAAGTCAGGTCCTAGTGAGTGAAGTCAGGTCCTAGTGAGTGAAGTCAGGTCCTAGTGAGTGAAGGTAGGTAGTGAAAGTCCTAGTGAGTGAAGTCGGCCCCTAGTGAGTGAAGCTAGGTAGTGGAAGTCTTGATGAGTGAATTCGGACCCTAGTGAGTGAAGCTAGGTAGTGGAAGTCCTGGTGAGTGAAGGTAGGTGATGGAAGTCTTAGTAAGTGAAGCAAGATAATGAAAGTTCTAGTGAGAGAAGCTGGGCAACCCTAGGTAATATCTGATCGATCGGACTAGTAAATTATTAATAATACTAACACTATCTTTCTTTATTATTTTATATCTATTGTGCTAACTCAGTGCCGTAGACAACATTTAGTAGATTATCTTGATCAGATACTAAGCAAGGCTAGAGAAAGTCCAAATAGGTCTAAAGAACTAGATGTTTAGCAGGAAAGTGAATGTAAGTCATTAGAGGAAAAGATTGACTCAGTGGGGGCGAATCTTGATTGAGGGGATAGTAGGCATCAGTCCAATTTAGGTCTATTTTATAAATCTAAATTGAGACCCTGAATAGATTCTGGTATGGAGGACAACTTTTAAGTCATAAATTAATCACATTATTATTGTGCTAACTTTATTTTGCAGGTTATTATTTATGTTGGACTAACAAATTTTGTAGGGTAAATGGAGTACAAAAGACTTCGGGTGAACAGTATATGAGGCGCCTTCCAAGCAACGGAAGGCACCTTGAGTATTGTTTATGGAAGGCGTCTTCGAGTGCTTGGAAGGCACTTCGGTCGGATAAAATCAAACTTCATCAATGATAAGAAGCAAGTTGTTCAGGATAAACTTTAGTAGATAGAAGGCGTCTTTAGGGCTATAGAAGGCGCCTTCAATGCTCAATAAAAGTGTGTTTCAACCAGCCTTCAAGGATAACCCAAACACATCTCTCATACAAGCTTCTACGCTTCTGATTGGCATTCCGACTGCTCCATCTTCCTGCTGCTGGTCTGTTGTGACGTTGTTGTGCTCTACTACTACTGAGGAGTCGTCTAACATTGAGCAATCCGATCATCTTTGAAAGTGTTGGGTAACCAAGTTAAATTCAGTACTTACTTTTTGCAAAAGGAAAAGTGTAGCATGTTACACTTATTCCTATTATTTTGTACTCGATCCCATCTTCCGATGATTTCAGAAGAAGTATTTAGTGGACTACCCATCAATAGATCTGCAGGACCTAGGTCTTGGATTAGGAGTCACCAAAGACTCCAAACCAGATAAAATCGATTGAGTCGTGTTTTCTTGTTTTCTATTTTTGTGTTTAGATTTTTCGCTGCGTATACTTTGATTTCAAAACTAAAAAGATAAGTTTTAAAAATCACGTGATTTACCCACCCCTCTCACATGCGTCTCTATCCAATAAGTGGTATCAGAGCGAGGTTTGCTGGAAATTAGTGCAACCATCAATCAAGCAGGGGGTATTTTTTTCCTTATTTTCAATTTTGAGAATTTTTTTATTATATTTGAACTGGTATGATTTTCCCGTTAGATAAATTTGTAGGACCATAACTATGCTAGAGGGAGGGTGAATAACATTTTTTGCTTTTTTGGAAATCAAAAGTACATGCGGAAAAGAACAAAGACGAAAAACAAACGCTAACACAGGTGGTTTTACTTGGTTCAGAGTATTCGATGATTCCTTGTGCAGCCCCTTGGGCGGCCCAACTGGAGGCACATTTGGTGGTCCCTTGGGCGGCCCAACTGGCGGCACATTTGGCGGCCCAACTAGCGACACCTTATGCCATCGACCGACGACCCTCGGCCGTATGATGCTGCCATCCGACTTTAACCAGCCGGATTGTCTTATTCCGCAACTGACGCTCTTTCCGGTCCAGAATTCGTACCGGAACCTCCTCGTAGGTCACGTCAGGCTATACGTGAACTGAGATATCTGTCAGCACATGTGTCGGGTCGGGTATATATCTCCTCAGCATAGATACGTGGAATACATCGTGCACGCCTGCCAGAGACGGTGGTAGTGCCAGCCGGTAAGCTACTGCTCCAATACTCTTCAAGATCTGGAAAGGGCCAATGTATCGCAGAGCTAGCTTACCTCTGAGGCCAAATCTCTTCACCCCTTTCGTGGGTGAAACTCGCAGAAATACATGGTCTCCTGTAGAGAATTCCAGGGGTCTGTGTCTCCGATCTACATAACTCTTCTGGCGGTCCTGCGCCTCTGACATCCTCCGTCTGATAGTATGGATCAACTCTGCCTCATGCTGAGCTCTATGAGGTCCCAACAGTTGGGCCTCCCTAACCTCATCCCAGAGGGTGGGTGTCCGACAAGGCCTACCATACAATGCTTCAAACGGTGCCATCTGGATAGCCGAATGAAAGATGTTGTTATAGGCAAACTCTACCAATGGCAAATGGTCCTTCCTATTGGTGCAGCCTTAGGTCAAGGTTGACCTGGTTGACCCGACTCGAGTTGACCTGACTCGAGTTGTATTTTGATGTTTGACGAAAATAGAAAAGTTGTATCTTAATGTTTGACAAGAATACAAACTTGGGAGATTGTGGGTGCAACCTTCGGTCAAGGTTGACCTGGTTGACCCGACTTGAGTTGACTTGATTCGGAAAAGTCCAAGCATGGAGACTTGGCACGGAAAAGTCCAAGCAGGGAGCTTGGCACGGGAAAAGTCCAAGCAGGGAGCTTGGCACGGGAAAAGTCCAAAGTATGGAAGCTAGACCAGATGAGGAAGTCGGAGAGGGCTCGGTAGCTCGTTCTCCGGACTAGGTCAGAGAGGGCTCGGTAGCTCGTTCTCTGGACCGGACGAAGTCGGAGAGGGCTCGGTAGCTCGTTCTCCGGACTAGGTCAAAGAGGGCTCGGTAGCTCGTTCTCTGGACCGGACGAAGTCGGAGAGGGCTCGGTAGCTCGTTCTCCGGATTAGGTCAGAGAGGGCTCGGTAGCTCGTTCTCTGGACCGGACGAAGTCGGAGAGGGCTCGGTAGCTCGTTCTCCAGACTAGGTCAGAGAGGGCTCGGTAGCTCGTTCTCTGGACCAGACATGGGAGAGGGCTCGGTAGCTCGTTCTCCGGACTAGGTCTGAGAGGGCTTGGTAGCTCGTTCTCAGGACCAGGTAGGGTTTAGGGCTGGGAGCTCTAAACACGGATCGTCAGTGACCGATCGATGATCTGTTGGTTGGTGATCGGTGCGGTGACCGATCGGTAACAAACAATGTGTTTACGTGAATTACGATCGGTGCGGTGACCGATCGGTAATCTCTGACGAAGAAGATCGGGAGAAGAAGAGGGCATCGATCACACTAATCTGATCGGTCCATAGACCCGTCGAGAGTTCGTCAACTCTACGTGAGCGTCTGATCGGTGCGGGACCGATCGTCCCGATCGGTCCCAAGACCGATCGGAGAAAATCTCTGATCGGGATGGACGATCGGTCCAGGTCTAGCCGTTGAGACACAGCGGCTAGATTTCTCTGTGTCTTCTTTGTCTTCTTCGCGAGGTTCATATAAAGGGGTCGAGGGCCTCTACAGTAACTGTTCTTCTTGTTCCTCACTCTTGCGATCCGAGCTTTTTGAGCTCCCTATTCTGAAGCTTCATGTGAGCTTCCCTCATTGGGTGATCAGCTCGTCGTGAAGTTGTTGCTTCATCGAACTTCAGTCGACGAGAAGGCAAGCAAAGTGTTTTTACATTTATATTATTCTTGTTTTCTTTCTCTATTTGTTGTACTCCATTCTTGCTGTTGCAAAAGAGATTGTGGCGAGGTTTCTCCACCCAGAAGGAGTTCATGTTAGCCGGTTATCCGGGGTCTCATCCACCGACGGATTGATAGGCTTCGTCCACCTTACGGACACGCCGAGGAGTAGGAGTATCATCTCCGAACCTCGTTACATCATCGTGTTTGAGGTTTGATCTTCTCCACTTTCGTTTCTACATTGTATTTCTGCTGCACTAACTAAAATTGTAGGAAGAAAGGCGAATTTGGGGTCGGCTATTCACACCCCCCCCTCTCTAGCCTTGACCGTCGATCCTAACACTTCCAACTGCCTCTAAAATCCAATACACACGATCTCAGCAAGTCCTATAGAGTCTGAATGGTCCGCTCTGACTGTCTATCTGTCTGCGGATAGAAAGCTGTACTGAAGCGGAGCTGAGTGCCCAAGGCCTGCTGCAGACTCTGCTAGAAACGAGACGTGAACCGGGAGTCTCTATCCGAAATAATAGTCAAAGGGACATCATATAATCTGGTGATCTCCCGGTAATACAGATCTGCCAATCGATCTAGGGAATCAGTCTTTCGGATCGCTAAAAAGTGTGCGGATTTGGTTAATCGATCAACGATTACCCAAATCGCGTCATGGCCTCGTCGTGTCCTCGGCAAACCCACCACAAAGTCCATGGTAATGTGTTCCCATTTCCACTCGAGAAAAAGAATCCGCTGAAGTAAGCCGGCAGATCTCTGGTGCTCAGCCTTCACCTGCTGACAGACAAGACATCTAACTACGAATTCCGTGATGTCTTTCTTCATACCGTTCCACCAGTAGGAACGCCTCAAATCTCGATACATGTGGGTCCCGCCTGGATGGGTCACAAATCGAGAGCGATGATCCTCCTGAAGTAGCTCCTGTAAGACCGGGTGAGACTGAGGTACGCATAATCTGTCTCGGAAGTATATAATATCCTCCTCATCTCGTGTGAACTCGGTCTGTTGCCCGGAAGCTATCTGGCTGCAAATAAACTACAAATGTTGATCACTAGCCTGGGCCTCTCGGATCCTCGTCCTGATCAATGACTGAGCAACCATGGTAACAAGAATACCCTGCTTTGTCTGTCCCTGCTCCTCAAGGTCTAACCCGGAGAAACCCTGAATCAAGTCTGTGACTGAAGTTCGGTGGCAAGCCAAAGTCCCTCTGGACTTCCTGCTGAGTGCATCGACAACCACATTAGCTTTCCCCGGGTGGTAGCTAATGGTACAATCGGAATCCTTCAGGAACTCCATCCATCTCCTCTGTCGGAGATTAAGTTCCTTCTGGGTGAAAATATATTTGAGACTCTTATGAATAGTGAGAATCTCAAATGTAATGTCGTATAAATGATGCCGCCAAAGCTTCAGAGCAAAGATGATGGCAGCTAACTCCAGATCATGAACTGGGTAGTTCTTCTCATGCTCCTTCAACTATCGAGAAGCATAGGAGACTACCCTGCCATGCTACATCAGAACAGCGCCCAAACCTTGAAGAGACGCGTCGGTGTAGAGTATAAATCCATCCTCTCCAGAAGGTAAAACCAAAACTGGAGCCGACACTGATCTCCGCTTTAGCTCCTGAAAGCTGGTCTCGCAATCCTCCGACCACGTGAACTTCACGCCTTTCCTGGTAAGGCGTGTCAGCGGCATAGCAATACGCGAGAAACCCTCGACAAAATGTCGATAATATCCGGCCAGTCCCAGAAAACTGCGGATCTCCTGCATTGACTTCGGCTGCTCCCAGCTGGTGACAGTCTCGATCTTCTGAGGATCTACTGAAATACCTCTACTCGAGACAACATGTCCCAGAAAACTGACTGAGGATAGCCAGAATAAACACTTGCTCAACTTCGCGTACAGCTGATGTCGTCAAAGAGTCTCCAAAACTGTGCGAAGATGCTGTGCATGTTCCTCTTCGGAACGCGAGTAAACCGATATGTCATCGATGAAAACGATAATAAACTGATCAAGATACTCCAGAAAGACACGGTTCATCAGATTCATAAATACTGCTGGAGCGTTGGTAAGCCCAAATGACATTACCAAAAACTCATAATGACCGTACCTGGTATGGAAAGCTATCTTCTGAATATCAGATTCTCTGACTCTCAGCTGATGATACCCGGATCGCAGATCAATCTTGGAATACACTGATGTACCTTTGAGCTGATTAAACAAATCCTCGATCCGTGGTAAGGGGTACTTATTTCTGACGGTCACTGCATTCAGCTGTCTATAGTCAATGTATAATCTTAGTGTACCATCCTTCTTCTTGACAAATATCATCGGAGAACCCCATGGAGAAACACTAGGGCGAATAAATCCCCTATCTAAAAGCTCCTGGAGTTGAACCTTCAGCTCGTTCAACTCTTTTGGTGTCATATGATAAGGAGCTTTCGATGTTGGCGCGGTCCCCGGAATCAGCTCAATAGCGAACTCCAGTTGCCTTCTAGGAGGTAAACCTGGTAGCCCCTCTGGAAATATATCTGGGTACTCTCGGACTACTGACACATCGGAGAGCTGTGAACTACTGCCGTCGTCAGTACTAATCAAAGATAGCAGAAAACCCTGACAACCATGCGATATCAACTTCTGAGCCTGAATCGCTGAAATGATCTATATGTCATCGTCTCTGATGCTAGTGAAATTCCACGAGGGTTAGTTCAGAGGCCGGAATGTGACCACCCTTGTCTGGCAATCAACAGTGGCATGATATGCTGACAAACAGTCCATGCCCAGAATAATATCAAAATCAACCATTTCCAATACTAAAAGTCACTTGGCTACCAGAATTCATAAACTCTAGTACTTATCCTGAAGGTCTAGAGTTCGAATCCCGGGGAAGGCAAAAATCCACTAGCTAGGGGTGGAAAGACCTAGTGAGTAACGACACGACCGAGGGTCGTCGGTCGACGACATAAGGGGTCGTCAGTTTGGGCTGCCAGTGGAGCCGCCCAAGGGACCGCCAAGGGGCCGCCAAATGGGCCGCCATTGTGGCCGCCCAAGGGGCCGAGGGGTCAGGTCGCCCAAGGGGCCAGGTCATTACATTCCTACTCTAAGGTCCACACTCGCTAAGTACTTTTGTTGGGTAATCACTATAATCACGAATCAATTACAGAATTTAAGGACAATTGCAAGAATTAAATTATACCGACAATACAACTTTGAAAACTTGAGCGCAGGTTGTCGATGCAGCTTTTAGGTATCCCAGAGACCTTTTGGAGCAGCGCGTGAGTATGAAAGTTATAGCAATTGATGTTATGAAGCTGTTGGTTGAAGGCCCTTATATAGGCCCATTCCAGGCACCTAGAACCCCTCTGGGCGCCTGGACTATACTGACGTAGCAATCTCTCGTCGAAACTTCATCCGTGAAGTTTTATCCACCTTCAGGCGCCTGGACCCCCTCCGGATGCCTGAATCGTTAACGCGAGCTCGACCAGTCGACACGCTCTAACTCAGCTCCTAGATAACTTTTCTAGTTCGGGCGCCTAGACCAATTCTGGGTACCCAGACCGCCCGGGTGCTTGTCTAGGCACCCACTCAAGCGAGCTGGTCCAAGCACCCAGACCAGCTCCGAGCGCTCAGAGTCCAGGAGCCCAGATCCCTTGCAGGCGCCCAGACTCCCCTTTTCGGTACTTCTTCTTGCATAAAAGAGTTGGTCTACGCAAATAAAAATATATTTATCTTGTAAAATGAAGTTAGCACAATATAATAAGATAGGAGTAGTAATAAGATCTTGTATCCTCGAAATCAGGATCTAATCAAGGTCTCAGCTTAGGTTTCCTAAATAGACCTAAGCTGGACCGACGCATATAGTTCCCTCAACCAGGAGCATGTCCTCACTGGATCTCTCCTCTGGTTGCTAACCTCTTACTTACCAATTTCAATCACTTGACTTGCCTTTGACTCACCAAGTCTTCCCGCCAGTTGTCAGGTCCACAGACCCAACTGAACTTTGGCTGATTGTAAGGTCCTACAGATCCAACCAGACTTCCCATGAGATATCAAGTCCCACGAACCTATCTGGACTTCACACCAACTATCGGATCTCGCAAACCTAGCTGGATTTTAGTCTGGTATCAAATCCTCTAGACTCATCAACTCCTACACACTTAGCTTGGTTAAGCAATTAGATCACAAACACTCTAACTTTACTCCATTTGTCATTCATCAAAACCTGAGTTAGATTATTAGTGTAAATTGCACCAAGAAAATTTTCCTTCACTGTGGTTTCTGATCGAAGTTAGTGCAACACCACTTGAGATAGTTTTTCCTTTTTCTCTTGCACTACTAATCCTAAGACAAAGTCTTGCAAATTATTTCTTACATATATCTATCTTGCAAGATCTTCTCACACTAATGGCTCAAGGCAAAGGACGAAGCATTCACAAACCTCCACCATACACAACTAATTACTTCAAAATATGGAAGTATCAGATAGAGTGCTTCATTATGATGGGCAACGTCGACTGTGGAATATCATTGAAAAGATCCACCCAAACTTCAAAAGTAAACCAAAAGGGATTAAGCTTTATTTTAGAATTATTGCCTAATAAATTGTGTGCAGAATCGGAGAATTCAAATATGTCTATGACTTTTGGACTTAGCTAAATGAACTTTATGAGGATATGTCACAACTAAAAGATCAAGTTGAACTCGAGCTCAGATCTAAGTCCGAATCCCCAGAGTCATCCTCATAATTAGATCAAACTAGCTTCATGACATTAATGGCAAAGGAGGAGGTAGGAGGATCTAAATTAGAGTCAGAACAAAAGTTAGAATTCGAATCTGAGACGGTGGTGGACAAGGAGAAGAATCCTAATGAGGATTAAAAAGGTAAATTTATAAATTCAAAATTCAAAAATTATATAATATGTTTTAAATACAGTGAAAGAGAGCATTACAAAAATAAGTACCCTACCTATAAGAGTCGAACCACACAACCAGAGATAAAGGAGAAGTCGACACTACAAGTTCAAAAAGGGAAGGAGTATATCTAATGTTTTAAGTACAAAAAGATGGGTCACTACAAACATCAATGCCCATAAAGAAGAGGCAAGGATCCAGGGGGAGCAAAGGTTAGTAAGTTTATAATACATGAAAATCTCATTTTTTTCTACACATGTTAGTAACTTAGATAATCACTACTGCTCAAGTTTAGATTCTCCCTCGAAATTAGATATGCATGCTCACTCAAACAAATCAATTAATTTAACTAATCAAGTTAATTTAAAATCATTTAATAATCTTTCAAAGTTTAAAAATTTATCTTCAAGTTTTAGAAAATTAGAAAAATAAAATAAGCTTTTAAAAATAAACTTGATAAACTAGAAAAAATTATTGATAATCTTATCCACATACAAAATTTAGACTTGGGATATGATCCGGCGGTAAGAACAGGGGACCAGGTCAACGCCACGTGGAAGTCAAAGAGCCGGGCGGTTCATCGAAGAGGGTCGGACCAACCAGGCCGATCGGATAAAGGGGTCTAACCGACCGGGCGGCCGCCCGGTGTTTAGCCGATGGCAAAAAGCACCCCTATGGAAGTCGGGGTTCCGGCGCTCATTGAACAAGATCGTAGGCCGAGCGGACGGCACGCTCGGCCGAAAGCATAAAACATACTGCTAACGTTCGCCACAAAACACATTACCAAAAACTTCCCAAGTGGATCATCATATTTGACCGGTCGGACGGAAGGCGGACGTGGGCCGGTCGGGTGCCCGGCAGGAGTTCGGGGAAACAGACAAGGGACATCTTCTGACAGCTGGCATGCTTCGTGATATGGTTATACTCCAAATCACGCGACAGGGGGTTCCGCTGTCCCATCGAGGACATGCTGGGACTGTAGCAGTATGGGTCAGGTAAGCTCACTGACAAGCCCTTACTAGGGTATGGGCTACGGACACGTGTACACCTCGGTGTGTGTGCACTTGCTTCTCCGCTGCCCTATATAAAGGCCCCCATCCTTCACCGGAGGTACGTATTCTGATATTTTGAGAACCACTTGCCACTGCTTACTTGCCTGACTTGAGCGTCGGAGGGTCGCCGCCGGGAACCCCTTCCCGGCCCGACTTCTGTGCAGGTTCGCCGGAGCTTCGTGCAACCAGTCGAAGATCCACACCAGCAACCAAGGAGCGCCACATGCCCAGCGTCCGTTAGTTCAGCATTCGGACAGGATCAAATTGGCGCCGTCTGTGGGAACGCTCCTGTATCCGAACGGAAACAATGGACGAGGCTGGACGACAACACACGGTGACGCTTTCCACGGAGGAACTTGACGCTCTGATCGAGTTGAGGGCCGCCAAGCTCGTGGAACAAAAATAGAAAGCAACAGCCGAGCAGCCAGAGCAGCAAGCGACATCAGCGTCTGGCGGTCGAGCGGAAGCACCACCGGCCACCGTTGCATTTCATCGGGCTCTATTCCGCACCCCCGAAGCCGCACCCACTCATAGAGATCGGGGATCTTCTGATGAGAGGCCGAGACGAGATGATAGAAAAGGGAAAGCCCCTCGAGCGGACTCATCGCCCGAGCGGATTAATCGAAAATTTTCAGAGGCTATTCTACGAGACCCTCTGCCCAAGCACTACGTGCCTCCGACGATCGGCGAATACAATGGAACCACCGATCCGGATGATCATTTGGGCAAGTTTGATAACACGGCAACCCTGCATCAATACACAGATGGGGTGAAGTGTCGGGTTTTCCTCACCACCCTATCTGGATCGGCTCAACGATGGTTTCGGAGGCTGCCGGACGGATCCATCACCAGCTTCAAGGACTTCCGGACGGCTTTCCTCCATCATTTTACAAGCAGTCGGCGCTATCAAAAAACCAGCGTTAGTCTGTTCGCCATCAAACAAGAAGCCCGTGAATCGCTCCGAGCTTACATCCAGCGGTTCAACAAAGTGGCCATGGATATTCCAACGGCCACCTCGGAGACCATGATGAATGCCTTTACACAGGGCCTTGTGGATGGGGATTTCTTCCGATCGCTCATTCGGAAGCCGCCCCGAGACTATGATCACATGCTACACCGGGCCAACGAATACATCAACGTGAAGGAAGCGTAAGCGGCCAGGAAAAAAGAAACTCCAACCGAGCGGGCCCCTCCTGCCGAGCGGAAACAGCACGCCGCTCATCAGCCGCCCAGAGGACCGAGGGCCGAAGCAATCCGCTCCCCCCATGTCAGGTCTCACGTGCAAGAGGTAGCTGCCGCCCGGCCCAAGCCAAAGAAGAAATGGACCCCGATGTTCTGCTCCTTCCACCGTACGGATACGCACAACACAAGGGATTGTCGAAGTCTTCCCTTCTTTGCTCATCCCGTTCCCCGGAATGTCGACCGACGGTCTCCCTCAGTCGACAGGCGACAGAGAACTAATGAAGCCGATCGGACGCAAGCTGATAGGCGACAGCAACAGACTCCCGATCGGCATCGCTCCCCAAGGCAGGAGAATCGTCGAATGTCCAGAGAACGGTCTCGACCATCCGCTCGGGAAGAAGAAAATAGAAGTAATACTTCCCGAGGCGAGATCAACATTATCGTTGGCGGGCCGACCGGAGGAGACTCCAATCGAGCAAGAAAGGCGAGCGTCCGGCAGCTCCAGATCCATGCAGTCGGCTGTAGCCGAGAGCGAGCGAGTGGACCAGAAATCAGTTTTGGGCCTGGGGACTTGGAAGGAGTTGAAGTGTCCCACGACGATGCTCTGCTCATCAAAGCGGTAATAGCTAACTACACTGTTCACCGCATTTTTGTTAACACAGGAAGCTCGGTCAACATAATATTCAGAAAGGCGTTCGATCAACTACAAATTGACCGTGCCGAGCTGCTTCCCATGACAACCCCCCTCTACGGGTTTACGGGAAATGAAGTCCTTCCGGTCGGACAAATACGGATGACTATTTCATTGGGAGAAGAGCCGCTCAGAAGGACGCGTACAGCAAACTTCGTGGTGGTCGACTCCCCCTCATCGTACAACGTCATTCTGGGACGACCGGTGCTCAGTGAGTTCCGAGCGGCCGTCTCTACCTTCCACTAGAAGATCAAGTTCCCCGTCGAAGACAAAGTGGGAGAAGTACGGGGAGATCAACTGGCAGCTCGGCGATGCTACGTCGAAATGGTCCGAGCCGAAGCAAATTCCGCTCGGAAGTCGCCACGGATAGAGGTGAATGCTATAACTGAAAAACATCCCTCTTTAGTTTATGAAGAAAAAGAGGAAGTGCAGATACACCCGACCCGATCGGAGGCCACGACATTCATCGCATCCGACCTGGAGGCGAATCAGAAAGAGGAGGTGATCCAATGCCTCCGGAGAAACCATGATGTCTTCGTCTGGTCGACACACGAGCTGCCCGGAACTTCTCCAAGTATAGCGCAGCATGAGCTACACGTCCGACCGGACGTACGGCCAGTAAAGCAAAGAAAAAGGGACTTCAGCGCCGAGCAGAATTCCATCATCCGAGCGGAGGTGGAAAAACTCTTGGAGGCCGGCCATATACGCGAGGTGCAGTTCCCGAGCTGGCTGGTGAACGTAGTATTAGTCTCCAAGCCGGGCAACAAGTGGAGAGTATGTATAGATTTTCGGGATCTCAATAAAGCTTGCTCGAAAGACTTTTATCCTCTGCCCCGGATAGATCAGCTGGTGGACTCTACGGCCGGCTGCGAATTAATATGTATGCTCGACGCTTACCAAGGCTATCATCAAGTGCCGCTCGCCAGTGAAGATCAAGAAAAAGTCAGCTTCGTGACGGCCGACGGTACCTACTGCTATAATGTGATGCCGTTCGGATTAAAGAACGCGGGAGCCACTTATCAACGCTTAATGAACAAAGTGTTCAAGGAGCAGATCGGGCGGAATCTGGAAGTTTATGTGGACGACATTCTCATAAGTCCGTCCGAGCGGCCGATCTCTTCAAAGACATGGAGGAGACCTTCCGAACGCTACGCAAATATGGAGTCATGCTAAATCCCCAGAAGTGCCTGTTCGGAGCAAAAGGAGGGCGTTTCTTGGGGTACATAGTGACCGAGCGGGGCATCAAAGCAAATCCCAGCAAGGTGAAAGCTCTACAAGACATGCCGCCTCCAAGAAATACAAGGGAAGTGCAGTGTTTGACCGGTCGGATAACTGCTCTGTCTAGATTCATCTCCAAAACTGCCGACCGGAGCTTTCCTTTTTTCAAAATCTTGCGCAAGGCCACTAAGTTTCACTGGGATGAAGAATGCGAGCGGGCGTTCGAAGACTTGAAGGCATATCTGAACTCCCTCCCGATATTAGCCAAGCCGGCTGCGGGTGAGCCATTATGTATTTACTTGTCTTCAACCGAGCAAGCAATCGGCTCGGCATTGTGAGGGCGAGCGGAGAAGAGCCCGTGTATTTCCTTAGTCATATTTTAAAAGATGCTGAATCTCGCTACACTGGGCTTGAGAAGCTGGCTTTCGCTCTAGTCCTCGCCACTCGGCGTCTTCGTCCATACTTCCTGGCGTATACCATCATTGTCAAAACCAATAGCCCGCTCGGGCGTGTATTATTAAATCCAGAAGCGTCCGGGCGGCTCATCAAATGGACGACGGAGTTAAGCGAATTTGACATCCAGTACCAGCCCCGCTCGGCAATCAAAGCACAGTCCTTAGCAGATTTTGTGACTGAGGTGCAGAATTCAGAGCCAGAAGTTATGTGGAAAATATTTGTGGATGGATCATCCACTCGGCTCGGAAGCGGGATTGGAATACTGTTGCTCTCCCCACAAGAAGAAAAGATGCACTTATCCGTCCGGCTGGATTATAAAGCTACGAACAATGAAGCAGAATATGAGGCCCTCATAGCCGGCTTGCAGGCAGCACGGCATGTGGGTGCCGGTCGGGTAACGCTTCATTCGGATTCCCAGTTGGCCGCTCAGCAGCTCACAGGTACTTTTGAAATCAACAACGCTCGGCTCAAGCTTTACGCTCAAGCCTTCGAGAAACTCAAGGCCGACTTTAGAGAAGTTATTATCCGGAAGATACCCCGAGCGGAGAACCAAGCGGCTGACGAGTTAGCCAAACTTGCAAGCTCAATAACGCCGATCGCCATCCAACAGCCAATTGAACAAGTATCTTTGGTGGCGCACGTAGACCGGATGGAGGCCCTCACGTTCCCGAGCGACTGGAGGACACCCATCACGGAGTTTCTGCGCTCGGGCGCCACACCGTCCGATCAGAATGAAGCTTAGCTGCTAAGGAGGAGAGCCGGTCGGTTCACACTCATTGGCGATCAGCTTTACAAGAAGACTTTCTCACGCCCGCTGTTGAAATGCGTGAGTTATGAGGACTCGGCTTACATCCTCCAAGAAGTACATCAAGGATCATGCGGAGGGCATCCGGGCGGACGATCGCTCACTAAGAAGATCCTGTTGGCCGGGTACTTCTGGCCAACCTTACAAGCAGACGCCGCTCGGACCGTGTCGATGTACCTTTCGTGCCAGAAGTACCATAACTTCTATCACCGACCGGCAGAGGAAATGAAGGCATCAACAGTCTCATGTCCGTTCGACCAGTGGGGAATGAATATAGTTGGTCCATTTCCTATGGCGATCGGACAGCGGAAGTTTCTACTAGTGGTGGTCGATTATTTTTCTAAGTGGGTAGAGGCCGAGCCGCTAGCCAGGATCACCGAACAAATGGTCAAGAAATTTATTTGGCAGAACATCATCTGTCGGTTCGGCATCTCCCGACGACTTATTTCCGATAACGAGCGGCAGTTCACAGGAAAATTGCTTGAAGATTGGTGCAAAAGCTATGGCATTGAGCAACACTTCACATCTGTAGCCTATCCCCAAAGCAACGGTCAAGCCGAAGTAGCCAATCGGGAAATTCTTCGCATTCTGCGCGCTCGGCTCGACCATTTGGGAGGAAGTTGGGTGGATGAAGTGTCGGGCGTCCTATGGGCCATCCGAACGACTCCAAAAGAAGGAACGGGTGTCACGCCGTTTCATCTGGTATACGGCGGTGAAGCGGTGATTCCCGTCGAAGTCGGTGTCAAATCAGTCCGGATTGAGAATTACGATGACAAGAACGCCGAAGGAGGAACATGGAGCTGGATTTGGTCGAAGAAGAGAGAGTCAAGGCATCCGTCCGGCTGATGGCGTACCGTCAAAGGATGAAGCAGAATTACAACCGGCGAGTAATCCCAAGATCATTCCAGGTCGGTGATATTGTCTGGAAGAAAGTGAAGCCGGTCGGCGACGTCGGCAAGCTAGAAGCTCCGTGGGCAGGTCCTTTCAAAATCATCGAAAAGCTCCGCTCGGGCGCTTACTATTTGGAGGATGAAGACGGACGGCAACTGGATCGGCTATGGAGTGCAAATCATCTCCAGCCTTATAGAGCTGGGTGAAAGGTGCACTGATGTAATTCATTTTTGTGTATATTATAGTCGCCCATGTCCTTGTAATGCAGGAAGCAGAAATGAATAAAAGGATGGCTAGTATGCTCGCCGAGCGGCTGTGTTAAAGATTAGCCATGAAGACCGTCGAGCTCCGACGTTAAATATCGAGAGACGAGTCGACGTCTATAAACGTCCGAGCGGAAGACCATCGAGCTCCGACGTTAAATATCGAGAGACGAGCTGGCGTCTATAAACGTCCGAGAGGAAGACCGTCGAGCTCCGACGTTAAATATCGAGAGACGAGCCGGCGTCTATAAACGTCCGAGCGGAAGACCGTCGAGCTCCGACGTTAAATATCGAGAGACGAGCCGGTCATAAGCGTCGAGCGGAAGACCGTCGAGCTCCGGCGTTAAATATCGAGGCGAGCCGGCGTCTATAAGCGTCCGGCGGAAGACCATCGAGCTCCGGCGTTAAATATCGAGAGGCGAGCGGGCGTCTATAAACGTCCGAGCGGAAGGCCGTCGAGCTCCGGCGTTAAATATCGAGAGAGCCGGCGTCTATAAACGTCCGAGCGGAAGACCGTCGAGCTCCAACGTTAAATATCGAGAGACGAGCCGGCGTCTATAAACGTCCGAGCGGAAGACCGTCGAGCTCCGACGTTAAATATCGAGAGACGAGCCGGCGTCTATAAACGTCCGAGCGGAAGACCGTCGAGCTCAGGACGAAAGACGAGCCGGCGTCTATAAGCGTCCGAGCGGAAGATCGTCGAGCTCAACGTTAAATCGAGAGACGAGCGGCGTCTATAAACATCCGGCGGAAGACCGTCGAGCTCGGACGTTAAATATCGAGAGACGCGTCGATCGTCTATAAGAAGGCCGTCGAGCTCCAACGTTAAATATCGAGAGACGAGCCTGCGTCTATAAACGTCCGAGCGGAAGACCGTCGAGCTCCGACGTTAAATATCGAGAGACGAGCCGGCGTCTATAAACGATCCGAGCGGATTAAAACAATAAAAAGTATGACCAATGTCCCGAAGCACGAGATTTCGATACCGTTCGATCGTCTCTACGCTTCAATTGGCCCAGTATCCAAAAGTACTTGGCATTTGGTAAACGAGCTCCATCATCAAAGAACACGGTATATTTCGCCGAGCGGGGAGATTACGACGATTACTTTGTTACAATCCCTTTTGGGGAGCACGAGAAGTAATAATGGGCGAGCGGATAAGCACACATTTTGGTTAAGGAAAAAGACAACAAATACAAGGAAAGCATTGCATTAAAATTAAAACTTTAGGCCGGGCGGCCTAAGTACAAAAGGGATCATATCTAGCCGAGTGGCCGAATTACAAAATTTATTCGATATAATCGTAGAGGGTCTTGGGGATGTTATCCAGAAGCGCCACCTGATCACCGGCCGGAATATTAGTGGACTCTGGAAGAAGGCCCTTAGACTTTAGATATGTCATGGTAGCGGTCATAGCCAAGTCGAAGGCTGTGTACATCCGCTCACAAATTTTCTCCGAGAATTCGGGCGAGCGGATGTAGCCCTGTCTCAAGGCAGCGACTCGACTCGGCTCGGCATCTTGATATTCTTTGAAAGCCGCCTGGGAGCCAGTGAGGGCCTCGTTCAGATTCTGAAGCTTTTCTGCATTGGCCGAGCGGCCCGCCTTCTCCCTATCGAGCTGCTCTGTCAACTCCTTTATCTTCAGCTCCAGGCCCCGAGCCTCCACGTTCTTTTTCTCCAGATCGGAGATAGCTGTATTTTTCCGAGTGGTGGCCAGGGTTATTTTTGTGTCGAGCGACTTGACTTGTTGCTCGGACTGGGCCAAGGCGTGGGCCTGATTGGCTGTCTTCTTCTGCTCGGCCGCCAGCAGATTTTGAGTTTTCTTCAGCTCCTTTTGCAACTTAGAATATGAAGGGCCCTGAGGGCCGGACGGACCAACTGCTGCCTTCAGTTGTCGCAGCTCTTCATCCACCAAGGCTAGGCGGTTGGAGACTGCAATCTCCTCCACCCATCTCTGGCAAAAGAAAATTAGAGTTGTTATCGGCCGATCGGAAATAATGCATACAAAACTTCTAATAGAGCGAACTTACCCCCGTGGCCTCCCGCATGTGGCTATTGGCCAAGTTTCGGAGGGGGATCAGCGCAGTGCGTGCCCGAGCATCGGCCCACATCTCAGCTAGGGGCCCTTTCAAGGTGATGGTGTGCTCGGGCGCGGTCGGGCGGTCGGCCTCTGGAAGCAGCTCTTCAGTCGGGAGATGAAGAGTGACCCAAATCGTGCGGCCATGACCGGGGGTCGTCCGACCGGCGGTCGGAAGGGGATCAGAAGCTGGCGCAAAAAACTGGGAATGAATGGTCGAGCGCTGGACTAAGTGGTGAGCGGGCGGAAGGGTGCTGATTGGAGTAGCCTCAACTGGAGCAGCTGGCTCGTCCCAGTCAGAAGGCGTCCGGTCGGACGAAATGGTTTCGGTCTCTGGCGCCTTGCCCCGAGCAGTCGCAGTGACCCGCTCGGATGGTTGGACCGCGGAGGTTGCCGACCGTAGGGGAGTCTCCACTCGGCGCCTCTTTTGTAGAGGCTGCTCCTCCTCCTGAGTGGAACCTTCCTCGGGGGCAGTTGGTTCTCCAGGAGGGGTGGCTCCGCTGGCCACGTTTTGCTGAGAAGCGGGAGCGGCCGACTCAGCTTGAGTCCCGCTCTCTCCTTCATGGAATCCGACCGGCTGGATACCCAACGCTTCCATTTCTCTGGCCGCCGCGGCTTCCAGAGCTGCCGCCTTTCTCTTCAAAACGCCGGCCATCACCGAATCCATGACGATATCCGCTGCAAGGGAAAGAAAAGAAATCAGTTAGCAATTAAAGCAAATGCCCAAGCAAAGTTCTTGCCGAAGTCGGTCGGAAGAGGAGTCCGTATGAGACTCAGGCCGAAGATGTACATCACTCCTTCGTGAAGAAGCTTGTTGATGTCAAGTCACAGACCGGCTAGTATATTTGCAGCGTGGAGATAGTCCGGTCAGGTCTTGAACTTCTTCAACTCGGGAGTGGGGGGTAGGCTGACCTGCCACTGGGTCGGGAAGTGGGCCCGATCGGGCATGCAGATGTAGAAAAAATAATCCTTCCAATGTTTATTGGAAGTAGGTAGCTTGTTGAAGAAGACTAAGCCGGGTAGAGCTTGGAACATGAAGGTGCCCGACTCGGCTTGCTTAGGGTAGTAGAAATAAAAGAAGACCTCCGGTCGGAGGGGGATGTTGTGAATCTTGAACAAAACAACAACACCGCAAATGAGACGAAAGGTGTTGGGTACTAGACTGCCGAGCGGCACACCGAAATAATTACAAACATCTACGATGAAAGGATGTACAGGGAACCGCAGACCGACGGTAAATTGGTCGCGGAAGATACAGAAGGCTCCACGCGGCGGCCTGTGCAGCCGAGCGGAAGGACCGACCAAAAGAAGTTCAAAATCTTCGGGGATTTCGAAATTGTCTGTCAGGATATCAAAATCACGCTGGTCGAATCGGGACTGCATGGTGGTGTACCATGGGTCGAGGGGCTGGTCTTCAGGGTGCGAAGAACTAGCCATTAGCCGAGCGAAGGGGGCCAGGAAAGAGGACAGAAACAAGAAGAGATCGCCGGAACAGTATCCGGGAGCAAAAATGGGAGAAAGAAATGTAAAGAAAGCACCGGAAACAAGAAAGGCATGAGGAGAACCTTACGAAAAAGAAGGAAGACCGAAGGGAGACACCGGAGATCGCCGGAAGCAGGAGAACGCAACCGTCGGAGCTCTAAAACGCTGGGGGCAAGGGTTGAAATCGCAAAGGCAGATAAGAGAAGGATAAGAAACGAAGAATTTATAGGGTGGAGGCCGGGCGGCCTCCACCGTCGGATCCAGGTCACGGGAATCAAGGCGTGCATCGGGCCGTCCATTTCGAATCGCTTCGATCACATCAAAGCACCATGCCACCGCCGCCGTACGATGATGGCATTACGCCACGTGGCATTCGACCATTCGAAGCATTTAATGAACGCATGCTTCGCTTTAATGTCGAAGATTGGCGCAGAACACGAGGGGATCCAGCGAATGCCATTGAATCAAGGCCATCTCTGCGGCAGGCCGATCGACCACGAGGGGATATTAGCACGACGGAGCCGCCCAGCCAGACTCGTAGTCCAGTCAGTCGGACTAATCGCCTCCTTCGACTAGACTTGAAGGGGAGGCAAGTGATCCGGCGGTAAGAACAGGGGACCAGGTCAACGCCACGTGGAAGTCAAAGAGCCGGGCGGTTCATCGAAGAGGGTCGGACCAACCAGGCCGACCGGATAAAGGGGTCTAACCGACTGGGCGGCCGCCCGGTTTTTAGCCGATGGCAAAAAGGCACCCCTATGGAAGCCGGGGTTCCGGCGCTCATTGAACAAGATTGTAGGCCGAGCGGACGGCACGCTCGGCCGAAGGCATAAAACATACTGCTAACGGTCGCCACAAAACACATTACCAAAAACTTCCCAAGTGGATCATCATATTTGACCGGTCGGACGGAAGGCGGACGTGGGCCGGTCGGGTGCCCGACAAGAGTTCGGGGAAACAGACAAGGGACATCTTCTGACAGTTGGCATGCTTCGTGATATGGTTATACTCCAAATCACGCGACAGGGGGTTCCGCTGTCCCATCGAGGACATGCTGGGACTGTAGCAGTATGGGTCAGATAAGCTCACTGACAAGCCCTTACTAGGGTATGGGCTACGGACACGTGTACACCTCGGTGTGTGTGCACTTGCTTCTCCGCTGCCCTATATAAAGGCCCCCATCCTTCACCGGAGGTACGTATTCTGATATTTCGAGAGCCACTTGCCACTGCTTGCTTGCCTGACTTGAGCGTCGGAGGGTCGCCGCCGGGAACCCCTTCCCGGCCCGACTTCTGTGCAGGTTCGCCGGAGTTTCGTGCAACCAGTCGAAGATCCACACCAGCAACCGAGGAGCGCCACGTGCCCAGCGTCCGTTGGTTCAGCATTCGGACAGGATCAAGATACAAGTCAAAATTTAATTTAAAACTTAAACTCCACAAACCAAGATATAATAAGTATCTTTTAATTATGAAACTAATTAATAAAAATAATAACAAACCTAAAACTTAAACCCAAAGTTCAATAATTCAGGAGGGGGGGCTCTAAAGTAGTTGGCACCTCTAAAATAATAATTTATCTGACTGGGTAATTAGGACTAGTTTAATTAGGGACAAGTGTTTAACTTAATAAATAGTACTAGAGAAGTTTTAAATGATGGTAGGTTAGAGGAACTCTGTCTATGTATGTCTAGCAAGATATGTCTTCGACTTGGTCTATTTGGCTTAATGAAACTAACTGTAGCTACCTCTTACTAATCCTAACTAGTTAGATCAAAGTTTTGTACTAAGTTCAGCGGGCAAGATTATTTGAAAAATTTTGAAGTCGTGGTTACTCTAATGATGTGTAAGTGACTCACCACAGCTTAAATATTTATCCAAAGAATGTCTATTTGTTGAACTCAAAGCTAAATTTGAATATAACACAAGTTAAACCAAACATTGAAATTCAACTAACTCATCTCACAAAATTATAGGATTTTCGGATTGAAAATATAAATTGGGCGAGATGAATAAAAATTAAAATAAATTAAATTAGATAACATTGAATTAAAATAAATTAAATTAGATTAAATTAAATTAGGTTAAAATAAAATAAATTAGATTAGATTAAATTAAATTAAATTAAAACAAAATAAATAAAAATAAAATAAAATAAAATAAAATTAATTAAAAATTAAACTTAAAATTACATTTGAATTCAATGTAAAGTTAATTAACGTATTATTAAAATATTTTAAAAATTATCTTAAAAATTATTTTTAAAATCATTAAAAATTATTTTTAAAAGCATTAAAAATTATTTTTAAAATCATTAAAAAATATTTTAAAATTGCCTTAAAATTTATTTTAAAAATTAATTAAATTAAACCTAAATCTTAATTAACAAATAACTAAATCAACTAAAATTTAATTAACTTTAACTTAAAACTGAATTAAATAATTAATAAGTTAACAATTAAATTAAATTAAAACTTAAAATTAAATTAAAATTAAAACTTAAAACTTAACTTAAACCTAAATTAAAACTAAAACTTAACTTAAATTTAAAGTTAACTAACATTGAAATTCAATAATTGTTTATCTCAGTAAATTATTTCATAGATCTTAATAGATCTCAATTAACTTATTTGAATTAATTTAAGTAATAATCAATAACTTAAATTTTAATTAATAACTAATTAATCCTAATTTAATAATTTATTTAATAATATGAATTTAATCATTCTAATCAATTAATGAGACTAATACTAGTGTACATTAATCAATTGGATAAAGTTAATTACTTTCAATAATTAATCCAATGATTATTTTACTCTAAAAATTTATTTAAGTTAACTAGTCATCCAAAAATAATTATAACTTATTTGTTAATTTAAAACTTATAATTGATTAAATTATATTAGATTATAGTTAATCCTGAATTAATAAGTTAATCGGAAATTTAACTATTAATTCAATCTTAACCTTATACATTAATAACTAATTAATTCATTTACTCTAAAATTAATTTAACTAAATCATTTAATATGAAAACAATCATAAACATAACTTAAATACAACTCGAGATTAATCTAAACTTTTATTTCAAAATTCATTAATCCATAATTAATTAATGATTCAAGAACTTTAATTAATCAAACTTAATTCATGATTAATTTTGAATTATTTGAGTTAAATTTTTAATCTGAAATAAAAATCAAATTATGGTTACCTTAGATAATACATGTTAAGCATCTCTCTAAATACATAAGATTATCATGTTTGAACATCTAAAATGATTGAGATATTAGGAAAAGAAAATTAAGTCATGATATAATTACTTATATAGGTTTCAAAAGTATACACTCATTAAGATAATTGTTGACCAACACTTAGTGACTAACACTTAGTGTCTAGATCTGTTAAGGTCAACTGTATACTTGTAGACCCCCAACACTTAGTGGTTAATAAGGCTTAGCTTTTCAAATAAAATGTTAGGTTGAGGGATAGATTTATTTGAAAGACAAATTTAATCACATACTTTGAAAAATATTTTAAAAATTTATCTTTAAATTTTTGATAAAATAGTTTCAATATAACTTTTTTTCAAAATCCTTGTAAAAATTTCTTTTTGAAAATTCTTTGATAAAAATGTTTGAAAAATACTTTTGATAAACTTTTGAAATTATTCTGAAATACCTTTTTAAAAATATTCCAAGCTTAGGTATATTTTTGATTTGGATCAACTCCCTATACACATAGGAATTTTTTCTTGCAATTCTGAAAGATTAAATATAATTTTTAAAATTCTTTCAAAAATTAGTTTAACAAATCTTTCAAATTCAATTTAAATAAAATATTTTAAAAATTATTTTACAAATCTTTTAAGAAATACTTTTTTCAAAACTCTTAGTTCGTAAAATTATTTGGAATATTGCTTTGAAAACACTTTAAAAAATATTTTGTAAAATTCTTATAAAATTTTATATTTGAAAATTGTGTGCAACATGTCTTTGAAAAATACTAGAAAAGTTTTTTTTCAAAAATATTTTAAAAATTAACTGTCAAAAGTTGCTTAAAAAGTTGCCTTGAAAATAAAATTAAAAAATTAGTCTGCAACACCACTTTGAAAAATTATTTTGAAAGTCCCTTTTAACAATTAATTACTTTGGAAAATTACATTTTAAAATTATATTTTTAAAACACTTAATAATTATGTCTTTCAAATATTATTGTTAGTGCAAAACCTAATGGAGAGTAACCTTAGGTTTATGTCTTTTTGATGTGTATCAAAGGGGGAGAGTGATCTTAAGTTAGAAAAGTTAAGAATATTTTTAATCTCCCAAAATATTTCTAATCTCCCAAACTTTGAGATAAAATATTTCTAATCTCCCAAACTTTTCAAATCCCTCAAACCTTGAGAATTAACCCTTAAAGACCCAAGCCTAACTTAAGAATATTGTTAAACATCAAAAAGGGGGAGATTATTGGTGCAATCGACCTCTAGGTTTTGATATTTGATAATGTATTTAAGTCTGGTCAGTTTGACCAAGGGTTAATCCAAATAGTACTTAATGTTTGAAAGAGAGAAGTCTAGTCAGGATTTGATGACTAGAAAGGGTAAGTCCAAACCAAAGGATAAGCAGGTAAGAAGTCTACTGATTGACTAGTCCTAACTATAGGTTAGGTAAGGGGAAGTCCTGGTGAGTGAAGCTAGGTAGTAGAAGTCCTGGTGAGGAAAGCCGAGTTCTAATGAGTGAAGCTAGGTAGTGGAAGTCCTGGTGAATGAAGTCAGACCCTAGTGAGTGAAGCTAGGTAGTAGAAGTCCTGGTGAGGAAAGCCGAGTTCTAATGAGTGAAGCTAGGTAGTGGAAGTCCTGGTGAATGAAGTCAGACCCTAGTGAGTGAAGCTAGGTAGCGGAAGCCCTGGTGAGTGAGGCTGGGCCCTAGTGAGTGAAGCTAGAGTGGTGGAAGTCTTGGTGAGTGAAGCCAGACAATGGAAGTCCTAGTGAGTAAAGTTGGTCAACCCCTAGGTATTATGTATTGACTGGTTTCCGGTCGACCGCGCGCGATCGACAGAACCAATGAATTATTAATGATGCTAACACTGTCTTTCTTTACCATTTTATATCTATTGTGCTAACTCAATGTTACAGGCAAATTTTAGTGGATCAACTTGATAAGATTTTAAGCAAGGCAGAGAAAGTCCAAACAGGTATGAAGGACCAGATGTTTAGCAGATAAGTGGAAGCAAGTCATTGGAGGAAAAGAGTGACTCATTAAGGACACATTCCGATTTAGGGGATAATAGGTGTCAGTCTAATTTAGGTTCATTTTGAAAATCTAAATTGAGACACTATTAAATCCTAGTATGGAGGACCATGTCCAAGTCATAAATTAATCATAATATTATTGTGCTAACTTTATTTTGCAGGTTATTATTTATGTTGGACTAACACATTTTGTAGGGTAAATGGAGCACAAAAGGTCTTAGGTGAACAATACATGTGGCGCCTTCCAGCGACGAAAGGCGCCTTTAGTACAGTTCATGGAAGGCACCTTTGGTCGGATAAAATCAAACTTCGTTGACGATAAGAAGCGAGCTGTTTAAGATAAATTGTTGAATAAGTGAATGGAGAAGAAATGGAAGAGGACAGAAGTTCCATTTTGAATGAGACTTTAGTCCCACATTGGAAGTTTCAACGCATTTTTGTTGGTTTATATTGATTCACATATATTGAGAATGTGAACAAATGCATAGGGAGATGCTCTCTTTCATGCGTGGGAACACAGGGGAGGGTGCAAATCCAGGGCCCGGATTGCACTGAACCGAGTTGACTCGTGTGCGAGCGCGACCTGCGCACACGAATACCAGACCGGTTGGGGAAAAATTTGCCCAAGTGGAACAATTAATATTCTGTCACGTAGATCTTTTACTGCTGTGAAACAGATAGTTCCGCTTGGTGGATTAGTATGATCTTCTGCACGTTACAGAAACCAGCCCCTGCCTGAGATTATCTGCTCAGGTCATTTCGACTGTAAGTTGAATTTAATCCAGTGTAACGCAACAGATTGTTTGGAAGGTGCCTGCTCAATAAAAGTGTGTTTTGACTAGCCTTCAAGGATAACTAAACATATCTCTCATATAAGCTTGTATACGCTCGATTGACATTCTAACTGCTCTGGCTTCTTGCTACTCTACTACTACTGAGGAGTTGTCCAACACCGAGCAATCCTATTATTTTTGAAAGTGTTACGTAACAAAGTTAAATTCTATACTTACTTTTTACAAAAGAAAAAGTGTTGTGTGTTACACTTGTTTCTATTATTTTTGTACTCGATCCCCTCTTCCGGCGGTTTTGGAAGAGGTATTTAGTGGATTATCCGTCGATAGATCCGTGAGACATGGGTCTTGGAGTAGGAGTCGCCGAAGGCTCCGAACCAAGTAAAATCAATTGAGTAATGTTTTCTTATTTTTTATTTTTGTGTTTAAATTTTCTGTTGCGTATATTTTGATTTCAAATCCAAAAAGATAAGTTTTAAAAACTACGTAATTCATCCCTCCCTCCTCTCATGTCTCGATCCAACACAAACTACTTAACAGACTCCCCTTATAAAAAATTAATTTAATATCATGCTTGATATTTGTAAAAAAAACTGAGAAAAATATGTTTTTTTAACATCAGGTCTTAGGTATTTATAGAAGTTTATCTGCTCGCAGTATTGTCAATTCTAAGACATGGAACTAAAGAGAACTCTAGATTTCTAATTGATTAATGAGAAAAATTCTCAATAATGCGCTACAGCTGAGTCTCAAACTCTAGATCCCTGATTAATTAATAAGAAAAATTCTCAATAATACGTTGTAACTAAGTATCGAACTCTAGATCACTGATTGATTAATGATAAAAATTCTCAATAATACGTCGCAACTAAGTATCGAACTCTAGATCACTAATTGATTAATAAAAAAAATTTAATAACATACTACACCTAAGTCTTGAACTCTAGATCCCTGATTAATGTATTTGCAAAAATTACTAATAAACCTTAGGTATTTATAGAAGTTTATCTGCTCACAGTATTATCAACTCTAAGATATGAGACTAAAGAGAACTCTAGATTTCTAATTGATTAATGAGAAAAATTCTCAATAATACGTCACAACTGAGTCTCGAACTCTAAATCACTGATTGATTAATGAGAAAAATTCTCAATAATACGCCGCAGTTGAGTATCAAACTCTATATCACTGATTGATTAATGAGAAAATTTTCCAATAATATACGAACTCTAGATCCCCAATTGATGTATTTATGAAAATTACTAATAAATCTTAAAATTATTTTAGGTGTGAAAATAAAAAAATATTAACGTAATTTTATTTTATGTTTCATCAAAATTAGTCCGTGAAGCATGTATATTTTTAATAAAATAGTAAGATAATGATACTAATGGATGTAGATTCGTCTTTGATCATGAACTAACTCCATTGTGCTTTAAAGTGTTATTTTCCTTAAATATGATTTTAAAATTTGAACTGAATTTTTGTTGGTATTTCAATTCTTTGGGCTAAGGAAGTACATTGATCAAGTAGATTCTACCACTCAGACGAACTCGTGTTGTTTCTCTTGCAGGATAAATAAGATCTTACCATCAGGAGAAATAAGATCTTACCATCACTAAAGGGATTGGTTGTGCATGTGGAGCCTTTACTCAATGGAGATCACGATTTCTTTTACTCTTTACGGTGTCAACCATTTCCACATGAAACATATTTGGCTGTAATTTTTTTTTCTTTTTACATTTTGTCGAAACAAAATCTCTACTTGTATATGTCTTAGACTATATTCTTCCTGTAGAGTTTTAAGTTGTTGTTGTTGTTGATCAGTTTGAAATCTATTGTGTCCATCAGTTCATGTTTAACACGAAAGTCCACAGTGATTGAGAGAGGCTAAACGAATAATTTTCAAGAGATAAATTTATTAACTTCTTAGATTTTTATTGCTTTTTTAAATACGCCCTCCGTATTTTCAGTATTATCGTTTTACTCTTCTCTTCATAAGTGTTATCAATTCAACCATTGGGTGTCTTGGATGAACGAGTTACCTTTTACCATATAATAAGGATTCAAACGACTCCCAAGATAATGGTGTGGTGGCAGAGTGTTTCACTATTTTCTAGGTATCTAAGGACTGTGTCTCAGTTTCAACGAATTAAAGGATGAATTTTTCTTAATAGATGATTGACCTAAAAATGTTGGGTTGATGGGTCGCCCATTACGAGCGCTTCTCGATTTACTTTGTGGGTGGTGGAAACTTCTATGAAATTGGACTGATCACCCCTAGAATTAGTCAACATAAGTTGAATATCCAATGTCAACTTACAAAAAATACAAATTAATAATAGAGTTGCAAACGCCCCCGTAGGCATAGTCAAGTGAGTACTCGTGTAGATTGCCACATGAAAATAGAGATTGAATCTCCGAAGAATAGTCCCTTGGGGGTATAAAATTAGAGTTATCAGATGGGTCAACCCCGTAATAAGGTGGGTTGACTCGTCATCTTAGGGGATTAGAAAATCCCCAACCCAATGCAAGATAGGTTGTAGGTTAGACGGCCAACCCAGGAGCCCATAAAAAATAAAAATAAAAGGTTTCATATTTTAGAGGATTTTACTTCTAAAAGATTTATTTCTCAAAGATAACATCGATTTCCATATGCTTTTCGATAGTCTCAATAAAATGTATTCCAGAAATAAATATTTTAAATGTTAATGGACATAAAATGGATAATGATAAAAAATATTACTTTTATTTAAAAATTACAATAAAAAAAGATAATAAACTGATATAAAACTTTGACTTGTGTTTCTCAACTCATGAGCCAACCGAAGCCCATCATGGATTGACACATTCAGGTTGCGACCTAGGTGCGCTGGCCCATCTAGACTCACCTTAAAATGGATTGATAAAATTTAAACCTAACCGTTATAAATTATTTGGTGGGGCAGGCCAACCCGACTAGTCTAACCCAAATTGACGGCTTTAAGTAAAATCCTTTCCACCTAAAGATATCTCTCAATCATTATGATTTACTTCATTTAGTTGTGGAACCAACAATGAGGGATCGCTTGAAGTGAACAGAGTCAACTTGAATCACATAATAGGGGTGCAAATGAATTGAGCTTTCAAGTTGGTTTTAAGAATATTTGATTCATATTTAAAACTATTGAATTCGAATCGAACTAATATGTTTGATAATTTTTTCGAATCAAATTCGAACCATAATATTTTGTTAGATTGTTTACAAGTCGTTCACAAATCGAATTATGATTAATTTATATATTTTTAATTTAAATATGCTCAAATTGTCCAAATAATTCGAATTAAACTTAAATTTGAATCATTTCAAATTATAGGGCTCTAATCAATGTTCGAACAATTCGAACTTAAGCTCAAATTGTATTTTGAACCGAGCTTGAATTAAAATTATTTATAATTTTGAGCTTTGAATCAAATTCGAATATCATATATATATATTTTTTTCAAATTCGAACTCAAATATCAATATTTTCATATTATTCGACTAGTTCATTTATGCCCCTAATCCATTATAATGGGGGGAGGCGGAATCATTTGACGATCGGATATAAGTTGACTCTGTGATTTATTTCCCTTTGCATAACATGGGGACGGACTGTGAAGAACATCTTAGATGAGCGTAATTACCTTTTGTTATAAAGACGAGACGAAATTGATATCATTTATAAAAGTATGAGGACTGAAATAAAAATCACAGAAGTATTGAATAGCAATAATTATAAGGTTGAAAATAAAAGTTCCCCTAATTATTATCATATGTGACTTTGACGAGAGATATGTTTCGAGGTTTTCTTTCCCCCTCTCTTCATCCTTTCAAGTAAACATGCCTTTAATGGTTTGATCTTCATCCTTAGCGATGCCGAAATATGATTCCTTCTAAACTCACTAACAAAGCAAATTAGTTAATCAAGTTCTAGATTCTCTGAAGGATTAGTCAAACACAAACTTGAAAACCATACAGAATTGTCCATCAATACGCATGTAATCCAGGAATTTTGTCGAAAAACTTCCCAGAAAAGAAACTTCTTCATGGTGGTCAGTAAGCAGCAAACTCACAGAAGTTAAAGCACATTCCAGAACAGCATAACTATCGCTTCGGCAACACTTCGTCTCTGTTTTCCCCGACCTTCTTGAACTAGGAAGTCGATCTAATGGTAGTGAATGGTGCAGAATCTGATAAGATATACTAGCAAGTCTAACAAAGCATGATGGTTTGTGCCATTTCTTTTTCTCTGGCACACGGATTGATTCAACAGTGGGAGAGGTATGAACAAGAACTTGCAACTATAGCGATAAAGAGTGATACAACTTGTTCAAGTAAGTAACCAGAGAACTTCAAGGTGAAAGCAAGAGCAAGGACCAAGTTTAAGATTTGGAACTACTTCAATACTAGTAGTAACTCAATAAAGCAGAATTATAGATTGTAACCAAACTCGAGACCAAGAAGCGATTACAAATGATGAGGATTATTCCACAAGAAGACAAATTAATACTAAACTGTAACTACATGTTTTTGTATTTTTTTTCAGAAGCATCATGTTCCTCAAAGTATCAAATAAGAGAACTACAAATTCTGATGAACCATGGCAACAAGAACATGACCATTAATTGGTTTGTTTGCTACGACTTGGAGTAACTTGGCAACAAAAGGCCTTATTTTTTTGTTTTTTTTACACTTCTTGTTTCTCAAAACCTTGAATTTGATTCAAAAAAGTTCCGTAGGGCAAGATACATGAAGTTGTTCCTGATCCAAATGTCAAGAACACATGCTGGACAATGGGCAACAGTATAGAAGCTATAAAGTTCAGAAACAATTGGACAACTTAACACTCTCAATTATATTGGATTATAAAAGGAAATTCCAAAGAAGAAAAATAATCCAAGTGAAACCAGATGAACGATCACATTTCTGTGCTCTAAACTAATCTTTTATAGAAAAAACATTTATAAGCTATGAGATCTCCATTATATGTATCAGAAAACAGTATGAAGAAGAAAACTATCTATAGATTAACTCAGACTGTAGCAATCTGAAACTGAAGAGTGAGGAACTCCGACGATTCTCAAATCCGACTAAAAAAGGAAGAAAAATTCAAGTAATAAAGATCTCATCCATCCATTTTCTACTCAATCTCCTCGAAATCGATCAATCCGATAAGGTCGAGTAGAAGAGGCAGTCGCAAAACCCCACCTTTGGGCTCAATCGGTTCCCTTCTTCTTGACTACTCGGCGCCTCGTGCTCCGCTTCCATGGCTGCATCACGGAATCGTGGAACCTCGAGGGCATTGCCAATGACCTCTTCCTCCCCTTCCCCTTCGAACAAGATTCAACTCCGCGGTCCACCTCTCGCTCCACGTCCATAGCTCTTTCCCCGAACACTTCGATGACGGCCAGCACCAAGAGATCGAGACCCTCGCAGCGGTTCGCTGGATCACTAGAAGCGTCCATCGAGGGAGCGAGGTCGGAAATGGAGCTCAAAGGTGGAGTCTTGGATGCTCGAATTCTCATTGAAAAAAAGCTGCTTTATCGGATTGGAATACTGACTGATAATTGGAAGAGGAGAAAGCTGAGATTCGGAGATGGCAATCTGACGCGAATTGCGCGAGGAGATTGGAGAAGGCAGAGCAAAGGGGACGGGAGATCGAGACGAACAGTAGAGGAGGCGAATGGTGGAATAGATGGCCTGCGCGTTTCGATATACGAAAGAGGGCTGTGCGCGAGAATATGTTTCTTTTCTCGGGGTTGTATTGTAATAATTTTATTTTTTTTAACCGAACCGGTTTCAGATACCAATTTAGCAGTTGGACCGGTGGATCAGTTGGTCGAACCGCACCGATCTAGATCTATTGACTAAACCGCGAAGACAACGTTGAGTGTTAACATGAGTTATGAGGTAAATAGTCTTGTTGGACGATGTAGTGATTATTTCATGAGATATTATTATCTTAAGGTTTGAGATTTGAATCATAATAAAATTGAGATAAATATTTTTTTTATGTGTGAATTAATTTTTTTTTATGTGTTAATCATTATTCTAAAGGCCTTGAGCACGAATAAGATCGTATTTGTCTTTTTTACTATCATGAGTTACGAGATAAGCCCTCAGTCACTGTACAACGGTTAGATGTTTGATGGATTATCAAAGTATTATGCTTTGATTTTTAATTAAAACATGCACATCACATTTGGCAGAGCGACCGTGTTGATAAAACACAATGTCTTGTAAGTTCAAGTGCGGTATGAGATAAAGAGAGAATGTTGCTGTATCATTGTGAGCGTTTTTAAATTTATCCAATAATAATCAGGAGAGCTGCTAACCTCAATGAATAATCGAATGAGTGAAAGTGTGAATATGTAGACTATAAAAATTATTTATATAAAAAACAAACAGTTATGAAATTGAGTGAAGCGTCACAATTGGAATAGTAAAGGACAATTACCTTCAATTTTAAGAAACTTCGACTCTTAAGATTAAGTTTGGAGTTATAAAAAAATTAAGAAATAGAATATAAGAAATAGAATATATCTATATATTCATCGTGGAACGGTCTTTAATTGTGTTGTGCGTGGTATCTAAAATTGATCTTAACGTCTCTATTGAAATACGTAGTTATGTTTTATTATTATTATTTTTAATTTTAAGATTAAATCAATTAAAATTTATCTTTAAAATTTCGAGAAATTGAATTACAAAGTTCAAGAAAAAAAATTTAAAACTATTTTTTTTAAATGGTATATGTAGGAGTTAAAGAATTTTTATTTTAAAAAATCAAAATATATAGAGTTGAGTTATAGTATTAACATAAAAATATTTTTAAAACTAAAATTTTTTTAAGATGTTCAGAGTTTGACAATAATTAATGACAAATTAAAAGTTAATTTATTAAATTTATTAACAAATCTTGTGGATTCCAATAGCGGATCCCGATAGCCCGATTAGCTATAAATAAAAAGACTTTCCCTCCTCTCGCCGGATGCCTAAACTCCGATTGGGTTTTACTTTCTAGGTTTTTGCGGCTCGCCTTCGTGTACTTACGCCTCGATGGGAGGCTCGCGCACGCAGGCGAACAAGGCTCACAAGAGTCGCTTCGCTTCAAAATCTTCTCGTCAGCTCCACCGGACTTCCGGCACTGGTGAGTTAATTGTTGAATTTGAATTTTCTCGGTCGTATGCATTTCCTGAAAGGCCATCTGTGTGTGTTTAGATGGCAAACGTATCGGGAAGCCAGATTCTCACCGGGCCGCAGTGAAGGGGGCACGTGCTGCTCGGATTCAGCGCAGCAAAATGGTAGGCACCGCTCACAGTTGTTTCATTTGTTGTGAATTTTATCAAGCATAACGCGAGGGCGTTCTTTTCCTCCCATGGTTTGTTGTAAGATCAGAATTTGATTCAAGTCAAAGAAGTACCTGCGTTTGTTTTGATGTATGAAGGATTGTCATCTTGAGAATGAAAGAAAAACTTGATTTTTTTTCTTTTAAATGTGATTAGTTCTTGATATCTCTTGAACTACAGATCCGTGACCAGAAAAGGGCCGCTTTGTTAAAGGAGAAAAGATCCTCAACTGGATCCTCAAGTCCACCTCGTGTTATTGTGAGTAATACTATACTTGAATTTTTTTTTGTTCATTATTCCATTACTGTTGCTCCTCGACTTGAAAATTGGAGCTACCATTTTTTTTTTGTCAAGATTCAAGGAAATTCATCTTTAAGAGATATTCCTCAATTTTGGCTCACAATATAAATTACTAGTGAATTTCTCCACAAAAATTTCCATTTCGGGTGTCAACTTATTTGAATTTGTTTTAACTCATTTTTTAAATTAATGCGGTGGTTTAATTGACTTGATTGTTTATTTTTTTGATAAATATGCCATAAACAATTTATGGCGATCTAAGAAAATTTAAGTTTCAGTTAATGACTAGACTACCTGATTATAGGCTATGTTGATAAGATAAAAACAATGCACTTAGCTTAAAATCAGAATCTTGTACATCAGATTGCAGTGTCTTGTGTGAGGATTATGTCTGATGTATGACTTGTGGCTTGATGTCATTATCTTCTGCATTAAAAGCATTGACAAGTGGTTAATAGTCAATATGGTTAGCAAAGTTCACATTTTGTATTTGACAATTGGTACTTTTTAAACTGAATCTGTGTTACTTTCACTTTTCTTGCATATGCACTTAAATTTTGGGTTTGGATTTGTTTCCCTTCTAAGTAAGGCTGACATTAATTTATATTCTTTGTGTCAGGTCCTTTTTGACCTTTCCTCATCCACAAATTTGGGTAAAGTTGCAAGGGATCTGTTGATGCTATCATCAGGAGAAGATACATCACCTTTGTCAAACACTGTTGCTTCATCAATTTACAAATTTAGGCTAACGGTTTGTTCCTTACTGCAAAATTTGCTATTATGCTTCCTGTTATTGACTGTCATCTTCATATTCTAGTTGACTGTTGTGACTCTTTGCTATGTCTAGCAATCTATGTCATAGTGCTATTTTATGTGCCAAATGTTGTTGTTTAACTTACAATATGCTTTTTAATCATGGCAATAACTGTGAAGGTCCTGGAAGCTCCACATGGAGATCTGTTATCGTGCGTGGAAATGGCAAAGGTATCAAATATACACGGGCATTTCATAGAAATGTTTTTATATATAATTGACAAGTTATGCTTATCTTCTTAAATTATTTGAAAACAGATAGCAGATCTTATTGCATTTGTAGTGTCTGCAAATTCATTGGTTGATGAATATGAAACAAGCAACCCGGTGGATGCATTTGGACAGCAATGTCTTTCTGTCTTCAGAGCCATTGGTTTACCAAGCACTGCTGTCTTAATTAGGGTAAATATTTAATGTTGCATGCTTTTCATGCGCACAAAATTTTCTATTGTTACAAATTGAGTGCATAAATTTTGGACAATGGATGTTGTCAACAGGATCTTCCTTCAGACATAAAACGAAAACAAGACTTCAAAAAGCTGTGCATTTCTCATCTTTCTTCTGAGTTGCCTGAGGATTGTAAATTTTATCTGGCTGATACTAGGGATGATTTGCATAAGGTACTACCACAACGTGGTCTACCCAAAAACATTCTCATTAGATTGAAATATTTACTCAAAGTTCTAAACATCTTCTTACTATTTGTAAATGACCTTTTCTTGTAGTTCATGTGGCTTTTCAAGGAGCAAAGCCTTTCATGCCCTCATTGGAGGAATCAAAGACCTTATCTTATGTCCCAAGAGGTGCACTTTTTCGAAGCAATTCTATACAAGATATATATGATATAATTAGGCTTATTATATTGTTTGAGCATATAATATGTTATCCTCGTGCATATGTCATATGATCACTAGATCTGCATTTTGATTTGGCAATATTTTTGTGTATGTTTTATTTGTCAGTTTTAACAGCACATAATGTGAGTTATTATTTTTTTTTTTTTTGCCTTACTTGATATGCTGCATATTTCCTGCCAACTTCTCTTACAATACTTTTATCAGACACTTCTAGAACCTGATCACGATAATCCTGGAATGTGCTCGTTGCTTCTGTCTGGTTATGTGCGTGCTCACAGTCTTTCTGCTAACCAACTGGTAAGTATTTTATCTAGGGCATGTTTCTTTATCAGTGCATGGTTCTTACTTCTTCCCCTCTAGGTTCATGTTTCAGGCACTGGAGATTTTCCGATAGCGAAGATTGATATCCTTAAGGATCGATTCCCTATTAATGAAAGGAAAAGTTCTAACTCAATGGATGCTGATGATATGAATAGTTCGCAGGTAATTTTATTTTTAAAGAAATAAAATGATCTTCCATTTTTCAATTCTAGATTCAAAGGGTTTCTTGTTAGCTTGTTTGAAACTCTTTTAAGTTCTCCTATAAGTGATTTGTGGTATTCTCTTGATGTTGATGTAGTTAAGTTTTTTACAAAGAAAACCTCTTCTGATAATTATCTCATGTCTATAGATTGGGCTAAGTATTTTCTTATAAATCATGACATCATCTACATTTTTTGTTTTTGTTGTATAAGTATTGCTTGAACAATATTTCTTCTTCAGCTCTGCTATAATATGGGGTATGAAATCAAGATACAAAGGTTACATGTTGCAATGAGAATACATGTGATGGATTATAATTGATTAAGTAGATTTTACTAAAATGGGAGTAAAAATAGAATACATGTGAAGAAGTGATTTAATAGCAGTCAGTCTGAGATTTTATCACAACAAACTTGGTTGATTAATGGGCTACAATCTCATACATAGAAATTACGACCTCATACCTTGTCTATGTCAGTAGCAAATTCTATTATTTAATGATTCACTAATGTAAAGACAGTTTAGTTAAATATGGTTGAATACATTGCATCTAAATTTCTCATCAGGTTTGTCAATAGTTGCTTTTTTCCTGCTTTGGTTATCAAAGCGTTAATTTTTGATACATGTGATATAATCTATTTTTTGATTACTTAACTGTTGCTTACTATCCTCCATTTATACATGTGATATAATCTATTTGACTAAAATCAGCTAACCTAAGTGGAATTTCTTGCTTGAGAAAACATGCAGGTCATACAGACTCTACTTCCAGATCCTTTGAAGCAGGAACCTTTGGTTATTGAAAATGTACCCGACCCTCTTGCAGGTGAACAGGTGAGGATGGATTTCTTTTGATCCATGTATTGTCTACTGAATTACTTCTTTTGTTTTTTGTAAGCTATGAAATTTGATTCGCTTGCTGAATTTATTTAACCTATGGTTGTGCTTATGATATCTGATTTGTTGCTCGTTCCATAAGCATATGTTGGTACTTTTTTTTCTTCCTTTTTTGTTTTGGGCTAATATGTAACAGTAAAAGGTAGCCACTTTACTTTCTGTCTGTTTTTGCATAAGAAATTTACATTGATTGTTCCATGATCATATGTTGACACTTTTATTTCCTTTTGTTGCTATGAGGTAAGGTGTATTTTGCAAGGTTCTCCTTGCCTTTTGAACTAATATATATCCACCTAGGTCATACTACAAAAGATAACTACTCATCTTTCTATTTACTATGAATCTTGATTCAGTTGGAAGGAAAGTTTGAGTTATTCCTATTATTTGGCATCTTTTGAAATCATTGTTTTATCAATTAGTTCTATTACAGCACAAGGAGTTGGCATCTCTTAAATATATTACTTATTTCAGGGATGTTTCCCATGAGGGAAGAAAATATCCTGAGAAAGAAAGAGGATAAGGAAAAAAATACTTATAGGAAAAGGATTAAGAAGCATTTTCCTTCTTGGTTTCCTTGGAGGGAAGGAAAGAAGAAGAGTTTTTTGTTTGTCAATTTCCTTAGGGAGAAGGAAAGAGGAGAAATTTATTTTTCAAAACTTTATTTGTTAGAAAAGAACATCCCAGTCTTTCCCTTCCCTCCTCTTTTCTGTCCAATGAAACAGAGGGAAAGATTCACTGTAGAAATATTTTTGTTGCCTTATTTCTATTTGTGTTTTACTTTCCTGCCTCATAGGAAACACACTCTTAGTGATCATTTTGGAGGAAGCAGTTTATTGGTCATAAAAGATTGTTAGCAAAGTCTGAGATTTCTCTCCCATTTATTCTTTTTATGTTATGACCATCAGCATGGTCTGTTACTCGCAGCATGAACTGCCCTGGAGAATTGTACCTTTTGGCTCTAGGACATTTGACTTGTATGCTATTTATGCTTACCTTTGGGCATGTTACACTGGTTCAGTTGCGAGACTGTCAAAAGATGCCAAATATTTGACTAAAGTTCAGGTGGCCTCACGATTTCCATTCTAATACGTGTGCTATCCAGTACCAACATTTGGGCTGTGGCTTATCAATTTTGTAACAACTTGTAATACACAGTAGTACAGATAAAGGTAAATCACACATAATTACATTAAAGCTGCAAAGGCCACCGTGTTCGAAATCATCCATGCTCTTTCGAATATATTTTTTAGCTTTAGATGCCCATCCGTTTGTTGTTTGGAGAGTAATTGTTAGTAGAGTGCCTTTGTCATTGTTGATGAATCTAGACTCTAGCTCATCATTAATGCTTGTTTTTAAGTTAACTTTTTGGCTTTTGTTAACAAAATCACACAAAATAAATAGAAAATTCACAAATTTATTTATTTTATTTTTTATGTTAGTATTATTATTACTTAGCTTATTACTTGTCCGCTTCTTGATTATTGTGCATCTGTAATTTGACTGATTTCTATTTACTTTGCTTAGTTTAGGTTCTCTTAATGCTAAAGACCAGACAAGTCGTTTGTAATTAATCTACCTTCTGGACCTGTTCTTTGGCATTATAGGCTTTTCTGCCTTATTTATTGTATGCAGAAGAGACCAGAAAATATGTTTAGAATATTAGTCAAACCAGTTGAAACTAGAGGTTTTTTACCTAGAGCATATAGTTCTGATGTTAGTTCTGTTTAGTAAAGTGCATATAAATATTCTGTTATTTGCTATGTTGGTTTTGTACTAGTCCAATTAGTACACTGCAACCAAGCAATTTCCAAGATGAGATTAAAAGTATTCAAGTTATTAGTGAATCTTAGGATTAGTTGTGTGAGCCATAGGTTCATCGTCTTATCCATATTTACAGTCCACTTCCTACCGTGCATTGTAAACAAAACAAATTTCTTAATAAAATGAAATGAATAGAAGCCTTAACAGCTACCCTGGTTTAGCTCTGTACATTTGGTATGCCTCATGGTCCACTTGCCAATTTAGAAAAAAAACAAAATTCCCCCCTTTCACTTCAACTGTGCACATGAAGATGGCATGAGAGCAACAGAACTTGTAATATCATTACTTTTATGTGTGATAAGATACAAGTTTGTACATATTTGGTTGTGACATATAGTTCATGTTAATTAATCCACCTGTTGTCAGATAATTTTTGTGGAAGCTAACAAAGCAATGATCTTTTGGTTACCATTGATATCATCTTAAGTTGTAACCTCTGCGTTCATTCAAATGTTTACTGATTGTTATGGTCATAATTTTATGCTTCAATTGGCAATTTCTGTTTGCTTATGTGTATATTTTGAGTAGACATGGCCAACAGAAGCAGAGATGGCTGAAGCCGAGACAAATAACAAAGAGCGAAAGTTGGTTAGGAAGAAACTTCCTCGAGGCACTTCAGATTACCAGGTTATTGCGTTAATTTGGAGTTCTTACACTTTACTTTTTTCCTTGCATAGGTATAATATGAATAAACTTTGACTCCCAAGACTCCTAACTATTGGAACTGTTTGTAAGGATATTGCTCCATCAGGAACTTATCAGTGCAAACATTCAAAATTTCCAGGTTACTTTCAACCATGTTGATTAAGATTGTTTTGGTCTCCTTTCAAGGCTTTTAATCCTTACACCTTCAAACCGAATTACTTCTAGACTAAGCAAATTCTTTGCTTGCCTTTAAACATGTGTATCCCATCCTAACCTATTTTTATATCTTTATCAATCCATTGTAGCTACACCTAATTGCTCCTAGGTAATAGTTTTTCCCTCTTAAACTCTAAACATCTATCTTAGCATTATCATCTCTGCAATAATTTTGTTTATTTGGCTCTTTTTTCATCTACTTTTTTTCATTTTCCTTGCTAAGTGCAGGTTGAAAAATTCATTAATCACATTTACTTGCCATGTTTTCTAGGCTGCTTGGATTGTGGAGGATACTGATGATGACTCTAACCTTAGTGAAGAGGATGATGATGGTATGATAATAGCTGAACATGGAGACCAAGCAGCTCAAGAAAATTCTGATCATTCAGATATTGATGATCATTTTGTCAGTGAAAATTTTGATGATAAAACAATTGGGGATACTGAAATGGCTGTGAGTTTTCACATGATTACTGTTCTAAATTAAAGCATAATTCATTTTAATTCATCAAGTATTGGTAGTGAGCAATGCTTGGTTGTAGCTTCATTTTTGTTTTACTTAAAGATTGTAGGCCTTGCTCTCATGCCTGTCATCTAAGCTAGAAATTCTTGTGACTTGTCTGACTGTATTTTCTGCTCGTTTCTCCATGTTAATTTCTTATGTGAACATAATGTGTTACAGGACGATGAAAACATGACAAAGGAACAGATAGAAGCAGAGGTTAAGAAAATTAAGGAAGCATATGCTGATGATCAAGGTACTTATCATCTGCTAAATCACTTAAATTTACAAAGAAAAGAACCTCTCCTTGTATTTTTTAACTGTTGAGAATCTCATCTATTTATACAACACAACATGGGATATCATCATTTTATTCTTGAAAGCAATTGCAACTTAGATCAATTCTTTTTTTGGTCAGTTTCTTTGCTTCAGGTGGACATAAATTGTCAACACCTATTATTTCCTTCAGTGAACTATGCGTTAACATTTTCTTTAATGAGTCAATTAAATATCTGAACACCTTTGTTCTCACATTTTTATGGTCTAACCAAAGTTTTTTTTTTTGTGTAGAGTTTCCTGATGAAGTAGAAACACCAATTGATGTCCCAGCTAAAAAGCGTTTTGCCAAATATAGAGGACTCAAGTCTTTTCGAACCTCTTCATGGGATCCAAAAGTGACCATCCTATATTAATTTTTTGTCTTTTTTTTTGTCTCTCTCTTTATATCATGTGCTTTTTTCATTGGCAGGAATCATTACCCCCTGAATATTCAAGAATTTTTGCTTTTGACAATTTTGCTAAAACGCAAAAGAATGTCCTTGCAAAGATGCTTGAGGTAGATGAAGGGAACACGAATGAATGTGCTCCTGTAGGATCATATGTGAGAATCTACTTGAAAAGTGTACCTTTGGAAGTGTCTGCTAGGCTATGTTTACCCTTAAGGAAGGCACCTGTGCTTGTATGTGGGCTTCTACAACATGAATCAAAGATGTCCGTCCAGCACTTTAGGTATATTATTTTCGTGTGTTCTCATGTTCGGATAGAAGAATACTTTTTTAATTGTCAGTGTGTGGGATGGTGATTCTGATGGCTGTTATTGATCTTTATTGCTTTGATTATATTTTAGTTACATTAATCTCATGGATCCATTGACTCTACCTGTATTGAAATTCAATCATAAATGGTCTTGCATCTCCAACCCATGTTAGTATCTAATGGTATCATCTAGTTTGTAGGAAGTAATAAATCACTAGAAAAGGAACATTGTGGATAACCCTCATTTGTGAGACCTACAGAAGCAGTACTATCTGAGATAATGTACACTGACTTGTTCATAATTTCTTCCCGTTTCTTAGAACATTCTTGAAATTCTGATCAAAGTATTTTTATCCATGTGAAAAATTTAGATACAAATTAGAATATGATGGGCTTGTAGCTATAAATTGGTATTTAAGAGAAGCTGTTGATGGATGGTCATGGATGGGTCATTTAAATTAACTGAAGAGCAACTGTCCCAAGAACAATACCTTTAAAGTTTGATTAATGAGTTTTATATTATGTTCAAATTTTGAAAGGCATTTCTTAAGTTCTTCTCTGTTTTACAGCATTAAGAAACACGACTCTTATGATGCTCCTATACGGTCCAAAGAGATGCTCAGTTTCCATGTAGGGTTCCGTCAGTTCAATGCAAGGTACTATCTTGGTGAACTTTGTTGTTTATACGTTCACTGAAACTCCCTTGTAGTCCTATCAGTTTTATAGATAAAACAATTGAAGTTGAAGAGTCTTTAACATTGGTTATTTGCAGGCCTTTGTTTTCTTCTGACAATTTGAATTCTGATAAGCACAAAATGGAGAGATTTCTACATCCAGGACGTTACTCTATGGCATCTGTTTATGCCCCTATTAACTTTCCTCCCCTTCCATTGGTAATTCTGAAGACTCAAGATGGAGAAGCTCCTGCTGTTGCTGCCCTTGGTTCACTAAAATCAGTGGACCCAGATAGGATAATCCTTAAGAAGATTATTTTAACTGGGTAATTTTTTTCTTGGTTTTTTTATTACTCGCATGTAAATGTGAATGTGCATATCTACTAGCTAATTACAATCTTCTTGTACAGTTAGTTGCAAACCTAATAATTTTGTTTCTTGATGCTATGTTTCCTAGTAAAGTGATTCTTTCCAAATTCTTTTGTGAAAAAGACCTTGACAACTGTTTTTATTACTTTTTTTTTTGTTTATTGTGTTCCAAAGGTTATCTTAGTTGTAATGCAGATGCACTCAGTTTTCCCCCATTACATTATTTTTACTGTCATGAAAACTATAATCATTGCCATACCTTTTCATCTGAAATTATGATGATTTCTATGCTTTCATGTTGATGCTGCTGCTATAATGTGATTATATGAACTCATTGTTTTTTACCATCAATTTCGTTTCATCTTTAGCACTGAGAATAATTTTTTCTGCTACCCATTTGTGTTGAGTTTGCTTCTATACTACCCATTCATGTTTCAGAGTATCTATTAGTTAATAACGATACGATCTATTGTGCAGCTACCCGCAAAGAGTGTCAAAATCTAAGTCCATAGTGCGGTACATGTTCCATAATCCTGAGGATGTCAGATGGTTCAAGGCAAGTCTTTCAGCTGTTTGTTGGCAGGGTGTTTAAAGTGATATTCACAGTGGAAATTATTCCTGATATATTTTCTGATACGTGCAGCCACTAGAGGTATGGACAAAAGGTGGTCGTCGAGGTAGAATCATGGAGACTGTTGGGACTCACGGTATGCAGTCCCGATCCAGTTAAATTTAGAATTTATAAATTTATAACTTCAACAGTCACAAATTTGGACTAATGGTTCCTCTGTCTTGTGTGTTTATCCTTCAGGCGCTATGAAATGTATCTTCAATGGCGTGATTCAGCAGAATGATACCGTGTGCATAAGCCTATACAAACGCGTTTACCCCAAGTGGCCGGAGCATTGCTACGCTTCGTAGGACATCAAATGCAGCAACATGAGTAGGCTAAATATTCCCTCCCTTTACTGGGATTAAACTTCCGGTTCAAAAGAAACCAAAGAATGGGAATCTACATTCAAATTAGCCATTTCCTAAATTTGTACATTGTATCAGCTTGTAGTTTTTCTCTTTGGTGCATGATGTATCTGATGCACCATATGATTTTGGACGAGTTACTAGCTTTTTGCTGTGCTTCCTATTTATTCTATCATTTGTTTTCTTCAAAATGTGATATTATTGTTTACTGCATTTACTGGTTCCAAGTTATTTTTGATAATGAGGTTGGATTTCTAGAAAAATTGCAAAGTGCTAATTAGATGGTTACTTTCATTCTGCAGGAATTATTTATTTTTTGGGTAATAATTCGATTATTTTCTGGCTGCGATTATAATTTTTTTAAAATATTAAAAATATTATTTTCCAATCTGGATCGATCCATTTCTTAGGGATCGCACCGCCGAACACATGATGAGTGGCGGGCGGCGTGGTTTTTTTCTTATCAAATTCCGCCGCCGGCGGCGCCGCAGCAGCCGATTTGTCCCACTAGCGTGGCGGCCGCCGTTTACTTTTTTTTTTCGTATTTTACTTTTGTCTTCTTGTGATAGCATTCCTCACCACGCTATTAGAAATAAAGAGATATTTTAGCAAAAGCCGGCAGTTAGAAATAAAAGAAACACTTCGGCAAAAGCAGCCAATAGACCTTTCGGCTGATTCAGACTTTATTAGCTCTTATTTTGCAATTTGTTTGTTTGTAGTTTAATGTTATAAATTTATTTATTTATAATTTATTTGTACAATTTATATTCATAAAAGGGTAGAAAAGGTCTCACACTCCAGGAATCCCTTGTGTTATGGAGTTAGTGTGATTAGGGGTTAGAGGAATTTTTTGTTAGATGTGTCTCTCAAAAATTAATCCTGTCCTATTGTGTTATTGTAATAAATTCTTTATCTAAAAAGATTAATCAGGTTGGATAACGTTGAATTTGGGATGATCGATCCGACCCTATGAAAGTTTTCGACTGATCACCAAGATAAATCGGGAAGCGCTCGCAACGGACAGCCCAAGAATTCAACATTCTTTAGGCTACGTTGGGTTGAGTGTAATATAATATACTTATAATGTAATCAAATTTGTAATATAATGTAATCTTGATTACATTACTACGTTTAATAATGTAATGTAGGTAATGTGTTGATTACACGGGTCATTATATTTTATTATTTGGTGTCCATTATTTTTTATAAGAAGTGTAATTCGTATTATTATAAAATGACAAAAATATTATACGACCTCTACCGACACCCGCCGCACCTCTGCCGGAGCTTGCGGTAATCAACGGTCGTCGCTGTTGACCTCCTCCACTGACCGCCTCTACTAGCGGTCGAGGTGGACTAGAGGTATATTCGATATTAAAATTTTGATTAAATGGTGACCTCGTAATGTAATTGGATTGCATAATATTTATTTTGTAATCCACTAATTTTTGTAATTCAGATTACATTATATTATAAGTTTAAAATTAAACCAAATAAAATAATTAACCTTGTAATGTAATAATTACAAGATAAATTACATCCTACCAAACGTAGTCTTAGTTGCGTGTCCCATTTGAAAGAAATTTTTTTACAAATTCATTATAGTTGAAACTTGAACCGTGAATATTTGAGTAGCAATTTAAATACTCTACCGCTATATCATAACCCCGGGGATCAATTTCTATTCATACAAGAACATTGAAAGAGTATAAATAAACTTTTACCAAATCCTTACTCATTAAAATTTAATGTATTTAAGGGCCGGCCGCGATCTAAGTAATTAATAACTACCTCAGTGTCATTTTGGTCATTAAATTTCCTAAAACAAGCACTTATGAGATTGAAGATCCAACCGGACTGGTCTAATCTCGGATCGAACAACCGGTTCGTAATTGAACCACTTCTCTACAGCTTACAAAAAAAAATCGAAAACTTTTATCGAAGGCATCGCGGCCGTCGGATCTACATCAAAATGAAGGAGCCGGCAAATTAAGATCGAACGCCAAGGGCGTCTTCGCCTCCGGCGCGCGGCCGGCGGTGGTGGCAGCGGAGGTGTTCTCCTGCGGAACCCACGCCTCCGCCACCACTTCGACGGTTTCGATTTTCCAGCACCCAGGGCTCCCTGATTCGCCGCCCTCCGTGGGCCCTAGCGACAGATCCCGCCCGCCGATCCCCCCTAATCCCCAGCCCGGCGGAGTCGGCGTCGGCCCCCACGCGATCTGTGGTTCGCCGGCGGATCCAAAGTTGGTCTTCGCCTTGGGGCCGCGCAGGCTGCGTGCGGCATCGTCGTACGCCCTCGCTGCCTCCTCCGCCGTATTGAAGGTCCCCAGCCACCTGCGCGTCTTCTTCCACGGGTCGCGGATCTCCGCCGCGAACCGTCCCCATGGCCGCTTCCGCACGCCGCGGAAGTGCCCCTCCCCGCGCGCTCCTCCGCCCGTCGCCGCCGCCATCTACACCAGAAAACTTCGAGGTTAAGGGAAGCAGCTCCGAAGACCTCCATATTTATAGCCGGAAACGTCGGTCTGGCTTCGGCCCGACAGGTCTTCTCCCACGGTCACCGTCAGACCGTACCGCTTACCGATGTTTCGCCATCGGCAAGCGGGCGACGTGTGACTCCACGCGGAGCACCGTAAGCTCGCTAACCTCCGCACGAATCACGCAGCGCGACCGCGTTCGCGCCCCATCTGACGGCTGGAGGCGGCTGGACCCACCCGAGTGCGGACAACGAACGGCGATCTCGAAGCGCTTGAATCGAATCAAACCCAAATATATTTTTTTCACCATATTAATAAATAAATTATTAATTGAACTAACAAGGTTTAGTGGCACAATAAGGATTAGTGAGTTAACTAAGAAGACACGTAGGATGACAAGCTGGCGGATGAGGAAATAAATTAATCTGTTAGGAGAAAGCTGAAAATTTCCAGATTTAGCAAACAAGCGTAAGCTTCTGCTGGGTTGAGAAGTTGTGCCTTTCGACGAAGAGGCCATGATTGAAGCACAGTGGATCCTCACCTCCTCGCTGCTTCACCAAGCTCCAAACGTGGGGCTGTTCGCTAAGCAATCGCCTTCTTTTTTTTTATATGGATTCTCACCGGTGAGAATGGCGATCAGCGTTGAGGTCGCCGGTAAAGGGAAGATCTACCGGCGCAATGCTGGTAAAGGCACAATCGGTGGAAGAATTAAAGAGGATATATGATTCTATTTCTAATTGCATCAAATCCTATCCTACTGAAAACGGGCGACTTAGAATCGCTTCGTTTACTATCAAGGTCGACGCCCCACAAGTTGAGGTAACAAATTATCTAGGTTATGTTCGATCTGAAGAAAAGAAGAGTGTAGGCGATCTGCACGATAGGTACACACTGCGCTCCGTTTGGGCGTGAGGGGAAGAACTAAGAAGGGATCGCAACAGCAAGGAGAGACCGAGGATGGGAGGCCAGAACCGTGCGCCGCAGAAGCTCGTCGAGTCATCTTTGCGCGAGGAGGAGGAGGGTGGACGGAAAGAGCTGCGGCTACTGGATGCGATACAAGGAAAGCTCGCCGCATCTGCGCGTTACCGGAGGAGGAGGACGATGGCTAAGGCGTGAGAACTGAGAAGCAAGCAACGGCGCTACGAAGAGGAAGACAATTTTCACATTATTGCCAGATAAAATGAAAATTTTGACTATTATTTTATTAAGCAAAATGAGGCTTCCAAATTGAAGACCAGCCATAAATAGGAACAAATTTTAAATTTTTTTAACCATTTATTTAATATTGGTAATGGCGCACGTCTCGGCGACACTCGAGAGCCATCCCTCGCTCCTTCCCTTCGCTCCGGCTTCCAAATCGGATCGCGGACCCTCTTCGAGTCTACAAGGCGACGACCCACCCCGATCGCCTCCTTTAAAGAAAGAGAGCGAAGACGATCGCTTGAGGGCTGTTCCAGGACATACTTGGGGTTGGAGACCCGGAGGAGCGCCACCGGAGGGAGCGAGGGAGGTCAAGCTGATGACATTCTTGACGAGATTGTGGTAGAGGAAGCGGCGGTGGAGCAAAGCTTGCATCGGAATTCGGCATGGCGCTTTTCCTGCTCAAGTTCTTCTTCGGCCTCGCTGTCTTTTGCGCCGTCGGATGGGTCTTCACCGTGTAAGTTCATCCATTTCTCTTGGTCCTGCTCCTTCTATTCTGCTAAATTTAGTTTATTTTGTCGATTTGGTTTCTGGTCTCGATCTTCACTTAAAAGCCTTACGCTGAGGGTTTATACCGACAAGACGATAACTAAAGCTGGCCTTTTTAGCTTCCACTGTCTTCTTACGGAGTTGTTATCCTTTTTCTCCCCATAATTCTTAGAGAAAATGAGAATGTAAGTCGTATTACCTATTCCTGTGCACAGGTGCTGTCGCCTGTTAAACATCCTCTCCATAAGGCACAGGAGAATTTGTTTGGTGAATGATTTCACTTTTATATCCAAGGACGGAAGAATATGAGATACTTTACTAAACCTTATCAACATCTGAGAAAGTTGTTTTACTTGCTAAATATGATATAGTGTACATCAGAGCATTTTTCACTCATAACTAGAGCCAGTGTTAGATTGTAAACAGGTACACTAATGGAACTAACTACAAAACCCCAGTAGGATTCTATACATCTGTGACAAAGACACCTGCAATTTTTGCATGTTGATCTGTAAAGTTTATAAGTTTGCATTAGTTAATTCTGTTTATTTTTTTAATTTCTCCTTTGTGCTTGTTGTTGCAGATTTCTTTTGAGGTTGTTAGCACTGATATTGAACAAAACGGCTGGAATATCAGTGGCTTTCCAAGTTGCTGGATGTAATTGTTTGAAGGATGTCTTTGTGACATTCAAAAAGGTCCTCTTCATGTTTCATTGCAGTTCAGAAGCAACTCTAGAAGCTACTATTTGAAACCAAACGTCAGATGCATATGATAAGAAAAATCATGTTGACTTCTTACAGAAGTTTTTCTCTGCTCCAAATTATGATGAATGATGAAATAAAATAACCTTACTATAGTTTAGGATACTTTATTTTACAGAATTTATGATGGTGACTTAGATTTTGAGACTTGATATACCTTTAGGAATACACTTCAACTTGAGTTATTGGATAATGATGAGCCATGCAAACGAGTAGCGGTGGCATGCTCTTGGTAAGGCTACTGCAATACCACTTAAACTCTCACGAAGGGGTGCTAGTGCAACCCAGTTATAGTTCAGACATATAGAGGCCTGACCACCATCCATTATTCAGTGGTTCTCCCCAGCTTCTAGTGCCGAGTTAGGATTTTACGTTAGTTTTTGTTACAGACATGGGCAATGCATCGCAACATCTGCCAATGACTATAGGAGAACATGTAAAGAGCAGATTTTTCTTCTTAGGAGGAGATTTGTGTGTTGGGGAAGCACGAGTTGGGTGTTTGGATATATTCGCCATTTGTGTTAGAGTCTAGTTAGGTGAGAACTTTATTGGACATAGTGTGGATAGAACATGCCTAGGTACTTGTATTTTTGCACGCTTAAACAAAAACATAATATAAATAATGAATAAATAATAATAAAATTATATTTGATGATTCATAATATATTATCATGATATTTTATTTCTAATCTGTTATATATTCATAGATTATCAATAAATAATAATTTGTTTTTCAGTAAATTTAGCTGAATGCTACAAAAGACAATATGTATCTCTTTTAACTGACATGGTAAATGGTGTAATATAATTCTTTTTTTTTTGTTGATTTGAGAAATAATATGTTTTGCTTTTCAGGGTGGCATCGAATCCATATTGATTGGTGAAATCAAACTTACTTTACGCGAATCACTGTTTTCAAAAGACCAGAAATTGCAGCTGTTAATATCTGACTTGGAAGTGTATTTATGTTCCCCTGCAAAAGGTACCAAGAAGAGTAAATCTCGAAATCGAAGTTCTCGATCCTTAGGGAAAGGAGCATGGACATTCTTATATAACATCGCAAGATTTCTTGCAGTGTATGTGACAGAAATTAATTTGAAGGTATGTAGTTTTTATAGTTCTAGATTTTATTGCAAGATTGGATTTCTTGAATGAACACTAGCATAATTAGAGATGCAAGATTCTCAAGCTATAGAAATGAGCTATTCTAACTATTCATATGGTGTAAGCTCTCTTTACCAAGCAAATCCAGGGTGCGGTTGATTCATAAAATGTAATATTGGGAATATATTATTATATTTTATTTGAAGATTTACTTAATTTGATAGACATTTAGGACTACCATTAAAATTGCCTGCTTCTGAGACATGGAATATGATCTCCAATATATGCTGTAATCTTATTTTTATATGTCACAAGCAATGGAGTGATCATAATTATAAATCCAGTTCAACGAAGAGATAAGATTTGTGTAGTCGATACCGAATATAGTTGGAACAAACACAACTTAATAATGAAAAAGGCAATGATTAAAGTGATACACCTTTTTTTAAAAAAAAAATGGGAAAGAAAGGAGAAAAAGTAAAAGCTGGATAAAGATACATTATTGATTTTATAATTGCTTCATGTAATCAAATTGCAGAAGAGAGGCCGGATTTCTTTCCCTTTCACAATTAATTTAATTTCTAATAACATGTAGGATCCATATCCATCACACATTATTTAACCACCATCAGAACTTGATAATATGCAGAGAATCAGTGATTAGTACCTAATGACACAAAGAAAATACAACAAAGTAGCTATGTGGAAGGAAGCCTAATGACTTTTTAGCCTGTTTGGAAGTTGCCTATCTCCATGCATACACTTTACTAAAGAGGATTAAGTATCTATGCTGTGAGCTCTAACTTTACTGCACAAAATACTTTTTGAACCAGAACAAAAAGAATTTATCTGAAGGTAATGCAACAAACTTTCTGACATTTCTGAAGGCACTGACAGTTTAACATCTGATTAGTTAAGAACTTTCTACATTGAAATAAATGCAAGAAGTTATAAACTTACAATTACTTAAAATCATTCTGTGACATATAAATGCATATGAAACATGTTAATACATACATATATTGATCTTTTCGCTTAAACATACGCCTGAAGTATTTAATTTATGTTATGTTCATTATACTTGATCTTCATTGCTTTTAGACTGTTCATTTTGACTTAAAGGCTTTGTTATTTTGTGCTGCTCTTTGCCCAAACATCTAGGGGCCGAAATCTGCAGCTCAAGTAAGGGGACTGAGACTGGATGCATCAGTAGATCAACAATCAAAGTTTAGTTTTAATCCCAAACTTCAAATTGCACATTTTGGTTTCGATATATCATCAGAGCCTGATCTTGGAGAGCCATCCAGTCTGACATTAGAAAGGTTGAATATGCCAGTGGAAACAAAGTTCTCTCCTTTCACTTGTGAAGATTTCTCTCTCATCTGTGAGCTTTCTTACAAAAGGTCTGTTTACCATTTTAGTCACATCTGATGAAATCTCAATAATTTTCCACTTTTCACTTAAGAAACATGTAGAGATCATGTGCATCTTGAATCCTTGATTCCTCATTGCCAATAGCTTGGTCTTAGCTCTTCAACTGTCAAGCAGTTGACAACCAATCATGCTGTCAAGGTCTTAACCATGCAATCTAATAACCTGCCTTGATGTCTCAATTGGCTCAATATTTCAAAATGCTTATATAACCTCTTGATTTGCGATAAGATTCCACAAACAGTTCCCTCTAAAATGCTTTTCTTGTTTGTTAAAACATTATTTCAAACAAATTTGTTTTAGTGAGCCTATGTTGTTCTGTGAACTGCAGTCACAATGGTGGATACATTTAATATAAAAGTTATTGAAGTCATTAATTTTGAAATATTTTTCAGCTTCATGAAACCCTGTTATTTATATCTTGGTGTATACTTGTGCTTATCAGCCAAATCAGCCCTATCTTTATGTTCTGTATTCATTAGTTTCCACAGTATTTATAACATATGGCGGAATATTCATGATAACATGAATTTTCCATCTTAGAGAGAACTAAGAGAATTTCATTTTCAAGTATACTAGATTACATAGGAATATCTTGGATGGGTAAAAAACTAAAGCTTCTCAAATCATCTGCCACAGGGAAGTTGGAGTCAAATTTAGTAATTTGGATGTGTCATGTGGAATGATTGGCATTAACTTGAAGGAAAGCCTATTCATTAAAACCAAGAGAGAGTCCAAAAGCTCAGTTGGTCTTGATACGAGCAAAGAATGTGCTTCGGATATTAGCTCTGTAAAGTCTGAAAAAAGTAAATCTTCAACATCAACAATGAAGAAACATGTTCTTGCATTTCCAGAACAGGTTTGACCTCTCTGTGGGTTGATGCAATGTTTTTTTTTGTTCTATATTAAAGTAGACTAGAGAATCTATAACTTATCTTCATAACAGAATTTGAATACAGTTATTTGATCCCTGGAATTGTGCTTTGTGACAATGTGATAAACATGCATCAATGCGTCAAGCTGCCTAAATCCTTTCAGAAAAACATATTTGACAATGAACATACTTGTTAAGGGAAAACACAAAGGTCTGGTTTGTTATTCATGACATTTTAAGTTCTTAAAGACTTCATCCTTAACTACCATTTCGGTACATTTCACTATAAGAAAGCATTTTTGCACTAGTAAGTCCCACTTATGCAGATGTGGATCAACCGTTTGGTTCTTTCATTTAAAGAATATACCATTAACTTAGTAATATTGGCCAGGTAGTTTGGCTTTAAAGTTATGGTTTATGTCTCACTGAATAAGTTTAAAGAATTGGTATATGGCAAGCCCAATTCAGTAAATCCTTCTGCAGTAAAAGCCTATTTGGATGGTGGACTCATTTGGATCACATTCTATTAACTTCAGAATCTAGCCCTAGTTAGACTTTAGGCATTACAATAAAGTCAAGCCTCAAATAGTAATTTGATACCCCAAGCAGTCCTACATAGAAGCTTTGAGCTTGTTGTGTTGGTTTGTAGGTTCAAGTGATAATCACACTGCTAATTGTGACGCTAGTTCATTATGCTACTTCAATATTCTTTAACTTTGTTAAGTGCCCTATAATGTATTAACATATTTTTGCTTTTTTTTTTCTACTTTCATAATTCTAAGATGGGCTATTTATTTTCTAGTTGGATAAATCTTTTCTGCTAGCTGAAGCATTTCATAGTGATATTAAACATGGTTTATTTATTCCTTGGAAGGTTAGCTTCAACATTAAAGAGCTAGATGTGATGTTTATGCACCAAGGTCAGGGCATTGTTGCAAAGAATACAGTGACTGACATCCTGCTGAGAAGTGTTAAAACTCTGTCATATGATGATGCTGGAGAGGCCACATCACATTTTTCACTCAATTTGGAGTTTAATCAAATTCATGTATGTTTTTACCTAAATAGTTTTTTTTTCATATATACCCTACTTTTCCCTTTAATATGCCTTTTTTTTTTTTTCTCATGTCAGCTACTTAAGGAAGGGGTTACTTCAGTGTTGGAGATTTCAGAAGTTGCAATTATAGCTAGAGCTGATGTTCCAATGCAAGTGAGTTCTATATTGGCTAATTGTATTTGACATTTACATCTTCTTTTTATCCTGATTTATGAAAAGGATGTTACCAGATTTTGAGCATGCCTATCCTATCACATTTCTTAGTAGCAAGAGATCCAAATGAGTTAGGTGTTATTAAGAAAGTGGTAGATAATGTTAATGTGGGAACAAGATCAACGTGGCTGAAAAAAAGTAATTGAGACTCATGATTTGTTGTTATCATAATGTCTTTGAATCACTCTTTATATCATTTCAATTATTATAAAATGATAATTTTTTTCATTAGCCTTTAGCTCAAAAATTACAGAACAATTTTACTCGATCTGATTATAGTTTGGCCATACTTTTTATTATTATAGTAAATATGTAACTTTTCGGGGGCATAAAAACATTAATAGCTAGCTTGCGAGAGTGCATAGTTGACTTTTCATAGTATTAAATTTCTTTTCCCATTTTATACCTATTCTATGCCTAAAAGATTTTCTTTTAATGAATGAAATGAAAACATAAAGAGGAAGTGGAAATGGAAAGGAAACATTCATAGATGGTTTTCATTGTTATTGAGAAGGCACCTGGAAATCATATGGATGTCTGAACACGGATTCTTTAAACCTACAATCACTAAGAAACCATTATGAAATCAATACCTGTATGCTCTCTTGGAGACGTTCACATCTTGGGAAAACTTAAAAATAGTTGGATGCAGCCTCAGTAAACTCAAGATACTCAACCCTTAGTCACAAGCTTACTTGGCTCCCGTGTGAAGCAGTCATGTTGGATGTGTTGGATGTGTTGGATGCTCTCTTGGAGACGTTCACATCTTGGGAAAACTTAAAAATAGTTGGATGCAGCCTCAGTAAACTCAAGATATTCAACCCTTAGTCACAAGCTTACTTGGCTCCCGTGTGAAGCAGTCATTGAATGTGTTGGACTTCCCTCTATGGAGTTCAACCCCATGTTGCTGATCCTGGAATTGTTCCACCAAATCACACAGTAGTTGGATTTGGGCCATTTGGCTGTCTTGGTGGTGATGATGTTGTTGGAGAAGATTCACAAAGAAGAGATTTACTTGTGCCCCATGCCAAGTGGAACAAAACTTTCCAAACTTCATATTTGGATGGGTAAATGGAGATTCTTTCTCCTCATGCTGTGTATCTCTCCCTTGTAGGAAGGAGGAATCACTTGGCTCTCCCTCTTCAATTTTATTCTTCTTTATCTACCCATACGATTTTATTTCTCTTGTAGTAAACACAGTTAAACTACAAACTCTAAAGTTATCTAATGAAATTCATTGTTATCAACAGTTTTATTCTGGAAACCTAGTTTATATATATTAGTTAGTGCCCTTAGGCAATCTGTTCTTTGTGTCTTTAGTTATTTCTTCTAAGCTTAGATCAATTTTATAATGTTCAATTATTTTAATTGTTTGTATTTGTGGCTGCATTTTATGTGATTTCTTTTCTTTTGCAGCCTCTACCTATTAGTGCTGAGGTTGATGTCAAGATAAGCAGCACTAGGTGCAATCTTATTGTCAGCAGATTAAAACCATGGATTTGTCTTAAGTCGGGTAAACAAAAACCGATGGTTCTTCGTGAGGAAAGTCCTAACCAAGAAAATAAACCAAAGGATAAGATGGCTACTATTATGTGGAAATGCACAGTTTCTCTACCAGAGATTACTATTATGATTCATAATATCGATGATTCTCCTTTATTCCATGTAAGTTATTATTCATTCTTGAGAGTTGCTATTTATCTGCTAGATCTTCCCCTCAAAATGTCTTGGTTGTTTGGTTAGAATAATTAGTTATGAACCTTGAGTAAGCTATATAGACTAACTAAACCAACATATTGACTCACCCATATGTAGGGAATCTTTTAGTTCCTTGTTGGTTATTAAGATTGTATCAGGATCTGTACAGTACTTTATACTTCTTCAAGCAATGCATTTCTCGGAAACATGCGTTTACTCCTGTATATAGCCTTCTCTTTCTCTCGAGATGCACATGCTAATATATTGCTGGCCCTTGTTTCTTTCTTATATTTTCCTTTTTTGACATGGTAGACATTATCATATACCATAGTATAGAAACTTATCATACACAATATGATTAACGGACCCAGAAATTATTGCAACTCTGGTATAAGTTTTCTTTTATGAAACTTACGTGATATTGTGTCCATCATGACTTTTGTGTAAATTAATTTATAACTTCATTATCATACTAACTAGAGCAGTCTATGCAGTGTATTTTTGCAATGAATCACTTATTTAGTATTATTTGTTGGTCACTGTTTCTTAAACTTGTCGATTCTTCATTTCTATTTCTATTGTGGCCAGTCAGTGTTACCAATTTGCTCTAGAGAGAAAGATAACATTTTGGCATTTCAATGAACATTAATTATCATGACATGGTGTTATTCAGTCTTACCATTTGTAAATTTGACTTCTTAGTGTACCTTGATAATGCAGGGATGCTTTCGATCCTTTCATCTTTTTGCAAATAACATAGAAAGTAAGAAACTTGAAGTGCATGCTGAACTTGGTCAATTTCACTTGAACACAGAAGATGTGTACCAGCAATCTTTAGAAAAGAAATTGATAGGTGCAGATATTAAATCAAGCTCATTAGTTCAGATTGAACAAATGGTTCTTGATTTTGGTAATAAGGAAATGGAGTCCCAGGAGGGGCAAGAGGCGAAGAAGCTAAAGTTGGTTCTGGCTGTTGATATGATGGGTATGAGTGTGTTCTTTGGGTTGAATCATGTTGAGAGACTCATAAAGATGGGAATGTCTTTTAAAGAACTTCTGAAAGATTTATCTTCCTCTAGTAAAAAAATTGGTCAAGATAAGGCCAAAAAACCTTTTAAGAAAGATACCTCAAAAGGAATCAACATTGTAAAGTGTAGTCTTCAGAGATTGTTGGTTAAGTATTCTGGTGAAACAAGTCTATCAGATATGACGGTTGCAGATCCTAAGCGTGTTAATTTTGGATCTCAAGGTGGCCAGGCAATAATATCAGTTGGTGCTGATGGGAAACCTCGTGAAGCAAGCATAACATCCTTGAGCTCCAACGGTTGCGAGCTCTTGAACTTCTCCACCTCTGTTGAAATCCTTCATCTTCGATTTGTTTTCAACAAGGAAAAACAGTCCATGCAGATTGAAGTTGATAGCACTAACTCATTCTACTCTGAATATACAGAAGAGCAGAATCCTGGTACAGAAATAACACTGCTTACTATGCAGAAAGCAAAGTTTGTCCGTCGTTCTAGTGGACATAATGACATGGTTTTATGTTCTCTCCTAAATGTGTCTGATTTATCCATCAGGTGGGAGCCTGATGTTCATTTAGCATTGCAAGAATTTGCTATGAGTTTGAAATACCTGATGTCTAATCAGAAGAATCATAGCACTGACCATCTAATGAAGGCAGAAGCAATTGATACAGCACCTATACCAAGCAAGGAACTAATTTCTGACAAAAGCCCAACTGAAAAAGAACAAAAAAAGAGAGATTCAATATTTGCCATTGATGTGGAAATGTTGAAAGTATCAGCTGGGCTTGCAGATGGTGTGGAAACAGTAATGCATGTACAGTCCATCTTCTCTGAAAATGCAAAAATAGGTGTTCTATTTGAAGAAGTGATGGTTTCTTTCAACGAAGCAAGAATCTTTCGAACTAGTCGCTTGCAGGTTTCTCGCATTCCAGCATCCTCCATACAAAACCTGCAAGATTCAAAATCACAAATGGCCACTGCAAGGGATTGGGTAATTAGAAGCCCTGATATTTACATCTGCATGCCATATAGGCTGCAATTACGTGCTATTGATGATACAGTTGAAGATACACTGAGAGCCCTAAAGCTTATTTCTGCTGCTAAGTTGGAGAAAATAATAAATGGAAAGAAGAATAGCACCAAAAAATCAAAGTCCACATCAAGTTTTTTTTCAGTGAGATTAATTATTCGGAAGTTAACAGTGGAAATTGAGGAGGAACCCATCCAGGCCTGGCTTGATGAACATTATCAGCTGATGAAGAAGGAGGTTTGTGAGGCAGCTGTTCGGCTCAAGTTTCTAGATGAGCTTCTACCAACTATAGCTTCAAGTACCCCAGAGCCTAATAACCTAGGCGCTGATAAAAAAATTCATTATAATGGAATGGAGATAGATGCTTCTGATGCTTCATCTGTTGAACTTCTGCGAACAGAGATCTCTAAGAATGCCTTTCGATCATATTATGAGGCATGCCAAAAGATAGAAACCTCAGAAGGCTCTGGTATTAATACCTTTGGGTTTCAATCAGGGTTTAAACCCAGTATTCATAGAGTTTCTCTCATGTCAGTTTGTGCAACAGAGCTAGATGCAACTCTGACAAGGATCGACAGTGATGTGATGCTTGAGTTCTTAAAAATGGCTGACCCCATCTGCTCTGAGAAAGATATACCTTTCTCCAAATTGTATGGCTGTGATATTGATCTAAATGCAGAATCCTTAGCAGTGAAAATTAGGGACTACACACACCCACTGTTTTATGGAAGTTCTGCTAAATGTCAAGGACGTGTTGTGGTAGCACAACAGGTAAACAAAAGATAGTTTGCTTTTCCTGTATTTTGACATTAATATACATGTCTGTGAACCTTTATTTCCTCTTATTTAATCAATATTCATATTGGAATATTGGATAAATGTTTTTACAGTAGGAATGAGAATGATATATCTGTCTGTTCTTTCTTTTAAACATTTTTTTAACTTTTCACTTTGTTCTGAATAATGTGTAACTTTCTTTGCAACTAGGTTCTCATTTCACCTTTTAGATATTTCATAGTAATGGTCAGTAGTCAATAAAACTTAGATTTAGCATATAACATGGTGATAGAAGAAACTATTTTTATAATTTATAGTCTAGGAAAAAACTTCTTGTTTGTTTTACATTTAGTATTCTACAACACCTTAAATTTATTGCATTGCACCAACATGAGTTGTTTTTTAGAATTCAGTGTTAGCCACATAACTACATCACAGTGTTTAATTTGGAACTAAGCTACAAACATACTATATATATTTCAAATGTATTATTTTTATCCAGTCAATATTTACATTGGTGATTAGATTACTTGCCTAGTCATTTAAGATCTGAAATGCGAACAATGTGCTTCAAGTTAGCTATTTAACTAGCTCCTTTCATATATTCATCTATTTGACAAACAAGACAACTTTGGTTTGCCTAAATTCTCGCTTTTCTCATATACACTACATGTTCTTTCAATCAAGAAGAAAATAACCATCCAACTATACACATACATATATATATATATATATATATATATTTGGTTAAGCATCCAACTATATTTTGAATGAATCGTTTCATCTTGACAGGCATTTAGGAAATAGGTGATCCTGTAAGATTGTACATTTGTTTAAGTAGCACGATAAAATAAAGGAAAATAGAATAAGATCTCCTAAATATTCTCAATGGCACAAATAAATTTTATGGTTAGACAAGTTGAATCCATTAGAATTGAAGATGAAAGAAATTGAAAGAAACATTCTATTTAACTTAATCAAGTGTGATTTACTTTATTTAAATGTTACTACAAATATAGCCTTAGATAGCTATTGATGGCAGGATATTATCCATTGTAGTTGACCTCAGTTAGTTGGGACTAGGTGACTCAACTTTGTTGGCTTACCACTTCATCTTTGATGTTAACATTGTTAATCATTTGGTTGTCCACAGTGACAATGTTTAATGAATTTGAGTTAAATTGAAAGTAATTGTGTTCAATAAAAAAGTGCATCCCAGGGAGATTTTGACTAAATCTCTTCTTTTTTCTTCTTTATGTGAAAAAAGAGAAAAGTGCAGGTCTTAGCTGTATGGAACGAAATCTTATTTTATAAAAAACTGCAATTTCCTAGGTCTATGAAGAAATGAACAAAATATTGTATGTTTTTTTATTCTTGAGCAGGAAACTTGTGGTACAATAAGATTTTTCCTCATGTGGATGGCTAGTTTTAAGTCATAGAGGCCTCCACTTTCTGTACTCAATTATGTACCAAATAATAATTGACGGTTCATCTTAGTCTCCTACAGTCCTACTGAAGTGATCTTGATTTATATATGCAATTACATGAGAACTGGTTGATCTTTAGTGAGCTAGAAATTTTAGACCTGATATACACAGAAAAATTTATTATTGCCTATCTTTATATCTGATTTTCAATATGATGTGGTAATTTTTCAAATTTTTTTAGCAAATGGTTAACTCCAGAATAGCTTGCACTAGTCTTTATTGTGGCACTTGACTTCCTCTTCTTCTTTTATGTGTACAGGCAACTAGTTTTCAGCCACAGATTTTGCAAGATTGTTATGTTGGAAGACGGTGGAGAGTTCGTATGTTACGCTCAGCTGGTGGTACAACTCCTGCAAACAAAGTTTACCTTGATCTGCCAATTAATTTTCAAAAAGGGGAAGTGTCATTTGGAGTGGGATATGAGCCAGTTTTTGCTGATATCAGCTATGCATTCACAGTAGCTCTTCGTAGGGCTAATCTTGGAACTAGGAGTTGCACTGATCCACATGGACTAGATTATGCTGCACAATTTTTAGCTAGTTCATCTGAACCACAACCACCAATAAAAGAAAAAAGTTTACCATGGTGGGATGAGATGAGGAACTACATCCATGGAAAGACTAATTTATCATTTGTGGAAACTCAATGGTTTATCCTTGGAACATCTAACCCTTATGAAAAACAAAATAACCTGGAAATAATCTCTGCAAATATGGAGATACAACAGAGAGATGGATATGTAGGTCTTTGGGCAAGAGAATTCCAAGTTTACACAAGCAGTTTAGAGACTCTAACGGACAGTCTCAGTTTAAAATCTTCAACCCATATCTCTAGTCCTTTTCTAGTCGCTTCTTCTTTTCTTGCAGAGGTGCAGATGGAGTGGGGATGTGAGTCTGGAAGTCCACTGAATCATTATCTTTTTTCACTTCCTATTGAAGGAAAACCAAGGATGAAAGTGTATGATCCCTTTCGCTCTACTGCTCTATCACTAAAGTGGAACTTCTCACTGAATAACTCACAAATGAGTGGTAACGGACTTTCTTTCTCATCTGATGTTCTGAATAATATAAAAATAGATGAACCATCGTCTGAATCTTCTCAGAAGATAGAAACCAACTCTATAGATTCCCCAACTATAAAATTTTGTGCTCATGATCTTGCTTGGTTAAACAAATTCAGTGTTCTTAATTATCTACCTCCTCATAAATTAAGGATGTTCTCACGATGGCCGCGTTTTGGTGTTCCAAGGATTGTTAGGTCTGGTAATTTGTCACTGGACAGAGTTATGACTGAATTTTGTCTCCGAATTGACACTACACCTCTATGCATCTGTTATGCACCTTTGAGAGATGATGATCCTGCTAATGGAATGACACTCAAAATGTCAAAATTGAAATATGAAATCTGTATTAGCCGTGGTAGGCAGGAATTTACTTTTGATTGCATGCGTGAACCCCTTGATCTCGTTTATCAGGGTTTTGATATTCACATGCTGACAGTTTCTTTAGACCAAATAAATGATAGTTCTGTAACTCAAGAAATTATAATGGGGATGAGAAGCTCAAGAAATGAAGCAACAGATAAGTTTGGTAATGAAAATTGCAACTATGGTTGCAAGGATAAGACACAAGATAATGGATTTCTTTTGTATTCTGACTACTTCACTATACGAAGACAAACTTCAAAGGCAGATCCAACAAGGTTATTAGCATGGCAAGAAAATGGAAGAAAGGACCTTGAGATGAACAATACTATTTCTGAAATTGAAAACGGAATACAAAGCAATCCTGTGCAATCTGATTTTGTTGATGATGAAGGATTTACTGTAGTAGTTGCTGACAACTGCCAACGCGTATTTGTCTATGGCCTTAAGCTCTTGTGGACCTTGGAATATAGAAATGCTGTTATGTCCATGGTAAAGGGAATTTCAAAAGCATTTGAACCTTCGAAGCCTTCTCCTTCTAAGCTGTACTCACAGAGAAAATTACTTGAGAGTCAGAAAATAACAGATGAGACGGATATGCCTCATGATCCAGAGTTGAATTCTATGGCTGATACATCTCCTTGTGAATCTCCCATTGAAGCACAGAATGTTAATAATCAGGCACAAGATTCATCCCTTGTCGATAATCAGGCACAAGATTCATCTAATTCCGCAGTGCCTTCTGCTCAAACTGGTAAGTTAATAATATTTAAGTTTCTGAAGAAATTTATTTGACCTAAGCAGCAATTGGTTTAAAATATTCACCACTAAATTTTTTTGATTATTGTTAGATTTATGAAGTGTATTGCTCCTTGAAGTCTTAGATTGGTTGTGCTATACTTATGCCAGCCAATTCCATCTCACCACTAATTCACTGCATGGTGCATAGTTTTAGCAACAAATAGTTGCAACACAAAATTCCTTCTGTGCTTTCATAGTTATATATTAGATTTTACAGTGTCAAAAGTATAATAAGCACTAACTTCTATTTATTCGTCCACCAGCGAAGCAACAAACTGACACTGACGAGGAGGGTACATGCCATTTCATGGTCAATGTTATCCAGCCACAATTCAATCTGCACTCAGAAGAAGCCAAGGTAAGCATGTTTCTCATATTACTTCTATACATTAGATAATTGATAAAAGAAATGGAAGATTGAAAACTAGTTCAATACGGCCTAGCCCATATGTGTGGTATGGGAGTTCTTTTCTCTCTCCATTCCATGAAATTTTATAGGAAAGAAAGAAAGTTCAACAGGGGCTCATGGTGTTTGATAAAATCTAAAATTCCTTGCTATCCCATTTGGACTGGGATTATTGATCCCATGTAGGAATGTGATTGCTTTTCCATGACCCCAAGAATTATATATTACAAACTTGGGAAATTTGTAAGGGTACCATAGTAACTAATTCTAAATTATTACTATTTTGGAAATTTAGAATTTTCCTAACATGATTGCTAAATTCATTGTCTTTGTCATCGTCATCAAAGGGCTGATTACATGAATTTTTATTCTTTCATCAAGCTCTATGCAAGAAAACAGTTGCTAAAGTTTGCAAGCTTTGTCTTGCCATGGAATAACTTCCTAGAAAATATATCCTAGTAAAGTTGGCCATACTCTAAAGGATTTCTGATTTCCTCTTTGTCTACTAGATCAAAAAAGAATGAAGCAAAATTTCTTTTGGGGGGCTTTGGTACTCTGTTTCTCATGTGTATTATGTATTTAAGTTCTAGACAATTAGCAACTCTTATACTATCAATAAATTGTAGCCTTCTTTAACTCCCTTCAGAAAGATGTAATAAAAGTGATTTTTACATGTTGCTTGTGGAATGATCGACTTATAGCAAATCAACATGCAAAACCAGTGTGCACACTAGAATTTTTTTGAACAAGAATTGGAAAAATATTACCCAACAACACCTCTAGTGGTCTTTATATTTGCTTGTGGAGAGATAAACTCACAAGGAATCAAGAAGTCAAATATGCACTGGGCTTATTTGGCATATTTCAAATTCAAAGATGAAAAAATTTAGGTGCTTATTTAATTTCATTTGAAATGATCTGGTTGAAAGTCAAAATGCTTGGTAGAGGAGTTGAGTTTACTCAAGCACAACAGGTTCAAATAATTTGTGATTAAAATTGGAAGATATGATATGTATTTCATGGCTTGATTGCAAGTGTTAAAGATATGCATGCACAGAGTATTTATCCCATAGCTTCAGTATAAATCATCCAATCTATATACGTGCCCGGAGATTATCTGCTTTGTGTTAAATAATAGTAATGCAACAACTTAGTTTCTCCATTTTCTGCAAATTTGATGATGAAGTTCCTGGTTTCTGTATTGTGTATCCATCACAGTTTAATTTTACTAAATCATGTAATAAATGGTTTAACAATTATTTAAATATCCTTGCACAGGGTAGGTTTCTACTTGCAGCTGCCAGTGGGCGTGTCTTAGCTCGCTCATTTCGTTCAATTGTTCATGTCGGCCCTGAAATAATTGAACAGGCTTTAAGCACCAGCAATGTGGTGATTCCTGATAACGTACCTGAAATGACATGGAAAAGAATGGAGCTGTCTATGATGCTTGAGCATGTTCAAGCTCATGTAGCACCTACAGATATTGATCCAGGTGCTGGAATTCAATGGTTACCTAAAATTCTCAAAGATTCACCTAATGTAAAACGCACTGGTCCTTTACTGGAGAGAGTGTTTATGCCTTGCCAAATGTACTTTCAGTACACACAATATAAAGGAGGAACACCTGAGCTGAAGGTAGACTTCATTAATTTTGCTAGACCTTGCATTAATTCATTTGTTTATTGTAGCATGACCTTTCTAAGTTAATTACTTTATTCTCTTTCTCTTGCAATGTGGTGTTTTAGGTGAAGCCATTAAAAGAATTAACTTTCAACTCCCCTAATATTACATCAGAAATGACATCACGACATTTTCGGATCATGCTCGATGTGTTAACAAATCTTCTTTTTGCCAGGTCTCCCAAGTAAGTTACGTTTAGATTCTTCAGCAATTTCAAATTTTTGGATAAAATTTCAGAATTAGGTAATTGATAGTGTTGTTGCTTTGGTTATTTATCTTGCCCAACTTGTTATATAAAAACATAAATCGAGTTGTAGTGAGAGGCTTTGTAAAAATGTCAGCAATTAGTTCATTAGGAGAGGTCTGTGGCATACTGATCTTCTTGGATGTAAAATCATCAAATGAAGTGAGGTTAAGATTGCTTCACTTCATCCATTAGAAGATATGTTAATTGTTGTTTGCAGGTCATAAAATTGATTTTATGTATAATAATACAAGCTTTGATTTTTTTTAACCGAGTTTGACAAGGAATGTTAAGGACTCTTAAATTATATTTTACAGAACCTGTTTGTAAATATGTCTTATGGTATAGCATATAGGTGAAAGGAGGCTACCTCAGGCATGTAATGGTAATGCTACTATTTCATTAAATAGACCAAAGTTCAAATGGAAGAACTAGAAGGCCCCTAAAACTCTGACTAGAGAATTATTAAATCTAGTGCCAATTTCGTGAGAGCTACTTGTTTGATTAAAAAAGTTTATAACAGATGCACCTTAAGTTTTAGGAGTGAACCTACCGTCGAAAACCCCATGAAGGAGAAGAAGATGCCTGCTGTAATATGATTCTGTTTTAAAAACGCTTCTACGGTTCCTTTTTGTTGAGCTTGTACTCTTGTTGTGCACTATATTTAGTGTGATACATTTCAATTATTCATAACATTGTTTCTTGCCCATAGTACTTGGAATTTGTCAACTAGAATGAGTAATTTGACATTGAGGCTAATCTTATAGGTTGACTGTTAAACTGTCTATGCACTATGTGAAATCTTGTACTCTTCCTCAGAAAAATGTATCCAGGATCACTTACCTAATACTTCACTATAGCACATATAACATTCACTACCACAATGTTCTATTTTATTTAATACAGCATATTTTATCATAATACTTTTCTAGAAAAACATATAGGATTTTAATTTTGGATAGAAATTGTGACATCCTTTTAAGCTTATGTTTTGATCAACAAAAGAACGTATAACTGACTCCTCTGTAAGTAGTTAATAGCTCATGATTGATGTTTGATGATATAAACTGATGTTCCTTCTATCCAGATTTCCCCCAAACATTCACTCACTTTCTGATGACAAGGAAGATATTGGAGATGAATTTGATCGGTTAGTTCCTGATGGCGTGGAAGAGGTAGATCTTGCAAAGATCGATCTTGAGCAAAGGAGAAGGGAACATAAATTGCTTCTCAGTGATGTTAAGGTTCTTGGAGTTACAACTGATAAAACTGATGGCACTGATCCATCTCCAGACAAATTTGATTTGTGGATGGTAGAAGGTTCAAAGCTAACACTGGTGAGATCTCAAACTAAGAGTGTGTGTCCAAGAGTAAAAAAGAAAACAAATATTGATCATCAACATTTCGACACCATTAAAAAAAAAACCACTTGATCTCCATCAAAACCAAGAAAAACATTAGTACAAAAAATCTTATAGAATGAAAAAAGAAAAAATAAAGGATTTTTTTTGTAAATAAATACAAATAAAGTGGAAGATGTTCAACTTAATTGAACCATCAATTTGTCTTTATTGTCAATTTTCATTGGAGCATCATGCTTTCTGTAATTTCGCAAATGCAATGGTTAACTTGTGCTTAAAGTTCTGTTAGGTCATTTTGGTCTTCCATTCCAGTTAAAAGCATTAGCTTGCCCTATAAACTACTACTGTTTGATACTCTTATAGGTTAGTTAGAGTATCTACATGCATGTGATCATAATTGTATTATTGATTTTTAGTTGATGTTATACTCAGCTAGAAGAATTGAAGAAAGAACAGGGAAACATTCGTAAAGCTATAAAAGAGGCTTCTTCTGCATTGAGGCTTGTTTTGCAAGAAGCTGCAGAAATAAGATTGCTGGAGAAAGAGAAAAACAAAAGCCCTTCTTGTGCTATAAGAGTTTATGTCAGAATCAATAAGGTGGTATGGAGTATGCTTTCTGATGACAAACCTTTTGCTGAAGCTGAAATTAATGACATGGTGAGTTTTTTATTATTATCATAATGATTTTTTTTTTTACATTACCTAAATAAACCATTCATGCTCTATTTCCTCATATATGGACTACCTTGTTTACCCTATGCTGTCTTTTATGCTCTGTTTCAAATTTTTGTTTGTTCCTTTTTCTTTAATTCTCAGGTCTATGGAATCAATATTTTTGTTTTTTTTCATAGAACATATGCCCTCTCATTTCTATCATTGCCATATATCACCAAAGTTGTTTAAAGGAGAATCTATTCTAGTATACTACTATATGGAATAACCACAGCAATAAAACAAATCATGAATCCTAATCATTTTAGGTGGATCGGATCTAACCCCTTTGTTGAAGTATATGTAAGATTATCTCACTGCTATAGCTTTGAAGCCAGTTTCAATCAAGTAGCCTTTCCTTGCTTCTCTTTCAAGCCCGTACATCTTGAAACCTCAATTGATTCAATTAGTCTAAAATTGGTCATCTTTGAACATGTTAATCCTAGCTTAATTTGTTTCTTTCAACCTCAATTGATATTTCTCTTGTACTCGTGCAAAAAGCTAAAAACTTAAACTGAGATAATCCTTTGTTACACTCACTTATTCTTAACATAGTAACTAAAGCATAGTATATATTTTTTTATGTTATCAATAATATTATTATACATTCCATGCTCCTTTTAAACCCAACGAAATGAGCATCTTAGAACTTTATGAATTTCTCAGTATTTTTCTGTTAATAAAAAAATATGTGCAAAATAATCTTTTGTTGATTTTGTTGAAAGTTTTCTTACTAAATAGATAACATAAGTAATTGATCTTTCAGGTACAAAACCAAATTGATTCAGAATTTTTTTCTTTCACCTTAGGTTCTTCTCTCAATCTATCCTTTCCTCAAGTTTCATAGTTTAGTCATCAACTTAGTTCCTCTACTGCAAACTATATTCAGAATTTAATGGAGTCTTCTTTGTTAGCACTGTTTATGAAGACAATATCTGAAATTAATTTATAGCTAGCAGGCTGATCTCTTCAAGTAAATATTAGAAGCTCTGTCAGTATTTAAATCATATTTAAGATTATGGATTCCATCTTGTTGATTCATGTTGTCATTTCTAAAATCCCAACATGTGCCATTTGCGTCTAATACTTGTTTTTTTTGGCAGATTTATGATTTTGATCGTGATTACACAGACATTGGTATTGCTCAACTCACTACAAAGTCAATTGTGGTTAAGAACTGTGTGGCAAATTCCAAATCGGATACACTTTTATCAGCCTGGAATGCACCTCCAGAATGGGGCAAGTAAGACAATACAATAGTTGTTTGTATTTGCTTGTTGAAAAATATCTTCATATGCTTCATAACTTCATTATTGTCTTTGTTCATTGTATTATTACACACTAGAAATTGGCACTCAAATGCTTTGGTGATCAATAATCTGCAGTTCAACTCAGAACTCATTACATTTGGAAACTCTACAAATTATGGCTTGATTGCTTTTTTTGGGAACTATGACATATTAATATGGACGCTTGAGCTCTTGTTAGAACCTGGAGAAATCTCAATAGAAAAGGAACAATACTGCATGTTATACTAGAGCTTTACAATACAAGGCATGCCATCCTACCTAGTTCCAATTAGTTGGTTCTGTATTTCATGGAGTGGATATTTCATCCTTTCTCCTTGAATTGGTCCTATAACTTATGATTTATTTTTGTCATGTCAATAACTGACCAATATATGACAATGTATGGAATTTTCTCATGTGATGCATATTATTGCAAATATACTGAGAATCTTGAAATCATTGCAATTTTTTGCAATTATATTTGACTTTCAGTAAATGTGTACCAACCTTCATCTTGCTTCACTTGATTATGCTCCTAATTTAAGTTAGTGGTTGCCTGATTTTCGTAAACAGTTGTCTTCTATGTATTCTTCTAATTTTAAGAACTTGATTACAGGCGAGTTATGCTTCGTGTCAATGCAAAACAAGGAGCTCCAAAAGATGGCAAATCTAGTATTGAACATTTTCAGGTCATTCTGAAGCTAGATAACTGATTTAACTCTTCATTTTTTTACATTTTAACTTTGCAATTATCTTCAAAATCCAGTAAATGATGCGTTAGTTTCATGATAATAGAATCTCACATTAGAAAGGATTAGGGAGACTCAAGTTCTTATAGGTTTCAAATAGATCTCCACCCTTTGGGACACCTAGAGTGGAATATACTTAGACATTAGCAGATCCATGAATTTGTCAATGCAATAAAAATGCTGTCAGCCTGTACGAACAATATAGACTTTTAGCTGCCCTGATTACCTCTCATGTGGCAACTTTAGTCTCGCATTGCTGAGGAGTCAGGCTCCTGGGGGTCTTGTATGTCTCAAAGAGTTCTTCATGAGAGGACATAACTCAGAGTTTCACTCCCAAAGATTTGGCAATATCCCCTGTGGGTTTGGGTGCATGTGCAAAAAAAAAGAAGACATCCCTTGTCTTATGGAAACCTTTTTACAGAGACTTTACTTTGACAATTATAAAAAAAAAATCAATTCAACAAGTGTGTACATCCTACATTATATTATTGTTTTCAGTTTTGAATGCACTGATTGATGGGAAGGTATGTCAACTCTCTAGGTAGACATCTTTTTGTTTAATATCATGATAATCTGGTTATCTGTTGTTGAATTCTTTGTTTCTGAACTATTGGAATTTTTTATCTTCTTTATCTGGTGAAGCCGTTTCCAGCAAGGTAATCATATTGATGTGCTGTAACTGCAGGTAGAAATCTATCCATTAAGGATACATTTGACTGAAACAATGTATACTATGATGTGGGAGTATCTTTTCCCTGAAGAAGAACATGATTCATTGAAACGACAAGTCAGTCAAAAATCATAAACTTGTAATTGTTTGAGTTCCACCTATACTATCATCTATAATCTTTATCTCGTTTTTAAATTTCTAGGAGGTCTGGAAAGTTTCAACAACTTCTGGCACAAAACGAGGAAAGAAAACTTCACAAGGATCTGAAACGGCTGCATCAAGTAACCAATCAGCAAAGGAATCTGAGGCACCTGGAAAATCAACTGCAAAATCATCTTCAGTTACTTCTGGCACTGAAGTTCAGGGTGATTCGTCTCAAGTAAGTTCACTTTTACATACACATCATGAAAGCTGTGCTTGTTTACTAAAACAATCCATTGTTTTGATTTCCATTTGCTGGCTTTTTTCATTTTACAAAATTTTGTTTAAATTTACATTACAAAAGGTAATTCTGGTAATAAACTAAAAATGAGGTTCATCAACTGAATTTTCCAGTTAATAAGGGATTTCTGCTGATCCATAAACAAAATGTTTCACTAGTTCACAGTTATTAGCTGAAGTTTCATAAAGGAATGCAAAGTGTGCAGTACCATCTTTTTCTATTATCGTGTTCCTCAGATGGTTGGGTATCCATGCAGGTGAAAAAAGTGCAAAATACAAAATCCAATACCGCATCAAATTCAAATCCGGAACTTAGACGGACTTCTTCCTTGGGACGAACATGGGAAGAGACTGTTGCAGATTCTGTTGCTAATGAACTTGTTTTGCAAAGTTTGTCTACACAAAGTGGTCTCTTTAATTCGGCAACAGAAAATAGGAGCCCACATGCTGAAGATTCTAAAAACAAAACAAAAGATTCCAAGGCACTTAAATCTGGTAGTCAAATTACTAATGAAGAAAAGAAGGTTGTGAAATCCAATGATGACAAGAGATCTAGACAAAAAATGCAGGAATTCCACAATATTAAAATAAGCCAGGTACAATTTGTTACCCAGTTACATGGTGAACTTGCAAGTTTGCATAAATATTAAGACAATTAATTGGTTTTCATAGGTTGAGTTGCTAGTTACATACGAAGGTTCAAGGATTGCTTTCAGTGATTTTAGATTGCTGATGGACACTTTTCACCGCGATGAATTTACTGGAACATGGAGGAGACTTTTTGCAAGGATTAAGAAGCATATTGTGTGGGGAGTTTTAAAATCAGTAGCCGGCATGCAGGCAAGTGATGATGCCTTGAAATCTTCAATTGGTTTTGCAACTAGTGATAAAACCCATACCGATTTCATTTTTTTTACTCATGATTCAGGGTAAGAAGTTCAAAGATAAGACCCAGGGCCAAAAGGATGCCCAAGCTGCTGCCCTTCCTGTCAATGATCCCAACCTCAGTGACAGTGATGGAGATCAACAACGTGGAAAGTCTGATCAATTTCCGATGCCATTCCCCAAGAGAGGAAATGATGGAGCTGGTGATGGATTTGTGACCTCAATAAGGGGATTGTTCAACACTCAGAAAAAGAAGGCAAAAGCATACGTCCTGAGAACTATGAGAGGAGAGGATGACAATGAACATGGAGAATGGAGTGATGGCGATGTTGAGCTCAGTCCCTTTGCTAGACAACTAACTATTGCCAAAACTAAGAAGCTTATACGCCGACATTCAAAGAAGTTTGTTCAATCTACTTCAGGTGAATAATGCCAACGTTTGTATTCGCTGTCATAATTAAGCAGGAAACTTTAGGTTGATCATTTTGCTATTCATGCTTACAGGGAAACATAGCAAAGAACCAATGTCTCCAAAGGACATGATGCTGTTAGAAAGTGATTCTTCGGGTGAATTATCATATGGAGAGGACAACTAATAGCTCACACCAGACGGGAATCTTGGCTTTTAGCCAAGACTTTTTCAAAAAGCTAGTTTCTCACTCATAAATTTTGCGATTGTGATGAATTAGACAATAACCGTGAAGCAGATGATTGAAGAAATGCAAGCTCAGGAAGAGATTCTAAGAAGAATGTAGCCACGGAGATAATAACAACCGGAAAGGGTTATGTACTCCAAGGGTACACATCAGTTCTTTTTTTTTTTTTTTTAATTTGTTTCCAAAGTGGCATCTCAAATTTTCTTCATGATGGTTTTGATTGAATTTGTGAAAGAACATCATCTGATAGTTAATAAATAAGAGTGTCATTCAGAAAGTAGAATAAATAAGATTGTCTTTTCTTGCCCAAAACAAAGTATTTACTTGGGTCTCCAAAAAATTGGGTTTTGCCTATTGAATGGAGGAAGAGGAGAAAGAAAGGAACACTTGCGACTGGTTGTCAACTGATTCTATTACCATCTTTTCGTTTACCTCGTGTTCAAGATCGGCAAGCGCTATATGGCAGTTCAATTCCTTGAATGCCTCAATTGAAGATTTCTTTGCTGCTGCAGCACTACTTAGTTTTTCTCCATTCACTTCACTTTTAGGTTCTAGCTGATTTCTTTTTCAGTGAATTGTAATCCAGAGTTATTATTTTTGAGTGCATGACTGAATTCATGATACTCTCCACTAGAACCTTTCTGGCAAAGGCAAACAAGAGGAATAGACTAGCTCGAGTTAGATGGATAGTTCACTCAAATTAGTACTCATCTAAAATCCAAGACACTCAAGATCTCACTTATCTAACTTAGCTCATAGTAGATACATGTGACTTGGTCACCCCAACATCGACAAGATCAACCTTATTCTCCACAAGAAAACTCATGAACTCTTCGAAGTTCTCTTCCGTCGGTCGGTAGTGCCCACTATGACTCCACACAGCCTAACAAATCATGATCAAGTAGGTAAACCAAATGCTCTCCGAATAACTTGTATGAAACATAAACTAACATATTTAGTGAAGATTCACCTTGAGAGTTCCATCTTCTACAACTAATTGACCAGCAGCAGATGTAGCTCCTCCAGCAAGGAAACTGGAATGCTGAAATTTGCCCTTTTTCTTCTGAAGAAGTACAATTTACTTTACTAAGAGGAGTTAATTATATTGATCTGCCTATGTCATTGGATTCAATTCTTTACAATATTCTCATTTATATTTAAATGAATTTTAAGCAAATTCACCTGGCCAACATATAATTTCTTTGATGTGCTCAATACAAAAATCCATTTAGCATCTTTAGCACTATCAGATGTGTCCAGCAATTGCCTGCTCTGTCTGTATAAGAACTTTCCATCCTCAATCACAACTTCATAAGCCTCCCTTTCTTTCTGCAAATCAAGTGATGAGTGATCATACGATTACTCGTATCCAAATGTTCGACATGCCTGATATTATACAAGTGCTTACAGGGCCAAGATACTTGATGCACTGCTGTTGAAGCCTCGACCGACAGCATTGTTCTTGGATATTAACCTCCTTTCCTTCTCCAACATCAAGCCTATAACAAGCCACATGAATGGTGGTTTAAGTTTCTCAACCACAAACACAATTCAGTGAAACTATATACTCCAAACTTACCAATACAAGAATGGCTCCATGCTCTCAGACTGAAGCCAGCACTCATAGTAGAATTGGAGATTGTGGCCATACCGATGTCGGGGATCGATCTGCATCGAAGGTTTACCGATAATTAAGCAAGCAAAACATTAACTGAAATGTAGAAGAATTATTGTGCAGCGGAAGGCCTACTGCTTCTAGCCAATGCTGCAAGGCGAGTTTCTGAGCTTTCTCATCCTTGGACAAACCTTTGCCAACCTATACAACAACAACAATCCAGGAACGAGAAACTTAACCTTGCACATTCTACCAAAATGAACACAATTCTCATTGCCAACTACCTTAGCAGCCCTGGTTCTTGCCCGGGACCATCGAGAGATTGCTGTTTCTGGTTCCTTGATATCGAAAAACGACACTGAACTTAGCTTGAGCAACACAAAATCCAACAACTTCCAACTAAAATGTCCAAATTCAAACATATAGATGCTAAGCAAGTCCTTTTTAGAATGGAAAACAAGTAAAAAAAACCATGGGGATCAAGCCCATACCAAAGCTGTTCATCGGCACAATCTGAAAGCCTTCTTCGAGTCCAAAAGCACTTGTAGACCTTATCTAGTTCCACTGCAGCAGCTCGGTGGTTGGAGCTCGTCTCACTAGAAGAACTCAGGCCCGATTCGACTGATCTCTTCTTCAAAGGACTAGAAGAAGAAGAGATCACAGGACCTTCAAGCAAAAACCTTTGAGCGCCTAAAACCTCGAGGGACCTCTTAATGCCATCATCCTTAGCTTCATAGCTAGCTCTAGGACTCGAGAATGACATTTCCATGTTCATGGGAGATGGAAGAGCTGCCCTTGATGCTATGCATCTCATGCTTCAAATTAGCAGCAATGAGATTTAGGAATCACAGTTTTCATCTTTTTTGGCAAAAAAAAAAAACAAGAAGGAACAACTAAAACACATAAAGAACAATAAAAAAACAACTCAGGGAAGATCCATTAAAGATCAAAACCTCACCACACAAATAGAGTTTGGAGCGTATTGCAGAAGCGAGGCAGAGGTATAACTAGATCTGAAATGGATGTGTTTAAATAGGGCTTGGAGGCACTTGTTCTTCGCATGCCGACCCTGCATGCACAATAGTTTGTTACGTCCAAACTCATGTATAACATACGCTGTCATCTTCTTGACAAATGATTTACTGTTAGTATGTCTTATCATCATCGACATAAGATTCATATATATATATATATATATATATATATATATATATATATATATGAATCTCCAGTGCGTTTAATTACACTTTGGATGAAGCACAAGGCAATAAATTGCTCTTTTTCCTCAAGCGTATACGTGTTCCTGCATGAATGAATGACGGCTGCGTGAGATTTGGTGGGTTGACATTACAAGATCTTGTTCACTAAACGCGCTTATAGAGAGAGAGAGAGAGCACAGAATTGTCAAATTGACTTTTAGTTTGATCTCCTCAGTCAAGTTCAAGAATATAATTAATGCACTTAATTATATTGGTAGCTCGATATTCAAAATGCCGACAGATAATTAGGAAGACGTATCTCGAAATACAACATAAACAGAACTGCAGTATTCTGTTATTTTTCAGAAGAATTTTTTTTTCCAAACTCGTTTGAAAAGCAATAAAACAAATGATATATCTGACCCTGTCCAAAACAATGAAGGTGGCGAGTTGAGGGCGATGATTCTTATGTTGATCAAATGAGGACTTTTTACTATTCTGTGTCACAAAAGATACTAATATCGGATCAAGGAAGAGGTTTTCGGTGTTGACTTTGAAGAAAAAATGAATGGAATAGTAATAGTGGGTGCGTAAAATTGTATCGTGTTGTGTGAGCATACTTGTGCCTATAAGTGTAGACCTTTTTTTATAGTAGCACTATTTATATTTGAATCTCAAAGTGTTATAAAAAAAGGATAAATTATAAAGATGCTCTAACACTCTTTAAAATGGACTTGCAATTTCTATGCATCTCAGAGAGGAAACTTCTATTATACAATTTATCTACCGAATAACCTTTATTCCATATGGTACAAAATGCCAAAAGGGTATCATGAGGTCGTTGGGTTGAAGGGCCCACTAAGTGTTTATTTGATAACTTGATCGAGCCTCTCGAGCATCTTGATTGGCTATCATTCAAAGGTACCATTCGGTCGGTTTAGAGAATTGTAACGGGAGACTCGGCCTTCACTTGACCTTTTTAACGAATTAGGGAGCTCAAGTCGACTGAGTGTCCAGCTAGTCTGATCGGACGTGTGATCCAATCGGCTAGATCACTCTGCCGAGCTAGCTTCTATGTTGACTTGACTCAAAGCTTAATTATGAAAGCCATGTAAATTAGGGTCCGACCAGCCCTTCGATCTGGCCGGCTTAAAGGTCAGGTCAGTTGTTTCTCGACCGAAATGATCAACTATGCTGTCTTAAAAAAATTGACTTTGACTTTTCTTTGATTATAATTATCATATCATCCGATCTCCTTAACTTTACTTAGGAGCCCTATCTTAATCGCCGCATCAATATTCATGACGTTTTCCAAGATCGTGCATGATGCAGAGGAATTAAACGAGCTAAGGTTGACATTTGGGAGCTGGCTGACTCTGTCGAAGTTGAATTTTAGATGTCTTTCAAAGGAAAACTGGCCTGTCTTTCCACAACAATCATGAGTCAAAAGGCAAACATTTGCGGCTAGAATACTCCAGATGTCAAATTGGTTAAAGATTGGGTGCACAGAGCTGGTCAACTCTCCCCTCCTGTCTCGATCTCAAGCCTAATTTTTTAGGTTTACAGTTGTATATTCAGGCGATGGAGAGTTTCTGTCGATCGAGGATTATTTAATTTAATTTAATTTAATTAATTATGTAACTATGGCAGCTGCGAGGCAGTTAAATAATGGTGATATTTGTTCATGCATGAGCCATGCACCGAACTGTAGTACGTGCACGAAATGGCACAGCTGCAATATAATATTACGGATTTAGATATGACGATAGGGAAAATTTGCATGTCGTCTCAATTAGTAAATAAAATTTTTGTACATTGATAAAAAAATATTTCTTTTCATTCCTTATTCAAATATATTTATCTAATTATTTATGATATTTTTAAATATAAAAAATCTAAAAATAAGTATAATTCCTCTTTAATTTTACATTAAACTAGAATATAATTTAATATATTTTCTATCAAATTTAGGATGATTCTTTTTCACCTCTATTGGATAAAAAATATATTAGATTTTCTTTAAATGATACTCAATTGGATGAAAAATATACTATATTTTCTTTAAATGGTGCTGAATTTAGGAGAAATTATATTAAGCAGGAAAAAATTGTGCTCAATTTTGATAGAAAATATACTCGATTCTAGTAGAAAGTATTACTTTTAAGAGGAATTATACTCATTTTAGTATATTTTCTATTAATTTGAACACGATTCTTTTTCCACCTCAATTGGATGGAAAATATACTAAATTTTCTTAAATGATACTCAATTGGATAGAAAATATACTAGATTTTCTTTAAATGATGCTGAATTTAGGAGAAATTATATTAAGCAAGAAAAAAACCATGCTTAATTTAATAGAAAATACATTCGATTCAGTGCTTAATTTAACAAAAATTATACTTGTTTTTAGAATTTTTGTACCTAAAAAATATGATGGGTAATTTTGATAGAAAATATATTCGATTCTAGTATAAAGTACTGACTTTAAGAGGAATTATACTCATTTTTAAACCTTTTGTATCTAAAAAATCTGAGGGACAATTAGGTAATAATATTTGTATGAAGCAAATAAAACTTTATATGTAGGGAGTGAAAATAAAATTTTTTATGATTGAGAATTGCATGTAAAATTAAAGTTATGATTGAGGATCTTTCTCTAATTTACCGATGATATATTTGAATATCTAAGGATTTTAGAAAATATCATATAAACAAAATTTGTTAAAGTTGTCTTAGCTAAGTGATAATAATACATTCAGATTAGGCTATATAAAAATTAAAGTCAGTAAATGTTAAGATCATTAAGCTTTTACACTAAATAATCTGATAATATAAAGTCATTCAAACAAAAATAATTATGATTAACAATACGCTTTTCAAAAGAAACAAAGAAAATTGACAACTTGGCGTTTTTTTTTAAAAAAATATATACTAATTTACTCTTCAGATAATAATTTTACTTTTTATTTTTCATTAATTAACTAATTTAATTTGTTCCCGATTAAATATGGCCAGTTGGTTGTAAGGACGGATTAGGAATTAGAGGGGGTGGTCTTTGGGTACGAAGGGATGAAATTTTAATGGACTAAATAGATTTTTTACTGATTATACTTCTTTAATTATATGATTAAGATGTACAATTGAGTATCTTATACAGGGCTGGGCTCTACCTCCATTATATGGATCCGTCCTTGCTCGGTTGATAATAGATGCATCGATTACTGAATGGATGCCGAGTATGATTAATTCAATTATATATAAAAAAAATGTAACCACCACATTAGTAGCTATCTACTGCCATGGGAAGGGAAGTAAAATACAAAAATCTAAGTGGTACGTATCTAAGTAGGGGTCTACAGAAGCGGTGAACTCTTTATTAAGTTTTGACTCCTCGATTATTATAATTTTATCCTTAACATTTATCATTAGTGGTAAAAGACGAATACGTTTGTCTATAATATCCCCACGAACTCATCCCAGGATCAACACGGAGGAGATATTGAGGGCATGATTAATTCAATTATGGTGACAAAATATGATAACGTTCATCCCAAGTGTCCCTCACAGCCTGTCTCCAGGCTATATGAAGGGAGGTAAATTACGAGTGACTATTATAACTCGAGCAGTGAATAGTGCATGGGGAGGGCAAAAATTGTCCCCATACCTCATGGTGGCAATACCCCATGCACTAACCAACTATCCCGTCTCGAGGAGAATAAAATGATGAACCAAGTTCTTAGGATCTTTGTGTCCTGTTAGAGGAGGAGGGTGTTGGATAAATGTGAATGGAATAAAGAGATGGAGACGAAGAGACTCTATTGTGCATGAGTTTAGTCCCACATTAGAAGTCTCTTGGCTTTATTGTTGGTTTAAATTATGACACATGCATTGACATTGTAAACATATGCATGGGGAGAGACTCTCTCACGCGTGAGTACGCAGGGGTGGGTGCAAATCCAGGGCCCGGATTGTACCGAACCAAGGTTGACTCGTGCGCGAGCACGACTTGTGCATGTCGAATGCCGGACCGGTTGAGGTAAAATTTACCTAAAATAATGAACCAACATATAGCCACTTGAATCTTGCTCAAGGATGTAATGGAAGCATTAATGTGAAATTAATGCTGATTCCGTAATGTCTCGACATTAATGGCGGCATTAAACTCATTAATGATGATTTCGTAACGTCTCAGTATTAATGACGACATTAATCTCATTAATAATGATTCTGTAACGTCTCGACATTAATGAAGACATTAAAGCCATTAATGACGAAATTAAACTCAGCATTAAATGATCATAATTTGATCATTTATTGCAGGCAAGATGAGAACTCCTATATAAGATGGCTGGATCTTGAGCAAAGCGAAGAAGAAAAAAGCGAAAGCAAGAGAATTCCTCCACCTTCGTTCCCTGATTCTTTTCTCTCAGTCGTGCATCCGCTCGGCTAAACTATTTGTGATAGCACTCAGGTGCATTCTCAGTTCGCCACGAACAACCAGTGCTTGGTTGCGTTCATGGTCTTGCCGTTGTATCCTGGGAAACAGACGATCCCAGAAAACCTCGAAGCACAGCCGGAGGTGGGACGAATCTGTTTCAAGGAAACTGCGTCGATCGTAGGCCTCGGTCCGGTGCTCTGTTTGTCCGCTCGGTTGGACTCTTCATTTGCTGGGTCGGCCACTCGCCCTTCTGATCTGCCCGACTGGTCTCCCGCTCTGCCTGTCTATCCTTCAGTCTGCTTGGACGATCTGATTGCTCAGACTCTGAGGTCAGAAAAACCAGCCCCTGCTGGCAGCCTGAGATTATCTGCTCAGGTCATCTTAACTGTGAGTTGAATTTAATTTGAGTATTTAGATTCAGCTAATTTCCTGTAAATCTCCGGCTACAGATTGTTTGGTTTCCAACAATCTTGAAACAGACTCGATTCTGTTGAGATGGCCACGGAACGAAATGTTGAGGTGCAACAGACTCAACATGTTCAGGCCCCTCCACCCCGATTGGAACTATGCCAATCAGTCATAGGGAAAGGCCAGAGAAGTTCAGTGGACTAAACTTCAAGAGGTGGCAGCAGAAGATGCTCTTCTACCTGACCACACTCAATCTGGCTCGATTCTTGACCGAGGACCCTCCCAAACGCACTGAGGATGCTGATGCGCAAACCATCAGTACAGTGGAGGCATGGACTCATTCCGAGTTCCTTTGCCGAAACTACATGCTCAACTGCCTTGCCGACTCGTTGTATGCTGTGTATAGCATGAAGAGTACGGCTAAGGAACTGTGGGAGTCCCTAGACAAGAAATACAAGACGGAGGACGCAGGGGCAAAGAAGTTCATCGTGGGCAGATTCCTGGACTACAAGATGATTGACTCCAAGACGGTGATCAGTCAAATCCAGGAGCTTCAGGTGATCTTGCACGAGATCCACTCAGAAGGGATGGTTCTGAGTGAAACCTTCCAAGTGGCTGCTATCATCGAGAAGCTGCCTCCCGGCTGGAAGGATTTCAAGAACTACCTGAAGCACAAGCGGAAGGAGATGAATGTGGAGGAACTCATCGTTCGACTTCGCATCGAAGAAGACAACAAGAGTTCAGAGAGAAAGTTGTTCTCTCCGGCTACTGTCAAAGCCAACGTGGTCGAGCACAGACAAAGCTCGAAACGGAAGAACCCCAAGTCTTCCAAGATAGGACCCAAAGGAGGCATCAACAAGAAGAAATTATCTGGGAAGTGCTTCAACTGTGACAAAGTGGGTCACAAATCTTCGGAGTGCAGAAAGCCGAAGAAGAAGCAGGAGGCCAACCTGAACGAGGGACCAGAAATGGACGACCTCTGCGCTGTGGTCTCTGAGCTAAACTTGATCGGTTCAAACCTGCGACAATGGTGGATCGATACTGGAGCCACTCGACATGTCTGCTGCAACAAGAAGTTGCTCCACAACTTCGAAGAAGTCACTGGAGACAAACTGTTCATGGGGAACTCAGCAACCTCGGACATCACGAGCCAAGGAAAGGTGATGCTGAAGATGACCTCGGGCAAGGACCTCACTCTGAACAATGTGCTGTATGTTCCGGAGATTCGGAAGAATTTAGTGTCCGGATCACTTCTGAGCAAGCATGACTTTCGCATTGTTTTTGAGTTGGACAGAGTTGTATTGTCCAAAAATGGGATGTTTGTAGGAAGATGCTATGTATTTGATGGGCTGTTTAAGCTCAATGTAATGGCCATTAGGCCCAAGATAAATAAAACTGAAAGCTCTTCCACTTATATGCTTGAGTCTTCGTGTTTATGGCATGGTAGACTAGGACATGTTAACTACGATGTATTGTGTAGATTAATAAACATGCAAAGCATACCTACATTCCACCTTGACCCAAAACACAAGTGTGAGATTTGTGTTGAAGCGAAAATGACAAGGTCATCCTTTCAACATATTGAAAGAAGTAACGAACCACTTGACCTAATCCACACTGACGTGTGCGATCTAAAAGGTACGCCAACGCGTGGTGGAAATAAATACTTCATCACTTTTGTAGATGATAACACAAAATACTGTTATGTGTATCTTCTCAAAATTAAGGATGAAGCTATAGAGAAATTTGCCCTCTATAAGAACGAGGTTGAAAACCAGCTTAATAGAAAGATTAAGGTGGTTCCAGGTGACCGAGGCGGTGAATATGTGTCACCGTTCGCTGAGTTGTGTGCTGAACATGGGATCAGACATGAAACAACAGCTCCTTATACTCCTCAGCAAAACGGGATTGCTGAGCGAAAGAATTGAACTCTTAAGGAGATGATGAATGCTCTTCTATTAAGCTCTGGATTGCCAGAGTTCATGTGGGGGGAAGCTGTGTTAACAGCTAATTACCTTTTAAATAAGGTGCCTCGGAAGAAAATAGATAAGAGCCCTTATGAGTTGTGGAATGGAAGACAACCGTCCTACAAATATTTACTAATGTGGGGGTGTCTTGCCAAAGTGTTGGTGCCTGATCCAAAAAGGATTAAGATAGGACCAAAGACTGTTGATTGCATATTTATTGGATATGCACATAACAACAGTGCTTATCGATTTTGTGTGTATGAGTCACACATACCGGAGATACATAAGAACTCGATAATCGAATCGAGAAATTCCTCTTTCTTCGAGCATGTATTTCCATATAAGACCCGTGAGGATGCTAGCTCCTCAAAACGGGCGAATGAAACACAAGGTGAAGAAGAAAATGATGACAATGAGGAACCAGTGGAGGTTGAGCCTAGATGGAGCAAAAGAGCTAGGGTAGAAAAATCCTATGGATCGGATTTTATCACTTTCATGTTGGAGAGTGAGCCCCGTAGTTACTCAGAAGCTGTAGGCTCTTTTGATGGACCTCACTGGAAAGAGGCAATTGCATCTGAGATAGAATCTATCTTGCAAAATCACACTTGGGAGCTTGTGGATCTTCCTCCGGGAAGTAAACCATTAGGTTGCAAGTGGATTTTCAAGAAGAAAATGAAGTCAGATGACACGATCGATAAATACAAGGCCAGATTGGTAATCAAAGGAAGACCTTGATTACTTCGATACATACTCTCCGGTATCGAGAATAACTTCCATTAGAGTATTGTTGGCTATTGCCGCTCTATGGAATCTCAAAATACATCAAATGGATGTAAAGACAGCTTTTCTAAACGGGGATTTAGAAGAGGAAATTTACATGGACCAACCTGAGGGGTTTTCTGTGCCAGGACAGAAAAACAAGGTATGTAGATGGGTGAAGTCATTATATGGCTTGAAACAAGCGCCAAAGCAGTGGCATGAGAAATTCGATAATGCCATGAAGGAATGTGGATTCAAGATCAATGAATGTGATAAATGTGTCTACATGAGAGTCACAGAGAGTGACTATGTCATCTTGTGCCTCTATGTAGATGACATACTTATCATTGGGAGTAATGATAAGATAATCAAATCCACAAAAGATATGTTGAACTCAAGATTTGACATGAAAGACATGGGCCTAGCTGATGTGATTCTGGGAATCAAAATTCTTAGAACGACAGAAGGACTTGTTCTTAGTCAATCCCATTACGTGGACAAAATTCTTGAAAAATTCACCAAGGGTGATACTGCTTTGGCACGAATGCCGATAGATATGAGTCAACATCTATCGAAAAATCGAGGTGAAAGTATCTCGCAGATAGAGTACTCTCGAGTGATTGGAAGTCTGATGTACTTGATGAGTTGTACTCGACCAGACTTGGCCTACGCAGTAAGCAAATTGAGTAGATACACGAGTAATCCCGGTGTTGAGCACTGGAAAGGGATAACAAGAGTACTGAGGTACTTGAGGTATACTCGTGAATATGGACTGCACTATACGAGATATCCTGCTGTAATCGAAGGATACAACGATGCAAGTTGGATATCCAATATAAAAGACTCTATGTCTACGAGTGGGTATGTCTTCACTCTAGCAGGTGCAGCCATTTCCTGGAAATCTTCTAAGCAAACCGTAATAACCAGATCCACGATGGAATCTGAATTTGTAGCTCTTGACAAGTGCGGTGAAGAGGCTGAGTGGCTACGACAATTCATACAAGATATTCCACGATGGGCGAAATCGGTGCCGGGGATATACATACATTGCGATAGTCAATCAGCAATCGGTCGGGCACAGAGCCATCTGTATAATGGTAAGTCTAGACATATACGTCGTAGACACAATACCATTAGACAACAACTCTCAACTGGAGTTATCACTGTTGACTATGTGAAGTCAAAGGATAACCTAGCGGATCCGCTAACCAAAGGGTTAAATCGAGAGTTAGTTGCAAGCTCATCACAGGGAATGAGCTTGATGTCGTTGTCAGCGATCAGTGCAGAGGACACCCAACCTATGTTGACTGGAGATCCCAAAAACTAGGTTCAAAGGGACAACTAATCTGCGCTGACAAGACACACTGTGGGGGTAGCCCAATGAAACAGTGACTAGACGAGGGTAAGCCGATGGGTTTTTAATGATAAAAAAAGAGTAGTTGGAACTCTTGAGGGATCACCTATGTGAGAAAGAAGTGGGGCTGCTTCGAAGAGAATTGGAGGCATAATTCTTAGAGTTTCTCACAGAACCAGACGTGTTCATGGCCAAGAACGAACACACTCATGAGAACTGAGTTGTATCAGGGAGAGTCTTGGGTGAGATTTGTCACTGCTTACACAGACGACAGTATAGTTCAAAGACATCATGTCTACTATCAGCCAGTAAGCAACCAGATCTTCACAAGGGAGGGTTCAAAGGGTAAAACCTACCCATCCTATACTTGACTCAACTGTTGAATGCTATCACATACCCTGTTTTCCATTCATGTGGGGGATTGTTGGAAATGTGAATGGAATAAAGAGATGGAGACGAAGAGACTCTATTGTGCATGAGTTTAGTCCCACATTAGAAGTCTCTTGGCTTTATTGTTGGTTTAAATTATGACACATGCATTGACGTTGTAAACATATGCATGGGGAGAGACTCTCTCACGCGTGAGTGCGCAGGGGTGGGTGCAAATCCAGGGCCCGGATTGTACCGAACCAAGGTTGACTCGTGCGCGAGCACGACTTGTGCATGTCGAATGCCGGACCGGTTGAGGTAAAATTTACCCAAAAGAATGAACCAACATATAGCCACTTGAATCTTGCTCAAGGATGTAATGGAAGCATTAATGTGAAATTAATGTTGATTCCGTAACATCTCGACATTAATGGCGGCATTAAACTCATTAATGGTGATTTCGTAACGTCTCAGTATTAATGACGACATTAATCTCATTAATAATGATTCTGTAACGTCTCGACATTAATGAAGACATTAAAGCCATTAATGACGAAATTAAACTCAACATTAAATGATCATAATTTGATCATTTATTGCAGGCAAGATGAGAGCTCCTATATAAGGAGGCTGGATCTTGAGCAAAGCGAAGAAGAAAAAAGCGAAAGCAAAGCGAAAGCAAGAGAATTCCTCCACCTTCGTTCCCTGATTCTTTTCTCTCAGTCGTGCATCCGCTCGGCTAAACTATTTGTGATAGCACTCAGGTGCATTCTCAGTTCGCCACGAACAACCAGTGCTTGGTTGCGTTCGTGGTCTTGCCGTTGTATCCTGGGAAACAGACGATCCGAGAAAACCTCGAAGCACAGCCGGAGGTGGGACGAATCTGTTTCAAGGAAACTGCGTCGATCGTAGGCCTCGGTCCGGTGCTCTGTTTGTCCGCTCGGTTGGACTCTTCATTTGCTGGGTCGACCACTCGCCCTTCTGATCTACCCGACTGGTCTCCCGCTCTGCCTGTCTATCCTTCAGTCTGCTTGGACGATCTGATTGCTCAGACTCTGAGGTTAGAAAAACCAACCCCTGCTAGCAGCCTGAGATTATCTGCTCAGGTCATCTTAACTGTGAGTTGAATTTAATTCGAGTATTTAGATTCAGCTAATTTCCTGTAAATCTCCGGCTACAGATTGTTTGGTTTCCAACAGAGGGAGGGGTGAATAACTTCTCTTCGATTTTTACCTACAACTTATTAGCGGAAGTAAAAATAATGGAAGTACTAGAATGAAATAACAAGAATGCAATGCTAACTCCTTGGTTTACTTGGTCTCCACCTTCTTGAGATGACTAATCCAAGAGTCTGCGCACACGATCAAGCTTCCACTATGATCTTCTCCTTCTCGAATCAAACATGAAGGTGGAGAAACCTTTACAAAATGATCTCTTCCTCTTAATTATAAGATGAAAGAATAAGTTTAGGAGGAAGAGATTGAGAGTATATAAGCTTGTAGATCATTTGGAGAGCTTAAAGATGTTTTTGCATGAAAGAGTTGTATTTCTCTCCAAGCTCCAAAAACTTCGTTTATACTTTTTCATAGATATCAGTTGACTGATGAGCTTCAACGACACTCAAGGATTTGCGAGATTTTCTGTCGTCAGGGGCCTAACAGTCACATATCAGTTGACTGGTATTGACCATCAGTCGACTGGTAGGCTACAATAACTCTCTGTGCATTTTTGGATCAAGTATCAGTCGACTGATATAAGCATCAGTCGATTGGTACACCTCAAAACTGAGGTTTGAGCAATTCAAGTATGACCTTTTATACTCGAAGCTTACCTCTAGCCTAGACTTACACCCTGAAGCAACTTCCATCATCCTCATACCCTTAGAATGCTTCAGAGCCCATGACTCACCCTTGCACTTGCCTTCAAGTGCTTTCTTTGGCTTCGTCATGTCAAGTCTTCCTTTACCAAGAGGCCGCCCCTCCTGAACTTTACTGCCAAGAGCCACACTCTGGGACTTCATCCGCCAAGACTACAATCTTGGACTTTCCTTGCTAAGTTTTTATACCTAGACTTTCCTTTGTACATGTCACTCAACATTCATGTTAGATCACTAACATTGCCTAACTTCAATCTTGGACTTCATCTCTTTTTGATGTTAGACAAATTGTTTAAGTCAGAGACGGATGTACATATGGGCTATCCTAGGCTATAACACAACCCAAATTTTATCTCTAGCTTTGTTTCTTTTTTGATTTCTTTGTCTTTCTCCTCTCGTCTTTTGTAAACTAGAAGAGAAGGGTCACAGAGAAGTAAGCGAAGGCAAACTGGAGGGATGAAGCCGCGTAGGTCAACGTCGACTGCCCTCTCAGCTTTCCGGTGGACTCTAATACACGTTATAGGAGCTATCGTTGTCGCCGTCCTTGTGGTCCTCCTCCCGTCCACCACTGCCCCCACACCTACAATCTCCTCCAAGCATCTCCTTCTCTCTTGTCTCCCTCCATTTCTTTTTCCCTGTTCCTTCTGTGAGCATTGCATGAGGTTGCTCGATTTCATGTGCTTGTTTTGTTGTCTAGGAATGTGAAATTGGATACAAGTGGAAAACTAGTGAGCTATGCAGGAGTTCGCTCCGCCCCTAACTCTCAAGGTCCCCATTTTTGTACAGAAGGTGATTCTTGAAATGCCAACGGTTCATGTTAGGATGGAAAAGTTAGTATTGCCATGGATTTCATTTGTTTTTCCCCCTCACTCTCTTCGTTCTATGAACTCTAGGTGGGTATCTTTGATGTGGCCACCTCTCTCTCTTGTTCGTGCTTTTTTCTAAAGTGTGAGTTTGCACTATTTTTCACACTTAGCACGAAGGGGGGCGAATCCTCTGGACCGTCTGTCCTAGTACGCTCTTGGACTAGGACAGGCGGATTAGTGGGATTTGATCGCCCCACCTATTTAATAGGTGGGGATCATCAAATCACACCCATGCAAATGAAGGACCAATCTCTTTGTGGTCTAGAGGATCCACCCTAAGCACGGAGTACTCGAAACCTCTAGTTTGATGATTTTGATCAAAATTTTCAATAACATATTTTTAAGTTGCAATTTGGATTGAATTTTGGTCCAATTTTCTTGCCATCAAATTTAATTGAATTTTTGGAACATTAATTTTCGGGACCTACTATCTCTACCTCACCATCGGTCGCACATTAGTTAACATTAAAAATTGCATTAGCGATCATGCCTTTTGTCATGACTTTTAAATTTAAATGTAATTTGGGATTGGTGCGGTAGTTCAATAATAGTTCTTTAGTGGAATGAATTATTATTGATAAAATTAAGTTGTGTGCTCGGGGCGAACACAGGAAGCTTAATTTTATCGGGAGACCAAAACCAATTCCTCCTCTCGGTCCCTATCGTAGCCTCTTGTATATAGAGATTTATACCCACCACATACCCACCTTCTTACCCATCCAATGGGGCCGGCCAAGCTAGCTTAGAACCCAAGCTAGGGCCGGCCAAGACCAAGTGGATGAGCCAAGTTGGTGGCCGGCCAAAGCTTGGGTCCCAAGTTTAGGTGGCCGACCACTAAAATATTAAAAAGGATTTTTATTAAAATTAATTCTTATGTGGATATCATGGTTTTAAAAGAAAGTTTAAAAATTAAAAATTTCCTTTTATAGCTTTCTACAAAGATTAAGAGAAGAGATTAATCTCTTTCCTTATTTGTAGATTAAAAGGATGGTTTTAATTTTTTGGTAAAAACTTTCCTTATTTGTAAATCATCTACATGTTTAAAAGAGAGTTTAAAATTTGAAAACTTTCCTTATTTGTTGATTAAAAGGTGAATTTTAAATTTTAAGAAAACTTTCCTTTTTAACCATATTCATGATTTAAAAGAGAGTTTAAAAATTAAATATTCTCTTTTATAAGTTTCTACAAGAGATTAAGACAAGATTTGATATCTTTCCTTATTTATAGATTAAAAGAGATTTTAATTTTTAGAGATAACTTTCTTTTTATCTACATGTTTAAAAGAAAGATTTTAATTTATAAAATTTCTTTTTTATTAACCAATCATGAAGGGATGAAAATTATTGGAGAAATTTTTTATAAATTTTTGGAGACAAATTAGGAAGTTTTAATTAATTTAAACTCTCCTTGTTTGTAGCTTTAATATGGTCGGTCATTATAATTGATGAGAAGAAAATTGTTTTTAATTAAATAAATTTTCTTTTTCAATGGCAAAAGAATTAAGGAAGTTTTTATTAAATTTTCCTTATTTGCCAAGACCAAGGATTATAAAAGAGGGGGTAGAGAAGGCTTCATGAAAAACGACTCTATTCTATTTTCTCCCTCTTTTCTTCCTTGGTGTGATCGACCCTTCTCCTTTTCTCTCTTCCTCTTGTGTGGCCGAAATCCTTTATCTCTTGGAGCTTTGAGGAGGTGGCCGGATCTAGCTTGAGGAAGAAGGAGAGAAAGCCTGCATCCCTTGGAGCTTGGTTGGTGAAAAAAATTCTTCATCCTTTAGAAGATATGCTTGGCCGAAACTTGAAGGAAGGAAGAAGAAGGTGCCTTGGTGGTTCTCGTCTCGGAAGATCGTTGTCCACACAACGTCCGGGATTAGAAGAGGAATACGGTAGAAGACCTAGAGGTTTTTTGTTTGCAAAAGAAAAGGTATACTAGTATTTAATTTCCGCATCATACTAGTTTTATTTCTTTGTAAAAATACCAAATACAAGAGGCATGCGATTCTAGTTTTCGAATTAGTTTTCGATGTTGTGTTCTTTTATTTTTATTTTCCTTGTGATTTGATTGTTCCTTTTGGTTGACCTAAAGTTATTTAAGGAAATTAAATATTAGCTTTCCTTAAAAGGCTTTGTCTAGGCGGTGGTGGTTGTTCCCATATCCAAGAAGGTCATGTGCCTCGCCATGTAGTCCTGGAAGCCAATTTTGGAAATTAATATTTAATGGAATTAATAACCTAGATGATTTGGATCGAACGTGTTAAGTTCCGCAGGAGATCCAAGTCTAAACCTAAAAGAACAAATAAATTAAACTTAGGATCAAACGTGTTAAGTTCCGTAGGCGATCCAAGTTTAATTTAAAAAAACACATGGTAGCTAGGAAAAGGTTCAGACCTTTGTACAAAATTTTTATACAATGGAACCGATAGGTTTTCCGAGTAGCAACCAACAGGTTACTCGAGGAGAAGGCCGAAAATTGGATTCGGGTGAGCCCTATTTAGGTTGGCCGGAATCACCCTAAAGAATGGGACTTCTGAAGACGAAGCAAAGAAGCAAGCAAGCTGGAAAAAGCTACCAGCCAGCTTGGAGGCGCCTCCATCAGGCTTGGAGGCGCCTCCAGCTTGAAGGCGCCTTCAATGCCTGTTGGAGGTGCCTCGGACCTAGCAGAAGTGAACGTTGAGCTTTCGGATAAAGTTTTATCCACTCTCTTGATGAAGGTGCCTTGGACATCCGAGATAGAATTTCCAAAGGCTATATAAAGGCCTCTGGAACTAGGAATTAGAAATCAACTATTCCATCAACTCTGCAATCAATTCCTAGCAATAGTTCTGAGCTGTAAGAGTGTAAAAGGCTTCTCCGCCTTCAGAGAAGGAGATTTTTCTAGTGCGCGCTTTTCATCGCCCTGGATTAACAACCTTCTTGGTTGTAACCAGGTTAACTCCCAGTCTTCTCTGTCCTTTTGTTTAGCTTTATTGTTTTAAGTTACTTTTTATTATTGCTATTGCACTTTCGAGTTGAAAGATCCGAGGAGGATAGTTTTAATTTGTGCAGGCAATTCACCCCCCTCTTGTCGGCCTCTGCTGCACCTACACTACGATCTTCTCCTTTTCGAATCAAACACAAAGGTGGAGAAACCTTTACAAGATGATCTTTTCCACTTACAAGATGAAAGAATAAGTTTGGGAGGAAAAGATTGAGAGTATGAAAGCTTGGAGATCACTTAGAGAGCTTAAGAATATTTTTGCATGAAAGAGTTGTATTTCTCTCCAAGCTCTAAAAACTTATTTTATACTTTTCTATAGAGATCAATCGACTGGTGTTCACATGAATTGATTGATGAGCTTCAATGACACTTAGGGATTTAGGGGATTTTCTGCCATCAGAGGCTTAATAGTCACATATCAGTCGATTAGTATTGACCATCAGTCGACTGGTAGGCTGCTGCAACTCTATGTGTGTTTTTGGATCAAGTATCAGTCGACTGGTACACCTCAAAACTGAGGTTTGAACAATTCAAGTATATGACCTTTCATACTTATTTAACCAAACATCAAAAGTAAATGATACTTGGAGCAAGATTACACTAACACAGGTAACACCGACCTTGGGGCGACCGGTCTAGACACACGAAAATTTCTCACAGGCCGCTAGGGTAAATCAGAAAGTACTTGCGGTGGACCACCAAGAAACCCAGCATCCCGTGGTTGTGTTGTTGGGTTTTTCGGGCCGCGAAAACCGCGTTTTCGCGTCGCGGAAACCCCGAAAGTGATAGGATCTAGTAGCGCGATAGAGGGGGGGGGGTGAATATCGCTTCTTTTTAAAAACTATTCTTTTCTTTTTAAGTCAGAATCGTGTAGCGGAAAATAAGAAAGGAGACACAATTGTTTACTTCGTTCGGAGCCTAGCTCGACTCCTACTCGAAGGCCCACGGTCCTTGATCGCACCGATGGGCAAAACACTAAAACCCTTCTCTCTGAACTCCTCGGAGAGAAGCATATCGTACAAGTACAATAGAATAAGATAGTAACAAACCTACTATCTAATTAGCAATTAAGTATAAAACAAAAAATAAATATACCGACAAATGAATCGAAGATGTAGTGTAGGTCGGTTCTTTCAAATGACGTAGCTTTGCACTGAAGATGAGTCGCTTGCAGAGTAGTAACTTGTGATCAGAAAGTTCTTCTATGGCATCTGTCTTCAAGTCTGAATTTATAGGTGGACTGAGGTTCGGTCGACCGATCCCTCTGTTCGGTCGACCGAACCATCTCCGCTCACCCACAGCTGGAGTCTGACGAGCTCGTAAATTCTGCATTAACTGGCCTTCAATGGTTCGGTCGACCGAACCCTTTTATCAGTCGACCGAACAAGGTTTTTCCTTGTTCGCTGAAATCTGCCGAGATCACCCTTTAATGTTGATTAAATGCTGATTGGATCAGTCGACCGATCCCCAGGTTCGGTCGACCGATCCCCAGGTTCGGTCGACCGATCAGCTTCTATTTCCTTTGCTGCTGATCGGTGCTGACATAACTGATCTGTGCTGAGTCAACTTGGTTCGGTCGACCGATCCCTCTGTTCGGTCGACCGATCCGGCTATACCTGCAACACAGAGTTAAGCAAAGTATTCATGCAACACAAAGGTTAGAACAATAATATATAATGCATGAGTAGTATAAAGACAGTAGGACTGTCTTGATCTCAACTTGGAAAACTTCCCGGTTTCTTCAGTTGGATCAGCGACCTTAGGTTGTTCCCTTTGGGAACCCGTCCTCACTGTCGCTCCTTCAATTGTTTACCTCAACTTACCTGCCAAACATGCTCCTCCAGACATGTTTGGACTTTTGCCTGCTCAGTGTCTGATCACCTGATCCATTAAGACTTTTCCTGCAATACCATATTAGCCAACAACAATAATAGTAATACAGAAAACAATAGTAAATATAAACCTAGATTTATCGAGATCCGCTGGTCTGGTCGACCGCGCGCGGTCGACCGGAAACCATCCCATCAACCTTGCTTGGAGTTCACTCCTCCAAGACTTCTCGTTACCTAAGGTTACCACCCCTTAGGATTTTCTCCACTTGGCTTCACTCACCAAGACTCAGTATTCGGCTACCCGGGGATCAAGTCCTCCAGACCTATCCACCTGGCTTCCACGACATACCGAGATTTCCCTTACCTAGCCTACAACTAGGACTCAGTATTCGACTACCCAGGGATCAAGTCCTCCAGACCTATCCACCTAGCTTCCATGATACACCGAGATTTCTCTCCCTGCCTAGCCTCTAACTAGGACTTCCCTTGCCTAGCCTACAACTAGGACTTCCCTAGATCAAGCTCCATACTAAAATATTCTTACTTAAACATATTTGTCTGACATTAAAACCTAGGAGGTCGATTGCACCAACAATCTCCCCCTTTTTGATGTTTGACAAATATGTTTAAGTTCGGTCAATTTAAAAAGATTTAGATTTCTAACTTAAACCTCTTTTCTCCCCCTTTTGTCGTACAACAAAAAGAACCCTTCATAAATGACTTTTAATTGCTAAGGATCCCTAAGTTTTGCACCAACAATGATAGAATACCTTTAAACATTTCCAAGATATTTTCTAAGGTATTCTCCCACCCTTTTGAAGGACAATAATAAGATGTATTTTTCTAAGTGAGCACGCAACAAATATTAATTAAAAAATTTCAAAAATTCAAAAATAAATTTGTAAAGCGTTTTTATCAAGCATTCTTTCCAAAGAGTATTTGAAATCTGAGTTCAATACCATTTTCAAAATAAATATAAAATATTTCAAGGCTAAAAACATTTTCAAGGATTTTAAAAAGATATTCCAAGGCTTGGACTTTATCAAAAAAAAATTTTTCTTACTGGTTTACTAAGATATGAATGTCAAAATATTCAAAGTATTTTCAAAGTATGAAACATAAAGTTTTTAGAGTAATTTTCAAAGTATTTTTCAAAAAGTATGAGTTTGAAAAATATGATTTTGAAAAGATAATGCTTGAAGAAGAATTTTGTAAAAGTAATATATATATATTTTTAAAAATATTTGATTAAGAGATTTTAAGATTTTTTTTAAAAAAAAATTGTAAAGAAGTTTTATCAAGCAATTTTCAAAGAGTGTTTTGAAACAAATTTTTTTTTTTTAGAATATGTTTTCAAAAGCATGATTTTGAATTAAAAATATGTCCTTCAACCAAGTCTCTTCCCCTTAACTGGACACTATTTTTTAGATATCCTTGTTACCCATAAGGAAGACTTTTCTATGTGTGTCTAAGAGTCACGATTGACTTAAGGTTCTAAAGACTTAGGCGGTGAATAACAATAATTATATATAATACACTCAATCAATCATCAATCAAGATTTGAAAAATATTTTATAAGAAAATAGATTTATAAGTTTTCAAAATCTTTTTTAAGAAAATAGTTTAAATTTTAATTTTCTTAGCATCTCACCCATTCTAAATTTTCAAGTATGGTAATCCTATAATTATGTGAGATGACTTTACTTAAATTGAATTTTAGTTTAACTTAAATTAATTTTGGGTTAAAATGAATGATTAATTAATGGTAACATTATTTGAACTAATATTTAGTTTACTGATTTTAAATTTATTAACTAATTAATAAAGGATTAGTTTTAAAATTCAATGATTATTAATTAATTTTAATTGCTACGGTTGTAGGTTGTTAGATTAATAATTGGTTTAAAAAATAGTTTCAATTTAGTATGATTATTTAAGTTTAATTAATTACTTTTTAAAGGTTAAATTAATTTATTTAATGTTTTAAAAATAATTTTGATTAAGTTTTAAAAATAATTAAGTTTTTTTTAAAAATAAATTTAATTAAGTTTTAAAATAAATTTAATTAAGTTTTAAAATAATTTTAATTAAGTTTTAAAATAAATTTAATTAAGTTTTTAAAATAATTAAGTTTTAAAATAATTTTAATTAAGTTTTAAAATAATTTTAATTAAGTTTTTAAAATAATTAAGTTTTAAAATAATTTTAATTAAGTTTTTTAAATAATTTTAATTAAGTTTTAAAATAATTTTAATTAAGTTTTAAAATAATTTTAATTAAGTTTTAAAATAATTTTAATTAAGTTTTTAAAATAATTTTAATTAAGTTTTTAAAATAATTTTAATTAAGTTTTTAAAATAATTTTAATTAAGTTTTAAAATAATTTTAATTAAATTTTAAAATAATTTTAATTAAGTTTTTAAAATAATTTTAATTAAGTTTTTAAAATAATTTTAATTAAGTTTTAAAATAATTTTAATTAAGTTTTTTAAATAATTTTAATTAAGTTTTTAAATAATTTTAATTAAGTTTTAAAATAATTTTAATTAAGTCTTAAAATAATTTTAATTAAGTTTTTTAAAATAATTTTAATTAAGTTTGAATTTGAATTAATTTAGTTTGAATTAGATTTTATTGAAAAAGATTATTGAACCCATGTTAGATTCAAACTTAGCTTTGGGTTAATCAAGCAGGCATCGTAAGGATAAGTTTCAGTTCAGTGGCGTGGCATATGACCTACTTGAATATCATTAGACCACTTGCTGAAGACTTTCCAAACTGTTCCTGCCAAAAAAAACTTAATACTAAGCTTTGGTCTAACTAGCCCATGTTTAACTGGGGTAGCTTCGGTCAGATCCACTAAGTCTAGTGCACCAGGTAGAATTCCATATTCAGCCTAGACATGTCTTCGACAAAGTTTTCTTGACATACTATCATCCCAATCCATTCCGGTGCTATGTTGTTAGGGTTTGGTAAACCTTTTTAATTAACCGTTCTAAACTAGTAGCATATAGAAAAGATGCATGACATGTTAAATAATAGATAAGTATGCATGAACATGGCAAGTCATATAATTCAAACAAGTCATACATGATTTATTATTGTTTAGTTATTTATTTATTGTTGTTGTTGTTGTTTTATTATTATTGTTATTATTATTATTCTTGTTATTGTTGTTTTGTTATTATTATTGTTGTTGTTGTTGTTTTATTATTATTGTTATTATTATTAATGTTGTTATTGTTTTATTATTATTGTTATTATTATTAATGTTGTTATTGTTTTATTATTATTGTTATTATTATTATTGTTGTTATTATTATTATTATTATTATTGTTATTGTTGTTTTATTATTATTATTATTATTGTTATTGTTTTATTATTATTATTATTGTTGTTATTGTTTTATTATTATTATTATTATTATTATTTTTATTATTATTATTGTTTAGTTTTATAATTAAAAGGTTCATTATTATAATTAAGTTTATGAAAGTTTTGTTTTAAATTTGGTTTTGATTTATAATTTAAGAGCAATGATATGCACAAGGAAAAAAACTCAAGGAAAACCTCAAGGATAGACACATAAAGTCATGGCCCACCATTTCACTTTTTGTGGGCCCCATCATTTTATGTGTCTATCCTTGAGGTTTTCCTTGAGTTTTTTTCTTTGTACATATCATTTTTCATAATTTAAATCTAGATTTTGTGAGTTTATAAAATTATTAATAATGTTTTCTAATTTATTAATTTTATTTTGTAAAACATTATTTTGTTTTTGTTTTAGTTTTCTAAAGTTTGATTTATAGTTTAATTTCTTATTTTTACTTTCTAGATTTTTAGTTAAATTCTGTTTGTTGTTAGTTAATTTTAGATAATTATTATTTTGATTCGAATTATGTTGAATATATTGATTAAATAGATCTGAATGTTGATTAAGGTTTGGGTTGATTTGGTCAATTTTAATTTTATTAATTAAGTTTTTATTATTTTTGTTAAGTATTTTTAATGTTGAATTTTCATGCATTTTTAATTATTATTATTATTATTATTGTTATTGTTTTATTATTATTATTATTGTTGTTATTGTTGTTATTGTTTTATTATTATTATTATTATTATTGTTTAGTTTTATAATTAAAAGGTACATTATTATAATTAAGTTTATGAAAGTTTTGTTTTAAATTTGGTTTTGATTTATAATTTAAATCTAGATTTTGTGAGTTTATAAAATTATTAATAATGTTTTCTAATTTATTAATTTTATTTTGTAAAACATTATTTTGTTTTTTTTAGTTTTCTAAAGTTTGATTTATAGTTTAATTTCTTATTTTTACTTTCTAGATTTTTAGTTAAATTCTGTTTGCTGTTAGTTAATTTTAGATAATTATTATTTTGATTCGAATTATGTTGAATATATTGATTAAATAGATCTGAATGTTGATTAAGGTTTGGGTTGATTTGGTCAATTTTAATTTTATTAATTAAGTTTTTATTATTTTTGTTAAGTATTTTTAATGTTGAATTTTCATGCATTTTTAATTTTATATTACCATTCAAGCAAGAAGGATCTAAAGCATGCAAATTTTCATATAATTTAAAATTATTTACCATACTAGCTCCCCCTGAATCCTTGAGTCTTTTCTCCGAGCATTGAGATTTGTAGTGTCCCATCTTTTTGCACTTGAAACATTTGATGTGGTCCTTCCTTTTCCGGACTCTAGGCTTCAGCTCCTCCTTTGCCTCCGGTTGTGCAGATCGACTCATCGGACATTTATTTTTGTAGTGCCCCTTTTCACTGCAATTAAAACACGTTATGTGTTCTTTAAATTTTGTATTTAAAATATTACCTTTTGAATCCTCATTAGGATTCTCCCCCTTGACCATTGCCATTTCAGATTCAGACTCAAGTGTTCGGTCAGACTCGGGTTCAGATCTATTAGCCTCGTCCTCAGCCACTAGAGCGATGAAGCTGATTTGGTCTAGATCTTCTAGATCTGGTTCTGAGGATAGCTCTCCGGATTCGGATTCGGATTCGGACTCACTTTCTCCTTGATCTTCTAGCCTCGACGGGGTCTCGTGAAGCTTGATCAACTTGGTCCACATCTCGAATGCATTCTTGTAACCTTCTAGTTGACACAAAACTTCATTAGGCAAAACATCTATTAACATATTCATTACCTTTTTGTTCGATTCTGAGTTTCGAGAAGGTTGTCTTAGTGCGATTCAGTAGTCGAAATTGTTACTTCCAACGAAACATTCCATCATTTGCCTCCAGGAACTGAAGTATACTCGATCATACAGAGGAGGGTCATAGATACTTCGTCCTTCTTGATATGATATCGACATTCTTGCAAGAAAAGATTTAAAAAATATTTCCAAGACTTTTGTCTTGGGATTAGTAGTGCTTGAAAGATAAATATACGAAGAGAAAATTAATATACTAAAAGAAAAGAAAAAAGTTTTAAAATGCTTTGAAAATCGGTTAAGAAATTTCAGAGCTAACCTGCTCTGATACCAATTGATAGGATTGAGTAGCGCGATAGAGGGGGGGTGAATATCGCTTCTTTTTAAAAACTATTCTTTTCTTTTTAAGTTAGAATCGTGCAGCGGAAAATAAGAAAGGAGACACAATCGTTTACTTCGTTCAGAGCCTAGCTCCACTCCTACTTGAAGGCCCGCGGTCCTTGACCGCACCGATGGCCAAAACACTAAAACCCTTCTCTCCGAACTCCTCGGAGAGAAGCAGATCGTACAAGTACAATAGAATAAGATAGTAACAAACCTACTATCTTATTAGCAATTAAGTATAAAACAAAAAATAAATATACCGACAAATGAATCGAAGATGTAGCGTAGGTCGGTTCTTTCAAATGACGTAGCTTTGCACTGAAGATGAGTCGCTTGCATAGTAGTAACTTGTGATCAGAAAGTTCTTCTATGGCCTCTGTCTTCAAGTCTGAATTTATAGGTGGACTGAGGTTCGGTCGACCGATCCCTCTGTTCGGTCGACCGAACCAGCTCCGCTCACCCACAGCTGGAGTCTGACGCTGGCTCGTAAATTCTGCATTAACTGGCCTTCAATGGTTCGGTCGACCGAACCCTTTTATCGGTCGACCGAACAAGGTTTTTCCTTGTTCGCTGAAATCTGCCGAGATCACCCTTTAATGTTGATTAAATGCTATTGGATCAGTTGACCGATCCCCAGGTTCGGTCGACCGATCCCCAGGTTCGGTCGACCGATCAGCTTCTATTTCCTTTGCTGCTGATCGGTGCTGACATAACTGATCTGTGCTGAGTCAACTTGGTTCGGTCGACCGATCCCTCTGTTCGGTCGACCGATTCGGCTATACCTGCAACACAGAGTTAAGCAAAGTATCCATGCAACACAAAGGTTAAAACAGTAATATATAATGCATGAGTAGTATAAAGACAGTAGGCCTGTCTTGATCTCAACTTGGAAACCTTCCCGGTTTCTTCAGTTGGATCAGCGACCTTAGGTTGTTCCCTTTGAGAACCCGTCCTCACTGTCGCTCCTCCAGTTGTTTACCTCAACTTACCTGCCAAACATGCTCCTCCAGACATGTTTGGACTTTTGCCTGCTCAGTGTCTGATCGCCTGATCCACTAAGACTTTTCCTGCAATACCATATTAGCCAACAACAATAATAGTAATACAGAAAACAATAGTAAACCTAAACCTAGATTTACCGAGATCCGCTGGTCCGGTCGACCGCGCGCGGTCGACCAGAAACCATCCCATCAACCTTGCTTGGAGTTCACTCCTCCAAGACTTCTCGTTACCTAAGGTTACCACCCCTTAGGATTTTCTCCACTTGGCTTCACTCACCAAGACTCAGTATTCAACTACCCAGGGATCAAGTCCTCAAGACCTATCTACCTAGCTTCCACGACATACCGAGATTTCTCTTACCTAGCCTACAACTAGGACTCAGTATTCGGCTACCCAGGGATCAAGTCCTCCAGACCTATCCACCTGGCTTCCACGATACACCGAGATTTTTCTCTCTGCCTAGCCTCTAACTAGGACTTCCCTTGCCTAGCCTACAACTAGGACTTCCCTAGATTAAGCTCCATACTAAAACATTCTTACTTAAACATATTTGTCTGACATTAAAACCTAGGAGGTCGATTGCACCAACAGAAAGCCCCAAAGCCAACGGATCCGTGCAAAGAAATTTTTTGAAAAACTATGAATACGAGTTTCTACCAAGATCTACTCCTAGATCTACATGAAAAAGGGTTATACCTTTGAAGCGAAGCCCTTCGCGTTCCCGCTCGTCCAAACGGTGCCGGATCTCAAGAGTATCAAAATAGATACTCCTCTAGAAGTATCCACACAAACTAATTAGGTGGAGAAGACCTAAACGAAGGTGTGCTAGCACCTTGATAGGTCACGGCAAGAGAGGAGAAGAGGGAGAAGGAGAGCTTGAGAGGAAGAAGAGAGAGTGAATGCACACATGAATGAAAAATTCATTCGACACCACACCACACCATACCATAGTGGCCGACCACATTCAAAAGAATGTAACTCCCATTTTGCATTAAGTGCAATTAATGTGTAGCCATTAAAGTGAAGAATTGTAACCTCCATGAGGTGACATCTCACTTAATTAATCATGATGATGTGGAGCATCATCATTGGTTCACATCTTGCCAACTCACTAGTGATGTGGCAAAAAGTCAAGTCAAACTTGACTCTTTCTCTTCCTCTCAAGTCAAGTCAAACTTGACTTAATCTCTCTCATGGTTGACCTAATCCAACCATTTAATTTAAGCCAATTTAATATAATGAATCTAATTCATTTAATTAAATTGATTCAATGAGTCATAATCTAAATTAGACTCATTGAACACATGAATCAACTTGAGTCCAACTCAAGTTAGCCCAATTAGGATTACTCTTAATCCAATTTGATTCATCAAATGAATCTAATCCTCTTGGTTCATCATATGAACCTAATCTCCATCTAATTGTCCTTAGTGTGTGACCCTATAGGTTTTTGTAACGTTGGCAATGTCCCTAAACCTATTTAGGAGCATAAGTAATGAGCGGTATCTAGCAACACATCATTACTACCCAAGTTACAAGAATGTTGAGATCCAACATCACCTTGTGACTACTAATTGTGACTCCTCACAAAATATGACAAGTGTCCTTCTATCATAGATATCTAGATTGATCAATGTGAGACATAAACCGTGTCATCCTCTGACCAATCTAAATCTTGAACTCCAAATAGACTCACTCAATCAAATGAGCTCAATATCTCATATTGACTCATTTGGGCATGGTCATGCACTTCGTGATCTCACTCTATCAAGAATATCGATGTCACTCCCGTCATATAGGAGGGATAGATTTCATCTACATCACTCACATCCCTCTGCATAATTCGTTACATACCCAGTAATCGCCTTTATAGTCCACCCAGTTACGGGTGACGTTTGACGAAACCAAAGTACATAACTCCTTATGTAGGGATCTATGGTGACTTCAGGTCTAAGGACTAGTAGTCATACTAATAGCCACATGAGAAAGTATATGACACTCATATAACGATCCATGATACTTTCTCATGGCGGGTCATTCAGTATACATTCTCTAATGTATACCCATGTGTCAACTTGATATCTCTATATCCATGACTTGTGAGATCAAGTCATCGAGTTGACCTACATGCTAGTCTTATTGCATTAACATTGTCCCTGAATGTTAATACTTGACTAGGAATGATTAAGAGTAGTGTTCCATATATCATCTCACTATCGATTCAAGCAATCGATTGATATAGGTAAGAACCTTCTACTCAAGGACGTTATTATACTTAGTTTATTTGGCACCAATATAAGTAAGTATAATAACCAAAAACCAAATGCCTTTATTTATATAGAATATTATACAACAAGTCCAAAAATACAATCATCAAATGATTGGCTCTAGGGCTGTAGCTAACAATCTCCCACTAGCACTAGTGCCAATCAGTGTAGGCTCTAATCCCCAATGACCTAGTGTGACCTTCATGCTTCCTCTGTGCCAAAGCCTTGGTCGAGGGATCTGCGATGTTAGCCTCTGTAGGTACTCTGCAAATCTTCACATCTCCTCTCTCAATGATCTCTCGAATGAGATGGAAGCGCCGTAGTATGTGTTTGGTCCGCTGGTGTGAGTGAGGTTCCTTTGCTTGTGCTATAGCTCCATTGTTGTCACAATAGAGCTCAATGGGGTCAGCAATGCTAGGAACCACCCCAAGTTCAGTGATGAACTTACGGATCCAAACTGCCTCCTTTGCTGCCTCTGATGCAGCAATGTACTCGGCCTCTGTTGTAGAATCAGCTACTGTGTCCTGCTTCGAACTCTTCTAGCTGACAGCACCACCATTAATGCAAAATACGAACCCTAACTGCGATCGGTAATCATCCTGATCGGTTTGGAAGCTGCATTACTGTAACCCTTTACAGCTAGCTCATCATTGCCTCCATATATCAAGAAATATTCTTTAGTCCTTCTTAAGTACTTAAGAATATTCTTGACCGCTATCCAGTGACTTTCACCTGGATCTGACTGATATCTGCTCTTCATGCTCAAAGCATACGAGACATCAGGTCGAGTACATAGCATGACGTACATGATAGATCCTATGACTGAAGCATAAGGGATCTGATCCATGCGGTCTCTCTCCTCTCTAGAAGAGGGACCTTGAGTCTTCGAAAGACTCACGCCATGTGACATCGACAGAAATCACTTCTAGGAGTTCTGCATGGCAAACCGTAGGAGTACCTTGTCAATGTATGTACTCTGACTTAGGCCAAGCAATCTCTTAGATCTATCTCTATAGATCTGTATCCCTAGAATGCAGGATGCTTCACTTAAGTCCTTCATTGAGAAAAAAGTCCCTAGCCAAGTCTTGACAGACTGTAGCAAAGGGATGTCCTTCCCAATGAGTAGTATGTCATCCACATACAATATGAGGAAGACTACTATATCCCCTACAACCTTCTTGTAGACACAAGGCTCATCTTCATTCTTGATGAAACCAAACTGTTTGATTACATCATTGAATCGAAGATTCCAGCTCCGAGAAGCTTGCTTTAGTCCATAAATGGACCTATGCAGCTTGCATACTCTGCTAGTATGCCATGGATCTACAAAATCCTCAGGTTGTGTCATGTACACATCCTTGAGTAGGTTTCCATTCGGAAACGCGGTTTTGACATCCATCTGCCATATCTCATAGTCATGGTATGCTGTAATAGCAAGCATGATCCGAATGGACTTAAACATCGCTATTGGAGAAAAGGTTTCATCATAGTCAATATCATGAATCTGCTTGAAACCTTTAGCTACCAAGCGACCCTTATAGACAAGTCCATCCATGTCAGTCTTTCTCTTAAAGACCCACTTACACCCAATGAGTTTTACCCCTTCAGGTGGATCAACCAAAGTCCATACTTGGTTGGTGTATATGGATTCCATCTCGGATCTCATGGCCTCTAGCCATTTCTCAGAATCTGGTCTCATCACAGCTTCCTGATAGGTGGTAGGCTCATCATCTATGAGCACAACGTCATCATGGTCAGACAAGAGAAATGAGTATCTCTCAGGCTGACGACGTACCCTATCAGACCTGCGAAGAGGTATATCTACTTGAACTGGTTGTTGTTCCTCAACTCTTTGTGGAACAACATCATCCACAACATTTTGTGGTTCCAGTTTAACTTCCATCGAGGCTTCAGTGCTATTGTTCGCATCTTGAACTTCTTGAAGATCGAACGCGCTCCCACTAGTCTTTCTAGAAATAAAGTCCATTTCTAGAAAGACTCTAGTCTTTGCTACAACTACCTTGTGCTGACTGGGAATGTAGAAGTAATATACCTTGATTTCCTTGGGATATCCAATAAACTAGCACTTGTCAGATTTGGGTCCTAACTTGTTTGAGACTTGACGTCGAACGTAAGCCTCACAATCCCAAATCCTCATAAAAGACACCTGGGCATCTCTCCCAGTCCATATCCTATATGGTGTCTTTATCACGACCTTGGATGGAACTCGGTTAAGTATAAAAGCTGCCGTGTCTAGAGCATAGCTCCAAAGGTATGTCGGAAGATCTGTGTGACTCATCATAGATCGTACCATATCTAATAGGGTATTATTCCTCCTTTCGGATACATCATTCCACTGTGGTGTTCCAGGAGGAGTGAGTTGGGATAGAATCCCACACTCAGCTAGGTAGTCACGAAACTCATGGCTAAGGTATTCTCCACCTCGATCTGATCGAAGTATCTTAATACTCTTGCCAAGCTAGTTCTGTACTTCATTCTTGAATTCTTTGAACTTTTCAAAGGATTCAGACTTATGTGTCATCAAGTACACATAACCATATCTACTGAAGTCATCAGTAAATGTGATGAAGTATCTATAACCACCTCTAGCAGCGACATTGAAAGGGCCACATACATCACTATGTATGAGTCCTAACAGATCAGTCGCTCTTTCGCTGTGCTCACTAAAGGGAGTCTTGGTCATCTTGCCTCGTAGGCATGACTCGCATATCTCATATGATTCAAAATCAAATGAGTCCAGCAAACCATCCTTATGGAGCTGGGATAAGCGCTTGTCATTTATATGACCTAAGCGACAGTGCCAGAGGTAGGTTTGGTTCATGTCATTTGACTTGAACCTCTTGGTATTTATGTTATAGATAGGGCTCTCAAGGTCTAGAATATAGAGTCCGTTTATCAGAGGTGCACTACAATAGAACATATCATTTAAATAGACGGAACAACATTTGTTCTTTATTGTAAACGGGAAACCTTTCTTGTTCAAACAAGAAACTGATATAATGTTCTTAGTTAATGCAAGCACATAACAACAATCGACTAACTCTAGTACAAGCCCAGAGGGTAGAGATAGAAAGTAAGTCCCTACAGCAACAGCAGCAACTCGTGCTCCATTGCCTACTCGTAGGTCCACCTCGCCCTTTGTCAATGCCCTGCTATTTCTCAGCGCCTGCACATCAGTACAAATGTGAGAAGCACATCCAGTATCTAATACCCATGTTGTAGAAATAGATAGATTGACTTCTATAACATATATACCTGAAGTGGAAGTCTCACTTCGCTTCTTCTTAAGATCCTCCAAGTATACCTTGCAGTTCCTCTTCCAGTGCCCGGTCTGACCGCAGTGGAAGCAAGTAGCATCCTTGGCGACCCCTCCTTTAGGCTTCAGTGCCTTGCCTTTGCCCTTGGCTTGGGACTTTCCCTTGCCTTTGGGCTTGCCCTTGCCCTTATGTTTCTGAACCATCAGAACAGTGTTGGGCTTTGCCTTCTTAAGGTTCAGCTCAGCAGTTCGCAACATACTAAGCAGCTCGGGCAGTGGCTTGTCAATCTCGTTCATATTGTAGTTTAGAACGAATTGACTGTAGCTATCCGGCAAGGATTGCAAGATCAGGTCAGTGACCAGCTCTTGGCCAAGTGGGAACCCCAACCTTTGTAGGTTCTCTATGTACCCAATCATTTTGAGTACATATGGGCCTACAGGAGCCCCGTCTGACATCTTGCACTGAAACAATGCCCTTGAGATCTCAAATCTCTCATGCCTCGCTTGTCCTTGATACAGTTGACGAAGATGTTCAACCATATCATAAGCGCCCATTAACTCGTGTTGCTTCTGAAACTCAGAGTTCATGGTCGCGAGCATTAGATAAGACACATCTAATGCGTCATCTTGATGCTTCTTGAAAGCATCTCGGTCAGCTCGCGAGGCAGTGGCAGGAGGAGCCTCCGGAATGGGCTGCTCCAGAACGTATAGTTTACGTTCTTGGGTGAGAACTATTCCCAGGTTCCTGTACCAGTCCAGGAAGTTTGCTCCGTTGAGCTTGTCCTTCTCGAGGACAGATCGCAGGGAGAAGGTGTTCGTATTCGACGTCATGGTAATCTACAACAGAAATAAATGCAGAAATAAGTATCATATTCTTAATCATTTAATTAGGCCTTTAACTAAATGATGCTCCCACTGAATTCTATAATTCATGTGGGATAAGATCCACATCATACTAACCCTTGAGTTAGCTTTGGCTAATACGCCCAAGACTTAGCATGATCGGTAGGTAACGATTACCAATTACATCTCTATGCAACTCTTGTTTATAGGATCAAAATCCGCATTTATATTAAAACTCGAGTTAGCTTTGGCTAATACGCCCAAGAGTTAATATAAACGTGATTTTGACCTATCTACCAACCATTGGATAATGCCTATAGTTAAACTCGATCCAATTGAGTTAACTAGTTACTCAATCTAATTGAGTTGTACTCACCCATGCGTTGATAGGCGGGGCCAAAATTATCCCTCCGTACCCTACCAAGATAGTATGTGTTGCTCTGCTTTGGCAGATTCAACAACAACATGCGATCGAGGTAGTGGTAGGTATCACGACATGGTAGGCATTACGAGTTGACGCGATTTAGATCTAATCTAAACGACGATGTATATCGTATACTCGATAGATCTAATCTAATCGAAGGGTGCATCATGTGCACGACTTAGATCTAATCTAATCGTTAGACACTAATTAATTACTTAATTAACTAGCATGCATCACATACACACAAAAGTAATTAATTAAATAATTTTGTGATTATGTCATAGCCCTACTACGATCTTCTCAAGCCAATGAGAAGATCGGATGGTCAACCTAAGGTCAACAGCTTCTCAAGCTCCTTCCTTTGACCACCTCGTGTTGCTCGCGCCCTCCTCGTAACTCCGTCTCGAGTGGACCTTCCACCGCCTCAAACTTTACATTGCATTTTAAAACTCGAGTTACATTCAAGTCTAAATCTAATTTACAACAAGAATAAAAGAGAAAGGTACGACGCGCAGGTCGCGGAAAAAAAATAAAATACAACACGCACAGCACATCACGGCACACAGGCCGTATTATGAATTACAACACGAATTATCCAATCGAATTGGGTCTTTGGGCCATGACTATCACAAAAATAATATATAATTCAAAATTATATATTTCTATAATTTTCTGTAATTTTTCTATTATTTTTTACAATTTTTACGAGTACAATTTCCCGGTGGTTCCGTTTAGCGGTTTTCGGGCGCAATCGCGGAACGAATCCCCTTGCGGGGCCAGGGGCAGCGCCCCTACCCGTGATCTAACCATCGCGAGGGTTCTATTGCGATCTAACAGCGCCTTAGCCCGCTGTCCCAAAAAGTTTTGGGGCGAAACTTGGCCGTTTTGAAAAATTCTTCTCGGTAGTCGAAGCCTACAAGTATCGAAACACTTGTGCTTCGCTTCTACGAGAAAAATACCCATAAAAACTATAAAAAAACATAATTTTACAGAATATTACAGAACTGAAAAGTTTTCATAAAACACAAAAGAAACTCGTATTCGTCTTTGCACGTGGCTCTGATACCACTGTTGGGTTTTCGGGCCGTGAAAACCGCGTTTTCGCGTAAAAAAACCGCGTTTTTGCGTCGCGAAAACCGCGTTTTCGTGTCGCGGAAACCCCGAAAGCCCCAAAGCCAACGGATCCGTGCAAAGAAAAATTTTGAAAAACTACGAATACGAGTTTCTACCGAGATCTACTCCTAGATCTACATGAAAAAGGGTTATACCTTTGAAGCGAAGCCCTTCGCGTTCCCGCTCGTCCAAACGGTGCCGGATCTCAAGAGTATCAAAATAAATACTCCTCTAGAAGTATCCACACGAACTAATTAGGTGGAGAAGACCTAAACGAAGGTGTGCTAGCACCTTGATAGGTCACGACAAGAGAGGAGAAGAGGGAGAGGGAGAGCTTGAGAGGAAGAAGAGAGAGTGAATGCACACATGAATGAAAAATTCATTCCACACCACACCATAGTGGCCGGCCACATTCAAAAGAATGTAACTCCCATTTTGCATTAAGTGCAATTAATGTGTAGCCATTAAAGTGAAGAATTGTAACCTCCATGAGGTGGCATCTCACTTAATTAATCATGATGATGTGGAGCATCATCATTGGTTCACATCTTGCCAACTCACTAGTGATGTGGCAAAAAGTCAAGTCAAACTTGACTCTTTCTCTTCCTCTCAAGTCAAGTCAAACTTGACTTAATCTCTCTCATGGTTGATCTAATCCAACCATTTAATTCAAGCCAATTTAATATAATGAATCTAATTCATTTAATTAAATTGATTCAATGAGTCATAATCTAAATTAGACTCATTGAACACATGAATCAACTTGAGTCCAACTCAAGTTAGCCCAATTAGGATTACTCTTAATCCAATTTGATTCATCAAATGAATCTAATCATCTTGGTTCATCATATGAACCTAATCTCCATCTAATTGTCCTTAGTGTGTGACCCTATAGGTTCTTGTAACGTTGGCAATGCCCCTAAACCTATTTAGGAGCATAAGTAATGAACGGTATCTAGCAACACATCATTACTACCCAAGTTACAAGAATGTTAAGATCCAACATCACCTTATGACTACTAATTGTGACTCCTCACAAAATATGACAAATGTCATTCTATCCTAGTCATCTAGATTGATCAATGTGAGGCATAGACCGTGTCATCCTCTGACCAATCTAAATCTTGAACTCCAAGTAGACTCACTCAATCAAATGAGCTCAATATCTCATATTGACTCATTTGGGCATGGCCATGCACTTCGTGGTCTCACTGTATCAAGAATATCGATGTCACTCCCGTCATATAGGAGGGATAGATCCCATCTACATCACTCATATCCCTCTGCATAATTCGTTACATACCCAGTAATCGCCTTTATAGTCCACCCAATTACGGGTGAAGTTTGACAAAACCAAAATACATAACTCCTTATGTAGGGATCCATGGTGACTTCAGGTCTAAGGACTAGTAGTCATACTAATAGCCACATGAGAAAGTATATGACACTCATATTATGATCCATGATACTTTCTCATGGCGGGTCATTCATGTTGGTGCAACATCCCTCAGGTCAAGGTTGACCTGGGTGACCAAGCTGAGTCTTGGTTTGAGTTTAGATGTTTGACAATAAGAAATTGATTGAAGAAGAGTCAAGTAGGTCAAGGTTGACCGGATACTTGACAGGGAAGTCCTGGTGAGTGAAGCCAGGCAGAAGGAAAACCCTAGTGAGTGAAGCTAGGTGAAAGTCCTGGTGAGTGAAGCCAGGTGAAAGCCCTAGTGAGTGAAGCTAGGCAGAAGGAAAACCCTAGTGAGTGAAGCTAGGTGAAAGTCCTGCTGAGTGAAGCCAGGTGAAAGCCCTAGTGAGTGAAGCTAGGCAGAAGGAAAACCCTAGTGAGTGAAGCTAGGTGAAAGTCCTGGTGAGTGAAGCCAGGTGAAAGCCCTAGTGAGTGAAGCTAGGCAGATGGAAAACCCTAGTGAGTGAAGCTAGGTGAAAGTCCTGGTGAGTGAAGCCAGGCAAGGGAAAATCCAGATGGATCAAGGATGATCGGACATCTGGTGTTGGGAAGTCCAAGTAGGTCAAAGGATTGACTGGATACTTGGCACGAGGAAATCTGATGGAAGTCCAAGTAGGTCAAGGGAGTGACCAGATACTTGGCATGAATAGAAAGTCTAAGTGGGTCAAAGGGATTGACCAGACACTTGGTGGGAAGTCCTAGCAGGTCAAAGGAGTGACCAGATGCTAGGCATAATGTACCAACAGGTCAAGGTTGACCGGATGTTGGTTTGAGAGGCTTGGAACTTGGTTTTGGGCAAAAACCAAGTGTTGGATCGATCAGTGGATCGATCCAGGAGCTGGATCGATCAGTGGATCGATCCAGGCTTCTCCTAAGCGAACAGAGAGCCTCTGGATCGATCCGTGGATCGATCCAGATGTTCCAATCGATCAGTGGATCGATTGGGACGTGGATCGATCCAGGCACTTTTCCAGAGCACAGAGGCGCTCTGGATCGATCCGTGGATCGATCCAAAGCCTCCCCGATCGATTGGGAACATTCGAATCGATCGGGATCCGACCGTTGGCGTCGATAAAGGCCGCAGGCGTTCATTTCCTTCGGTACCTCTTCTCCGATTCACTCCAGATTTCTCGCCAGCTCCTCCACAACACTCACAAAGCTCAGATCGCCAGTTCTTGAAGGATCTTGGAAGTTTTCCAAGTCAAGAGGTGGATCAAAGTCAAGAAGAGAAGCTAGGGTTAGGGTTTATACTCATTGTAAGCTTGTAAGCTTGTATTTCTTGTATCCTTTCCCTCTCTTCTTGTATTGAGTCTTGTAGGGCTTCTTCGCCCTTGGTAGTTACCATAAAGGAGAGTTTTATTTAGTGGAGGGTGTGTGTGTTGGTGTGGATCCTTGGATTAGTCACCTCTTGTGAGGTGGATACCAAGTAAACCAACCGTGTTAGCGTTGTGTGATTGTTTCTTTGTATTTCTCTTGCACATCTTTGAAGGAACGAGCAACGAGCGAATGCGACGAGCTATTCACCCCCCCTCTAGCTACTTTTGGTCCTAACAAGTGGTATCAGAGCGAGGCCGCTCTTCACCGGAATCATCGCCGGAAGGGTCAAGCATAACAAGAAAAGCTAGAGGGGTGAAGAAGTTGGAGCAAATTCTTCAAGTTCAAGATTTTATCAAGCTCAACTTCAAGATGCAATTCCAAGATGGACTTGGATTTGACACAAGGGTGGCTCCACCATATTCATCTACAAGCTTCGATTCTTGGAAATCAAGAATCGAAAATTTTCTTATGATGGAGATAGAGCAATGGTTTGCTCTAATGGAAGGCTTCAAGGCTCCCACAAATTCCAAGGGCAAAGTACTCAAAAGGAGCAAGTGGAGCAAAGACCAAATCCAAAGATGTGAGGCCAATGACAAAGTGACCAAGCTTTTGGTCAATTTATTGCCAAGCAACATCTTGGAACAAATTGGAGAGTTTGATGATGCCAAGGAGCTTTGGAGCAAATTGGCAAGAATGCATGAGATCCCCTCCATTGTACAAAATCAAGGAGAATCCAAAGAGGGCGACTCATTGGATCAAGACCAAGAGGAGGACTCCGAGGTTGAGAGATGCTCAACCTCTGAAGAAGAAGAAATCCAAGAAGCTTCATCCTCAAGGGAATGCAACGAAGGGAACAAGGAGGGAGCATACTCCTTGTTTCATATTCAAGATGATGAAGCCTCCACCTCTGGGATTGAGGGGGAGCAATCCTTGGTGACGCCGGATCAAGATGAAGGAGAATCCTCTACATCCAGGTCAAGAGAAGAAGAGGATGAAGAAGCTTCTACCTCCACAAGTCAAGAAAAATCAAATGGAGGGGAATCAAGGTTCGATCAAGAGGAAGCTTCCACCTCCGGATCCAAAGGAAAAGATGTCATCTCTACAAGCGAAGGTATAAACATTTCAATTAATAATAAAAATCATATTATATGCTTTGAGTGTAGGGAACATGGGCACTACAAGAGCAAGTGCCCTAAATTGGCCAAGAAGAAGGGCCAAGTGGCACAAAAGGGCAAGGCGAAGCCCAAGGAGACCATCCCCGGAACAAAGAAGAGCAAGGAGCACATTGTGTGCTTCTCTTGCAATCAAAAAGGGCATTACCGAAGTCAATGCCCCAAGGGGAAGAAGATGGTCAAGGCTCAAGGAGGCATTCGTCAAGGGGGAGCCTCCAAGGTAAAGAAGAAGGTAACATTTATTGAGCCTACCCCCTTACATTATGGTGAAAAGCATGATAGTTCTAACTTTTATCATTTTAATGCAATTTACCATAAGAATAGAAAGCATGAGGGCTTTAAGGAAAAACATATGGCCCTACATGCCAAAACTACCCAACCTAAGGTTAGAAAGGTAGATAGACACTTGGGCAATAACTCTAAAGATTTTAGATACAAACCCAAAAACAAATATGCTCATGAATCAAATGAAAAATCTAAAACTAAGGATTTAATGATAGAAAATCAAGTCTTGAGGTCAAGACTTGACAAACTAGAAAAGACCCTAAAAAGGATGGAGAATATCCTTAAAGGGCAAAATGAGCAATACCTAGGGCTAGGTGCACAAAGGTCATCCAATGGCTATAGAGGTTTGGGATACAAACCCAAAGCTAAAAAGGATGTGCCTAGTTATCATAGGGTTCCATATAGCTATGGAACAAATCCTAAGTCTAGAGGTCAAGTCAAAGATACAAGGGAAGATATCCCTAGAAGTATCTTTGCAATCAAAGTGACTAAGACTTCTAAGAAGTCTAAGAAAGTCACTAACAAGGTCACAAGGGAGGCTATCCCTAGAGTTGACCTAGAAAGTGTGACCAAGGCTTCTAAGAAGCCCAACAAGGTCACTAGGAAGGTATCTAGGGAAGTTATCCCTAGTGAGTACCTAGAGCATCCAAGGAGCACCAATAGGTGTTGGGTTCCTAGGAGCATCTTCTCCCCATAGATGGGTTAGAGAGTGTCAACTCCGATTAGAAGGGTAGTTAACCTAACTTTGAGGAAATTGACACTCAAGGAGCATTTTCAAGGTTTTAGTTAACCTTTGAAAATGAAATGGACCTATTGATTACTCCTTGAAAGAGTAAAATGTGCCTAATGGTGGAAGAATTGATTTTAATCTTAAATGGCACATATTGGGAAATTCATAAGAACTATCAAGTTGGGATTTTGGTATGTTCTTAGGCAATTTAAGGCAATCCGGGCCTTAATTTAAAAGTGCTACTCTTGTGGAAAAATGGAATATGCCAACATTTGAGGACATGTTTATTTTCAATTGGCATACATTAAATCAAGGAAATTAGAAATGCCAATTTAGGCTTTGGCATTCTCTTGTAGCACTTTAGGGCAATTTAGGTTTAAGGTGTAAGTTTAGCTAAGACTTTAAGGATACTTAGATAGTTAATCTAGGTATATTTTATTTATGCTAAATCTTGCCATGATTGTTTGCCCATCATATGCCATGACATCATGTCTAGTTTTGCATTCATGTTTTATTATGAAAAATCCAAAAATACCATGTCATGACATTCATACATCATGTAGTAATAGGATATTTTCTTTTGAAAATTATTTTCTTTTGATGTATGTCATAACATAATCATGCATTAAGTTTAATTCCTTGTAATTAAGGACGAATGGCATTTAACGACACTTATTGACAAGTGACATCCTAGGTGGATGTCTAATATCTCTAGAATGCCTAGATAGATATGCATGATCCCTAGATTAGGGAAAAATCAAAATCCCACATCTCACAAGGACTATAAGGTGACTTGTCCGTGTTTTAGTGTACATTAGATACAAGTGAGATGTTAGGAAGATGAACAAACCTCAAGATGTTGATTTAGTGCATTCTTTTGAGTTTTAGGTTCATCAAAACACATAGTTATGTGTTTTCCCATCATTGGGAAAGCTAATGTACAAGTCATGTGCATTATGCCCAAGGAACATGATGGGATATTGGTTTTGAAAATGTTTTTAAAATGTTTTTGGAAAACCTTGGTGAAGGCTATCTTTTGATAGTAATCACCATTGAATAGTTAGACACAAACTTGAAGAAAAACACTAAAGTTTTTGCAAGTTTTTAAGTTTGTGTCAATATTTGAAAATATGATGTATTTTCATAGAAAACTATTTTTCTTTGATAGTATATGCCCTAAATAATGTCTACACGAAATTTCATGATTTTTGGATTTTTGTAGAATTTTCTAGGGGTTTCTGAAGTTGACTGAAATGGAATTTCAGCAACTATCAGAGCTCCGATCGATCCATGGATCGATTGGAGTGCCGGAATCGATCCATGGATCGATTCAGAAGGCATTTCCCGCGAGCAGAAGCTCGCTGGATCGATCAGCCAATCGATCCAGGGTGTCTGAATCGATCAGTGGATCGATTCAGAGAGGTTCAATCGATTGGAACCCAACTCCAATCGATCCAAGTTGCTGATTTTGGCTGGGAAGGCTTGATTTCAGCATCTTTGAACCTCTTTGAGTCTAGGTAACCATTCCAAACCCCTAAAATACATTTGTATACATACAAAGGGTGTTTTCATGTGAAAACAAGGATGGATTGGTTAAGGAAGGCTTCATTGAAGTTTAGGTTGAGGTTTGTTTCAAATTTTGAGTATTTGAACCTCAAAACTTCTAAATTTGGGTTTCCTAAAGGTTTAGGGATTCCAAGTCATTGTTGATGCAATGACAGAAGTCATCACCATGTCTTTAGGGGGAGGGACTCTTTAAAGACATGAAAAATTACTTTTCATGAACCTTGGAAGGTGGTTAACCTTCTGTAAAGAAAATGCTCATGTATGAGCTTTTTGAACTTGAAATGGGGAGTGGATATCCTCATTATTTCAAGTGGGAACTCAAGTGGTTAGATAATGCTCAAGGTTGGGTATTTGTCTACATTGAGGGAGAAGTTAAGGATAAATGAAGGGATTGGGACCTTCATTATCGTGTTGATCACAACGAGTGATGTTGTGAACAATGATGAGTAACTCTTCAGGGGGAGAGTCGTCAACAAATGGATTTGTTGATGTGTACCCAAAATTGGGGCATGGGTTGATGTGTGCCCAAAGATGGGTTGATGTGTGCCAATAGGGGGAGAATGAAAGGACCTATGAATGGGTGAAAGTTAGGCTTTCATTACCTAGAGGGAGTGTGCCCTCGTAGGGGGAGAATGAAGAGCTTAATTTATATGTTCATTACCTAGTGGCATGAAGATTGAGGCTATAGGATTAGCCTAACTTACATGTTGTATTGTAAGTGTTATTGTGGTATTGTCAAACATCAAAAAGGGGGAGATTGTTGGTACAACATCCCTCAGGTCAAGGTTGACCTGGGTGACCAAGCTGAGTCTTGGTTTGAGTTTAGATGTTTGACAATAAGAAATTGATTGAAGAAGAGTCAAGTAGGTCAAGGTTGACCGGATACTTGACAGGGAAGTCCTGGTGAGTGAAGCCAGGCAGAAGGAAAACCCTAGTGAGTGAAGCTAGGTGAAAGTCCTGGTGAGTGAAGCCAGGTGAAAGCCCTAGTGAGTGAAGCCAGGCAGAAGGAAAACCCTAGTGAGTGAAGCTAGGTGAAAGTCCTGGTGAGTGAAGCCAGGTGAAAGCCCTAGTGAGTGAAGCTAGGCAGAAGGAAAACCCTAGTGAGTGAAGCTAGGTGAAAGTCCTGGTGAGTGAAGCCAGGTGAAAGCCCTAGTGAGTGAAGCTAGGCAGATGGAAAACCCTAGTGAGTGAAGCTAGGTGAAAGTCCTAGTGAGTGAAGCCAGGCAAGGGAAAATCCAGATGGATCAAGGATGATCGGACATCTGGTGTTGGGAAGTCCAGATAGGTCAAAGGGATTGACCAGACATCTGATGGAAGTCCAAGTAGGTCAAGGGAGTGACCAGATACTTGGCATGAATAGAAAAGTCTAAGTGGGTCAAAGGGATTGACCAGACACTTGGTGGGAAGTCCTAGCAGGTCAAAGGAGTGACCAGATGCTAGGCATGATGTACCAACAGGTCAAGGTTGACCGGATGTTGGTTTGAGAGGCTTGGAACTTGGTTTTGGGCAAAAACCAAGTGTTGGATCGATCAGTGGATCGATCCAGGCTTCTCCTAAGCGAATAGAGAGCCTCTGGATCGATCCGTGGATCGATCCAGATGTTCCAATCGATCAGTGGATCGATTGGGACGCGTCTGCTTCGCGCGATAAGCGCTGGATCGATCCGTGGATCGATCCAGGCGCTTTTCCAGAGCACAGAGGCGCTCTGGATCGATCCGTGGATCAATCCAAAGCCTCCCCGATCGATTGGGAACATTCGAATCGATCGGGATCCGACCGTTGGCGTCGATAAAGGCCGCAGGCGTTCATTTCCTTCGGCATCTCTTCTCCGATTCACTCCAGATTTCTCGCCAGCTCCTCCACAGCACTCACAAAGCTCAGATCGCCAGTTCTTGAAGGATCTTGGAAGTTTTCCAAGTCAAGAGGCGGATCAAAGCCAAGAAGAGAAGCTAGGGTTAAGGTTTATACTCATTGTAAGCTTGTAAGCTTGTATTTCTTGTATCCTTTCCCTCTCTTCTTGTATTGAGTCTTGTAGGGCTTCTCCGCCCTTGGTAGTTACCATAAAGGAGAGTTTTATTTAGTGGAGGGTGCATGTGTTGGTGTGGATCCTTGGATTAGTCACCTCTTGTGAGGTGGATACCAAGTAAACCAACCGTGTTAGCGTTGTGTGATTGTTTCTTTGTATTTCCGCTGCACATCTTTGAAGGAACGAGCAACGAGCGAACGCGACGAGCTATTCACCCCCCCTCTAGCTACTTTTGGTCCTAACAATTCAGTATACATTCTCTAATGTATACCCATGTGTCAACTTGATATCTCTATATCCATGACTTGTGAGATCAAGTCATCGAGTTGACTTACATGCTAGTCTTATTGCATTAACATTGTCCCTGAATGTTAATACTCGACTAGGAATGATTAAGAGTAGTGTTTCATATATCATCTCACTATCAATTCAACCAATCGATTGATATAGGTAATAACCTTTTACTCAAGGACGTTATTATACTTAGTTTATTTGGCACCAATACAAGTAAGTATAATAACCAAAAACCAAATGCCTTTATTTATATAGAATATGATATAACAAGTCCAAAAATACAATCATCAAATGATTGGCTTTAGGGCTCTAGCTAACATGTGTACCCCATTTGGAGAAAAAATTCCTGCAAATGAGTTGTAGCTGAGGATCGAACTAGAGGTACCTGAGTGATAAGTTGGTGTCCTTTTGCTGCACCATATCCCCGGGGCATGATTAATTCAATTATAGTTTTTTGGTAATCCAAGTATCCAACTCTTTGAATCGATTAATCCTGAAGGTGATCGGTCAGACCCCATGAAAGTTTCTTACTAGTCACCATGATAAATCAGAAAGTACTAATGGAGGTCATTCCTTATGGTCAACCTTCTTAGGTCGGCTAAAATCTCCTATCGTGCACTGCAGCTTAGATTTGAATCTTACAACCCTTAGTTTCGGTTGGAAGACTTAACCATGCACCATAATTCCAGAGCATGATTAATTCAATTATGTGACAAAAGGTGATTCACTCGTCCTCAGCGCCTCTGCCAACCAGTTCCTAGGTTAACACGGAGGAGGTAAATCACGGGTGACTACTAGCCATTAGTGCAGGTAGCCAAGGCATGAGGGAAGGTATACTCGGACGCGCTGAGTTTCGACACCAAGACCTTATTGTAGGACCGTTGCGGCCGGCTAGAAGGGGGTTGTTGGTTAGTCCTGCAAAATCAAAAACGAAAACAACCTTCCTCGAACTCTTTAAGCTAACACTTGTATATGTAAAGTAAGCTGATAAATTAAAAACATAAAGAAAAAGTGAGGCACAAGGATTTACTTGATTACAACCGATGTGGTTGTTAATCCAAGGAAGATTAAGCCCAATATCAATCTCCTTCAGGTAGAGAAGCCTCTTACAACATTGGCGTACAAAAAGAAAGAAGCTCAACGAAAACTCTAAAGCGCACAAGCGTTGGATTTATAATTCTGAGTTTGTTGAAAAGCTTCTGGACCAAGGCTATATTTATAGTCTTGGTCGGGGCGCCCCGAAGGGGTTCCGGGCGCCCTGGGGGGGATAAACCTTATCCCCCAACGATCAGATTGAGTCAAATCTCGATCCTGGTCAAAAGTCTAGTGCGGGCGCCCGGAAGGGTTCCGGGCGCCTCGGAGGGCTTCGGGCGCCCCGGACTGCTCCGGGCGCCCTGGAGCCCAAAGTCAACAGATGTTGACTTTTTCGTCTGAGACCTCTTCTCTGGTTCAGTCTTGCCTCGGTCTGGTTCTTCTCCTCCGGATCCGCTCGCTTGGGTGATCTCTACCATCCGGAAAAGGGCTCGCCCGAACCCAACTTCCGGTCTTCTCGAGCGAGCTTCCCTCCGGCTTCTCGTCCCTCGGAATCGCTGCGTGTTTCCTTCTCGTCCGCCGGCGTACTCATCCGTAGTCTTCGTCCCTCGGACGCACCACATGTCGTCCTTCTCGCTAGCTGCGTCTCTTGCTCCCCGAGCAATCTTCCGCTCCGACTTTCATCCCTCGGAACAACCGAACGCTTCCTTCTCGTCCGCCGGTGTACTCTTCCACAGCACCTCGTCCCTCGGACTGCCGTCCTTCTTGCTAGCTGCGTCTTCCGCTCGAGTACCTGTGCTCCTAAGCTCCTGCACACTTAGACACAAGGTTAGAAACACACAGGACCTAACTTAACTTGTTGATCACACCAAAACAACCTTGGGGTTCCAACAATCTCCCCCTTTTTGATGTGATCAACCCAAGTTAAGCTAGGGTCAAAATAGACATAGAATAAAATAATTTATTGCAATAACATGCAACATGATAGAAAAAATTAAATTTTAAAAATTCCAATTTTCAATTTTCTACCTCCCCCTAGACTTATACTTTTTCTTCTCCCCCTTTGATCACATAAAAAATTAGGGTTGTAGGACAAATCTAAGGGTTGACACTTTCTAAGTCAACATGATTTTCTGGAAAATATTTCTAAGTCAAGATGATTTCTAAGTCATTAAGAACTTTTAGAAAATTTTGAGAACTTTGAAAATTTTGTAATAATTTTCACAAAAGCAATATCAAAATATCAGAGAAAATTTCTAAGTTGAATTATTTTTCACAAAAAATTTGAGAAATTTCTAGATATTTGTAAAAATTATTTTTGAAAAAGAATTTAAGGCAGAAAATAACTTCTGACTTATTATATATATATATATATATATTCATTCTCAAGTTACTGCCACATATCTAAACTTCCATTTTAATCTTTCATTATTTTTTAGATCATAATTTTTCAGATTTAAAGCAGACAGTATTAAACATACAGAGAATTGTATCACGTTAATTTCTATTATTAGTTTATCGAGAATCTTTAATCGACAAGCTATTGTTCGAAATTCTTTCAACTCATTATTATTTAATGATTTTTTAGTTTTTAATTCACAAAACTCTTTCGAGAAAGTAATTTGTAATTCAAAAAAATATTCGAAGAAAGTTTTCGACAACATTTCTAATTTGTATAATTGTTTTATTTAAAAGATTTTGTAATTCGTAAGAATCTTTCGTCGAAACATTTTGCAGTTCGAAGAATTCTTTTGATAATATTTTTAATTTGCAGAATTCTTTCAAAGTTATTGGTAAACCAAAAAACTCTTTTATTGATTCGATTTTTAAATCACAAAAATTTCCAAGCAATTTTTTATTTTCAGGCAATTTTTCAATAAATTTATCCAATTGCTCAGAAGGTGGAGACCATACCTGACTTACCTTGTCAGCGGTTGATTCTCCCCCTGTTGAGTTGCTTTCTTCCAATATCTCTCCCCCTTCATTGATGCTCACCTGGGATGAGCTTTCTGTGTCCTCGGGATAGAGATCGACTATCTCGGCAGTTTCCTTATTCTCGGACTGTTCTGTCGACGGCTTGGTGTCCATCAAGGAGTCGGATTCGGCTTCAGCAGGTTCTTCGTAGATCTTCAAGAACTTTTCCCAAAGTTCTTTTGCGTTCTTGTATTCTCCGATTATGTCGAGATCTTCTTTTGGTATTACGGTTAGAATGTGAAATTTAGCTTGCGCGTTTGCCATAAACTCCTCACGTTGCTTGTGAGTCCAGAGACGTTTATCGATTTCTTCTCTGTGCACGTTCTTCGGTTCTTCATAACCAAATTTCATTATTAAAGAAATACCAAAATCTGAATTAAGGTATACCTCCATTTTTTGTTTCCAGATGGAAAACTCCCCCTCGAATGCAGGTGGATAGTGTTGGTGCGGGAAGCATCCGACGATCGAACCTGAGTTTTGATAATGGCAAAGGATTCAAAGTTAAGGTGTGTGGTGATCTAACAATCTGAATAAGATTGCAGGAAAGTCCTAACTGCGGTTAGGCAGATGAAAACCCTAGGGGGTGGTAACCGTAGGTCCTAGGGGGTGGTAACCCTAAGTGGAGAAAAGTCCTAGCTGCGGTTAGGCAAAGGGAAAACCCTAGGGGGTGGTAACCCTAGGTCATAGGGGGTGGCAACCCTATGCGAAAAGTCTTGGTGGGTCGAGTGCTTCAGGCAAAAGTACTAGGGGGGTAACCTTAGGTGGAAAGTCCTGGTGTCGCGAACCAGGTGAAAGACTGGACCAGTCGAGAAGCGGAAGTCCAACAGAAAGTCCGGAAGCATCGAGCCTCGAGCAAAAGTCCAGTCGATCTGGAGGATTGCACTGGCAATAGGTAAATCTCCTGAGTGGAGTAGGTGAGGACGCGTTCCCCGTAGAGGGAATAGTAGGCGTCGGGTCGACCTAGGGTTTCCGGTCGGAAATCCGAAGTCAGACCCGGACAGTCAGGAGACTGTCAAACCTTCATATTCATACTATTATCGTGTACTAACTTTGTGTTGTAGGTATTTTGGGACTAACATGTTTGCAGGTATCAAAAACACAAAGCACACCTCAGATGAACAGTGTCCGAAGCGCCTCCATGGGGCTTGGAGGCGCCTCGGGTGCAAGCCGAAACCAGCTGTCCAGAGGAGCTGGAGGCGCCTTCATGGGGACTGAAGGCGCCTTGGACCGTGGCTTGAAGGCACCTTGGAGTGGCGTTGGAGGCGCCTTGAGGTGGATAATGAGCAGCGGTCAAAGCTTGATCGACAGCAGATTAATCGGGATAAAACCTTGGGTTGGAGGCGCCTTGGAGCTTAATGAAGGCGCCTTGAACACCCTTTATAAGGGTGTCTCGACCAGCAGCTCTTCACAACTCATTCCAAGCAATCCTTCTGCGACTAGCTGCTAACAACACGATCCCGAAGTGCTGCGACGATCCCCCGATGACCCAGAGCTCCGAATCTTCAGTTATTCATATTGTCGTCGGTATAATTTAATCATTTCTTATTGATTATTGTATTTCACTTGTAATTCTATTCGAGCTATTAGTTGTTGCCCACGGTAAGCGATCAAGGATCGTGGGCCTTCGAGTAGGAGTCGAGCGCAGCTCCGAACGAAGTAAATACCCTCGTGTTTGTGTTGTTTCTCTCTTTTATTCCGCTGCGTTACTCAAGTGTTTAATCGAACGATTTACGATTCCGAACCGTGTGAAAGCCACGAGCGCTATTCACCCCCCCTCTAGTGCGTCTCGATCCAACAATTGGTATTAGAGTGGGGTCATTTTGAATCAGTGCAACCACTATTCAAAATATTTTTTTTCGTGGTATTTTCAGATTTTCGGAGTCAAATTAGAATTAGCTTACTAGCTACATTCTAATTGTTTTATCGAATCGGTTTTGCTCGAGATTGGTACAAATACCACTCGAGGTCGTTTTCCCTTATTTCTTTTGCACTGCTAATCCAAGACCTAGTCTTGGAACATTCTTTACTTTTTGTTGTGGCATATTACAAATGGCCCAACAAGAAGGTTTCAGTACCGTTCACCCCCCACTTTTCTCCGAAGAAGACTTAGGATATTGGAAGGGGTGAATGGAAACCTTCCTGAAGACGCAATTCGATACGTGGATGATAATCAAGACCGGACTACAACTCCCATCCGACGAAGACGGCAAGCCGACACCCTGCGAAAAATGGGAACCAACCACAATCAAGAAAGTAGAAGCTGATGCCAAAGCAACCTGCACCCTCCAGTGCGGACTGACCAAGGAGGAGCTCAATCGAATTGGCCCGTTCACATCAGCAAAGAAGCTCTAGGAGAAGCTGATCGAACTCCACGAGGGCACCTCCGATACTAAGGTAAGCAAGAGAGATCTCTTGTTTAATAAATTGTATAATTTGAAAATGTAGGAAGACGAGACGGCCAGCCAACTGCACGCAAGAATTCAAGACATCCTCAACTCCCTCCACAGAATCGGGCAGAAGGTAGAAAATAGGGATATAATAAGGTACGCTCTTAACTCGTTTTCAAGGAGTACATTGTGGGCATCAATGGTAGATGCCTACAAAGTCTCTAAGGATCTATCTTGTATTAAATTAGATGAATTGTTTTCAGAATTCGAACTTCATGAGCAGACTAATGCACAGCCAACTGAGAAGGGGGTTGCTTTGGTTGCAGGTACCAATCGAACACGCGAACCGAAAACACGACGAAGAACTGAACTGGAGTCGGAAGAAGAACCTGAGTCAGACGATGAAGATGATGAATTAACAACCGAGCTTGTAAACCTCGTAAAGAAGCTCTACAAGAAGAAGAAGGGCTTCAACAAGAGAGATCTAATCCAAGGAGGTTCAACCGAGTTCGAAGGGTAAGTTCGAGGTTATCTGCTACGGGTGTAACCAGAAGGGGCACATCAAGGCCAACTGCCCAAGTCTGAGGGATGTAAAGAAGTGAAAGAAGAAGGCCCTAAAGGCGACATGGGGTGAATCCTCAGAAGAAGATACCAACGACGAACTCAATCAGACGAGTCTCCTCGCACTGATGGCCCGGGACCAGATCAACGTGTCTAAGAGCGAGAGCGAGTCAGAGGCCGAGTCCGAGCGAAGCCACAGATCCGTATCCGTTTCTGAAGGGCCAGACCCCGCTGTGAGTATTTCTAGACTTAATAATCAGTTAATTATTTATTACGAAAATTAGCTAAGTCGAACCTTAGAGTTAAGTCACTTCTAAAGGAAGTAGAAGTCCTTAAAGAAGTGACTAACTCCAAATCTTTGACTGAATCAGTTCAGATTGGAAACTCAACTCAAGTCCAAAAACTTGAAGAAGAGAATTCCAGCCTGAAAACTCAAGTCAAGGATCTGGAGAAAACACTAGAACGGTTCTCTTTAGGTTCCAAGAATTTTGACCTAATTCTTGGGACACAAAGAGTCGTTTACAATAGAACTGGTCTAGGATTTAAACCAAAGAAAAAATACAAATCTTATTTATCTCTTGTACAAAAATCAAATAGAAAAACAATCCAAGCATGGGTCCCCAAGTCCAAATTGATTAATCAAGTTGGACTTGGCCAATATTGGGTCCCGAAGGATCAAATACACTACCTCGACAGACCATATCGAGGTTATGATCCAAGGGGAGCAAAAAGAAAAACGATATTAATAAAACGAACATAATTTCAAATTCAATTAAAAACTCGAAATTAAATTAAAAATCAAAAATTAAATTAAAAAATTTGAAATTAAAATTCAAAATTCAAAATTCAAAAATAAATTAAAAAATTAAATTAAAATTCCAAATTCGAAAATAAATTAAAAAATTAAATTCAAATTCAAATTTTAATTAAAAATTCGAAATTAAATTAAAATTCAAATTTTAAAATTCAAAATTCAATTAAAAATTTGAAATTAAATTTAAATTCAAAATTCAATTAAAATTTTGAAATTAAATTAAAATTCAAAATTCAATTTAAATCAAATAAAAAATAGAAGGAGGATCCAGAATAGCTGGCACCCCCAACTAAACTACCCGACTGGGTAACCGAACTTAATCTACCCGAAATGGGTAAACAAGAGTAGACTACCCGGCAGGGTAATTAAGGTTAGATTAAAAGGAGCTAGGTTTAACTTGACTCACGGTACTGGTGAAGTATTGAATGATAGTACGTTGGGGAAGCTTAGTCATCACATGTCTAGGAAGATATGGCTTCGACCTGGTGCATTTGGCTAAGTGGAACTGACCGAAGCTACCCTTTATGAATCCTAACCAGTTAGACCAAGGTTTTGTACTAAGTTCAATGGGTAGTGTTGGAGGATCCTGAGGCCGGCTAGAAGGGGGGTTGAATGGACGGTGCCCCCAATTACTTGCTTCCTACGATGTTAGCGCAGTGGAATACAAACGAACACAAATAGAAATCTAAACACCAAATACAAGAATGGAAATGCAAACCGCTAACACGTTCGTTTACGTGGTTCGGAGATAACTTGATCCTACTCCATGGCGTGTCCGTAAGGTGGACGATCCCTCAATCCGTCGGTGGATTAGTCCCCGGCAAACTCCGGCTAGCTCAACCTCCTTGTGGGTGGAGAAACCTCACCACAACACTTACCAAAAACACTTGGACACAAAGGAACCTTTGAGCACTTAGTGACTACTAATTAGACTTTAACCAAGTCTAATTTGTCACCTTGGCCGACCATCCCAAGCTCCTTCTTATAGAGCTTGAAGCAAATCAGTAAGCTGATTTGCCTGTTACCAGTCGACTGGTCCTTGCACCAGTCGACTGGTGCCAGCCCAACGGCTCTCTACAGTGCACCAGTCGACTGCTACAGTCATCAGTCGACTGCTACAGAAACTGTTACAGTGTCGTCAACTGCTACAGTGCCCCGTTGACTGCTCCAGTGCCCCCACGGGATTTTTTCTCGGGTACAATCTCTCATGCACTCGTACCCTCACGACTCACTTGACTCTTCTTTGCAACTTTGACCTCTTGCCTTCAATCTTACTTCCTTTGGCTCTCGTCCCTCAAATGCATCCAAGCCCGCGGCTCGTCCCCAATGCCATCCTTCGCGTATGCCTCGAAGTCGCTTCCATCAGCTCTTGTCCTTGCTGCCTTGTCCACGGTCTTTCGGATGCTCCATCCTTCACCGGACCCGAAGCTGTCAACCTGAGTCACATGTATATCCTGCAGTCCTGCACAACTCAAGTACACATATCAAATAACAAGGGTGAACCTAACTTAAACCCTTTGCCCAAACACCAAAACACATGGTCCCGCGGACCATTGGGATTGCTCCAACAATCTCCCCCTTTTTGATGTTTGGCAATATGTTTAAGTTAGGGAAAACGAATAGCAAATAAACATGCTAAAAACAATGGACTTACGATGCCAAGGCTACACACTTGGACTTATACCACCGAATGGACTTACGTTGCCAAAGCTACACACTTGGACTTACACCGCCGAATGGACTTATGTTGCCAAGGCTATACACTTGGACTTACACTGCCGAAACAAAATGTAAACATGCATTGGAACCTATCCCAAGGCTCCCCCTACACCTAAGCTCCCCAATGAGCTAGGATTTTCCCACAGAGATTTTTAAGAACCCATCACAAGACTCCCCCTACGCAAAGGCACTTAAGGTTTTCCCAACTAAACCTTACTTCTCCCCCTTTGCCTAACATCCAAAGAAAATTCTCCAACAATATCCCAATTGTTGAAAACTTATCATCCAAACTGACCCTAAACTCATGTATTTATCCCTCATGGATCACATACATCTAAACGAGTTGACATGGTCAAGAACAGCACTGAGAAACAACATCAGGCTGGTATCAGTCGACTGCCCCAAGTACCAGTCGACTGCCCCCTTTGACGCAACCTTACAGAACCATTCTGTGGTCGAAAAACACTGTTACCAGTCAACTGGTATCGACAAAATGAGCTTACAGAGATATTTTGTGCTAAAAAACATTATTACCAGTCGACTGGTATCTGTACCAGTCGACTGGCACCCTATTTCTGAAAAAATCAACCTTTTCAGACCAACTTCAGAAATGCACCAGAAATTCCTTAGACCTCTAAAAATCTCCAAATTTTGTGGAGAGGTCTATTGTACCATTATCTACTTGGGAAAAATATATTACAAAATGTATCTATCACCAATCCCAAAATTGACACAAAATCCAAAACTAGCTAAATGGTTCAATTGAACCTTGACCTAAAGTCCTAGTTTTGACTTCCTCTTGATGTATTTGCCCATACCAACCCACAATGCATCCCTATCATTGGTTTATATGACATCTATACATCCAAAAGTAAATATCATGCAATATGACCCCAAATGTCATATTTCTTGCATGAAACATAACCCAATTGTGCCAAAACCCTAGGTTTGAGACTCAAGTCCGTCTCCAAACCATTTGGCACACTCCATGGCTCCTCTAGACTCCCAAGTAGTATCCACCTAAGATCCATTTGCTATGGGTCCCAATTTGACTCTTTGAGCTACCCCTAGAGCTCTTAACCTTAGCCATCTTCTTAGATGCTTTCTCCATTATGGCTAAACCACAGTGGTGCACCTTGGACACATCATCCTTGCCATAATCATATGCAACCCTAGCATATTTCTTCTCATTGGCTTTAGATGACTCTCCCTTGCCCTTATCATGTGCCACCCTAGCACATGGTCTCCTTTTGGCCTTGGAGGGACTAGATCGGTATCCCAAGCCCGATCTATCATTGTTGGGTCTTTGACTACCCAACACCATACTTAATTCCTTAGATCCAACATTGAATCTCTTAAGGAATTGTTCTAACTTATCAAGCTTTCCCCTTAAAGCTTGATTCTCCTTCTCCAGGTTCCTAACCCTAGAGTTAATTTGTCCACCTTGGACATTCCTAGACCTACCCTTCCTAGACATATGTCTCCCCTTCTTGGGATTAATGCCTTGGTTCTCTATTACCTTCTTCTCCTTAGGTAATGAGAATTTAACTTTCCTAGGTCTATCATGCATAGGTCTCCTAGGGTTATGATCGACATTAACCCTACTTCTATCATGATATTTGAAACCAAAATTTTGCATGGGCATATAATGATTAACATTATTCCTAGCATGCATGGAGGAATTTAAATTTGACTTCAAATTTAAACTAGGGTTTACCTTACCCTTTACCTTTGGAGCTCCCCCTTGACTCGAGCCTCCATTCTTCCTCCACTTCTTTTCCCACATCTTCAAATGCGCCAATTTCTTGAGCTCTCCCTTCCTTGGACATTTGGTGTGGTAGTGACCCATTTCACCACAAGTGAAGCATCTAATGTGCTTCTTCTCCTTCTTCTTCCTACAACTCAAATTAGATTCAAAATGAATTGAATTGAATTTAGGAGATACCTCTTTTTTACCCAATGGACACTTACTCTTGTAGTGTCCTTTTTCATTGCAACCGAAGAAAATTATGTTGTTCTTTGACTTCACTTCGGTGGAGGTGCTTGCTATGTTGACTTCCAAGACTTCTTCTTCTTCACTTGTCTTAGAATCTTCTTCAATTCTTGAGGATGTAGATGATGCCTCATCTTCCTTCTCCTCCTCGATGTTGAGCGTGACTCAACTTCCGTTTGCTCCACCTCCTCTTCTTGAGCTACTAAGCCCATCTCCTTGGGCTCCACATCCGATTGGTCCTTCTTCTCTTCTTGGACCACTTCATCACTTTCTTCGGATTTTTCTTCTTCTTCTTGTGTAGGCAAAAATTCCTCCCATGGAAATTTCTTCACTTTGCTCCATAATTCATGGGCATTCTCATATTTACCTACACGACTCACAACATCATTAGGCAACATATCAATTAAAATTAATATTACCTTTGAATTTGCCTTTGATCGTGTGGTTTGCTCCTCCGTCCAATGTCGTGATCGGAGCTTCTTTCCTTTCTTGTCCTTCGGGACTTCAAACGGCTCTTTGACCACCATCATGGTGTCCCAATCTGTGTTGAAGAAGACCTCTATCTTCATCATCCAATATGTGATGTCCCATAAGCCTCCGCCTTCAAACTTTGGTGGTTCAATCAAGTCGGTCATCTTTTGCCTCCTTGGCGGTTAGTCCAATAGAGAGCGTCCTCGCTCTGATACCACTTGTTGGAGGATCTTGCGGTCGGCTAGAAGGGGGGTTGAATGGACGACGCCCCCAATTACTTGCTTCCTACGATGTTAGCGCAGCGGAATACAAACGAACACAAATAGAAAGCTAAATACCAAATACAAGAATGGAAATGCAAACCGCTAACACGTTCGTTTACGTGGTTCGGAGATAACTTGCTCCTACTGCATGACGTGTCCGTAAGGTGGACGATTCCTCAATCCGTCAGTAGATTAGTCCCTGGCAAACTCCGGCTAGCTCAACCTCCTTGTGGGTGGAGAAACCTCACCACAACACTCACCAAAAACACTTGGACACAAAGGAACCTTTGAGCACTTAGTGACTACTAATTTGGCTTTAACCAAGTCTAATTTTGTCACCTTGGTCGGTCATCCCAAGCTCCTTCTTATAGAGTTTGGAGCAAATCAGTAAACTAATTTGCCCGTTACCAGTCGACTGGTGCCAGCCCAATGGCTCTCTACAGTGCAACAGTCGACTGCTACAGTAACTGTTACAGTGTCGTCAACTGCTACAGTTCCCCCACGGGATTTTTCCCGAGTACAATCTCTCATGCACTCGTACCCTCACGACTCACTTGACTCTTCTTTGCAGCTTTGACCTCTTGCCTTCAAGCTTACTTCCTTTGGCTCTCGTCCCTCGGATGCATCCAAGCCCGCGACTCGTCCCCAATGCCATCCTTCGCGTATGCCTCGAAGTCGCTTCCATCAGCTCTTGTCCTTGCTGCCTTGTCCACGGTCCCTCGGATGCTCCATCCTTCACCGGACCCGAAGCCGTCAACCTGAGTCACATGTGTATCCTGCAGTCCTGCACAACTCAAGTACACATATCAAATAACAAGGGTGAACCTAACTTAAACCCTTTGCCCAAACATCAAAATACATGGTCCCGTGGACCATTGGGATTGCTCCAACAGGTAGGACTATTTGGAAAACCTCGAAGACATGGCTACTTTAATGATGTCATTGTGACTCACCATAGCCCAGAAGTTTATCCAAAGAACGCCTACTTGTTGAACCCAAAGCTAAACCTGAATCTAACACAAAGTTAAACCAAACCCTTAAATTGAACCTCAATTCATCTCACAAAAATTATAGAATTCTCTGATTGAAAATTTAGATCGGGTGAGATGACTAAGGAATTTAAAATTTAAATTCAAAATTAAACTTGTAACTATAATTAATTCAAATTCAAAATTAAATTGGGAATTAATATTATTTTTTAAAATAAATTTATTTTGAAAAACTTTTAAAAATCTTTCAAAACTTAATTTCAAAATTATTTGAAAAATCTTTTAAAAATTATTTTAAAAATCTTTTAAAATTTAATTTCAAAATTATTTTGAAAATTATTTTAAAAATCTTTTAAAATTTAATTTCAAAATTATTTTGAAAAATCTTTTAAAAATTATTTTAAAAATCTTTAAAAACTTAATTTCAAAATTATTTGAAAAATCTTTTAAAAATTATTTTGAAAAATCTTTTAAAAATTATTTTATAATCTTTTAAAATTTAATTTCAAAATTATTTGAAAAATCTTTTAAAAATCATTTTAAAAATCTTTTAAAACTTAATTTCAAAATTATTTGAAAAATCTTTAAAAATTATTTTAAAAACTTTTAAAACTTAATTTCAAAATTATTTGAAAAATCTTTTAAAAATCATTTTAAAAATCTTTTAAAACTTAATTTCAAAATTATTTGAAAAATCTTTAAAAATTATTTTAAAAACTTTTAAAACTTAATTTCAAAATTATTTTAAAAATATTTTAAAAATTATTTTGAAAAATCTTTTAAAAATTATTTTAAAAATCTTTTAAAACTTAATTTCAAAATTATTTGAAAAATCTTTTAAAAATTATTTTGAAAAATCTTCTATAAATTATTTTAAAAATTTATTAAAACTTAATTTCAAAATTATTTAAAAAATCTTTTAAAAATCATTTTAAAAATCTTTTAAAAATTAATTTCAGAATTATTTGAAAAATCTTTTAAAAAATTATTTTAAAAATCTTTTAAAACTTAATTTCAAAATTATTTGAAAAATCTTTGAAAAATCATTTTAAAAATCTTTTAAAACTTAATTTCAAAATTATTTGAAAAATCTTTTAAAAATCATTTTAAAAATCTTTTAAAACTTAATTTCTAAATTATTTGAAAAATATTTTAAAAATTATTTTAAAAATATTTTAAAACTTAATCTCAAAATTATTTGAAAAATCTTTTAAAAATCATTTTAAAAATCTTTTAAAACTTAATCTGAAAAAGTCTTTAAAATTATTTTTCAAATTTATTAACTTAAAATTATTTTTCAAATTAAACATTATTTTTCAAATTTAAATTATTTTTCAAATAATTAATTAACTTAAAATAAATATTCAAAATTTAATTAACCTAAAGTTAAATTAACTTACCTAATTCAATTCTAAGTAAAAAGTAAAAAAGAAAAAATTCAAAAAGGAATGTGCTGGGTAGAATAGATGTTGATTTTCAAACTTAGTTGTCACTTTTTCAAAATGGTGAGTATAATTTCAAAACCACTTTTAAATTGTTCTTGAAAATTATAGGAAAATAATGATTTCAAAATCCCCTTTTCTTAGAATTTTCAAAAAATTGGACTTAGTTTAGGCTCTACCCTAGAAATCATGTTCCCCTAAATTTAAGCCAGAGCATCTCACAAACATCTAGGTATAGCTTGCTTGTGCTTGAAAAATATAGAATGGTGTGAGATGCATAGGGTACAGCCTGGACTCAAGAATGCTTATTTCTGTGCATCAATATGAGTCTGGGCGTTAAATACTTTATTAACAGTAATCAAGTCAAGTCTTCTAGCATTAGTCAAATCTAACTGGACTAAATGACTTAACTTGACTAACCAAGTGAAAGCTGCTTCCCTCTAGGCAATCAGCAAGTAGCTAAATGTTAGACAGTTGGTGAAGGAAATGGAAATATTAAGATTAAGCATGCTTGTACTTTAAGGCTCTGATACCTGATCAAAACCAATTAGATAATTTGATTGCTATTAAACTTGACTCATGCTTGGACTTAAGGCCCAACTGAATAAATAACTTAAATTTTTAGCTACTCTCTCTTTATCCTAAAAATTAACAAGTTCTTACTCCTAATTTTTCAAAAATAAGTATTATTTTATTCAAAATTAAGCTAAGTCCCTTTTCGCTTAAGCTATATTTTCAAAATTCAATGCTTGCAAAAGGCTTAGCTAAGTGATTCATAAAGCAACTTTCAAACATTTTCAAACTTAGCCAACCTTAAAACCTAACTTTATAAATTTTTGCTTAGTTACCTTTCAGATTCATTCTTTATTTCATTAAAAATCATAGTTTTGCAAAATTTTAATTCATTGCTTTCAAAATTTTAGGAGTCAACTTAGCACTTATCCCATTTTTCAAAGCTTAATCTATTTTTTAAAAAGAAAAATTGAAAATTGTTTAAAACTGGCATATTTTTGATAAATGGCAAAGGGGGAGAGTAGAAAATTCAAAAGTAAAAATTCAAAAAGGAAGCCCTGTATTAAGGGGGAGCTTCACAAACGTTTAAGTGTTAGCTTAAGTTATGCTTGTATTTGAATTTATATACTTAAGCTTGCTCACTTAAACCTTTTAAATATATTTATGTATTTGTTTTACTTAACTTTGAATTTGGATTGCCATAATCAAAAAGGGGGAGATTGTTGGTGCGGGAAGCATCCGATGATCGAACCTGAGTTTTGATAATGACAAAGGATTCAAAGTTAAGGTGTGTGGTGATCTAACAGTCTGAATGAGATTGCAGGAAAGTCCTAACTGTTGTTAGGCAGGTGAAAATCCTAAGGGGTGGTAACCCTAGGTGGAGAAAAGTCCTAGCTGCGGTTAGGCAAAGGGAAAACCCTAGGGGGTGGTAACCCTAGGTCATAGGGGGTGGTAACCCTATGCGGAAAGTCTTGGTGGGTCGAGTGCTTCAGGCAAAAGTCCTAGGGGGGGTAACCCTAGGTGGAAAGTCCTGGTGTCGCGAACCAGGTGAAAGACTGGACCAGCCGGGAAGCGAAAGTCCAGCAGAAAGTCTGGAAGCATCGAGCACCAAGCAAAAGTCCAGTCGATCTGGAGGATCGCACTGGCAACAGGTAAATCTCCTGAGTGGAGTAGGTGAGGATGCGTTCCCCGTAGAGGGAACAGTAGGCGTCGGGTCGACCTAGGGTTTTCGGTCGGAAATCCGAAGTCAGACCCGGACAGTCAGGAGACTGTCAAACCTTCATATTCATACTATTATTGTGTACTAACTTTATGTTGTAGGTATTTTGGGACTAACATGTTTGCAAGTACCAAAAACACAAAGTACATCTCAGATGAACAGTATCCGAGCCGCCTCCATGGGGCTTGGAGGCGCATCGGGTGCAAGCCAAAGCCAGCTGTCCAGAGGAGCTGGAGGCGCCTTCATGGGGACTGAAGGCGCCTTGGACTGTGGCTTGAAGGCGCCTTGTAGTGACGTTGGAGGCGCCTTGAGGTGGATAATGAGCAGCGGTCAAAGCTTGATCGACAACAGATTAATCGGGATAAAACCTTAGGTTGGAGGCGCCTTGGAGCTTAATGAAGGCGCCTTGAACACCCTTTATAAGGGTGTCTCGACCAGCAGCTCTTCACAACTCATTCCAAGCAATCCTTCTGCGACTAGCTGCTAACGACACGATCCCAAAGTGCCGCGACGACCCCCCGATGACCCGGAGCTCCGAATCTTCAGTTATTCATATTGTCCTCGGTATAATTTAATCATTTCTTATTGATTATTGTACTTCACTTGTAATTTTATTCGAGCTATTAGTTGTTTCCCACGGTAAGCGATCAAGGATCGCAGGTCTTCAAGTAGGAGTCGAGCGTGGCTCCGAACGAAGTAAATACCCTCGTGTTTGTGTTGTTTCTCTCTTTTATTCCGCTGCATTACTCAAGTGTTTAATCGAACGATTTACGATTCCGAACCGTGTGAAAGCCACGAGCGCTATTCACCCCCCCTCTAGCGCGTCTCGATCCAACAGATAGTTGCTAGCTCCGGCCATCGTTTTGTTGCTTCAGACGACAGTTAGTCCTTCTGAGGTGTCTCAGCTCTGATACCACTTGTAGGACCGTTGCGGCCGGTTAGAAGGGGGTTGTTGGTTAGTCCTGCAAAATCAAAGATGAAAACAACCTTCCTCGAACTCTTTAAGCTAACACTTGTATATAAAGTAAGCTGATAAATTAAAAACATAAAGAAAAAGCAAGGCACAAGGATTTATTTGGTTACAACCGATGTGGTTGTTAATCCAAGGAAGATTAAGCTCAATATCAATCTCCTTCAGGCGGAGAAGCCTCTTACAGCGTTGACGTACAAAAAGAAAGAAGCTCAACTAAAACTCTAAAGCGCACAAGCGTTGGATTTACAGTTCTGAGTTCGTTGAAAAGCTTCTGGACTAAGGCTATATTTATAGTCTTGGTCGGGACGCCCCGAAGGGGTTCCGGGTGTCCTGGGGGGATAAACTTTATCCCCCAACGATCAGATCGAGTCAAATCTCGATCCTGGTCAAAAGTCTGGTCCGGGCGTCCGGAAGGGTTCCGGGCACCCCGGACTGCTCTTGGCGCCCCGGAGCTTTTTTCGTCCGGGACCTCTTCTCTGGTTCAGTCCCGCCTCGGTCTGGTTCTTCTCCTCCGGATCCGCTCGCTTGGGTGATCTCTGCCATCCGGAAAGGGGCTCACCCGAACCCAACTTCCGGTCTTCTCGAGCGAGCTTCCCTCCGGCTTCTCATCCCTCGGAATCGCTGCGTGTTTCCTTCTCGCCCGCCGGCGTACTCATCGGCAGTCGTCGTCCCTCGGACGCACCGCGTGCCGTCCTTCTAGCTAGCTGCGTCTCTTGCTCCCTGAGCAATCTTCCGCTCCGGCTTTCGTCCCTCGGAACCACCGCATGCTTCCTTCTCGTCCGCCGGTGTACTCTTCCGCAGCACCTCGTCCCTCGGACTGTCGTCCTTCTCGCTAGCTGCGTCTTCTGCTCGAGTACCTGTGCTCCTAAGCTCCTGCACACTTAGACACAAGGTTAGAAACACACAGGACCTAACTTAACTTGTTGATCACACTAAAATAACCTTGGGGTTCCAACACTTATGTGGTAACACTTCATACCTCAACCATCGTACCGTTTCGAGGGGGCATGATTAGTTCAATTATGATGACAGCACCTCATGCGCTAGTCACTAGATCATCCCGAGAGGACCCGATTAATCCAATTATGAGCGTTATTAGTGGATAATTAATTAGGATGGTCCTTTTATGAAACTCAACTTTGTTATATATTAATCGTATAAAAAAATCTAACTAACAACTTCAAATAGGCAAAATTTAGATTAATAAATGAATTTCTTCATGAACAATAGCAAGTTGTCAAGTTGGCTGTTAGTAAGCTGCTCGTTTCAGCTCATTCATGGTTGGGTCGACGCCACCTAAATTGGGTCGGCCCAATTAATCGTCCCTTCAATTAGAGTGGTAAATATAAGTGGAGTTGAGTTTAAAATTAACTAAATTATTAAAATGATTATTTAAATCGACTTAAAGACTGGAGATGAATAGTTGTTCGAGGAAGTGAATCTATTTTATACAATTTTAAATCGGAGCAAAAGGTATAACGTTACCGTCTAATATTGTTGCCATCGGCCCAAGTATATTTTATCCTAACATAATGATCTTTTGTATATAAAAATTAAACATCTAATAAAATATTTTGTATAATTAAAAATTAATCCTAAAATCTATTAAAATAATGACTGATGCAAGTCCTAACTGTAATATCAACTAATGGGGCCGGGTATTTTATCCAATTTTGATACGATAAAACGCGATTCATTCGCCTTACAGCCTCCATCACATTAAAAAGGGATCAAAATTCATCAATTTCTTAATTTTATGCTAAGTAAATTATGGAAAAAATATGGATTTGTTTTTTAAAAAAAAAACATTCCTAGATAAATTATATATATCCCTCTTTTAAAAATTATTAAATAATAATTTATTTATAATTTACAATCTAAAATATTTATTTGTGTTTCACAGCTGGATGATAACCACTTTAGGGTAGTTTTGAAAATTATAATATTTTAGAATAGTTTGAACCAGATCTATATCACTTTAATGTGCCTTTTAAGAATTATTTACATAATAGTTTACTCATAATTTAATATCTAACATACTTTTTTTTTCTTGCTTTTATTTTAGAGGTGCATTAATAATTTCTAAAAGATTTTATGCCAAAAGTGATATTCGTCTTTTGCTCGGATCCGATGCTCGTTGTCTACGGTCCACTATCAATCAACGGCAGATATAGAATTCCTTTTCTATACTCAATGACGCCACTAGATTTTCCATAAGATCAGATGTGATCTCCTCACAGAAAGCACCAAAATTGCTACCTACCTAATTAACACGTGTAAACTGAAGTCTCCTAGGATGGTATGGTTGAGACGGGTATTTCCATGTGATGGTAAAAAGAAATACGCTTGTCCCAGCGCCCTTATTAATTCATCTAAGGATCAATATGAAGAAGGTAAATTATGAATGACTATTAGTCTTTAGAATAGTGACTAGCACATAAGGGAGGTATTTACCTCAATTTTATCGAGATTTAAACCCCAAACCTCATGATGACAACACCTTATGTGCTAACCACTAGATTGTCCCGAGAGATATTTTCACATGAGCTCTTAGAGTTAAAAATCATGCATCTAAGTATGTCTTTTCTTAAAGCATCTCCAATAGGAGATATTTGGAGGGGATATTTCTTTAAATATCCCCCTTCTTAAATATCCTCCATTATGGGGGATATTTGAGGGGGGATATTTGAGGGATGAATGAATTGTGCTCGGTGATTTTCTCTTATGGGACGCACCATTTTAGTGGGCTGCCACTATTTTCAGTTTTTTATTTTATTTTTATTTTTTAATTAAATATGATGTGGTCAAAAAAAAATGATGGGTGCTGTGACTTTTAATGTTTTTTTTGTTTTTTAAATTTAATTAAATTCTGAACATTAAAAAATTAAAAATAAATCAAACGTTAGCGTGTGAAAAAAACAACATTTGGAAAATTAAACGTTCAAAAATATTCGAAAACTTAAACATTGGGTAATATTTAATTTCTCCCTATATATACATCCTTTCTTTCATCTATTTTCATTATTTCCATACTCATTGCTTACAAAAAATTTAGAGAGAAATGGATAAAATTTCTGGTCATTATTTTAGGGATTTGTTCAACTCTCCAAATATCGACGAAAATTCTAGTAAAGAAAGTTCTCAAGTTCGTCATAATATTCCGGAAGACACAACGAGCCCTACAATATTAGATCCCGGTGAGGCGTTATTCATGATGGTAGTGCGCAATCAATTTAGAGTGGCTGAATTCGTGCAAGATTATCATGGGAGTACACAAAGAAGAAGAACAATTAACAGAGACCGTGTAGCCGGACACACTCAACTTGTCAATGATTATTTCTGTGTTGAGCCGGTGTATACCGATGATATGTTCCGAAGACGATTCCGAATGAGAAAAGAGTTATTTTTGCGCATAGTCACTGATTTGGAAAATCATCCTAGTGGATTTTTTAAATGGAGGGAAGATGCAGCAAGGAGAAAAGATCTCTCATCGCTTCAAAAATGCACGATGACTATCCGTCAACTAGCTTATGGAGGTTCTGTCGACCAATTTGACGAGTACTTGCGAATGGGTGAAACAACTGCCCTCGAATGCTTGTCCAACTTTTGCCAATGCGTGATACAAATATACAAAGGTGAGTACTTAAGAAAACCCAATGCAACTGACATTATTCGTTTGCTTGAAATGCATGAACAAAAGCATGATTTCCCTGGGATGTTAGGAAGTCTTGATTACATGCATTGGCTCTGGAAAAATTGTCCGGTTGTGTGGAGGGCACAGTACACACGAGGCGATCATGGTTATCCAACAATTGTGCTTGAGGCAGTCGCATATGTCGATTTGTGGATATGACATGCATTTTTGGAAGTTGCTGGATCTCGTAATGACATTAATATGCTTAATGAATCACCTATTTTTAATGACGTCTTGAAAGGAAATGCATCGGAAGTTAATTTTATTGTGAATGGTACACAATATACAAAAGGGTACTACCTAACAGATGATATATATATCCGGAACGACCCACTTTCGTCAAGAGTTTTTCTTGTCCTTAGGATCTGAAAAGAATGAAATTTAAGGAAAAACAAGAGGCTGCAAGAAAAGATGTCAAGCGGGTATTTGGGGGTACTCCAATCTCGTTGGGCAATTATAAGAGGTCCAATGTGACATTGGTTTATGGACAAATGCAAAGAAATCATATATACGTACATTATTTTACACAACATGATTGTGGAGGACGAAGACCATGCAATATCGATTTGGGATCACGAAAAACAAGATATAATCACAGTGAATCATGGCTCAATTAGAGGATTTGCTGAATACATTCGAAGAAATTCCGAGTTACGTGATACTCAGGTGCATCATTAGCTTCGTCATGATTTGGTTGAACACATCTGGGAAACATGCCATCGTGATGAGTAAATGACTAATTTATTATATATGAAATATTTAGTTATTCAATTCTGATTTTGTGAAATATTTGAACTATGTTATAGTTTTTTTTTAAATGTGTACACTAGATGTTTTATTGTTTTCATTTAAATAAAATATTAATATTAAAATAATTATATTGAATAATTATTTGAAAAATATTTATGAATAAATGATAGACGAAATATATTAATTTTATTTAAATATAAAATTATATGTAAGTTAATAAAATGATCATGTGATCTATAAATATTTGATTGGTGGGATATTTGATTGTGAAGTTGAGGATATTTGAGAGTGAGATATTTGATTGGTGGACCCATAAATATTTGGATGGTGAGATATTTCAAAGTTGAGATATTTGAATAATAAGATATTTGAAGAATGATGTGAAAGTGAGGATTATAAATATTTGAAAGAAATATCTCATACTATTATAGATATTCTTATGTCATGATCACTCAAATACTAATAATAGTTAGTAATCATTCATGATTTAGTCTAGTGAGAAGTCATTCATGATTTATTCTAGTGAGAAGGCTTCGCAAATCGAGCCGAACAGATGAGGCCTTCCCCGTCATGATGCACCACTTCTCGTCATCCTCCTTTCCTCACCAAACCCTAACCCTAACCCTAGTCCTTAAAAGGAGAGACGATTTTCCCCAGATTTTTTTTTTCCCACAAGGGGGCTAAATATTTGCCACCAATCGTTCATGTCGATTCCATTCACACTTGCGGATTTTGCCCCTCTTTTTTGCCGATTTCTTTAGCAATTCTCTAGGGTTAAAAATTGCTCCTTTTTGGTTTTTCATTTTCCGCCGCTATATAAGATAGCGTGGAGTGTGTGGTCTTTCGTCTTCATCTTCCGATCCGGCGATGGGATCGCCATTCCTCCTCCAACCCTCTCGCTCGCTGACGGCAGAAGCTATGGCGGCTGCCGGCCAGTCCCAGGATGACCTGAAGCGCATCGCCGCCCTCCGCGCCGTGGAGCTGGTGCGGTCCGGCATGGTCCTTGGCCTCGGCACCGGCTCCACCGCCGCCCACGCCCTCGACCGCATAGGCGACCTCCTGCGCGGCGGCGACCTCCGTGACATCGTCGGCATCCCCACTTCCGAATGGGCCGCCGCCCGCGCTGCGGCCGCCGGCATCCCCCTCACCGATCTCGCCGCGCACCCGGTGGTCGACCTGTCCATCGACGGCGCGGACGAGGTCGACCCGGCGCTCAACCTTGTGAAGGGCCGCGGCGGCTCCCTCCTCCGGGAGAAGATGGTGGAGGGCGCCAGCCGCCGCTTCGTCGTCATCGTCGACGACTCCAAGCTCGTTCCGCGCCTCGGAGGCAGCGGCCTCGCCATCCCCGTTGAGGTCATCCCCTTCGGCTGGGCCCTCACTCTCCGCCGACTACAGAACCTCTTCGACGGCACGCCCGGCTTCAACCTCAAGCTCCGTACGGCTTCAATCAACGCCAAAGCTAGCGCCTTTACCGAAAAAGAATCCGAAATTGAGCCATTTGTGACGGATAACAAGAACTACATCGTGGACCTGTTCTTCGAGGATGGAATCCACGGAGATCTACAGGCCATCAGCGATGACCTCCTGAGGATCACCGGCGTGGTCGAGCACGGAATGTTCCTCGGATTGGCGACGTCCGTGATCGTAGCCAGGAAGGATGGGGTGGTGTTGATGGACAAAGAGGCGAAGTCAAATGGTTTCTGAGAGGCATGTGATCGAGTTCAAAGCTAAATTATGTGTTGTTTCAAACATCATAAAGAAACCAGTTTTGACAGTATGGAAACATCAACTGTCTCCATTAAGCTTCGACTGCTAATTCAGTGATGGATAAACAATCAAGTTTCAGTAGATTTATTTTGGATTACAGCCTTACAGATCTCTGTCTTGAACTGTCTTTTCTTAGTTTTCTAAGTTGTGTATCAAGTTTCAGAGATTGAAATGCAGTAGATAGCTATCAGGGAAATCTCAAAAAATAATAATCTCATTTAATCCTAGTAATATATCTAATCTGTGAAACTCTTTCCCATGTCTTTTTTACAAGTCCTCTGGTGTTTTCTTTTTCAGTCTTCTTCTGAAGAAGCGGCGTGAATTGGTTCTGGTTCCCTGATTCAAGTTGATTTTGCTTGAGATTTTCACAAGTCAACCCCCAATTCCCAGAGTCTACAATTTCATGAGCCCTTCTTTATGAGAATGTTCATCTGCAATGAAATCTCTATTCTCATTCTTTATGAGAATGTTCATCTGCAATGAAAAACCTATTCTCATTCTTTATGAGAATGTTCATCTGCAATGAAAAATCTATTCTCACGGAGTCAAATTAAATTATTGGGAGTAATCTGAAATAAAAAAAAAGAAAATAAATATTGGGAGTAATCTGAAACTTGTTCGTCTACAAAAAGTCAAAAATTCCCCACATCTATTAAGGGAGTGCATTGAAAACTTGAGTAAAAACTTGTATTTTTAAAATATATAATAAATTAACAGGAGACCTTTAAATAAATTTTTAAAATTCAATATCAAACCTTGCCTTTGAGCATATGAATGTAATCGAGCTGAGTTAAGTCGAATTCTTGAATGTTTGAGTTTGACTCGTTTATAATCGAGCCGAGTTCGAATTTTTTTTAAGGAATATATTCATAGTTCACAAGTTTATTTGAACTTTTATTGAGGCTAATAGTCAAACTCTTGAATGTTTGCATTTGATTCGTTTATAATCGAACCGAGCTCGAGCTTTATTAAACAAATATATTCACGGCTCACGAGCTTATTCGAAATTTAACGAACTTAATAAATATAAATTATAAATTTAAATATTCATTAAAAATTAAATTATATATTTAGAAAAAATTATAATATTCTTATTAAAATTTATAATTTTATTTTAATAAATAAATTTAATATATTTATCTATATATTTTATAAATAGAGTGTAAAATCTATAAATTAATATCAAAACTATTATTTTTTTATTTAAAAATTAATTTATGAGTTTAATGAACATTTTAACGAGTCACATATTATGAAACTTAAGTTTAATTTATTTATCTTAATGAACCTCAATAAACGAACACAAACGATTTTTTATAGAATCGAATTTCGAATAGATCTAGCGACTCAGTTCATTTACACCTCTATTTAAATAAATCCATTAATTGACACTGAAATATTTTTTGCGTTGTTTTTTTCTTTACGTTTTTGATACACTTGCCGTGTTAGGCATGTTCTGTGCTCAGGAAGTTACCCTTTTCACAGTGTAAATTTTTTTATTTGAAAAACAAAAGAGCTTCAGTGTTGCTCCACCAGGTTTTATAAGTTTTCAAATATTAAATAAGATTGAATAATTCAAATAAAAAAGTTTCAGAAATTAAAATAGTGAATAATGAAGCATTTCAGTATAGAAACTCTTAACAATTAACAACAAAGAATATAGATATGTTTGATCCACGAGGAAAGATTGAATTTTTTTTTCAGAATAATGAAGTAGGTAAAGATCACCAACTAGTCACTAAACAAAACCCTGCAAAATTGACGAAGCTAAATTGTAGAAATGAAGGTAATCGATCTTCTTCAACCTTTAGTTTTTCGTTCTTTCTTTTTCTTCTTCTCCTTTGGCTTATCGGTACCCTCAGTTTTTGGTCGTTTCTGTTCTTGTTTCTCCACCTTTGGTATCTGGGTATTCTCCTCAGTTTTTGCACGTTTCTTTTCATGTTTCTCCTCCTTTGGCTTCTCTTTGTTCTCAGTTTTTAGACGTTTCTTTCCACGCTTCTCCTTTGGCTTCTCAGTTTTCCCTTCAATTTTATTTGCTTTCTTTTTCAGCATCACATTTGGCTTCTCCGATTTCCCCTCAGTTTTATGTTGTTTATTGTCCCGCTGCTCCTTGGGCTTCTCTTTTTTCCCCTCAGTTTTTTGCGGTTTCTTCTCCTGCTTCTCTTCTTTTTTTATATTCTCATTGTTGGAGCGGCTAAGCATCCTCTGTGGCCAATGAGACCAACAATGCCTTTACTCACATGTTGAGCAACATCAAATGTAATTTTTTACTTAAGAACAGACATCGCTAAGCCTAGTCGTTTGGTCAAGTTAGATTAATGCTGAAACAATAGGAAGAGAGAAATAACCTTCTTCCTCCTCTTGGCCCGTTGTCGCCACGCTGACTTTTTCTTGGGTGAACTTGATTCCTGAAGATTTTAGTTGGATGAACTATATCAATGTGGGAATTGGGTCTTCAAAAACACACATTGAAACCAACAGGAAACAAAAACAAAATGACTGTTTAGATTTGAGTACCTTGGCAAGAGCTACGATCCGTGCATACCTCTCTGCATGAGTCTCTTGCTCTTCTTCAATTTCACCATCACTATTAAGCATCACTTTGAGCGTTCCAACTTGAAATTGTTTCTTGAAACGAGCATGCGCCTTAATGCAAGGAGAAATAAAAGTGAGTAAACACAAAAAGAAACAATAACAGATGAAGTACTATTTTAGTAAGGAGTGTTAGCAGGTTGGTTCCACTGAATTCTTCCAAAAACAGAATAGATCCAAGTTCAAGTTATTAAGAACAAGCTTTCTGAACATTAATGAACAACTGACGGTCAATACTATAAGACAAAAACTGAGAAAATACCTGATGTTAAATGAAAGTAAAATAAAAGCCTTAATAACATTCCTCTTGTTTACATAAGGACCGATCAATTTCATCACTGATATATCTCAGGAACTCGAGTAACAATAAAATGTAAATTAATGATATGAGCTACAAGAGAAGCTCAAGCTAAATGCTTCTTATTGCAAGTGCAGCATGAAACAACTATACATGTATGCATATGCAATTTTGTTACCTTTGAACTGAGGTGTCTCTTAACTGTCTCGTCGCTTAAGCAGATAACTTTTGGGCAGAGACGGCACTTGAAAACTGACTTATGTTTCAAGATAAAAATGAGATCAGCTTGAATGGGATCATTGCAATCAACAGAAATGTCACCAGCATTGACCGTCCCATATTTTTTAGCTTCTGCGCCAACAATTGGTTCACTAGATCTAATGTTAGGATGAACAGCTGCAGAGATATCATCTTTCACATTAGCAAGACAAATAAACAAAGGAGAAAATTTGCTTCACATATGGCAGGGCAGAAAATTAAAGAGAAGATATAATCTTTGAAGAATAGACAATCTAGAACTAACGTTTGCTATATGCTTAGAAATTAAACAAAAGCTTTAACAAATCTAATCACAATTTTGAAGAATAGACAATCAACAACTGACATTGGGCATATGCTAAGGAATTAAGCAAAAAGGCACCAACTTTGATTAAAGACTCAGATGTACGAGTTGATTATCGGTAAAAGTTCACAGTCATCCAGAAACCAACTGAATACATAACAATATGGAGAATCTCTCAGAGGGAAACTTATCAAAATCAGAACCTAGTCATCAAATTCAACTAGCGATAGCAAGATCTAAACCTTATAGCTAGAAGATGGGATATGCGAGAGAAACAGATCAAACCAGAAAAAGGGAAGCGGCGCTGCTGCATCTCGTCTTCTGAATCTTCTCCATCTTCATCATCTTCATCTGCGTCGGAGTCGCTGGAATCCTCGATTACCCCTACTTCTTCTGTCTCCGTCTCCCCATGCGGTTCTACTTCCCTGTCCGACTGGACCTCCGAAACGGAGTCGGAGTCCGAATCAGAAGACGAGGAGGAATGACCATCCCGGTCGACGTGTTCATGCCTGTAGAACCGCCGCTTAATCATGAGTAGCTAAGAAAATGGCAGCTCGCGAAGGTGACGGCGGCTCGCGAAGAGGGTATGGGGTTTAGGAGGTTAGGTTTCTTTCTCAGGTTTTCGGTGTTTTTTTTTTTTCTAATTTTAAAAAGCACGGCGGGGCACGCCTGTAATTTAGGTAATTTATAAAATATCTTTTTAATTAACAAAACTGACGGAAACGGAAGTGAGGCCAGTGAGCGATCGGGCGGCGATCCCCTTCATCCTTCCTCTCCCCGTCGCTATCTTCCTTCTTCTCTTCTCCACGTGACGTCACTGCACCAGCGACAGCCCCTATTTCTCGTTGCCCTCCGCCGATCCTCCACCACACACGAGCGGCGGCGACAACTCTCCCATTGCCCCTCCCGATCTGCCCTCTCCTTCTGTCGCACAGCCTCCAAAGCCAGTAGAAGGCCGAGCAACGCCGCCCCTCCCTTCCCCCTCTCCTCTCCGGCACCCTCTCTCTCTCTCTCTCTCTCTGTTCACGCGGCCGTCGCCACCCGAAGTCGAAGAAGAGCTGAGATTTACACCGCCGACCTTCATTTCTCTCTCCTCTTCGGCATTCTCTCTTTCTCCCTTTCTGTTTTACGGCTCTGTTTTGGGCCGAGCCAAGAGGGACTACTGGCCTTCCCAAATTAAAGGTAAGAATTCGGTGAGTAATTGTATGGTTATTATTGGAGGAATCTTGGTTATTTTGAACTAATCACGATATTCAACTGACTTAAGCATTTCGGTGGTAATTTTCTTGTATTGAGGATGCAGTACAGATTTGCTATCCTTATAATGATTAGTGATTATTCTCATCGTTTGCTACTTGTTACTAACATGTCATGTGTGATATACTTACGCTAACACAGAGAATTTATACTTGTTATATATGTTGTTATCCTTGTATTAATATTCAATTTCCTGCCCGTTAGATCACTTATCCAATTGCTACCATGGATACCGAGAAAGCTCTTGCTCTTCTTCGATCTAGGCTCTATGACCCTAACTATGTCCATGCAACCTTCAAATCCTCCGAGGAGAGCAACTACTGGTAGTGCCATCAGATCTCCCACCTCAAACCCTCCAATTTTTCCTTTGCCATTATTGATTCGGTAGATTCTACTATTTCTCATTTTGTTTATTCCTGGATCTCTAAGAAAATATTTTTCATTCATTTTCAGCAAATTGAAGTTTCTTATCATGAACTCTATTTCGGATTCTTGTAACAACTCTATCCTCCTCCTTGGTCCTCGAGGATCTGGAAAGGTTGCGGTAAGGCCTTCAGTAAAAAATCTACATTTTAACCTTCATCATCTTTCCACTACACGTACACAATCAACCTTTTTGTTGTTCAGGTAGTTGACTTGGTCCTTGAAGATTTGAAAACTCAACACCCTGATTCAATTTCTGTGGTATGGTATAATGTTTCTTGGTTTCTGTTGCCTTTTCACCGGTTCATTTTTTTTCTTGTTCTATTGTGCTTTTGTAGTAAGGGATCTTTAAGTATATAGCAATGTGTTTTTTGGGTTCCAGATCAGGTTGAATGGACTACTCCATAGCGATGACAACTTTGCACTGAAAGTGAGATCTTTATCAAATCTGCTTTGTTTGTTCAATTTTCTTCACTTTTCTGATTGTTAAAATTTTCTAGTGTGTAGATAGCCCATGCAATTGTGTTGTGCTTATATGGAGGGAAGAAAGTAGGGAGGAAAGGAAGTAGTTTAAGTTTGGGAAAAAACAAAGTAAGAAGTATACTATCATATTTCAGGCAAATTAAAAGTAAGTTACTTATGTTAGTTATGGATCTTTCCCTCAACTTCCACAAAATTTTGGCTGAAATAAAATGGAGGATTTGGATGAGGTGATATTATTTCTCCCCTTATCTTCCTTCCAAGTAAAGAAGATGATTTGACAATTCGATTCATTTTCCATTTCTTACCCACTTATTTCATCCAAGTGAATACCATGATACTTGTGAGCTTCAAATGTCAAAGAAAAGAGGATGTCTATGAATATCTGAAAAGGAACTATTAAGTTGCTATGGTGAATTTGCATAGAATTGAATTGATTTTAGTATAGAATAGAGGAACCAGTGGAAGGGAGAAGGGAATAAGAGGCTGGGGGTGGGAATGATCTTGCATGTCTCCCTCTCCCTTCATATTCAAACTTTGCTATGCTCAAAATGCAGAAAGGATATAGTTGTTTTATTATAAATTACTATTTTACCAAATTATTTTTATTTTATGGTTGTTTTATATGATAAATTGGATTATTTTAGTCTTAAATGTTCCTTTATTTTTCCCTCCACCAATATCATCCATATGAGAAAGATACTCTCCTCCTCTCACTCCCTTTCCTTCCCTCTTATTCCCCTTGCCAAACAACTCACAAACTATAGGATAAAATGTGATTGAATTGAATCTTTGGTTTTAGAGCATCTTTGTTTAGTGATATAATCTTTCTCATTTTCATAGTAGACCAAATTTTTATATGTAGTATAGTAAGGTCCCCTCCCCTCTCTCAATTTGATCACAAAATTCTGTCTCATTCATATAATGACAAAATGATGAAATTGCTGTTCCTCTTGGCTTATAAGCTTTAGGTCAGTCAGATATACCTTGAAATATCTCTTTCTAGATCTCATCATGACATCAACAAGTTATGCTTTGAACTCTGTTTGCTTTTTTCATGATAATTTGTATTGCTAATGACATTCACAAAGACATATATGCTGTTTCAGGAAATAGCTAGGCAGTTATGCTTGGATCACCAATTATTATTTTCTAAGATGGTATATTTAGTCCTAATGTTTTTCAGTGTAAAAAATTTATAATATACTTTATAGTTATCCAAGGTATGAACTCTAGATCTCATTGTGTTTTCTAGGCTTCATCAGATGACAATGCTGGATTCATGATTGATATGTTAAAGTAAGTACAGGTTTTCACCAACTTTTATTTTCCATGTTTAAACTTAAAAGTCTCTGAGAAGTTTCTTCTTAGCACACTCAACTTCTAATTGAATTTTCATCTTTTTTTATTTTGCCATGGACAGGGAGTGTGGATTATCTCACAAATCAATAATTTTTGTCTTGGATGAGTTTGATCTTTTTGCTCAGGTACGAGTAGTAACTTTTAGCCACTTACAGAATTCTGTGTAGGTACTTATTTACTTGCTTCTGTTCCTTGTCAATCCTCCTTTGTTGTTCCATTTTTATCTCATTCTTTGCTTTATTCTAAACCTTTGAGCTATTTGATACATGTGTATTCAGGGGAAACAACGATTACTTTATAGTTTGCTTGATGCAATGCAAACAGTGTCTTCACAGGCTGTAGTTATTGGTGTTAGCTGCAGATTGGTATGTAGCCTCCACATTTCTCACTTTTCTTTATATTCATGTTCATGGCAATATACACTGGGCCACCCGTATTTTTTAATCTCTTCTATAACATGTGTGTTGAAAATTTAAAAAGGACAAGTAAAAGAAAAAATAAGGAAACATTTGAGTTAAGAAAGTGGAAGGAAACATAATTTCTTTTGATTTCTATCCTTTTTTTTAGATATATTTTTTAGTGAAGAAATAATTATGAACCACTCAAGGTTTCCTAAGTAAACAATTGTTTTTATGTATATTATTATTCTTATTATTCCACTATTTGACTCATTGCTGGTTCTACTTGATAAAGCCACTCATGTCTTTCAGGATGCCGACCAACTTCTTGAAAAAAGAGTTCGATCTAGGTTTTCTCACAGAAAACTACTTTTTGTTCCTCCTTCAAGAGAAGATGTAAGAAGGTGATCATATTCTCTAACTTATGATGAATTGCTTATAATGTCAAATATCTTTCCAAGCAGTTAATCTTCAGTTTTCTTTATTGACATGTTATTCAGATTGTTGGAGCACATATTATACTTGCCAAAAGACATAGGTCTCCTCTCTAAATATGTTGCAGAATTCAACTCAAAGATTCAGGTGTTGTCTCGATCCCATCGTTACATTCAATATTATTGTGTAATAGCCAAAACCACAGAGACTGCTACTCGGTATTGACAAATAGTCCTGCAAGTCTTTTGTACAAATTTGATTTTTAGCATGATTTTGAGGTGAGCTTATTGGCAGTATGATGGATTTACTTGGATAGATGACATGTAAAATGATCTAGGACTCATGATTTTGATGTGAGATTATTGTAGTATCATGGATTTACTCGTATTTATGAGATGCAGAACCCTCTAGGACGCATGGATATGCCATCTCAGTTCTCACATAATTTCACTTAAAATAGGAGAATTCACAAATTTATCTTTGCCTTTATTATTTTTTGTTATTATTATTATTTTCATGATCATTGAGTTGTGCAGTAATGAATTAATTAGTATAACTTGCAGGATATTTTAAATGACAAAAAATTCCAAGAAATCCTTGATTCCATTTTATTTATTGATGGAGCAATTAATAACTTGGTGCAGTTTCTGTAAGTTTGTTTATCATTTTTTTTCACGATTGAAACACTGTATTTCTTTTAATTTTATAGTTCAACTTTTGAAAATTTTTTCTTCAGATTCCGAGCTGTATCTTCTATGAGCTTAGAATCTGGTTTGCTATCCCTGGAAAATTTCAAAGATTCCCACTTATGTTACCAGAGGCAGCCCAAGACCCAGATCCTTGAAGGTTAGTTACTTGTATTATTTGCAGTTTAATCATAATATTGCCCTTCAATTGGAGTTGCAGGGGTATGGGGGTTAGAGGGACTTAGTAGAAAATCCTAGTTAACATCAAGTTATTTAAGTATTTCTCCCTTTTTTGCAGTAGTGAATTAGGAAATTTTGAATATTACTATTGATATAGCATTGTGAAAGTTTGATAATGAGGATAAATTCATATCCCAAATAGTTGGAACTATCATTGGGTTTCATGTGTTCTTTTTATTATTATTTTTATTTTTTTATTATATGTTCTAAACAATTAAATAAGTCTGTATGAGAATTCTTAGTGTCTGGAACATGGTTGAGCAGGTGTCTCAATTCTGGAACTATACATTCTAGTGTGCATGAATAGACTGGAATGTAAAGAGCAGAATTCATACAACTTCAATTCTGTCATGAAAGGTAAGTCAAAATTTGTTCCCTTTATCATAGTGGTGTTAAAGGCCTAAATGAACTTCTCCTCTTCAGAGTATAAAGCCATCCATGAAGCCTATAAGACATCCGACAATTACAGAGACAGTGTATGTCTGAGGGTAGGTGTCTATCTTTCAAGCAAATATCATCATTACTTCTGCAGCCATAACTTTGTATTATCTAACTATTTTTTTAGGCTTTTGAACATCTCTTGGAACGAGAGTTGATTGGTTTTGTTGACAATAAGGGACGGAATTTATCCATCGAAATTCAACCAGTGAAACTTTTGATTTCACCTCACGAACTGTATCTGGGGTTGAAGTCACGCTCTTCATGCCCTGTAAGTGCTCTTTTGATTCCACAAGAATGATAGTTGGGAAATGCAATGATCATAATTCTTTTTTATCTCAGGCCATTCTTCAGAAATTGTTTGATCATGAGAGCTTCAGATAGTAAGATGATAACCTGTGGGTGTTGATACCTAACGATGTTGGTCCTGAAAATCTATTTTTGATACTGAACGACGCTGGTACTGAAGAATTTTGGTTAGCCATTCTGGTCAGAAGCTTGCTTGCAACTGTGCAGCACTCCTACTTGAACTGGTTTTTCTTCATCCGATACAAGCGGCTACTGTTATAGTAATCAAGGACCGATATGAATACAAACTTCTTCGAAGCTCAGGTTTCTTGAATGGAAGTAAATCACGCTGAGGATATGATGCACTGTAATGACTTTTCCCCTCGACAATGATGACTAAATGAACGGACTTAAACTCTAAGTGTGTCCTAACTACCTTGCCAATTGTTGGTGGTTTGTTAGAAACTCTTATCAGAGCAAGTTTAATATTATTATTCTTAATATTCTTTGATGAAAAATCCAAATGCTTTGATTTATGATTGAATTAGTTTTGACTAGACAAAGTCTCCCAAAATTGGCACAAGAGAGGATTCAATTAAACCACAAACTGACCCGGAGAAGAATACAAAAGTAAACAAATAGGAAAATCTTCAACTGCCTTCTCTATTTATAACCATTTGCTGGCATGCCTAAATCTATATAAATAGGAAGGTCAGGCAAGCAGTTGATGTAGTGCAAGATACATTACAACAAAATGAAGCTTAATTCATCCTCGTCTCACTTCCTCCTCGCCATCTTCCTTATCGTCAGCATCCTCTCCTCGATCATGATCACTGCCAATTCACGACAAATAGAATCACAAGGTTTGGTTCCTAAACTCATCTTCATTTCTGTAATGCATAATGTGATTCAACTTGCTTATTGCATAACATATTTCGTTATCTTTGCCCTCGCAGTCGATGAATTAACTCATTCTGAAAGTGGACGCGAGGGCATGGCTACAAAAGGAAGTATTGGAGCCCTCAAAAGAGCGTCCCCTTTTACACCACCCGCACCAACCGGCAACCGTCATCCCGATCCTTCTTTCGGTCATCCTTAACAAACATATACCGATGCATTTTGATATTAAATTGGTTGTAAATCTATGTGCATGAATAAATGCATACATATATATGATGTACTATCATCGTATCTAAATCCTATAAAAATTTAACTTGATTATCAATACAATTGAACAAGAGATGTGCCTCGCAAGGCACCCATGCTTTTGAGTTTTCTTGCTCTGGGTCTTTTTCAGTATTAAATAACTGAATTTTTACTCATAAATTAATTATATTTCCAACTAAAGTGGGACTTCTGGAAGAATGAGACTTTTGCTCAAAAACAATTGAAAATATTTGTGCAAATTTGGCTTTCACATACTAAATTCAATGCTAATTCAGTGTTTGACTATCTAACTGATTCGGCATTTGATGCTCCGCACCACTATAGATTCGACATTATTGATTTAGAGTCAACGGTGTCCCTCTCTCAGATTGTCAACCATTTGAAGTTTGAAGGAGGCGGCTAAGGATCTGCACATTGACTTCATCTCTGAAGCAATGTGAAAGTTTATCTCCCGGTCGTTCAATTTCACTGCGACGCCGGCAGCCGCCTATTTGATCAGTAATATTTATCTATAAATGTACATTGGTTTGAAGCAGATCAATTGCACAAAGAGTTTCAAGATGTGGAGCAGCAGAAAGTTGAGCTTCCTCCTCGGCCTGATCCGGTTCCTGCTCCTTCTCCAAGCTCCCACAGCTGCCATGGCAGCGAACCCTTTCAGAGCAGACTGCGGCGGCGACGCCTACAACTCGAGTAGCAGCTTTGGCAGAAGCCTAAGCGATCTCTTGTCCTCCCTCACTTTCCTTTCGTCCACCTCTAACTCCGCCAACGCCACCGCCGGAGCCGGTAGCGACTCCGTCTACGGCTTATACATGTGCCAAGGCGACCTCTCCGGTTCCAACTGCCAGAGCTGCATCCAGACGGCCGTCGCCGGCGCCAACCAAAGCTGCCCGGGAGTTCGCCGAGCGATCGTCTACTACGACCAGTGCCACCTCCGCTACTCTGACGCAAACTTCTTCGGCGTCGTCGACGCTGACGGATTCAACATGACCAACCCCTTGGAGGTAACCAGTTCGCGGATGGCGTTCAACGTATTGTCCGATTTGGTGCAGGCGGCGCCCCTGCGACGGCCGCTCATGTTTGCCACCAACGTGTCGGATATGTATCCCCTATTCGCCCTGGCTCAGTGCACGGCCGACCTGAGCCCCGACGGCTGCCGGAGATGCTTGACGGCGAGTCTGGCGGCCATCGAGAACTGTTGCATCCAGAGGAAAGGGTGGCGGTATCTCTCCCCGAGCTGCTGGATAAGGTACGAGCCCACTCCGTTCTTCGGCAATTACCCCAACAACTTGAGCACGTACATCATCCGGAGCCAGTGCTCGAACATCGACATCCAATCCAACAGCCTCAGCGCTAGGACGGCCAATTTAAGAGGCCTCTTCGACGACCTGAGTGCTCAAGCTCCGGCGACGGGATTCTACAGCGCTTCCGCCGGAGACGGCAGCGATAGGATGTACGGCCTCGGGCTTTGCGCCGGGGACGATGCGACTCGCGGCGAGTGCGCGGCGTGCCTCGCCACAGCGGGGCGGGCCATAGCGAACGAGTGCCCCAACAAGACGGAGGGGTACATGTGGTACGGGCCATGCTTCTTGAAGTACTCGCAGCAGCGCTTCTTCGGCGAGCTAGACACCGACGTGCACACCTTCTGCGGCGGCGCGGCGCCGGTGACCGCGGAGTTCAGTCGTGCTACAGAGGCGGGAGCGCGGAGCATCGCGCAGGTCGCGTGGGGCAGCCCGTCGATGTACGCCGCCGGCGAGGTGGTGGTGAACGCGACGGCGAGGAGCTACGTGCTGGCGCAGTGCACGCGGGATCTGACGGCCGACAGATGCCAGATTTGCTTGGGCGGCGGGATCGGGAGGATGACGGCGTCGTGCGGGGCGCAGAGCGGCGGCTGGCAGTACTTGACCGGCAGCTGCACCGTCCGCTACGAACAATTCCGCTTCTTCAACGATCCATCCGCCTGGATCGCACCAGGCAATTCTCCCCCTTCTTCAACCTTCGATTTGCTACTTCTTCGACTTCAATCAAATGTACATTTTACAGGAGGAGGAGGAAGATCATCAAAGGCCAGAATCATCGCCATTGTTCTTCCAATCGCCGGAGCTTCACTCTTAGGAATTCTTCTCCTTTCCGCATGGAATCTGAGGAGAAGAAAAGGTAAAAACCAATCAGTCACTCAACACTCGAAGATTCTGAAGACTGAAAACACATACTGAATTTGTCTTACAGCAAGAAGATCAATTCCCCAACCAATCGATCTCGAGTCCTTGGAAGGCAGAGACTTAATTTTCATGGGACTGGCCGCCATTCAAGCGGCCACCGACAACTTCTCCATTGAAAACAAGCTCGGAGAAGGTGGATTTGGAGCTGTTTACAAGGTGCTAATTAAACTGCTTCTTTCTTTCCCCTTAATTTTCTCCATTGATTATCACTGGTTGAATCCATCATGATGTTCTCAGGGAGTCCTGATCGATGGGAAAGAAATCGCAGTCAAAAGGCTCTCACAGAGATCCAAACAAAGCCTTTCTGAGTTCGAGAATGAAGTGAAGCTGGTCGCGAAGCTCCGGCACAAGAACCTTGTGAGGCTGTTGGGATGCTGCGTGGAAGGAGAAGAGAAGTTGCTAGTCTTTGAATACCTTCCTAATAAAAGTCTAGATGCCATTTTATTTGGTTAGATTTTATCTTAGATTTTTTTACTTTATATAGAAATACTTTAAAATTCTCAAACTAGTTTTCCTTTTCGTCGATAGATCCAAACAAGCGCTCGCAATTGAGTTGGGAGATGAGGTTTATCGTAATCTCCGGGGTTGCGAAAGGCCTTCTCTATCTCCACGAAGACTCACTTCTCAAAATCATTCATCGGGACCTCAAAGCTAGCAATGTACTGCTCGATAAAGACATGAACCCTAAGATATCGGACTTTGGCTTGGCAAAGGTTTATACCACAGAGGAAAGTGACATGAGCGCACCTAGAATTGTTGGGACTTAGTAAGCGAATCTAACCCTCTATTGCTCTTTAATAATAGCTATTGTTTTCGTTTAGTAATGAAAGTTCTTTTGCGATATTGATACAGTGGATACATGGCTCCTGAATATGCTATGGATGGATGTTTCTCCGTGAAATCTGACGTATTTAGTTACGGTGTTCTCCTATTGGAAATTATAAGTGGAGAAAGGAATGGAAGAGGGTATGCGGAACAGTATGGACAAAACCTCCTTGGACGTGTAAGTAGATTGATTGTATTCCTCCATTAATACTCTTCCTACTCCAAAGCATCTAGTAATACAACTGCTTCCATAGGCTTGGGAGTTATGGAACGATGACAAGGCAACCGAGCTTGTGGATTCAATGCTCGATAACAACGAATGCCAAGCTAAGGAAGCCATGAAATGCATCCAAATAGGTTTGTTGTGTGTTCAAGAAAACATAGAACAAAGGCCAACTATATCGGAAGTTGTTCTCATGCTGCAAAGTGATCATATAGTGCTTGTTCGACCGACAAAACCCCCAAACTTCGCAAGGGGATATCGAGTTTCCTAGGTAACCAACTAAGAACTTGAGCTTAATGGTGTATGATTTATGAATTCGGATGTTGATAGTGTGAATATTGAATGGTGAAGGAAGATGGAATATGATAAAATTGATGGATTATTGTGATCTTATATATGTATTATTATATAATATATGATCATGCCTAAAATGGATGGAGATGATGCTGGACGTGTGGCTCTCGTGTGAACTAAATGAAGACTTGCCGTTATATTCAAGTGACTCCCAAGTGCTCTTGCATGCAAGAAGAACATTATCGACCGGGTTAGAAAAGGAGTTTCCGGTGTTGGTCCTCTGACATTCAAGTCAATGATCGGTTTTAGGAAATGAATAGTGGAAAGGACAGCAGCGCTAGGTGTGTAAAATTATATAGCATCACATACCTGTGCCCGTAGATGGAGACCCTTTTATATAGTGTTACTGTTTGTTTGTATATGAATTTTAAAACATTTCAAAAAAGGAAAAAGGACAAACTATAAAAAGGCTTTGACACCTTTCTCAAAATGGACTCGTAATTTCTACGATTGATAGAATGGAAGCTTCAAATGTGCAACTTATATACAAAATATTCATTGTCCTCCATAGCACAAAATGTCAAAAAGGAATATGAGGTCGTTGGATCACGGAGTCCACAATAGGCTCACCCGACAAGCCAACTTTTTTATAGTGTTACTGTTTGTTTGTATATGGATTTTAAAACATTTCAAAAAAGGAAAAAGGACAGACTATAAAAAGGCTTTGACACCTTTCCCAAAATGGACTTGTAATTTCTACGATTGATAGATGGAAGCTTCAAATATGCAACTTATATACAAAATATTCTTTGTCCTCTATGGCACAAAATGTCAAAAAGGAATATGAGATCGTTGGACCACGGAGCCCACAATAGGCTCACCCGACAAGCCAACTGAGTCCTTAATATAGTCTGATCGACCATCACTCGCAAGAGCCACCCGATCAACTTTGGTGAATGCAGTCGGCGACTTGGTCTTCCCTCGGGCAGACCAAGCGTCCAATATGTTTGATCAGGTCATATGTTCGATCGACTAGAGCACTCGGTCGAGCTCGTTATTACTTGGCTTCGCGCTTCATCAATGCTTAGGAGTTTGGGTAGACCAAGCATCCATTATGTTCGATCGGGCCATATGTCCAATCAATTGGAGCACTCGGTTGAGCTCGTTAATACTTGGCTTTGAGCTTCATCAATATTTAGAAGATTGGGGCTAGAGGCTCGATCGACCATAGCATCTAATCGAGCAAGTTCTCGATCTAAATGAGGATACACCTTGGCTCAGCATGTTGACCTCCTCTTGACTTATGCTAGCCGACCTCTTGAACTTTGACCCACATGAGGAGGAAGGGGGGGGGGGGTCCACCTTAACTACCGTATCGCAAGCCTCCTCTTCAAATCTAGTTGAAGGTGTTAGTGCAATCGACCTCCAGGGTTTTAATATCCGACAAATATGTTTAATGGAGCTTGATCAAGGGAAGCCTTAGTCGCGACTAGGCAAGGGTGAGAAGTCAATCGAGTGACTAGTCCTAACTACGGTTAGGCAAGGGAAGTCCTAGTTGCGGCTAGGCAAGAGAAATCTCGGTAAATCATAAAAGTCAAGTAAAAGGATTCGATAGGTCTGGAGGACCCAATATCGAATCCCTAGTGGGCCGATCAAATACTGAGTCTTGGTGAATGAATCCAAGTGGAGAAAATCCTAGAGGGAGGTAACTCTAGGTTCTGATGAGTGAAGCTAGATGGAGAAAATTCTAGAGGGAGATAACCTTCGGAATGAGAAGTCTTGAAGGAGTAAATTCCAAGCAAAGTTGATCAGATGGTTTCTGGTGTACTGCGTACTGTCGACTGGACCAACGAATCTTGGTAAATCCAAGTTTAGTTTTACCACACTATTGTGCATTAATATTATTGTTGTTGGCTAATGTAGTATTGCAGGAAAAACCTTAGTGGATCATGGATCAGACACTGAGTAGATAAAGTCCAAATAAGTCTGGAGGACCATGTTTAGCATGTAGGTTGAGGTAATCAACTGGAGTGGAGTGACAAGAGGCTGTGTTCCGGGAAGGGACAAATCGTAGGTCACTGATCCAACTGAAGAAACCGGGAGATTTCCAAGTTGAGAGTAAGACAGATATTACTGTCTATTACTCATGCATCATATCTATGTGCTAACTTTGTGTTGCAGGGATATCTATTATATACTGTGCATCTAACTTTGTTTTGCATAATCCAAGTGGATCAGTCGACCGAACCAGATATGTTAAGCATACTGGTAAATTCATTCTCAGCAGAAGTTGGAAACTTCAAGGAGCGGTCGACCAATCATTATGTTCAGTCGATCAATCAATTAAATGCTCTTAATGACACAAAGATCGGATCTCGGCAAAGAAGGAAAACACAGTGTTCAGTCGACTAATAGAGGGTACGATCGACCGAACGAATCAATCGACAGAAGGGTTTTTCAATCGACCAATCAACACTTATAAAAGCAAGCCTAGAGCACCGAGCCGAAGGAACTTTCTACATTCCTCTATTCTACTATATTGCTTCTCGTGTTGCTTCTATTCTTCTACTTAGCGTGCAAGCTACATCACCAAGAAACTCCAACAATCTTCGTTGTTGTATTGTCGGTATTTTTATTTTAGCTTGCATTCTATTGTATTAAATTCATTGTACAAATTACTTCTTTCGGAAAGTTTTGGAAATAAGAATTATAGTGAATTGTTCAACGGTACGATCAAGGATCGCAGGTTTGAGTAGGAGTCAATGTAGACTCCGAACAAAGTAAAAATAATCTTTGTCTTTGTCTCTTTTTATTCCGCTACTAATACTCTATTTCCATTTTATGAATACGATAAAAGAAGTTTTTAAGAAGAGATATCCCCCCTGGTGTCCCCCTCTGTCACTCCTTTTTGATCCTTCAGAAGGAGGTTGCAAGTCTGACTGACTGGACTCTAATGTAGCTTGTACTTCTTGTTCTCTGAACGTGCGTTCATTTGCTTCAAACAATATTATACTTAGCCGCTAAGATTTTTGAGACCCTAATATTTCTCGGCTAGACTGTCCTATTTTGTACTTTCATTCATATTAAGCTGATAAAATACTTAACTGCTGTTGCTTTATGTGCCCTTATCAAACACTCATTTTTTGAACCACCACTCGGCTCTAGCTAATGTCATCCTGACATCTTGGAAATTGAGAAAAATCACTACGAAGAATGATGAGCATAACTTTTTAGCATAAGTTTATTTATTGCCTCACATCCCTCGTAAATGTGGCCTATATCTTATCGACACATGTTGTACGACTGCATAGAAGAATATTCGATATGATAGACTACTATTGTGATTCGATGCAACTGTAAGCGGCTTAAATTCGACGATCTAGATTAAACCTCTCTCCTCTGTCCTTTTGATCGAACGGCTGTGAGCAGCCATCATTAGAGTTTTTAACTTGCATATTTTAACGTCACTGTACTGCTTTCTTCTTTCTCTTCACCTTCTACTTCTTCATTTTCTGCTTGCCTTTGCCAACAATCAGTTGCATCTTTTACTCCTCTAGCTT